>NC_045709.1:51558558-52169349 GCF_009834535.1 Camelus ferus
CTTAAAATGGTTCTGATCACAGCCCTAAGTAGTGGATGCTATAATTAGATGTGCAAGGATGGTTCAGAGAAGGATTTTTTTTTTCCAGTGTAATTTTTTAAGGGGAGGGGATGAAGGAAGATAATTTTAGTCTGGTTCAGAGATTAAGTTGTTTAAAAATACCTCCCTAGCCATAGCAAATAGGGTGAATGATAAGAAAATTTCCCATTTATTCTGTTTCATCTAAAAATATTATTTGGGGTCTGGCTCCTTCTCTTTTTCCACTAACTCATTTTAAGATCAGGCCTTTCTCTGGTCCAGTGTATGCCTTTCATTCGGCCTCAGTTTTTAACCAGGTCACAGCAAAACCACTTTCCCTCTCTAAAATCTCTTGGAGAATTTCTTTCTCAGGCTGGATAATGGAGCACTTTAAAGTCAAGTCCTTGGACAGTGGTTGCTAATCCTGATAAGCGTTCAGTGTCTCTGCCCTGACCTTCCGAGTCTCCTTCTCAGTAGAGCAGGGAAACAGCGATATGGTCCTCATTAGATGATTTCAGTGAGCAAAGTTTCTGCAGTTACTGTTCCTGCTACCTTTATCTGCAGATGCCTTCCGTCTTCTCTGAAAGAGTTTCTCCAACGCAGAGTAAATAAATCTTAATCACCAGCACTGCCTGAGGAGGTGGACAGGTGCAAGTTGAAAAATAGGACTGTATTTGGTGTTTAATATGTGTCTTGCTTTTAAAATATCATGTAGTCTTCACTTGGCTTTCATCCTGTAGCTGGCAAGGGCAACAGAGGATGGTTGGCCTCTGCTAATCCCTGAATCCCACGAATAGAACTGCAGGTTTACTATTATCAGCTTGGTCAAATGAGGACTTGGAAAAATTTCCTTGTGGGCCAAACTTAAGGAAGTTCAGTGGTTTGGAATCTGGGAGAAGTAGCTTCCCAGACCAAATGAGCATGTGTTGGCCAAGGAAGCTCATCAGAGTTCTGCCGGTTGCCAGGAATTGCTGTGATCCTTCCATTTCGAATCCCCTGGACCACGTCCATCAGACATTAGGTAAATACCTGGTGATCATCTCCCAAGTGTTATCCGCATCCCGCCCCCTACCCCCAACTGAGGAAGCTGTGATGGCCATCCACAAAACTCCACGTCCACATATCTGCAGCTGTGGACACAACTCAGTGACCATCAGAAGACCCTATCTTTTTTTTTACCCAGGGGCTGTTTCATGGTCTGCTCTGGTCTTTATGAATCAGGCACCATTCAGAGGATTTGGAAAGAGAACCTTCACTGGGGTAGAGAGAGTGCAAAGTGAGCATGGAGACTGCCCCGCCAGTTGTCGACAGCCAAGGCATCTCATCCATGCTCTTTCAGAAGGAGAAGAGATCATTCATCTGCTTAGTTCTCCAGTAGCTGGAGGAGTAAAAGACTTGTATTCTAGTCCTGACAGTAATAGAAATTAACGGTGTGGCCATAGGATATTCATGAAATATCTTAAGCATTGTATTTTACTTAACTATAAAATGATGAGTTTGAACTATATGGGGTCTTGGAGTGGCTTCCAATTCCTGATTTTATGAAAGAGCATTTATATAATCTAGAAAGGAAGATGAACTTGCTTCCTCTAAAGAAGAAATTGCAAAGAGAAATCTGACAGACTTGATGACACAAAACAGAAAAATATCTGTGTATCCAGTAAATATCCAAATGCTATAAATAAAAATTAAGTTAAATATTCATAACACATGACAAAGGATTAATGTCTTCATTGTATGAAACACTTAAAATCATTAAGAACAAGTTGTTTAAGAACACAGACTAGTGCAAAAGTAATGAAGACCCCAATACATAGGGGAAAAGAATGTTCAACTTTATCAGTAATTAAGGAAAATAAAAAACAATATTCTATTTCTAGCCTGCAAATTGGCAACCATAAAAAATATATTTAGTGATGGTAAGGATACAATGAAGGTAAGGACAGAGTTACTCTCCAACCCTGGCTTTTGGAAAAATCATTGGTAGCATAAACTGCTACATTCTTTCTGCTAGTCATTTTGTCAATGAGTTATAAAGCAATTCCACTTTCAGGAATTATCCTTAGGAAATAAATAATGATGTGTAAAATATTTAGCTCTAGTTCTGTTAATTGTGGCAAACCGTTGGAAAAACCGAAATATCTAACCAGTGGGGATTGATTAAATAAATTAAAGATGCATTATGTAATGGAATACTATGAAAAAAGTTAAGGAAATGATATATAAATGCTTCTCTTTGCATGGTAAGATGTTTTATAATGTTATTTGAAACAAATTATCAAATGGTATACAAGATATATCATTATTAAAATAATTGTGGGTCTATGTACATACAGGCATAAAACAGTCCTGAATTAATAGAGACTAATGCATTAGTGGTGACTTTGGGTAGAAAAATTTATGGATTTGTTTGCACTTCAAGTTTTTATTTGTATTTTCTGTAATGAGAATTTATTGCTTTTGTAAAATTAGAGAACAATGTATTCTTTTACCAAAAGACAAAATTCTGCCATTTTAGAGGAATGCATGGTTAAATAACTAATTTCTAAACTGGCACTCATCTTTATATAGAGTTGTGACAGTAGTGACAGATTAATTAACAACTCTGCAGTAATGATGTCAATAAAGGAAGTACATTTTTGTTCAGATTGATATAATTCAAGACATAGACATAATTGATGTTCATTTAGTAATTTCAAAATGTGTGAACAAGTATTCCCCACATCAAATGTAAAAAGAGATAGGTCTCCAACAGTTCTAAGTGTTCTCAGATCTGCAAGAACAATTGCGTAGGTTGGAGGAAAAAAATGAAAGACATTTTATTAGATTTGATTCTAAATATGACTTGAAAAATCATGTAGCAAAGTGCATATACAGTATTAATATTACCATATAAATGCTATGAGAGTTTCAGAAGAATATCCTTCAAAATGTTTATTTGGGAGCAAACATATATTAGAAGGAATTAGATACAAATTCACTCTTTGTCTACAAAGCAAAATGATTGTTTGCTCTCACAGTCAAGTAAAATTTATCTATGTAGATGGATAAATCACTTCAAAATACTCACTGGAGTTAAATTATCCAGAATGCTTTTCTTTTTAAACAATTTCTACATATTTTATAATCTTTATTTGACAGCTCCAAATGTTGCCCTTTTATAACCGTGTGTACCTCCCTCCTGCCCCCTGGACCTCACCCCCACTCCCATCCCTAACCCTTGGTAATCAGTAATCTATTTTCCATTTCTAAAATATTGTCATTCCAAAATGTTATATAAATAAAATTATGTAGTACGTAACTTTCTGGGATTGGCTTTTTTCCCCACAGCCTGATTCCTAGAGATTCATCAAAGCTGTTGAGTATATTAATAGTTCATTTGTTTATCTGTTTATTTACTGAGTGGTATTGCATGGAATCCTGTACCACAGTTTGTTTAACTGTTCATTGATTGAAGGGCATCTGGGCTATTTCCAGCTTTTGGCTATTATACACAAAGCTTCTATGAGCATTCATGTAACATAGGTTTTAATATTTTATGAATAAAAGTCTAAGGGTGCAGTTGCTGGATCCTATGGTAACGGTATGTTTAGATTGATAAGAAACTGTCCAGCTGGTTTCTAGAATGGCTGTTTCATTTTATGTTCCCAGCAGCAATGTACAAATCATCTAGTTTCTCCTTAACCTCAAAAGCATAGGGTGTGATCGCTATTTTTTATTTTAGCCTTCCTGATAGGTGTGTGGTGATATCTCTTTTGTTTTAATGTGTATTTCCCTGATTGCTAATGATACTGAAATATTTTCATTTGCTTATTTGTCACCTATATTATATATTCTCTTCAGTTTAATGTCTGTTCATGACTTTGACCCATTTTCTAACTGGATTTTTAAAAAATTGTTGAACTTTCAGAGTTCTTTATATGCTAGACACTAGTTCTTTGTTGGATGTGTGGTTTGCAAATATATTCTGAATCCATTACTTATCTTTTCATCCTCTTCACATAGGTCATAACAGATAAAAACTTTTCTAATTTTAATGAGATTTAATTTATCAATTTTATGATTAAAAAACACATTCTTTGATGGATACTGTTTTTGATGTAAAGTTTAAGAAATTTTTTTTTTTGGTTTTATTTTTTTAACACTTTTTATTGATTTATAATCATTTTACAATGTGTCAAATTCCAGTGTAGAGCACAATTTTTCAGTTATACATGAACATACATATATTCATTGTCACATTTTTTTCTCTGTGAGCTACCATAAGAGCTTGTATATATTTCCCTGTGCTATACAGTATAATTTTGTTTATCTATTCTACAATTTTGAAATCCGTCTATCCCTTCCCACCCTCCACCCCCTTGGCAACGACAAGTTTGTACTCTTATGTCTGTGAGTCTGTTTCTGTTTTGTATTTATACTTTGGTTTTTTTTGTTTGTTTTGTTTTGTTTAGATTCCACATATGAGCGATTTCATATGGTATTTTTCTTTCTCTTTCTGGCTTACTTCACTTAGAATGACATTCTCCAGGAGCATCCATGGTGCTGCAAATGGCGTTATGTTGACAGTTTTTATGGCTGAGTAGTATTCCATTGTATAAATATACCACCTCTTCTTTATCCAGTCATCCGTTGATAGACATTTAGGCTGTCTCCATGTCTTGGCTATTGTAAATAGTGCTGCTATGAACATTGGGGTGCAGGTGTCATCCTGAAGTAGGGTTCCTTCTGGATATATGCCCAGGAGCAGAATTCCTGGGTCATATGGTAAGTCTATTCCTAGTCTTTTGAGGAATCTCCAAACTGTTTTCCACAGTGGCTGCACCAAACTGCATTCCCACCAGCAGTGTAGGAGGGTTCCCCTTTCTCCACAGCCTCTCCAGCATTTGTCATTTGTGGATTTTTGAATGATGGCCATTCTGACTGGTGTGAGGTGATACCTCATTGTAGTTTTGATTTGCATTTCTCTGATAATTAGTGCTATTGAGCATTTTTTCATGTGCCTATTGCTCATTTGTATGTCTTCCTTGGAGAATTGCTTGTTTAGGTATTTTGCCCATTTTTGGATTGGGTTGTTTGGTTGTTTCTTATTAAGTCGTATGAGCTGCTTATATATTCTGGAGATCAAGCCTTTGTCAGTTTCATTTTGCAAAAATTTTCTCCCATTCTATAGGTTGTCTTTTTATTTTACTTATGGTTTCCTTTGCTATGCAGAAGCTTGTAAGTTTAACTGAGTCCCATTTGTTTATTCTTGCTTTTATTTCTATTGCTTGAGTAGACTATTCTAGGAGAACATTTTTGAGATGTATATCAGATAATGTTTTGCCTATATTTTCTTCTAGGAGGTTTATTATATCTTGTCTTATGTTTAAGTCTTTGATCCATTTTGAGTTTATTTTTGTGTATGTTGTAAGGGAGTGTTCTAGCTTCATTGTTTTACCTGCTGTTGTCCAGTTTTCCCAACACCATTTGCTGAAGAGACTGTCTCTATTCCATTGTATATTCTTGCCTCTTCTGTCGAAGATGTTCATTTCTGGGCTCTCTGTTCTGTTCCATTGGTCTATATGTCTGTTTTTGTACCAATACCATGCTGTCTTGATGACTGTAGCTCTATAGTATTGTCTGAAGTCTGGGAGAGTTATTCCTCCAGCCTCTTTCTTTCTCTTCAGTAATAATTTGGCAGTTCTAGGTCTTTGATGGTTCCATATAAATTTCATTATGACTTGTTCTAGTTCTGTGAAATATGTCCTGGGTAATTTGATAGGGATTGCATTAAATCTGTAGATTGCCTTGGGCAGTGTGACCATTTTAACAATATTGATTCTTCTAATCCAAGAGCATGGGATATCTTTCCATTTTTTAAAGTATTCTTTAATTTCCTTCATCAATGGTTTATAGTTTTCTGTGTATAATTCTTTCCCCTCCTTGGTTAGATTTATTCCTAGGTATTTTATTACTTTGGGTGCTATTTTAAAGGGGATTGTTTCTTTACTTTCTTTTTCTGTTGATTCATCGTTAGTGTAAAGAAATGCAACTGATTTTTGAACGTTAATCTTGTAACCTGCTACCTTGCTGAGTTCTTCAATCAGCTCTAGTAGTTTTTCTGTGGCCCTTTTAGGGTTTTCTATATATAGTAACATGTCGTCGGCATATAGTGATACTTTTACTTCTTTTCCAATTTGGATCCCTTTTATTTCTCTCTCTTGCCTGATTGCTGTGGCTGGGACTTCCAGGACTATGTTGAATAGAAGTGGTGATAGTGGGCATTCTTGTCTTGTCCCAGATTTTAGTGGGAAGCTTTTGAGTTTTTCACTGTTGAGTACTATGCTGGCTGTAGGTTTGTCATATATAGCTTTTATGATGTTGAAATATGTTCCCTCTATACCCACTTGGGTGAGAGTTTTTATCATAAATGGGTGTTGAATTTTATCAAAAGCTTTTTCTGCATCTATTGAGATGATCATGTGGTTTTTGTCCTTTTCTCTTATTGATGTGATGTATTACATTGATTGATTTGCATATGTTGAACCACCCTTGTGTCCCTGGGATGAACCCCACTTGGTCATGATGTATAATCTTTATGTGTTGTTGGATTCTGTTTGCTAATAGTTTGGTGAGGATTTTGGCATCTGTGTTCATCAGTAATATTGGCCTATAATTCTCTTTTGTGGTAGTGTCTTTGCTTGATTTTGGTATCAGAGTGATGGTGGCTTCATAGAATGAGTTTGGGAGTATTCCCTCCTTTTCAATCTTCTGGAACAGTTTGAGAAGGACTGGTATGAGTTCTTCTTTGTATGTTTGGTAGAATTCCCTGGTGAAGCCATCCGGTCCTGGACTTTTATTTGTAGGGAGGTTTTTCTTATTGCTATTTCAATTTAATTTCTAGTAATTGGTTTGTTCAAGTGGTCAGTTTCTTCTTGGTTCAGTCTTGGTGGACTGTATGTTTCCAGAAACTTGTCCATCTCCTCTAGGTTATCCAGTTTGGTTCCATATAGTTTTTCATAATATTCTCGTATGATATTCTGTATTTGTATTTTATTTGTTGTAATTTCTCCATTTTCCTTTCTTATTTTGCTAATTAGTGCTCTATCTTTTTTCTCCTTTGTGAGTTTGGCCAGAGGTCTGTCGATTTTATTTACTTTTTCAAAAAACCAGCTTTTGGGTTTGATTGATTTTTTCCTATGGTTTTTTTAAATCTCTATTTCATTTATTTCCTCCCTGATCTTTATAATTTCCTTCCTTCTGCTGCCTTTTGGGGGTTTTTTGTTCTTTTTCTAGTTCTTTTAGTTGGTGGAGTAAATTGTTTATTTGAGAATGTTCTTTTTTTTTTTTTTTTTGAGGTAGGCCTGTATCGCTATAAACTTCCCTCTTAACACTGCCTTTGCTGTGTCCCATAAATTTTGTGTGGTTGTGCTTTTATTTTCATTTGTCTCAAGGTATTTTTTAATTTCAGCTTTGATTTCCTAATTGACCCATTGGTTTTTTAATAGCATATTGTTTAATCTCCATGCTTTCCTTTTTTTCTCCTTTGTTTCTCTGTTGTTAATTTCTAGTTTCATGGCATTGTGGTCAGGAAGGATGCTTGAGATAATTTCTATCTTCTTAAAATTGTTGAGGTTTCTTTTGTGCCCAAGTATATATGATCAACCCTAGAAAATGTTCCATGTGCACTTGAAAAGATTGTATATCCTATTTTTGAGGGGTGTAATGCTCTGAAAATATCCACCAAATCTAAATTTTCTATTGAATTATTTAATTTCTCTGTTGCCTTATTTATTTTCTGTCTGGAAAATCTGTCTAGTGATGTTAATGCAGGTGTTAAAATCTCCAACTATGATTGTATTCCCATCAGTATCCCCCTTTATCTCTGTTAGTAATTGTTTTATGTATTTAGGTGCTTCTATATTGGGTGCATATATATTAATGAGTGTAATATCCTCATCTTATATCACTACTTTAATCGTTATAAAATGTCCTTCTTTATCTTTCTTTATGGCCTTTGTTTTAAAGTCTATTTTGTCTGAAATCAGTACTGCAACACCTGCTTTTTTGACTTTTCCATTTGCATGGAATATCCTTTTCCATCCTTTCACTCTCAATCTGTATGTGTCCTTCTCCCTAAGGTGGGTCTCTTGTATGCAGCATATTGAAGGTTCTTGCTTTATTATCCAGTTTGCCAGTCTGTGTCTTTTGACTGGAGCATTTAGTCCATTAACATTTACAGTAATTAATGATAGATGTGTGTTTATTGCCATTTTGAACTTCTGTTTGCATTTGATTTGGTATTTCCTCTTTGTTCCTTTCTTCTTCCTTTTGTGTTTTGGTAATTTTCCTTTGTATTATCATGGATTTCATTTAGTTTTTGTGACTCCCTTGTAAGTTTTTGGCTTGTGGTTTCCCTTTTCTGTATGTCTGTTAGCCCATTACTATATCTCGAACCCATCCTACCGAAAACAAAAAATTTAAAAAGGAAAGAAAAAAAAAACCTCTTTATTTTCTGGCTTCCCTCTCCACTCTTAATGATTTAGATGTCTTCCTTTACAATTTCGTGTTTATTTTATTTGTAATTAATGAGTTATCACCTTTCCAGTTTTGAGTTTCTCATTTCTGTAGCATACTGCTGCTTTTCCATTTAGAGTAGACCTTTCAATATTTCTTTTAGCATGGGTTTAGTGTTGCTAAACTCTTTTAGTTTTTGCTTGTCTGTGAAACTCTTTATCTCTCCTTCTATCCTAAAGGATAGCCTTGCTGGCTAGAGTATCCTTGGCTGCATCTTTTTTTCACTTAGGACTTTGAATGTATCTTGCCACTCCCTTCTGGCCTGTAGTGTTTGTGTAGAGAAATCAGCTGAGAGCCTTATGGGGGTTCCCTTGTAACTCACTGTTTGCTTTTCTCTTGCTGCCTTTAGGATCATTTCTTTATCCTTGCCTCTGGCCATCTTGATTATGATATGTCTTGGTGTGGGTCTGCTTGCGTTCTTTCTGTTTGGGACCCTTTGAACTTCCTGTACTTGGATATCTGATTCCTTCTTTAAGTTTGGGAAGTTTTCCGTCATGATTTCTTCAAAAACCTTTTCAATTCTCTTTGATCTTTCTTCCCTTTCTGGGACTCCTATTATGCAAAGATTGGCATGCTTTATATTATCCCATAGGTCCCTTATGTTGCTTTCATTTGTTTTTATTTGTTTATCTTGCATTTGTTCTGATTGGGTGCTTTCTGTTTTCCTGTCTTCTAGGTCACTAATTCGTTCCTCTGCATTATCTAGTCTGCTTTGCACAGCCTTTAGATCCGTTCTCATCTCAGCCAATGAGTTTAGCAATTCTACTTGGCTCTTCTTTATGGCTTGATTTCATTTTTGACATATTTTATATCTCTAAACACTATCTCTTTTAGTTCCTTCAGCACTTTGATCACTCCTTTTTTGAAATCTTGATCTAGTAGGCTATCGATGTCTATTTCATTGATGGTTCTTTCAGGGGATTTCTCTTTTTCTTTTAATTGGGAATGGTTTCTCTGCACTTCATATTGCTCATGTCTCTCTGGCACTGTGCCTTATGGATTATCAGTTATCTATTGTGGTCCTTAAAGGAGTTTGTTTATCTATCTAATGCCTATGTAGGAATAAAAGAGATTTTTGGCATCTTTGTCTTTTGAAGAGGACAGTGTTCTGTTGGAGTTCTGCAGGTGCTCTGGTTGGCTGAGTGGGTCCGTGGATGTGAGTCTTGGTGTATCTGTGGGAGAGGGTGAGCCACGAGCATCCTACTACTCCGCCATCTTGGCCTCGTTAAGAATTATTTTCCTAGCCCTAAATCCCAATGATTTTTCTCCTATTCATTTGTCTAAAAGTTTTATAGTTTATATTTTACATTGAAGCCCATGGTCTACTTTGAGTTAATTTTTGTCTGTGGTCAAGTTTCTTATTTTTGCCTATGGATGTCCAGTTGCTCTAGTACCATTTCTTAAAAAGGCTTTCCTTCCTCCATTGAATTGCTTTTGCACCTTTGTCAAAAGTCACTTGAGCATATTTGTATGGATCTATTCATGGATTCTCTGTGTTCCATTGATCTATGTCTCTGTCCTTCTGCCAGCATCACACTGTCTTGATTAATGTCGCCATGTAAGTCTCAATGTCATGGATTAATTTCATAGGGCCACTGTAACACATTACAGCAAACCTGATGGCTGAACACAACAGAAGTGTATTCTTTCACAGTTATGGAGGTCATAGTCTGAACTCAGGGCTGCGCTCCCTCTGGAAGTTCTAGAGGATATTTCCTTCTTGCCTCCTTCGGCTTCTGGTGGTGATTGACAACCCTTGGCTTTCTTTTTCTGTAGCTGCATCACTTCAATCTCTGACTCTGTCTTCACGTCTCCTGTTCCTCTGTATATGTCTTCTCCTCTGTGTGGCGGTCCCCGAACTCCCCTTGTGTCTCTCTCATTAGGATACCTGTAACTGTAACTATGGCCCATGCAGATAATCCAGGATGAGCTCTTCCTCTCAAGATTTTTAACTTAGTCACATCTTTTGCCATATAAAATATTTACTCTCTTGCCATATAAGAAAATATTCACAGGTATCAGGAATTAGGACATGGACATATAGTTTTGGAAACAATAATCAGCCATCTACAGTTAGGTAGAGTAATTCCTTGTACTTAACATTTCTTTGTTATCAAAGTTGTAGATTGCTTAGTTATCTAGGGCCTGTGCCTTTTTATATAAATTTTAGGATAAATTTGTCTATGGCTACAAAAAACCTTGCTGGAGTTTTGATAGGCATTATATTAAGCCCGTAGATCAACTTTGGAAGAATTGATGACTTTACAATGTTAAAACTTCCAACCCATGAGCATGGTATATCTTTCCATTTATTTAAGTCTTTGAAAATTTCTTTCATTCTCATTTTATAATATGTTAGTCTGTACAGTCAAGTGTATATCTGAATATTTACTCTTTAGAGAGATAAATGGTATTGTGTTTCAATTTTGTTTCTACATGTTACATGTTTCTACAAGGATAGTACATAGAAATGCGATTGACTTTGCCTGTTGATCTTAAATACTATGAATTTGCTAATCATTTATTAGTTCTAGGAGTTTTTCTTTTTTTGTAGTTTTTTTGGGGGGGTTTCTACATAAAAAATCATGTCATCTCCAGATAGAAACAGTTTCATTTCTTGCTTTCTCATCTGTATGCCTTTTATTTCTTTCTCTTACGGCAGTGATGAGAACTTTCTATTGAATAAGAGTGGTGAGAGTGGACATCCTTGCTTTGCTCCCAATCCTGTTGGGAAAGCATTCAGTCTTTCACCATTAAGTGTGATGTTTAGATTTTTTTGTAGATGGTTTTATCAAATGGAAATAGTAGCAGTATATTCCTCACTTGCTGAAGGTTTTGTCAGGAGTAGGTGTTAGATTTTGTCAAATGCTTTCCCTGTATCAATTGATAGGATCGTATAATTTTGCTTCATTAGATTGTCAATATGGATTTCATTGACTGATTTTCAAATGTTGAACCAGCCTAGCATGTCTAGAATAAACCCTGCTTTGTCTTGCTGCATGATTATTTCATACCTTGTTAGATTCAGGCTGCTATTATTTTGCTAAGGATTTCTGCGTCTACCTTTATGAGATCTACTGGTCTGCAGTTTTCTTTGTTCTTACTGTCTTTGTCTTTGTTTTCTGTGTTGAATTTCTCCTTTTATTTTTGTCATTCCTATGAGGGGATTATCAATTTTATTGACATTTTGAGAAGAACTAGCTTGCTGTTTCATTGATTGTCATTGGTGTTTTTCTGTTTCTAATTTTATTCATTTCTTCTCTTTATTATTTTTTCCTTCTTTTTGTCTTAGGTTTTTTGCTCTTTGTGTTTTGTTTCTTTTAGGTAAAAACCTAGATTACTAATTTAAGAGCTTTCCTCATTTCTAATACAAATATTTAATACTGTAAATCTCTCTCTCTCAGCATTGCTTTAGCAGCAATATGTTGGATTTTTGTTTTCATTAAATTCTATATCTATTTTAAATTTTTTGAGACTTCCTCTTTAATTCATGGCTTATCTAGAAATATGTTGTTTAATTAATTTTTTTTCTTGAGTTTATTACCTAGGATATGGTCTAGGTTAAAAAATATATGTATTTTGCTGTTTTTGAGTAGAATGTTCTATGTATGTCCATTATGTTCTGTTGTACAGCTCTCTTATATCCTTGCCGATTTTTGGTCTAGTAAGTCTGTCAGTTTCTGGGAGGAAGGTGTTGAAGTTCCCAACTATAATTGTGAAATTTGTCTACTACTCCATTCAGCTCTATCAGTTTTTGTTTCATGTATTTTGGTACTCTGTTATTTGGTGAGTGTACATTTAGGATTGTCATGTCTTTCTGGTGTATTGATACTTGTATCATTATATAACGTCCTCCTTTGTTGCTAGTAACTTTTTTTTTTTGCTCTGAAGCCTACTTAATCAAATATTAATATAGCACTCCTTTTTAATTTAATGTTTGCATGATTTTGTATCTTTTATATAACTTTTCCAACCTTTTACTTTCAATATACATGTTATTGAAGTAAGTTTCCTTCAAGCAGCATTTGTTGGGTCAGTTTAAAAAATCTACTCTGCCAATTACTGTCTTTCTATTGGTGGATTTAGGCTATTTACGTATAAGGTAATACTGATTTGTTAATGCTTAAGTCTGCCATTTTAATGTTTGTTTTTTTGTTTCTCCCCCTCTTGTTTTTGTTCTGTTTCTCTTTTTTGTCTTGTTGTAGATAATTTGAACGTTTTTTAGGATAGCATCTTGATTTATTTATAGCATTTCTCAGGGTATCTTTTTATGTCTATTCATTGTGTTTCTGAGTGTATTTCTTTGCATAGCTTTCATAGTGGTTGCTTTATTATGATATACAAAATGGTTTATCACAATCTGTTGGTATGGAAACCAGAACATTCCCCATCTGCCCCCAAAAGGTATCCATGTCCAAATCCTTGAAATCTATGAATACCTTATGGGACTTTGAAAATGTGATTAAATTAAGGATCTTGAGATGGGAATACCATCCTGTATGATCTGGTGGGCCCAATATAATAGTAAGGGTTCTTACCAGAAGGAGGCAGAGACTCATAGAAAGAGATATGATGACAGAAGCTGAAGTCGGAGTATCAGGATTTTGAAGATGCTCTGCTGCCTTGCTTTGAAGATGGAAACAGAGTCCATAAGCCAAGGAATGCAATTGTATCTTGGAAATTTTGTCTTTTGTATTATGAGTTTCTGGGTCCTGATGATGATGATGATGATGATGATGATGATTTAAGCAGGCTGTCATCCTGTGTAGCATGCAAATCCTAGCCTCCTTTTTGGGGGGCTGTTGTAATGGCAGCTTAATTTTCAGAATTGTTGCACTGTTATTTTGGTCAGACTGATTTATCTTTTGCTGCTGGGGCTCCTGCTGGTACCTACTGGTGCTTGCCATGACAGGATGGGGGGCTTTCCTCAGGCTGGGCTACCAGGTGTATTCAAGCAGGGGGAGGAGTCTCAGGACTGTGGGGTCAAAGGGGCCTCCTGGACTGTGCTCCTTGCTGTGCCTGGCTCCCTCTTTCAGCACTCCTGGGTAACTCTGGTATCTTTTAGGAGGGGAAAGGGAGTCTCTGGCCCAGTGGGAAAGGAGAGTGGCTCCTCAGGCCACTTACTCTTAACTGGGCTCCTGATGGATCTCTCTTGCCAGTTCTGGTTTCACCTGATGTTGTCAGAGCCACTTCCATTGATTCAAGGGGAGGAAGGAGCTTACCTAGGCTGGCTTTTGTTGTTGGGTTGGAGGTCTAAACATGGTGGGTCTGGGTGACTTATAAATTCTGTTAGGGTTGGGGAGGGCACAAAGCACCCTGCCTCGATGTTGTTCCTCCAGCCTTGGGGTTCCAAACAAGATTGCCTTCTTAACCTCTCAGAGTTCTCCTTGCAATTATTTCCAGGTTTATAGTGTCTAATGGGAAGGAACACAGAGAAATAGATCTGTGCCTTCTTGTCCAGACTGAAAGTCATTGTTCAACCTTTGATAAAACCAAATTGTATTTTCCCTTCCCTGGAGAGGGTCCAATGTATTTGAGGAACTGGAATAAGGTATCTTAAGAGGAATGAACTGAGTGTGGAGTGGAATGAGGCTGGAGAAATGGGAGGGTCCGATCATACAGAACAACGCTTGATTGTGTTAAGGAGTTTGGATTTTAGTTTAGGTGCAGTGGGAAACCGTCGTAAGGTTTTAAGCAGTGGAATGACTTGATCTGTTTTTATGTTAGAAAGTTCATTTAAGTTTCTGTGTGGAAAATTATGCGACATAAAACTATTGCCTACTAGACTGAAGCTTGATGGTTACCTGAACAAAGATAGAGCAGGAGAGAAGTAGATTCGAGACAGTTTTTGTAGGTATTACATATAGATTTTGTGATGACTTGGGCTATGGAATAGGGATGAAAGGGCAGTGCCACAAATGCCTTTCAGTGTTCTAGCTTAATGAACTATGTGACTGAGGAAAGACAAGAAGGAGAATGGATGTAAAAGGTACTGTAAGAGCTGACTTTGAGATGGATTTTACATACCCAACTAGAGATGCAAAGGAGATGTTGTAAATATCATATCTTAAGCTGAGAAGGGAGGAATGGACTAGAAATACAAATGAGGGAAGTAGGTAATTTGGAAATTGCAGGAGTGACTCAGGTCACCTTGGAGAAAATATAGAGTAAGGAGAATTGAGAGGTCAGTTCAGAGCCCTGAGGCAAAGCAGCATTTAATTGTTAGAGGAGGAGGAATGTGCCAAATAAAATATGAAGCAGCAGCCAGAAAGAGATAGGAGGAAAGCCAAGATCGGTTTCTCTTCTCTGTAAGAATTTATTTCAAATTCTCATCACATTAATCACCTATAAAGATGATAAACAAGCACAAAGTCACAAAAACACTCCTCCACAGAACATAATGAAGTTCCCTAATTATTCAATTACATTATGGTCAATTCACATTAAAAAAATTGTAGGAGAAATTTCTTTGTGCACACAAGCATTCAAAAATTTGGAAGATAATATCTAAAAATATGAACAGAGGTTATCTCTAATGATGGACTTAACAGTTTTTACTTTTTCATTTCACTTTTCTAAATTTTGAATTTTTTCTATAATCATATTATAAAAAATTATCTAAATTTCTTATTTTCTTTGTGAGAAAATAATTCTCTATTATTTAGAACAAGGGTAATTAAGTGTTACGACACTCCATGATTCTATGAAGCATACCAATTGTTTTTTAAATAGATATACATACATATATATATTTGCTATATAATGTATATATTATTTGCTTCTCTGCTATCCTCAGGGCTTTTCTGTAAGACTAGTACATACTAATTTATAAATAATGTTATGAGACAGTGATGCATAAAGAATGTATAAACTGAAGTTGAATTATCTGTGTTTGAATTCTAGTTCTGTCCCTTCATATCTCTGTGACATGACATATGTTGTAAAATGAGGCTATTAATATATATATTTAAGTGTTACCTTAGAATCAGAATTAGATAAAAAATCTATGAATGGTGCAGTCCAGTTCCTGGCACGTGGTTATGTTATTGATATATGATGGTGGCTAATGGCGGGAGCTAATAGCCCGGGACAGCCTGGGTTTGAATTTTATCCATCACTTATCCAGTGGGTCACCTTCTGGAAACTATTTAACCTCTCTGTGCTTCACTTTCCTTGCATGACAAGTGAAGATCTTAATAGTATCTACCTTGTAAAATAATACATGCGTAATTCTTAGAATAGTGCCTGGAAGTATTCACAAATAATCAACAAATAATAGTTTGCATATTTCTTTTATAATTAAGGGTCTTTCATTTCAATGATTAGACTTTAAATCCCCCATGGGGCAGGAACAGGGTCCTGTTCTTTTTTTTTTTTTTTTAAACACAATGATTCATGTGCTCAAAAATGTTTATAATTTTGGGTGATCATTCCAAATATTAATTCTCGTAACATAAGGCTGGAGTAGGAGTGCTCTTAACAGATGTTTGCTGAACTGCTCACCAGGTTGATTGATACTCTCATTCCCTTATGGTGCATAGTCCTGATGCCCAGATAGTCGTGAGCATTCCTTGCACACTGCAGGCCACTGTCTTCATGCGTGTCAGCACATTGCTGCTTCTAATAGTTGAGTTATTTTCTTACCCAGAGACTGGCGTTTATTTACAAGCCAGTTAATTCCAGTTGTACTTACTGTGTGACATTTATTTAAATATTGAATAAACTTTGAGTACAAGAAAAAAATGGTGCATTTCTTATGAAAATTAAGTTGAATGCTTTGGAAAGATTTGATAAAAATGAGTTCCTAAAAACTGCTGTCAAAATAGGTGTGGGCAATGTAACAGAAATATATTGGGAAAACCATCTGCACTCATGTTGCCTCACAAGTGTCGTTAGGTTCTCTTTCTTCTTGTAAGAAATACAAATTAGAAGTCGTAGACAATGGAGGATGGATGTGACTTATGGAGGAGCATATCTCCATTAGGGCACTCACCCTGAGAGAAGAGAAATTGACCCAACATCTAAAGACTGGGGTGTGTGTGTGTGTGTTTGTGTATACATATGCATATGTGTGTGTATATATACACATATATATTTCGAATTAAAATGAAATATTTAAGGTTTATATGGATTTTTTTTTTAAATAACTGTTCTCCACTTTAACGGTTATTGTCCCTGAAAAGAGTAAGAGGTCTTTTAAAGTACTTAGATGGATTCAGCAGAAATTAAGCTGAATATCTGCTGATTTTGGATTCTAGCTTAATCACTTGCTAACCTTCTGATTTTGAGGAAGTTATTTATCCTCATGAATCTTGGTCCTTTATTTGTACAAGGTAATTTATTAATGAGTTCTCTTTAATTAAATGAGACCACATATGCAAAGTCCTTAGCAGAGGTCCCAGAAGGGAATGAGTGTGTAGGGATGAGGGCAGTCCACCCCAAAATATGCCAAAGTAGCAGATTGATTGTTTTGAATTAAGGTTTCTTAGGAAACAGCTGGTGTAAGAACACTCTGACCCTCCTCTGTCCCCCTGAAATCAGGAAATAAATCTCCCATGTGAAGATACCCTCCTGTACTAGGAAGGTAGAAGGCATCCTGTCACCAGAGGTAGAGAATTTAGGGCCAAGAAGGTTGCATAAACAGTCCTTGTTACTTCTTCCTTCATTTACTACCCCACACCCAAACTTCTTTGTCTTATTGATTCTTCACAAATGTATTGTTTCTTTGTCTAAACGGTGTAAAAGCTGCCTGCTTTGGTCACTTTTCTGAGCCTCAAAACTTTGGAATTCCTGGATGGACAAAATTAAGATTCAAATTTCTCCCATTAATCTGTTTTGTGTCAATTTAGAGCAGTCAGAAGAACCTAGAAAGGTAGAGGAAAACTTTTTCCTCCCCAATAAGTGCCTAATGAATGTAGTTTTCTATTTTCTGGTAACTACTAGTAAGTCTTTTATCTTCCACCATGACCTCTCCTAAGCCCTAGAGGCACATCTTCCATTGCTGAGTACATGCATCCAATCACATTTCTTTAAGACACATTCACTGTTCTCTTAGACTGAATCTCAGACTCATTATCAAGACATCATTTTTCTGTCTTTTCACTCATTCTCACAAAAAATTGGCTGTCAAATAATGTTTGATTTTGGATTTTAGAAATCCTCTCCATTCTGTTCTTTTTCTCCATTAATACTGCTCACTCCCTTCCACCCTCTCTCCTTCCCTCTCTCCACCCCTCCCTACCTTCCTAATTGTTCCAATTTATTTAGTTTAATAAGAGCTGTTTTATTTTTATTACTCAAAATGAGTTTAAGTTTCTATTTATTTCAGTAACATTCCCAGTGATCTATATGGCTCAAGATCCCATTACTTCTCATAGTACATTCTCATCTCTGTCCTTTCCAGTATGTTCATTGACAAAGTTACCTTTCCAGAAAACAGATCTGATCTGCCCTACCAATGCACGCTTGCGCGCGCGCGCACACACACACACACACACACACACACACAAATGATTTTGCACATCTGTGGGGAGAATGTAATTCTACCAGAGTTCTCTTGGGTTGACTTGGTGTCTTCCCACTAATTGCTCCACATAGGGCCTCAAGTGACAATAACAGCTGGTTATGCAATTAAAACCTTTGGGCCGTGAGTGGAGAGCTCAGTTAGGCTGGCTGGAAGGGCACAGTGTATAACATACTCATTGGTTTAATAAGATGGAAAGTATTCGGCTGCTCAGTTATGCAATTCATTTTAACTCGAATGGAGAAATCAAATTAACTGCAGGCAGGTACTATAAGAGCTGACAGCTCAGACATCCTCAGTGTTCCATGAAACCAGAGATTGTCCTTGTAGAGAGACAGGTGTTCTTTTTTTCTTAGAGCATTTCTCCGTGCTAAAATTAAATGTTCAGTATGTACTCTTTAACAGCTCAAATGATATTTTGACTTTGGCTCTGTCAACTGCAGGATGTGCAAAAAAGTAATGAGAACCTCAGTGGACAGAGGCTAAAAGCCAAAAACAAAACCAGAAAACCTGCAGAAACATTACTGCACTGGTCAGTGTTCTAAATTGCTGGATATCGTGGCCCAAAAAGAGCAGAGGTTTGTGGACACAGTGTTTCCGTCTCATTTACTAATTCGGCCATGTTGATACATGTTTCAGAAAAAAATAGACAGTCCCTGTTTTCCAGCATTACTTTGATAAAGGCTGGTATGATAAATTCACTTTTGAATGACTTGTAAGGAGAAAATGAAGAACAAATTTAACTTCCTTTAAAAATATTCCTTATTTTACCTTTTGAGGGCTTTAGGATCTTTTCTTAAAGACTTCGACTCGTGACCTAAAGATAGTACAAAAATTAATAATATAAATTAACCCTGGAAATTTTAATATTCAAAGCTCCTTAAAAACACTAACTGCAAATTATTATTACACAGAAACATGGCCCTTTCTTAATTTATTTGGCATATAATTTAAGGGGACACGTAAGTGGAAGTGGGAGAAAAACAATTATAGAAAAATTAAACCTCTTTGCACATTCCTTTTAATTGTTGAAACATTTTATGTTGATATAAATTTACTGAAATATACATTCATTTTAATGGCTTATTAAATCTTCCATACATTTGACTGTTTCTCAAATTCATTTGCAATTGTGCCATGCAAAACACATCAATTGTGCATGTGTTTATCCGCCCCCCTCCCCCTCACTGTGAGCGCCTTGTGGGCAGGAAATGTGTTTGTCATCTTTGTATAACCATCACCTACCAAGATCCAGATCATAGTATCCATGTTTTTAATAAAATAATTCATTTTAGGAACACTTAAATAATGCCTATTACATGCCATGCACTGTACCCTCTGTATTAAAATATTAACTGATTTTATTCTCATAACAAATGTATTGGATATCCGTTGCTGTGTAACAAATGACTGCAAAATTTAGGAGCTTAAAGCAACAACAGATACTGGTTGTCTAACGTAGTTTCTGAGCAACAGGAATTTGGGGGAAGCTTAGCCTGGTGGTTCTCCTTTCAAGGTCTCATGAGGTTTTAGTCAAGATGTTGGTTGGGGTGACAGTCATCTGAAGGCCTGACCGTGGCTGGAGGATCGAATTCTGAGGTGATTCACTCACATGCTTGATAAGTTAGTGCTGGTTGTTGGCAGGAAGCCTCATTCTTACCCTGCCACTCGCGAGTTGAGGTTGTTACCTGTACTTCTGACAGACTGGCTGTCAATTGGAGGTTTCTACCACCCCCTTCTTGAGTTCCATGAAATTGCTGAAGTGGCTCACAGGACTCAGGAGAACAGTTTCCTACTTGATTACAAGTTTAATAGGAACAGTCAGATGGAAGAAATGCATAGAACGAGGTATGTGGGCACAGAGCTCCCAGGCCCTCTATGGGCACTGTCCTTCCAGGACCTCCATGTGTTGACCAATCTGGAAACCCTCTGAACCCTGTCCTTTTGGATTTTTATGGGAGCTTCATTATATAGGCACAGTGATCAAATCATTGGCCGTGGGTGATCTACTCAACTTCAGGCGCCCTCCCTGGAGGTGGGAAGGAGTAGGGGGCCTGAAATTTTCAACCCTATAATCAATATGGTTCCCCTGGCAACCAGCTCCCATCCTTAAAGTCTTTCCAAAGTCACCTAATTAACATAAACTCAGATGAGGCTGAAAGGGACTTGTTATGACTTAACAAAAGACGCTTCGATCTCTCTCAAGCGATTCTAGGAACTGAGGACAAAACCCAAATACTATTTTTAAAAAAGATGACCTTATTGCTCTAATCACTTAGGAAATTCTAAGTATTTTGGGAGCTCTTGCCAAGAAGGGGAACAAAAACCAACTATGTATTTCATATCATCAATCACAATATCACAAGTGATTATGGTGTGTGGGCCATCTGGGGAGGCCAGTCACCACAACAGAGAATATGAAATAGGTGCTTTTGTTATACCCATTTTATGGTAGGGAGAAGTGAGGCACAGAAAGGTGAAATAAATTGGGTTATGGTGAGAATTAAGTGAGATAACACACACACAGTTCGTAGAACAATATCTGGCACATACTGAGCAATAAGCATTCGCTGTTATTTTTTCTGTACGCCAAAATCATTGCAGTTGCTTTCAAATTTCAGTGGGTCGAGATGGTAAGTTGTGGGTTTAGTTTCAGTTTTATGGAAACACATTTTGTGACTAGTGAGAGGGAAAGCTGACATGGGATATACATTGGTTTCTTGTTGCTTCTGCAACATATTACTACAAATTTGGTGGCTTAATGGAACACTAATTTATTATATTACAGTTCTGCAGGTCATAAGTCTGACAGAGATCTTACTAAAGTCAGGATGTTGGCGGGCTACACTTGTTCTGGAGGCTCTAGGGGAGATTTCATTTTCTTGCCTTTTCCACCATCTTGAGGCTGCGTGGATTCCTTGGCTCCTGGCTCCCTTCCTCTAACTTCAAAGCCCACAGGCTAGTGTCTTCTAAACTGTTTTCTCTCACGTCTTCCCAGTCTTTCCCTCTGTGGTTGCACTGCCTTCTGTGCTTTCTCTCACCTTTGTGCCTCCCTCTTACAAGGACCCTTCCAGTATTCATTAACACTTCTCTTTTATACAGAACAAAGAAAATAAGAGAATTTCCTCGAACCAGGCAGTTCTGCTCTCTGTTTCAAGATAGGTGGTATATGTACAGCTATAAGGCATCCATTTAATTTCTATTCAAAAGAAAAGGAAGTAGAACTGTTGGGTTCATCTGAATAAACCAGGACACTCTCCCCATCTCAAGATTTTTAGTCACATCTCCAGAGTCTCCTTTGTCAGGTAAGGAAACATTCGCAGTTTCCAAGGACTAGGATGTGGGGGTACTTGGGAGGCGAGGCCATTATTCACCCTACCACAGAATGAGTGCTTAGTTTTTATTTGAATCAAAGCTTTTGTTATGGGCACTGAGCTCTCTCAGGAAGAGAGGCCAAATTGAGTCCATCTGCCTCTCTCTCTCCTGGGGGTGATTTTAAAGTTTATTCTCTCCATTTCCTGAGAATGGGCCAAGCCTCCTCTTGCAAAGGATTGTGGGAAGCAAGCCTGTAGCCTCCACCACACTGGACGGCATGTCAGAGCCTGAGTGCTCACACACTCTGCCTCTTTCCAGCTGTGGTGCCTGGGCAAATCATTTAGCATTAAAAAAAAAAAAAGAAAAAGAAACCTAAATTTTGCAGTGAGCCAAAAACCCTGCCCTGCCTACCTCGCAGGACTGCTGTGTTCATCAGTTGAATAGTATGAAAGGGCATGCTTTGTAAGAGGCAGAGAGCCGAACAGGAGATCCCATTGGTTTTCAGTGCAGGGTCTTTGAGGGGTTTACCTTACTGTACAGCCCCCGGGGGCAGAGCAGACCCAGAGGGGCCCGTGCACGCTTTTTAAAAGAGCCTCACACCTTCCCCACAGGAGTAAAACCGTTGGGTTCATCTGAATAAACTAGGACACTCTCCCCATCTCAAGATTTTTAGTCACATCTCCAGAGTCTCCTTTGTCAGGTAAGGAAACATTCGCAGCCTCACACCTTCCCCACTGAAGGAGCCAGCATAGCTGTGAACAGGGGCCAGGACCAACCTGGACATCCTGAGGGTATCTGTGAGGGGCCGGACTCTGAGGGGAGCACTTTTCACCCTGCGCCTTGGGGAGCTACAACATTTCCTATTCTGTGGGACTAGATGGAACACTGGAGAGGTTTTCCAACCGAAAGATATTTATATCTTCCCATCGACAGTGCTCTAATAAAAACAAAGGCTATAATTCGGGAGGCTGGGTTTAAAGAGCATGTAAATCAAGTCCAAATGCTGTTAAGGGGCTTTTACACATCAATCTGGGAGGGAGTCAAGTGTTGAGCATTCCTCAGAGTTTGTTTTTTATTCACTTATGTGCATGCCTTGAAAATAGGCCTTTGGGGGCCGGTGGAGAAACTTCAGATAACTGGACGTTCGCAGAGGTGCAGGCGGGAAGCCCTCCATCGTGATTACATAGTGTTTGTGTTCTTTCTTTTGTCAAAACGTCTCTGAGCTGCTGTGTGTGTGTGTGTGTGAGAGAGAGAGAGAAAGAGAGAGAGAGAGAGAGAGAGAGAGAGAGAGAGAGAGAGAGACACCAACCCTGACAGAACCACAAGACTTTTCATTTAGTGATGCTTTCAAGCCCAGAGATACAAATAAAAGATAACCCAGGTCCAGCTCGGTTTTATTCTCTAAGCAGTTGTTTATACAGTGAAGGCCCAGACCCCTGTCATCAGAGATAATGAGCTGATAAAGAGTTGGAAAATGGCCACATGGAATCCAAGCCCTGGGGAGGGGGAAACACTGAAGGGTCCTCAGTTTTAGCGACCCCTTTCCCCGCCCCAGGCCCCCGCCGTGGCTACTTGGAGCCTTAGAGCTTTAAAAGGTGCTTTACAACCAGGGTTTAATTTTTAAAAAATCATTATTGGTTTGTCTCAACCATCAGTCCGTTTTCTTTAGCTGTCGAGCACGAATCCATCCTGCTCCGAGGTGCTGCGGGGAGGGGACTGCAGCACCCTCCCCCCAAACCCCGGCAGCAAGCCTGATTTCCAGCCGCAGCACCCCCTGCCCCTCTATCCCCCGGCCACACACACCACGGTGACATCAATCACCCAACGGGAGGTGGCTACAGATGACTGCAGCCTCTACCCAATCAGTATTGTTTAACAAAAGACACAGAACACTTGGAATTTGCAGGAAACCACCTGGGTTTTTGCCTTGTCTGCCTTGAAGTATAGATGTCTCAGAACTAAAACCTAAATCTCTTTCAAAGAGGGGACTTACTGCCCACCCCCCCAACCCTCAAAAGGGGAGTCAGCAAGATTCCTACCCCTTTGTTCATCTGTCCCTCCATATAAAGGAGAGGGAGGAAAGACCGCCATCTCCCATCATCTTGAGTAGTTATATAAAGACATGTAGGGGAAAAAATCTGTTCTTTTCAAAGCCTGCCTTTCACACTGACGGTCAACCCTCAGTTTTTCAGGGAGCGAAAAAATCTTGATGAGACTATTCCTGATTCTTGATTTTTTCTTCCTCCTTTTTACTGCCTGACTTTGAGAGACATTTCCGTATTTATTAACACTTCTCTTTCATACAGAAGAGAGAAAATAGATTGTACTTGAACCAGGCAGTTCGACTGTTTTGTGATCACTGATATATGCACAGGTATAAGATGTTCATTTAATTTCTGTCCCCCATACACCATTGTTTGCATAGATCTTAAAGAAACTCAAACTAGATTTCTTTTATTCAGTACTCAACAGAATTGGCGTATGTTGTTTGCAAGAATTCTGATGTACCTCCTAAATAATCCATCCCTAATTGAGGCATTCAAAAATGCCCTGAAGCTTGTGATGCAAACTTCAGTTTCTAGGAATAAATGCCCCACTTGCTTAGCTTAAAGGTTGAATCTTTCAGTGGCCTAGGTGGTTGCCCTCTCAGGCATCTCTCGGATCAGAGGATGTCTTACTTAAGGGACAATCCTGTTGGATATGCAGGATGAGTAACCTCATTACCAACGTAGTTGGAAGGAGAGACACTGCTATATAAAGAAGGTCAAGGGACTTAATTAGTAAAATAAGGAGAAGATTTAAGTGAAAGCAGGAGAATTAATGAGCAGCATGGCAGGTTACTTACCTTATTCAATGGGTTACTTTTGTTTCTGTGCTTTATGACTCCCCATAGTCAATTTTAAGATTTAGAATCACAGGACCTGGGGAACTTGCCTAAAATAAAGCAATGGGAAGTAGTGTGTGTGACTACGTGTGTACTCAAGAGTGTAAGGAGAGGGCGGCTGACCCAACCCCAGGGATATTAGCCAAGGCTGGAATAGGAGGAGATGCATTTTCATGATTATCTCTGGGGGATGGCATGCAGCGTGCATGTAACTTCCAATTCCACAGATCCTTGCCAAGAATTCAAATACGTACTTACCTAGAAATTTGAAACTACAGTTGACAAGGTGAGATGGATGTGCTTATTAATGCTCCATTCTTGTAGAATACCAACGTGAAATAAACCATAATCCAAGAGGCAGCTTCAAAGAAGTTAGGAACACTTACATTGATCATAGAG
This sequence comes from Camelus ferus, assembly GCF_009834535.1. Classification (NCBI taxonomy): domain Eukaryota; kingdom Metazoa; phylum Chordata; class Mammalia; order Artiodactyla; family Camelidae; genus Camelus; species Camelus ferus. The sequence continues at coordinate 51,583,257 of NC_045709.1, forward strand.
CAACCCATCTCTCCACGATGGGGCGATCTTGGGAATAGTTCAAGGTGATGTTTTCCTGAAAATGTCTGGGAGTGTGGTTATCTTATTTATGGGTTTATCTTGAGTATATTATGAGATGGGCAAAATTCATTTATTCTCCTCTTCCTCTATTTCACCAATATTTACCCTGCCCTTACTAGTACTAGCTGAGCACCAGGTACTAGGGTTACAGGAAACAACTTGAGTAGACTTGGCCATTGCCGTCAAGGAGTGCACAGATTAAATGAATAGTATAGATTCTAGCAAATTGCTTGGTGTATAGGAGGCTCAACACATCCTATTTTGCCTTCTCAATTTTTAAAATGTGAGCTCACTTACATTTTTTTTTTAATTGTGAAACTGAATGATTCTTGGTGTGTGGAAATGCAGTGTTTCTTCTATGAAGTGAAGAGTTGTAAATGACACAGGCATGAACGTGGGTATCCTATATCGGGGATTTCACTGTAGCTGGGTGCCCGAGACTGTTTCAGGTATGGCCAATCCATTGTTCCTAGAGTTGACTTGGTGATAATCTGTGTAAATAAACAAGTGGAATTTTGTGCGTTCGTAAAAAAAATTAGTTATTGAATGCCTGTTGTTTGACTGTAGTGTTATTACTAGTACCTGTGTGAGATACAGTATTATTTTTTGTTTAAAATTCATAATATGTCTCCAATGTGCCTGGTACAACTAAGTGATGAAGGGACTCCAAAAGTTATTTGAAATGGTCTCTGTCCTTAACATGGTCTACTCTGATGTGCAGAATTTGGTTGAGTTGTTAAACAGTGCTGGGCTGGCAGGAGTTTTGAGTTTTAACTACACAAAAAGCACTTACGATCTGTTCCTGGTCTTTAATTTTCATTCTCGGTGCCTTTTCCCTTGTTTTCTGCCACCACCTGATCTGTTTGATGCCACTGCCTCATGGGGTTGGAAGAGGCTTCCTGGTGAGAGGCTTTACCAGGTCTCCAGACTTGGTGAGCTCTTACTAATCAGAAAGACTTCTAAGAAAATACCCAGAGGCAAAGGCTGACTCCAGGGTAACACTCATTGCATTTCATTATAAGTACTTCTTTAATGTGGGTCTTTCTTTGAGCATACACTGTAGCAATGAGACTTGGATTGCTTCTATATCCCTAATACTATGCTGGGGTCAGTAGGGGTGTGGCTCCTATTTCTTGAATGGAGGAAAAGAAGAATAAATGAATTCTGCCCATCTCATAAAATACATGCTGTATTCTGACAACTGCAGAAAATAAAAGAAATGGAAGACATTTGTCCTCTCTTGTGCAGCTCATGCTGGCTGCCCCGAGGCCACCAAGCCCTTTTGATGATTGATTGTGCCTTGCTGTATTCTGATGATCCCTTTTCCGGGAGCAAGCTACACAATTTACACGATGCCGAGTAGCTGAATTAAGTTGAAATTTGGTGTTGTCTTAAATTGGGAAATACTGGATTAAACTATGGTAAAGTGATTTTGCTTTTAACTGTAGGGGTGTTACTGCTGAAGGAGCATGTGAATTTCTAAGAAGGAGATTCTCAAACTTGACTTTTGGACCTCCTTTTTTTTCTCTTGGAGCATTCTGTGCAAGCTTGAGGTTGGCAGTACTTCACCCTTTGAGGAGCATTGTAGTTGGCCATTCTGAGGAAGGAACATAATTCTCCCAATAGTAGGGAGAGATAATTGAGCTCAGTTTTACTTTCTGCCAAGTTTCTTTGAAGAAGAACTCAACAGTTCTCAAATCAAAAATCAAATCAAATGCTAACTCTGGTAGATGACAGGAAAGGAGCTCCAAGTGCTGAGAAAAGTTGGACAGCCTCCCAGCAGCACCCTCCCCACCTGGCCAACCTCAAGGCCACCCTGAAGCTGCCAACCAGATGCCTGGGGAGGTTCCCATGGAAGCAGATGGTGCTGCCTGGGGACACTTGTCTAAAGGCTGCATCTGGGCTCCTGAGTGCTGTCCCGCTGAGGACGTGCAGACAGAATGCTGGGCGGTAGGCCTCCTGCTGAAATCCATCAGTGCTCTGACACAGCCAATTCCTCTTCCTGAAAAAGGGATGTGTGCTCTCTGAAAACATATCAGAAATACCTGCTTATGAAAATGTGCAAGGCAGATCGTGGCCTTTAAAACAACACGTGTAAGGACAGAATGCTGTTGATGGAGATGGAGTGAAAGCTGATACTCAGGCCCAGGCCAGTAGTACAGGGGCGGGGGTGGGGAGGGGAGCGGAGGGCAGGGCTTCTCTTGTTGCTTCTCTTCAGTAACTCCCTTCTTGGTGGCAGGGACTCTTCCCTTGACCAGACTCTAGTTAGGCTCCTCTAAGCATTCTTGATGGAACTTTGACCTTGGGTTTCCAGGTGTGTCCTTTCCAAGACCAATCTGAGCAGGAGTCCTGCTGAGTCAGTTTGGAGAGAATATCCCAACCCTTGCTTTCTTTTCTTTTTTTTAATATGTTTTCATTGAAGTACAGTCAGTTTACAGTCTGTCAATTTCTGGTGTACAGCACAGTACTTCAGACATATAGGAACATACATATATTCATTTTCATATTTTTCACCATACGTTACTACAAGATATTGAATATATTTTCCTGTGCTAAAAATACTTCATATTTTTCACCATACGTTACTACAAGATATTGAATATATAATCACCCTTGATATCTGATCACTCTGGTCTGCTCTCAGCAAGAATCCTGTGAAGTAGATTTAGCAAAAATCTCCCTACTCTTGAGGTATTCTCTTAGTAATTTTCCACCCACCCACCCCTTCCCTCTGCTCCTTGATTATAAATCCCCACTTGTCCTTGTCGTAGTCAGTGAGCCCTGACTCTGTCCTCTGTGGCAGTGCTCTGATTGCAATAGTCCTGATAAAGTCTTCCTGACTATTTTGACAGGTGTCAGAATCATCTTTTTCCTTTAACATTAGACATGCCTTTTCCAGTGTGAGGCTCTCTGCTTGGGGTTGTTTGTACTTAGCAGTAGTTAGCAAAGAGAAGTCAGTGTTGTGAGAAGGGACGGCTTGAACAGAGTTGCTAGTTTTCTCTTTGGCTGATTGAGAAACATCTACGACTTCAGTACAATAAGAGCTGAGAGGGAGGGTCACTGAAAGGTGAGAGAAGGTGAAATACTCTCACAGCCAGAAAACACGTTTGTGTTTTCCTTAATATAAGGGCCGAGGTTGTCAGTAAGTATAGAATAGTATAAATATGGCCTATCACCTCCATAATTCTATCTGCCTAATGACTATTTTTTTTCAAATTAAGCTTAATGTTAGAATAAAAATTTAAAACTTATACAAAAATAATATACTTAATTTAAAACCTTTCTCAGGCCTCATCAAAACAAAAACTCAATTTTTATGTTCTGCTAGCTATCCCTAGAGAAATCAGATGTTCCAGTTTGTCTGGGGCAACCCCAGTTTATGACACTTGTCCCAGAGCCCTGTCCATCTTAAGCAAACTGTCTGGGTTGGATTGTGAGTTGTATGCATCCTCTGGCCCTGCCGGATGTTGGATATACCCATATGCCGCAGTGCATACACCTGTGTGAAGTCCCGCCTCCTCATTGACTACAGCAGATACTTCTTATGCACCACCTTGTGTTCTTCAACTGTCCTCTGAGCCTCTGGCCACTTGGTTTACCCCAGCTTCTGTAAGGCCAGAGGTGTGTGGCTCTGTGCAGCCACATCTTAAGCAAGTGATTTTACTTGAGTGCAACCCAGTGGTGCCTTTGATCATGCCTGCACCGTCCACCTCTCCCCTCCAGTCCTAGCTTTCCCTGTTGTCCTTGTTGACCGAAAAAGATTGACAGTTCTTTCTCCAGCGGGGAAAAAAAAAAGTTTATTTGGGATCAGTAGAGAATTACAATTCGGGGTTTGCAACCATGGTGAGCCACGCACCAGTCCCACATAGCAAGGGAAGGAAAACTCTTTTAGAGAAGGGAAAAGAAAGTTGGGAGGTCTCTAGGAAACAAAGGGTCTCTGGCATTTCATTGGCTGAGTTATTGCCAGGAGAGAAGAGTCTTGTCCTGTTGGGCTCTGCTATAGCTGCAGGGCATGAGAGCTTCCCCCTCTGGTCTCCCAACTCTGCTTCATTAAGGTTTCTGTTCATTATTTACTTTACACCCTTGAGAAATGAGATTTTGCAAGACCCACTCTGCTCCCTTACTTTAACAGTATGAAATGTGGGGGATTTGTGCCTGTGTGGCCAGTACTTGACCAGCGTAGGAGAAGAGGAAGCAGAGAAATTCTCCTTTTTCCTTTCCAAGACTCAGCAGTTCATAGGCTTCTTAGAAGATAATTCTGGGAGATGGAGTACCTGTTGCACCGGATCCCAAGTGGTGATCAGCTTGCTAACGCTGCTATTTGCCCTCTTTCTTGTCCTATCTCATTCTGCTTTTCCCTCACTCGTGTTTTCCTAGGATTGAGTGTTCTAAGAAAACAGCAGCACATAAGGTCTTGCTTCAGGCTCTGCCTTCTGAGGAACCCATGCTAATAAATGTACTCATAAATCTTTCCGCTTCACACCTACCCTTTCCCTCTTCCCAGGGATTCTGGAGCTGGGACTTTGCAAATTACATTTCCCAGGCTCCTTTGCCAGTTTGCTTGCAGGTTCTGCCAATAGGAAGACTGGAGGGCAATTAGCAGTCGCAATTAATTCCAACAGGGGTTAGTTAAAGACCCCAGCCTCCAGCTTCTTTTCCCATCCCCCATCCCTACCTTAGGTGAGCAGTGGCGGCAGCACCTGGGTGGCAGCCCCTGCTGAATGCCGACCTCAAGGGCTGTTCTCCAGCTCCTAGACGCCTGCCTCAGGAATTGCACCTCTTCTTTCACCTACCTGCAGCCTTTGGGGAGGCAGCTGCTTCCTTCAGTTCCTATCTCCGTGTTTCAGAGGATTTGTGTGAGGATTACCTGAGTCAATACACACACATCTGATTCCCATTATTTGCTGTAATTAGATCCTATAAAATCCCTGAAACACTAAATTAGCGAATACTGAACCGTCACCCCTAGGGGAAATATGTAAGTACACACACTCACTTGTCTCACATGTTATAATCTTGAATGCTAAAAACAACATACTCTGGTAGCTTCTTTTTATTCCCCCCTAAAAGAGAAAACAGGATGTGGATCGAAATGATTTGCCTTTACTTACCTGCGGCCAACCCACTAACAGTTGCTACAGGTAAGACCCAAACTCCCTCCCATGGGCCCCAGGGCCCGAGTTTCTTGCATTCCTCGCACTGCCCCCCCAACTTCATCCTTGGGTCACCTCCTTATCAGAGCTGGACAGGAAGGCGTGGCCGCAATTTTCAGGTACCTTACATCTTCTCTGCTCTGGGCATATCTGCGAATGACCTTGAAAGCACCAGGAGTATTGATTTTGAGGTTACAAATCAATGTTGTGGGATAGGAGGATTGCAGATATGGAATCTCATGAATAATGAGGGTTGCATGTATAAGTTGAGAACATTACTTGGCCACTAAGTTTTCAATTAATGTCCGCTGTTACCCTGTTATTTCCATTTCACAGTTGAGCAAATTTAGTTCCCATAATTCGTGTGCGGTAGAGACAGAATTCAATTCTTGCCCTGGTTCCTCTGATTTCAACATTTGTGTTTTCAACCATGATGCTATATTGTTCCCAAAGTTTCTCTTAAAGTTATAACCTTTAGAGACCATATAATATTTGATCATTCTGAGCCATAATAATTTGCTTAAATCATTCCTGTAATATTAAAGACATTGGTAGGTTTCTTTTTTTAATTTAACAGGTAACTCAGTGATGAACTATATGCTTTAACTTTTTCTTCTATTGCAATTCTAAGGAATAATAATCTAACTCAGGTGCTATAAACATCTTTACAGCTCCTGCTACATGTCATAATTTTGTTTCTACAAAGGGACTGTTTTAATTCATTTCGCCAGCATTGATTCAGTGTACCAATTTCACCAAAATCACACCACTGCGTTCTAAATTTGTAACTACTGTTATTAGCATAAGTGATTTCTTGAGGTTGTTATAATTTTCATTCCTTCATTCTGGGGAATTATCTTACTATATATTTTTTTCTTTTTGTGTTTGAAGTATCTGTGATATCTTTTCCTCTTCTAATGTTTGAAGTTTTGCTGTTTTCTATACATTTATATTTTCTATATGTTAAAGAGAAACTTGAATATGTTGTATATAATGCAGTTTTTTTCCGTCTGTTATTACCCTTTTAAATTTAGTCTGGTTATTTATTTTTATTGTAGGGTATTTGTGCAGCTTAGTCCTCCCCTGAATTCATGATTTGTTTTGTTGTCTTGGAGAAAGGCTACACCAGAGGTCAGAATATAGCTGGTAAGAAACCAGCAGCACAAATGGACCAGGGGGGCTTGATAGTGACATGAGGGAAAATAATTTGACCTGCTCTTAATCATTTCATTTTAAATCTTAACTTTCCTCATTTGTAAAATGAGTGGATTGAGAAGGTGGTCTCTACAGCTTCTGCCACTAAAATCCTTTGGTTCTCAGTGAATCAGGTGTGTTTCTGGATAAATATGGGGTAATACCTATTCTGTAACATCTGTTAGTGATACAGTAACTGTGTTAGTGTTATTGAACTGCTGCAACAAGATACCACGGACAGAGTAGATCACACAACAGAGACTTGATTTTCTCACAGTTCTGGAGGCTGGAAGTCCAAGATCAGGGTGCTGGCGGGGTAGGTTTCTGGTGAGACCTCTCCTTCTGACTTGCAGACAGATGCCTTTTCTCTGTGTGTATGCAGAGAGCAAGAGCAAGACAGACAGAGTGCTGTCTGTTGTCTCTTCCTTTTTTTGTAAGGACACCAATCCGATTGAATTAGCGGCCCCCCATGTAACCCCATTTAACTTTAGTTGCCTCCTTTAAAGGGTTAGGGCTTCAATGTATCAATTTTGTACAAAATTCAATCCATAATTGTCACCAGCTGCATTCAGTGAACGTTGCCATGTCAGTGCGGCAGTGCTATTGGAATTCTGATCTCAGTGGAGCTGGGGATTGAAGATTAAGAAACTTGAGGACCTTTCTAATTTCTTCCCCTAGCTTTCCCACTGTGTTCTGGGCACACTGGCTTTACTTCCATCTTTCCTCCAGCAGTTATACCACATTCCTACATTGGGCCCTTCCATCTGCATAAGATACTCTTCTTCTCGGTCTTTGATGGGCCAGACCCTTCATCATCCAGGTCTTAGCTCCACAACCCAACCAGAAGCACTCCCCCCACCTCTCCTCTGTCACTGCACTGTTTTGTTCTCTGGATAGCACTTACTGTCTCCTGAAATTAGCTTCCTTATTTATTTGCTTGTTTACTGCCTGTCTTGCTCTCTGTAGGACATGATCTCTGTACGAATAAGGGCCTTCTCTGGTGTGTTTCTTCAGCTCCTACAGTATTGCCTGTCACATACCAGGCTCTCTAAATTATTTGTTCAATGACGGAGGCCATTACAAGCATTTCAGGTTGCCTGAAAAACAAAATGTAATAAGGTAACTTTGCCAGGAATGTAACTGGTATTGACGTGATCATTTGTACCCAAACAAGGTTTCTCTTTGAGATTTCGTTGGGTTATTGGCATACAACATGCAAGAAATAAAGGCTTGAGTTGCCCCTGAGGGGTTCTTCCGCAATTTCTGAAACGTCAGGCGTTATACTCAGTTTGTACACTACACGATTTAGTCTGCTTTGGCTGTTATCTGGGACAACAGGAAGGAATTAACTTCTGAGGTTAAGATTTAAGAAAATGAAACTTTTCTTAAGATCACAGATACTGCCACACTAAGATTTAAGATGATTTGAATTCTGCAGCAAGCTTTGTGCTACACAGGGAAGAATTCTAGCCTGCAGATGCCATTCACTGGCAAATAATTGCTTTATTTATTTAGTGAGTGCTGGGAATGCAATTGATCCTACCCAAAACATAAAGACAGGTTGGTCTCCATTTGATGGCTGGTCCTTCTGGAAACACAAAACAATTAAGGTGGCAAAGACAGCACCTAAAAGAAGGAAACAATTTACAGGTGCATGACTTGTTAGTGGACATTTCTCTTTGTACCAAACATATAAACAATTGACCCTATTTACTTTTTGATATGAAGAGTCATCAGATTGCCTCTTCTTCTAATCTCGGCAGTATTTCAATGGCTGATTGTTGTTATTTTGCAATCTCTATTTTATATTTATATATATATAATTATATAATAATAATAATGTATATGTATATAAATAATTCTGTTTTGAGGACTAAGCCATGTGGGCATGCAGAGAATTAATAAGGTCTGTCATCAAAGTCTTTGGTTTACATTATATTTATTTTTCCTTTCCATTTTGAAAGCTTTTGTAGGCAAGGAGAGACAAATAGAATAAAACATATATATAGTAAAAAGAACCAATATGTAGAACCACTCCATTTGAGATATTTAATTCCACCTTTCTGTCTCTCTTGTGTTGGTTATAAGCTTTCACTAATCTAAACTAGGTTTGTAAGCAGGCTGAAAACATATACCTTATTTTATGAAAATGAACTATGGTTGATTACAAATCATAGGAAGCACTGATTTTTCCCAAATAGATTTTTTGAGGGGATAAAATAGGAACGTAAGTTGAATATCTTTATTTTGTTGTCTTCAAATGCCTTTTATGTTGAGAAGGAAAATGGGGTAATGTATGTGAAAAAGTTGACTGAAATATTAACCTTTCACTTGATTTGAACCAGGACAGTTTCCTTGGATACAGGGTCACGCCTCTCGCTCTTTATCATTGACTTGTTGGGAATTTAAGGATAGCCATTTTTCACCAGTTTTCTTTAAATTTATCTCAAGTAATGGTAGAAAAATTATGGCAGCAGACAGTTAGGAGTTCAGGAAAAAAAATCTTTCCCAGGAATGTGAAGGACTTGAGATGCCTGAGGGACATTCAGAAGCCTAAAAGGTTTCTCTGCCTTACAGTTCTTAATCTTCACAAAACATAAAAGACCCAGTTAGCACAATACATGTAAATAAACAATTGACCATTTTAATAGGAAAAGAAAGATTAAATTGTGGCTTGACTAAATTGAATCATCTGGTAAAATTGGTCAGAACAGCAGTTAAATTGTTTTATCTCTTATGAGTCCCCAGTGGGTGCCTGCTGTTGCTTGGCTCCAACCTGTACGTCTTACTTCCTCTCTGCTGCTGCGTCTCCTCGGAGGGGGAGCACTGCTGCTGCAACCACCCTGGCTCTGCGTGTGTGTGAGTGAGTGAGTGAGTGAGAGAGAGAGAGAGAGAGAGAGAGAGAGAGAGAGAGACAGACACTACCCTTCCGTAATAAAGTCCCATCCAAAGTGTAACGTACACTCTTTATCGTTTAGTGTGCATAGAGGTTAGGCTGTAACTTTACCCAAACCCCCCAAATTGCAGGAACAGAGAAAGAGAGAGTCTAGACAGAGAATAACTTAGAACAATGATACAGGTCTGGACCTTCCTCTCTGGCTGCCCCCGCCTGGATTCATGTGGTAGAGGCCAGCATTCCATTTCTGCCAGCTTCTCCTTCCCCTGGGAGTATGCCATGTGTCTTCATACCTTGGAATTTCCACCCATACCAACTTCCACACCCAGATAAAGGAGCATGGAATTCCCTCATTTTAATCAAAGTTCCATTGACTTCTCATTTCTATCCTATGAAAGATAGACTTCTTCCTAAGAAGACTGACTGTAGGGTTTTTTTTTTTTTTAACCCAGAGAAAATCCTGCCCTCACCTTTTTAAAAGTTTGATTTGGCTTCCAACAACACAGTTATTCAAAGTCTGCACAGTTTGCAAAATCTGTTTTATTCATGTTTGAATGATACCATGTGTGAGATACTAGTATCTATCTACATAATCTGGGTTGGAGTTCAGTCTTTTAAAATATTTCCTCATCAAGTTTTCAAAAAATAAATCTTGGTGTACCATCTCACCCATCTAGTCAAGACTGAAGTATCAGTGTATGTTTATATATTTTACCCAAGTTAATATCTGCATCCCACTTATACCACTCACTTTCAATTTTTCCTTAAATTCTTTATCGAAAGGTTCTCAAGGAACTTTCACATGCTAATTAATATTTCTGTTATGATTCTTTTAAAATTCGATACTCTTCTAATTCAGTGCATGATGCCTAAAAAAAGTTATCTTTTGATCCAATATGACAGGGCAAGGAAGGTAATTAATGAAGTAATAAATCCCAAGATAATATAACTTCTGTATTCATAGTCAGAGTTACTTATCACTTTAGAAAATGGATGGCAGTGACTCCTTCATACCCAAATATGCAAATATTGCTTTAATAAAAGATATTTGGGAAATTGTTTTTGGAACGAAAGAATAGAATAAAACACAGCGAAAGTGTATCAGAGAATGTTGTCACCTTGTATCCAGTCTGGGGATTATATCGCACAAATAACTGAGAGCCTGAACTCAGTGCTCTTTACAGCCTACGAAATAGGTTTCTAAGATCAGGACCCCATTTGTGGTGGGTCAGAACAATTTAACTGCTTGAATTTGAAATCAAGAAGAGGGCCATGAAAAGATTCAGATTCCTTTAAAGTGAAGGCAATGTTATTCACAGGGACATATCCATCACTTACAAAAACTCAGTTGTAAATCTGAATGAAAACTAAAGGAATAAACACCTTTTCAAATCCTTTGTTCCTTTGCCTTATTCAGTGTTCAGTGAGGATATTACTGACTTTGCTTGAGAAAGCACAGAATTAAATATATTCTGACATTTAAAGATGCCTTTAGCTCCACCACGTCCAGAAGGAGGACAGGGCAGGGCAGATGCACAATGCATTTCTCTTGGCCAATGGAAACCACTTGGAAAGATAATGAGTCTGGGTTGGAAGAGCAAACCCCAGTGGGCAGGCAGTCAGTCCGTGAAGTCAAGAGGAGGCCCAAGCTCTCTGGAGAGGGATGAAGAGGCAAAGAAGTGAGCAATCTGTTTATAATGATAAGTGTTTCACAGTCTGTCTAGTTTTCTTCCTGCCTCTGCTTCCTGGCCAGCAAGGAGAGAGATGTGGCCTGTTAGAACCCAGTGTGGAGTGTGGCATGAGCCTCCTGGACCCTTGTGCATCAGTCCCACCTCATGGGAGGTTGGCTCCTAAGCTTTTCTACAGTCCAGCCATGGAAGACAGTTAGAGGAAACCAGTTTACAGGATATGTTTGTTAGAACAGCTGAAATAATAATGACAGTTAACAGTTACTGTTTACTGTTCCATTAAGTGTTTCATAGACGTTATTTCATTTAACTTTCATAACAACCACAAAAGTTTGGTCTGATGATGTCCGTTTTAAAGATGGAGAAATTTTGGCTTAGATTAGACCATGCATCCTTAATATAATATGGGGTTGAGATTCAAATCTAGATCTCTTCCAAATTCTGCATTCTCAACAGCCATGGTCTACTGCCTCTTAATGTAGAAACTGGACAAGTTAATGAACTTGACTACTTCTCTGATCCTAGAGTGTATTTACTCTCCCAGAAGCAGGTTTCTGGGGGGCCATTCTGTTCTTTTGTTTGAACCAGGTATAAGCCTAGGTAATTAAGAACATATGTAATCAAAGGGAAAGTAATTCATCTGTCACCCAGGGTTCCCGGGAAAAGAAAAACTTCAAAATTGATTACAACCTTATGAATTTTTATAAATTCATTAGTATAGTGTTTGGGAAAAATAATTTAAGACTGTAATATTGTTCATAAATAAGAACTAAATAACTAAGAAGAGAACCGATGGTACTGTTACTAAAGATGCGAAGTTTAATAAGATTATTGAAAGGTAGACAACTAAACCATTAGATAGATAATGGTTTTAATCCTTATTTGCCTTTTATCATCCCAAACCATTCAAGGAGATAATAGTTACCTCTTTTGCTGAATCTATATAAACACATTTTTTGTGATGGATTTTTTGCTACTTTATGTCATCTTTTATGGGTGGAAACAGACATCTCCCTTCTTGATTGCTGGTTGAAATCCCAGTTTTCTCTAGGAGTCTAGCCCTTCTCCAGCAATGTTGGTTATCCTAGTTCCCTTACCAGGGTTTAATTTAGGACATATTACATGACCCAGTTTTGGTCACTGAGATGCAGAGGGAAGTCTGTTGGGTGCTTCTGGGGATGGTTTCTTTGCTGCTTAAAAAAAAAAGAGAGAGAGAGACACGGGAAGAAAGATGTTTTTCTTCCACTGGATATTCTTGAGTCTGGATATGATTCCTGGAATAGTGGCAGCCACCTTGCAACCATGAGCTATTCTGAGAAGAGCAGAGTAGAAAGATGGAAAAATATCGGGTCCTTGATGTGACCTACTTAGATTTCCAATCCTGAAGCCAGTAGACTTACAGTGTGTGAAATAAATACATCCTTGTTGTGAATCACAAGTTCCATTTATTTGGTTGTTGTTATTTGCAGTTCACAGCGTCCTGATACAGATGACATTTATTTTATCGGAGAAACTTGTATTTATTTGATATAATCCTTCAAAACTGAATTTAAATTTGCTCTTGTTTATCATTCTATGAATTATGCATTCCCTTAGTTAAGAAGGTGGTAAGATGACCTGAACACATCTCTGCTAAAAACGGAAGAAGAAATTCAAATGAGTGGAGAAATAGGGAAAATTAAAATATGGAGTCTGACGTTAAAGGATAGTATAAACTTTATATGTGATTCACACATTTAGAAGGAGTTAAATGATACTTACTTTCTAAAGCAATTGGCTTTAGTAAAGTCATTTGTTCGATAATCCTACCAATTAGCATTTAGTGCACATTAGCATTTACTGTGCATTAACATTTACATTGGGTACTGTGCTCATGCTTAGATCTGCCACTGAGTTTCTGCCTAGGGGAGGCCACAGTTAAGCAGGTGAGGTAAGATACATGTATTTAATTTACTTCTGTGTAATAACTTACCCTGAGACTTAGCACTTAAAACAGGTATCTCAGTTTCTATGGGTCAGGAATCCAGGCATGGTGAGCTGGGTCCTAAGCTTCAGGGTCCCTAAGAAGGCTGAAATCAAGGTGTCAGCCACAGCTTGGTAGCATCTGAAGGCTTGACTTGGGAAGGATCCACTTCCAAGCTCACTTATGTGGTTGTTGGCAGAATTCAGTTCATTTACAATGTTGTGTTAGTTTCAAGTGTATAGCAGAGTGATTCAATTATACATAAACATACATATTTTTTCTTTTCAGATTCTTTTCCTTTATAGGTTATTACAAGATATTTAATATCATTCCCTGTGCTACACAGTAGGTCTTTGCTGTTTATCTAATTTACATATAGTTGTTTGTGTCTGTTAATCTCAAATGCCTAATTTATACCTCCCTCCCTCACCTTTGGTAACTATAAGTTTGTTTTCTATGTCTGTGAGTCTGTTTCTGGCTTATAAAAAAGTTCATTTGTATCATTTTTTTAGATTCCACATGTAAGAGATGCCATATGATATTTGTCTTTCTCTGACTTCACTTATATGATAATCTCTAGGTCCATCTGTGTTGCTGCTAGTAGCATTATTTCATCCTTTTTTTATGGCTGAGCAGTATTCGTGTGTGTGTGTGTGTGTGTGTGTGTGTATCTATATCTGTATCTTTATCCAGTTGTCTGTTGGACTTTAGGTTGCTTCTGTGTCTTGGCTATTGTAAATAGAGCTGCTATGAACATTGGGGTACATGTATCTTTTCGAATTACAGTTTTATCTGAATATACGCCTAGCCTTTCAGGGCTTTTGGATGAAGGCTTCAGTTCCCTGCTGGATTTTAGCTCCAGGCCATGTGGTCCTCTTCAGTAGGATGTTCTGCTTTGTCAAAGTGTGGAAGCTGAGAAGGCAGTAGTGCTTGCTAGCAAGACAGAAGTCACAATCTTTTGTAACTGAATCAAGAAATGACATCTCATCACTTTTTTTGTATTTTATTATTGGTAACAAGTCACTATGTCTAGCCCACACTCAAGGAAAGGGAATTGTACAAGGTTGTGAACATCAGGAAGCAGGAACATTGGAGGCCACTTTCTAAATCTGCCTACTATAATCCACGTACAAATGGTTTTCAGTATACAGCAATGAATGATGCATTCCAAGTGAGTAAGACAAAATAGGAATGCGGAAAGGTGAGGAAACAGTTTTGGCTGCAGGCACAGAGAGAAGATAGTACAGAAGGAGCCAGGTGCTGGAGTCAGACGACATACTGATGCTCCAGCTCGAGTGGCCTGTACCCATGTCAGAGTGGGAAAACCCTAGGAAAATTGTGGTTCTTGGTGCTGGAGACTCACTGAAGCTTTATGCATAGGGGAGTGACCCTCACAGAAGAGTCATGTGGGATTCACAAGGCAGAATGGAGGGGAGGCCTGGAGGTAGAGAGGCCAAGGGAAGGAGGACAGCGGTATGGAGGATGAGGAATAATGACTGGCATCGTCTTTGGGTTGTGAGACTTCACAGGAAGAGATGTGTGAGACAGTGAGAGGAAAGAGCTGGTCTCGGTGACAACTGAATTGTGAGTTGCCTGAAAAGGACTACTTGAAGACAACTCATTTTGACCCTAGAAGCCTGGGCTAATGCTAGTCCTGTTAATGAAACAGGGCAATCAGTACGTTGATTTTCTTTTTTGGAGATGCTTCTAGGGAACCTATCAAATTGCTACTCAGAATAGGTGTATCTCTTGACCAAACTAGTATTAGTAGAAGTATTGTTTTAGGGCAAATGGACAAAGACAGAGCTTAGCAAACCCCACTAATACCTGCTATTCTAGAAGACTGTAAAGTGCATTACCATCATCACTGCAGTGCTGGGATTTTGTTTCTCAAATTCCCCAGACTGAATTTCTGACTAAATAAATAGCCATCAGATGACATTATGGGTCAATTTACCATAGGGTATTATAGATAATCAATTTACAAAGCATTTGGGAAAATTTTCCTGTAGCTGTTTTATTGGCTACTATTAGTGTCACATGTCAACCATCTATTATTTTGGATTTGCAATGGCATCTAGTCTTTTACAAGAAATCTAATCAATTTGGTGCACAGAGGCTTATTATTGAGGTAAAATTATACAACGAGGAAAGCTGCTTTTGTTCCAGTGAGACTACACCATGGTTTTAGGTTCCATTAGTGCAGCAGTGTATCACTACAATTGTACATAAGCAGGCAGAGCGATTCTGATCGATAAACTATGACGATTTAATTCAAGAGTATGTTAGAAAATGAGAAAAATGGAGTTTTGGAAAATGGCATTTTCTGTTTACAGTGGTAGTACTATCCATGCAAACAGTCATCTCAGCTTTTTATGAAAGACAAAACTGTCAGCCCAACTACATGGGCTCCTCAAACTCCGGAGCAGAACCTGAGCCAGGGCTCCTGTGAGAGCAAATGCATCCGGCCTGTGCCCAGGCTGGTCATGGAGTCTAGTCCTTGTGTTTATTGGAGCTTCGCCTCAGCCAAAGCCAGGAGTCTCTGGAACATGTTATAACACAGGCAGTTCTTGAAAGAAGCTTAACAAAAAGAAATAAAATGAACCCAATAGGATGTAGTTCTTGTCTTGCTTTAGGCTATGTGAATTAATTGCTATGAAAACAACAAAAGGAGTCCCCAAACCTAGAAATGGTTGGAAAAGTCACAATGGAGCCTTGGGCTTAGATGAAGATAGGGTTGAAGACCGAAGTTTTCTTGCAGTTTCCTGGGTGGGGAGCCCACAGTGCAGCAGGCATTTGGAAGGCTGAAGGAAGCCTACTGGAGACTTTGCCTGATCACTTGTGAAGGGACAGGAATTAGGGGTTGGGTATGCGGGGTTACTCCCTCGTGTGGTGCAGGGGAGATCCAGAACAGCAGAGGGCGCTGTGTACACTTAAGTGGAGAAGTCTGTGGGGAAGAGGGAAATGGCCCTGGATACCCACCAGAGGCGGGGTTTGCTGCAGGGGTTTCTAGTGCTGACCTTGCATAAAGAAATGCTCTTTATTTCTCTTTGTTCTTGGTTCTCATTTGACCACCCAGTTCTTGGGAAATTGCCTCTAACGATAGAAGGATTAGTATCCACCATTTTCTAAAGCTTTTTCTTAAGGAGATCATTTCACAAAATGTGACATCTGGTAGATTCATATTTTCATGAGAATTTTGCTGAGAGGCAAATAATATCTTGCAAATGGAGAAATCTCACTTTTCTTTCTTCTGAAATTTGCGATTCTTTGCAGAATTTAAACTGGTGAAATAGATGTGAAAACAAATGTGTCCAGTGGGTCTGCAGACGACAGTCTTATGTGAGGAGAACCGCACATTGAGGAGGCTGGGAAGTCTCACAGCTGTGAACTAGATGCAATATTTTTGCCAACTTTTAGTCCCCTCTCGCCCACCCCTCCCACTTCATGACATGCTAAAAATATAACTTCCAGAAATCAAGGGCATCTTAAGCCTTACTTGTACATTGAGATGAAATCGTTAACCCATTAGAAGTATTTAAACATTCTCAAACTAGAGAGAGAAAAAAAATTAGTTTAATTTCTTAAAAGATTACTTTCAATTTTAATGATAATTTTTGGTTTGTTTTAGTAGTGCTGGAGAACGTGTAGTCTCACTGTAGAATATTTGGAAAATGCGGAGCACGGGCAAGAAGCTGAAGATTAAATTTAACCATCCCCGTCCCCCCTCCGTCAGAGGTAGAGTGTTTGCACATGTACGTGTTTTCTTCCAGTCCCTTCGCTCATCAAGTTTGTGAATAGTTTGAAAAGTTAGCTCCATATTTTGTAAATATTTTTGTGTCCTACTTGTTTTTACTTAATATGAGGATTTCCCAGTGTCACTGTAAAGCTCTATAAGAACCTGTTGTAAGAGGTAATTTAACTTACTTAGTTCCCCTTCTGCTGGGCACTAGTTATTTTCTAATTTTTCACATTTATAAATCCAGCTGCCTATTTAATCTGATTGCCAATATTCCTAATTATAAACCTGAGACCATGTTGTTTCTTGATAGATTCCTAGAAGCAGATGACCGTGCCAGGATGGAATCATTTTTAAGGATCTAGATACCCATTGCTGTCTGGATGGTTATATCTATTTACTCTTATTTTGTAGAGCATGAGAATTTTCATCTCACTGTACTCTTCTCAGAATTTATTATTAAAATGCTAGAAGAAAATTATACTTACTTTGGTTTTACATTATATTTCTTTAATGAGAAGTAAAATTGAACATTTCCATAAAAATGTACTACTCATATTTCCTCTTTAGCTGGTATGTCTTGTATGCTTACAAAGGCTTTTTCAATCTCCATTTTACCCTTCTGTTCAGAGTGGTTGGGATGCTAAAATCTGTATTTTTCCCTAGTTCCTAAATGTGCGTTGGGTTGTACCAGTTAGATACACAAACGTGAGTTTGGAAAGGTGAAAGTTGGGGCTGAGGCTACCTTTCTGTGGCGGGGCTGATGGACTCGTGGCCTCCAGCTCATGTGGTATGTTGGTAGTGCCGAGTCCACATTTCATGGGCCAGTCATCAGCCTCATGGATGTGGAGTGCTCATGGTCTCAGAAGAGCAGTTTGGATCCAGGCCACACTGGTATGACTTTCAGGGCAAAAAAAGCCTTCTTGTGGCTCCCTGATTCCCATTTCTCCAGCCATTCCAAAGATTTGAAGGCAGCTAATATACTCTTTTAAATTTCCTTCTTCTAGAAATATCTGAAGTGGTTACTGTTTCCTGTACTGAAACGTGGCTGATACATCACCTATTCCTCAAGTCTTCAGATTTTTCCCTTGTGGCATGTTTATATTGGCCTATGTATATATTTTACTGAAGAATTTTAATGATATTTTTGCAAAGCAATGTAAAAAAACATCGACTAAGTATTTAGTAATCCTTTTCATAAAGGGTTTATAATCACTGTACCCTAGTATTAGTATTAACATATCTATTAGTAGCCTTATTCATTTCTATTCTTTATTTCTATTTTCTGTCTTTTCTTTTTAGGCTCCTTATTACTTTCCTTTATCATTTAAAAAATTAAACATATTTTAGCTTTTGACACATTTAGAAAGCAAAGGTTATAATCATTTTAGATTTTATACATTTTAATTTTCATTATTAATGTTTTTGTACCTCTCAGGAAAGAGCCTCCTTGGTTTTTATTTAAAAGTCTTTTTTGGATATTCATATCATTTATTTTTTTCAGGTGAACTTGAGAAATATGTTGCTAAGTTCTAAAAAGTAAGTCCTAAGCTAGTTTTGGAATTAGTGACCTTTTTATACTGCTGAATCTTTCCATCCATGAATATGGTTTACTCATCATTATTCAAATCTTTTTTCATGTCTCTCCATAAAATATCATAGTTACAATTTTCTTAAGATATTGACATTTCTTGTTAATATTATTCACAGTTACTCCCATTACATTTTGAATCAGTTTTTTTTTCTGGCATATGGGAAAGGTATTTGCTTTAGTGTATATTTTTATACATTTATATATGTATTTTTATATATTTTATAGACTTTTTTTTTCAGTTGGTTTTCTTTGGTCAGATTACTTTTCTTAATCTTAGCAGCCTTTTTCTGCATCACACTGAAAAGCCAGTTCTCCACTTGAAGATGTAGGTGTTTTGATAATTTTCCTAAAGAAAAAAGAAAGATGATGCGAAGTTCATTCAAATAAAATCAGTGCTAACTTACTAAGGTCCACACACTCATGGTTCTTTTCTCTAGTAAATGCTAATGGGACTACAATGAGAAGTTTCCCATCTGTGTAAAGAAGCAGAGCACAAGTGCGTGGACTTCTGAACAGAAGTGAAGTATTTAAAAGCAGCTGAAGAAGACATTCTGGAAAAGGCAAAATTATGGAGAAGGTTTCGAGATCAGTGGTTGCCGGGCATTCAGGGAGAGGGTAGGGAGGGATGAACAGGTGAAGCACAGGGGATTTTTAGGGCAGTGGAACTCCTCTGTAAACATGTAATGGTGGATACATGGCATTGTACATTTGTCTGAATTCGTAGAACTGGACAACACAGTGAGCCTCAATGTGAACTGTGGACTTTAGTTAATTGTTACAGATCAATGTTGGTTCATCAGTTGTAGTAAATGTACTAGACGAATGCAAGATGTTAATAAGGGAAACAGAGGGCAGAGGAGATGAGAGTATATGAGAACTCTCTGCTCAATTTTTCTGTAAACATAAAACTGCCCTAAAGATGTCTATTAATTAAAAAATAAAATAGCTAAAGAACACGATAGGAAAAATTTCACAGACTCATGTTGCCAAATTCAGAGTTCAGACAAAACTAGTGATGTAACTCAGAGGAGGGAGGTATTATTTCAAGTAAATGTGATCAGAAAGGGTTGTGCAAAGTACCTCCTCTAAGATCTTGAGAGGTTGATGTAGATTGATGGAGATTTGGATTGATGCTGATGAGGCAGTGTGCGGAGGTTGGTTTCGGTGAGAAAAGAATGCCGGCAGAAAGGGGTCAGATGTAAGAGAGATGGCTAACAGTTTGCCTCCCACACATCGTTTTCCTCATTCATGGAAGGTAGGCTGTAAATGGAGTTTAGGATGATGCTTTAGAAGACCCTGAATGTCAGGCTAAAGTGCTTGGACTTGATCTCTAAGCCACAGGGAGCCACAGCAAGGAAATAAAATGATCAAGGTGAAATTTAAGTATGATATTTTGAAAGTAGAATACTATAAGGTAATTTTAAAAGCCCCACAAAGATACAAAAGGGGAAAATATCCTTGTCCTGTCCTGTTGTGGAGCTAGAGACAGTACGTGGAGCAGACACTGGTGATGCTTCGCCCAGCTCCCCGGGGATCCCTCTCCTCTGGGTGCGCCACCCCCTGTTCCTCTGTGCTTCTGCTTCTAACGGCCTGCTCTTCAGGTCCCTCCAGCCCTCTGCCTGTGGGCTTCTGGAGCTGCTTTGCCTGCACACATATACAGATCCAGAAGGTTCTGGGAGATTCTGATTCTCCCTGCCCCTCACCAGCCAGACCTTAGATACTGACCTCATCACTTCTCCTGGGAACATTCCTTTACTCTATCATTTGCACATAAATCCTTGTCTCAGAATCTTTCCCTGGGATCTCTGACCCAGGAAAATTCCCTACTTTTGTGAGAGTTTAGCTTTAAAACTCTGAAAAAATCTCCCCATCTTTCTGGCCATCCATCTTGTTACCAGCATGTCGAGATGGTTGGTCTGTGACAGTGGTTTCTAAATTTCCCTCTGGATTGAACATTCTAATATCCCAGCTATAACCCTTCTACTGGAGTTCAGAGTGAGAACTGCAGTCCTGAGATGAGAAATCTCTGTCCTGTTCCTAAGTTGGCTCCAGTTCCTCCACCTGAGTTTTTAAAGAATCATCTCTGTTACCAGCTGCAATGCAAGTAATCAATATACCAGAAATTAAGAATATTATTAAAACCATTTGCTTAAACAGTGAAGGTAGTTTGGGAAAAAGGAAAAAAAAACACACACATGAACAGGAAATGTTAGTTAAACTAGAGAAGAAGAATCAGCTGAAGATGGTGAATTTTCACCACCATGTGAAGAAAGGCAACATTTGAGTGAAATAAATGGATGCTAGACTCAAAGACCAAAAGGGAGGAGGAAGGATACATTTAAAATTTGAGCGCTATACATTTAAATAGAAAAAGGCTGATTGGAAGCCAATCTGAGTCAAGTAATACAACCCACTGTACTGTTGCCTTTTTTGAAAAAATAATTATTACAAGGATTCTGGGGGATATAATTTCTATTAGAATGTAATCTTGGAGTTTAAAAATATGACAGTTGCCTTGAGAGGCAAAAATGGAAGGTCAAACGTCTGAAAGGCAGGATTACTCTTGGGCAACAGTGAGACCTTCTACCACGTCTCTCTAGGTTTCTCCACATCCCTTCCCAGTGTCTGGGCTCTTCAGATGCCCTGGCCAGCCAAACCTCCCCTAGTGGCAATTTCCCCTTCACTTCTCACCGTGGCCTCATCCCACTAGGGTTCTCCCTCCTCCGGGCCCCACTCTCTGATGTGTATTCATGAGTGTCAATTGCTTATTAATTACCTTAAAAAGAACTGTGACTGTATTGGCCAGGTAACTGATTGATTACCTTATTGGATAGCAGTGTTTTAACCCTTAAAGATGAACACTCAGCCATTTAGTCATTTATAGGCTTGACCAGGCGAGGGGAAGCTTTTTGAACAAAAGCAGCATTTTTTTTCCTGTCCCTTTTTCCTAAGAGGGGCAATGACACAAATCTGTTCAAATAAATTAATGTTGCCATTTTGACAACTGCCCCATATGGCAGGAGGAGGTTTACATGCCAACACGTAGGCTGAGTGACATGCCCCACCAATCCCTTCATTGTATGTCTGCATGAACAGGCACGGAATGGAGTAAATTCATTTTTCTGTTATTCAGGGTGATATTCATTGACCTATATACCTGCTAATCTGTGTAATGTGTTTGTTCAGGAAATTGCAGTTGAAGAAGGGTCTTGCACCAGAGGTCATGAGGGGGGCCTAGAGACATAATTTTCAATTTATCAAGTTGGGTGATGGATTCTTTCAGTGTTCCTCCAGTCACACAGATGGCTTATTTATTGGTAAGGATGATCCCCAGAGATTCGGGCAATATGATAGAACACATAGGTAACAGTAATTAGTACAAGTTTTGTGAACTTGTAGGAGCAAAAGTGGGATTACAGTAGGCTTAAGAGGAAACAGGAGAACTGGAGGCAATGGATTTGACAACTGTTTGCAGGAATTCTGCTGTAAAGAGGAGGAAAGAAATGGGCAGTAGCTGGAGGGTAAGGTGGGATCATGAGAGGGTTGTTTTTATTTTAAAGTGGGAGGAATAATAGTATTTTGTATACTAATGGGAAAAATCAGTGAGCAGGATGAATTGACGATGCAGAGAAATGGGAGAATTGCTAGGGTGATAACCTTGGGCAAATGAGAGTAGGGTCTGGCACAGGCGTTGGTGAGGGGTTGGCTGGCTGCAGGAACAGGAGCAAGAGCAGAGGATCTGGGCCCAGATGCAGGAGGGTGATTGGATGTGATGAGGGCATCGCATGGAGTGCGCTTCCAAGTGCTTCAGTTAACAGTGAAATCAGAAGCAAGGTCACAGCAGAAAATGAAGGTGAGGAGAAGATGTGGGAAGTCTGAGGAGAAGACAAGGTAGGAAGGAGCCACATGGTGATTATAGAGTCTTGGGAATGAGGGATGACTTGGGAGTCCTGAAACTGGCATGATGTGACTATCCTGATGGTCAGTTAGTGGTGTCCAGGTGCTTAATTGTGGCCAGGCTGTGAGTATTGGGCCTGAGAAGTTTCCTGTTATGAGTGTCATGTTCCACACCATATCATTTCCTGTTGGACTGAGATGAGATGAAAGTTGATTCTGCTGACCTAATGATTTTGGGCAGACATGCCCTGATTCTAGTCTGGTTGTTCTGTGCTCTTAGAATAATGATGCAAGTTTAATTAAAAAAAATAATGACTTCTTAGGAAATCATGAGATAGCTACTAAATGCAACTTACTTTCATTAATTTCACAAAACGATTAACACAGATAATTACGCAGTTAATAACAAATTCTACCATCCCCATGGGCGCATATCTGGGTGCTAGAGGCAGTTCTCCAAGTCATACTTACCATTGATTTATGTCCTTAAACCGTGTCTCTGATGAAAATCTTTCGGCAGTTCCCTGCCACATATTGGAAAATATTTCAGCATTTCCCTGCCATATTCTGATGGAGGCTGGATGATTTTCATGCTGTATACTTGGGGACTGAGATGAGTCATGGGAAGAGCATTTAGAGAAGTCTCTTAGACCTGAGGGGAGAATCCAATCCAGAAACAAATGTAAATAACTTTCTCCTGGGAGGTGAGCTTCACGTTTTTGTCTTCACACAGTGTTAATTTCAATCACGGGTGACTTTTTGGTTGGCTGAGGTAGTCATTAGCCACTGACTTCAGAGTCCAGAGGAGACTCTGTTAGCCCTTGGCTGGAGTAGACAGGAAGGAGGCATGGGAGCAGATGCCTTGATGATGGCTTTTTTCAACACGTACAGAATTCTGCAAGTGAGGCTGGTGTTACTATACCACCTGCTATAGGTCATTTAACATGTGATCCATCCAGTAAGGGAAAGTAGTGCCTTCCTGAGCCAAAAGCAGGGAGAAAATATGTCTGGTAAAACCAGGTCAGGTTAAAGTGGGCTGCTCCTGACACTTTAACAGGATCCAGAATGAACAAACATGCAAACACCTCAGAGATACCTTTTCCCCAGCTCTCCTGAAAGACAAGAGAGAGAGAGGTTAGGTAGGAAAAGACATGAAAAACGACTGAGGAAGAATGTTTGCCCTTTTTGAAACATGTTCAGTCTCCGGGAGCATTTTTGTCCTGTTTTTGTCACCAGGGATCGTAACGTGTTGTGAGTCTAAAAAGATTTTGTACTTTTGCTGGAAGACCCTCCTCTTTCCCTTTTCACGGGGCTTCCAGTATTAATTTTTGCCATTTTGAGCTTGTGGAAACAAAGCAGTGCTAGTTGAAATTTTCCAGAGATGGTAATAAAATGTTCAAGACACAACTCTTACTAAGAACCTACTGAGTAGTTGCAACTTAGTCTTCACTTATGGTTCTTTCTGGGGCATGTTTTAAACATTAAATAAGTGGAAAATTTAGTTTGAAATGAACACTACCCATTCAAATTTAACTTCAACTTACTAAGCTGGTATAGAGCAAAGTCATATTTGTAAACTATTCATAGGCATTAGGATTTATTTATCATAATTAAATTAGTGTTTTATATTTATTTCACCTTGATGGGATAGGTGAGTTTGATGAATCAGTATATGAGGGATGATTATATCAATTCAGTGGCGTATTATTTACTTATGTACCCTCAAAATCAAATGATCTTAGTGAAGTAAAAATTTGGTTCCAGTGCCCTGAAGGTCTGTGATTCATAGTTTCATCCATCCATCCATCCAGCAATACTGCATTTGTGCCATTTGTCAGGAAGTATGCAGAGCCCCATGGAATGTAGCAACAACTGAGGCAGACCTGGTCTGTGTGCTCAAAGGCTGTACTGGAGTCAGGTGAACTTGTATTAAATGAGCAATTATAACAAAACACAATAGCTCCTGTGACAAGACAAGCAGAGTCGTCAAAAACATGTAAGAAGAAACCTATAGGAACATGTAAGGAACGGAACAGGAGTGATGAGTGATCAAGGAAGCACCCCCTCTTCAGGGAAATAGCATAAGAGACTGCACTAAGTAGATGGGCAGGCACAGTGGGCTGCAGCCCCCACTCTCCTTTTATCATATTGATATTTCTACTTAGAGGCCATCAATGAATAGCACCACCTTAGACCAAACTTCCATAACCCCCTGTTCTGTAACTTAACAGCCTTCTTACCAGAGTTCATTCTCCTTATCTTTCACAGTATTGGGATATGTGGCACTCAGCAGATAGTCACTTTGAGATTCTTTTTTTTTTTAATCTTATTTTGATGGTTTTTATTTTTATTTAAAAAAATTTTTGAAGTGTATTTGACATACTGTATGATACTGGTTTTGTGTATACAATGTTGTGTTTTGACATTAGTATATAATGTGAAATGACCTTGGCATTCTTGTTCTCCATCTCGCCTGGGAGGGGAGGAGGTTGGGGTCACTGTGGCATCAGTTTGTCTTAAGGATGGTTGAGGAAAAGGAATCATTAGACTGCTCTCCATGCATATGAACTCTGGCACCAGCTCTTTTGCATATTACAGCCTTCATAAATTCATGTGTGAAACTGAGATTATCTTCATCCAACTGCAACCAGATGATCTGAAGTGTATTCTAATTGCTGATGTTTTGTGAGTTTTTTGGTCAGTGCTGCCTAGGAAGGCCTATAGGCCCAGGTAAGATTTCTGGAGTAGTGGCGTCCTGAGGGAGGGTGTGATAATCTTGGAGAGGTCAACGGGAGCCCTTGATAATGATGCTCAAGTAAGTAGTTGGAAAGCAACTCGAAGGTTTTCTCTGCAGAAGCAGACAGAAATTGGGAAGAAGCAGTAAGAGTTGTTTCTGATGGGTAGGATTTGAGCAATCAGCCTATTAGAAAAAAATCCTAAGGCAGGAACAGATGTGTAGGGTTGGAGGGACAGAATCATGAGATGTGGGAATTTGGCTATGAGCCCAGAGTAGGAGAGGTCGAAGAATTTCATGAGGGGTATCCAGAGAATAGTGCAGTTTGGGGGTTGGAGTAGCTACAGGGGAAGTTTCAAACCAGATCTCTAGTGTGAATCTGGGCCTGGGTGGCAAAGGGCCTCAAGTTTTGAGAATGAAAATGGCTACAAGAAATTGTTCTACCTTTGACTAACGGTAGAATTTTAAGGGAACTTGTAAATTAGTCTCAGAGACCCAAATGTCACT
Organism: Camelus ferus; assembly: GCF_009834535.1. Taxonomy (NCBI): domain Eukaryota; kingdom Metazoa; phylum Chordata; class Mammalia; order Artiodactyla; family Camelidae; genus Camelus; species Camelus ferus. The sequence continues at coordinate 51,608,682 of NC_045709.1, forward strand.
ATGGTTATCAAAGAGCTGTTTTACCAGCTGCATGAGAAGTAGAGTGGCTGAACGAGGAAGTTTTTTGTTTTGTTTTGTTTTGTTTTGTTTTCTTTTTCTACTTCAACTAAGCTGAGTAATGACGTGAAATGGGAAGGGCTGGGGATCCTTGGCCTATGGAGAAGAAATTAGTTATGAAACTCAGGATGGCAGCACTGAATTGTTATCCATACAAGCAGTGTTTCTCCCCCTGTTATATGCTGGTGACATGTTTTGTCTCCAGCACCAAGTCCAGCCATTGGCCATAGCCATTCTGATTAGCATGATGCCATGGTGACTCCCTGGGATCTGCTGAGTCATTTCATGCCATGTGAGGTGACACTTTGGGTGGAGACTTGGTGATCCACACTTGGTCCTCAAGGGTTGTCTGTTTCTACCTATAGATAGCTGGAAAGGAGAAAGTACAACTTTGGATAGCAGGAGACTTTTTTTCAGGAAGGGATCACGAGTGAGACCCAGAGGTATATGTTGCTTGCTCTTCCTGAATTTGAAAGAGTGAATCTGTCATACACATTAACCAAGATGTAAACTTTCCACTTAATTGAACTTAATTGGAAATCAAGTCCCAGGAAGATGTTTTCAACCCATCAGTCCACTAACTAGGGTAATCTTATAAACTGAGAAGCTCTCTGGCTCATGGTGGCTTCTCTTTGGGGGTCTGTGAGATGTGTGCTCTTGGCTTAGTGGGAAAGTATGCTGCCTTCTATTCTCAAAGAAGAGAATCTTCAAGAGGATCCCCTTCAAGCTTTGAAAGCCATGCTTTGTGGTTGGGAGACACACAGGACTAGCACCAGGCTTAGGACCAAGAAAGCTCAAGTAAATCGGAGCCTTGGGTAGATCTAACTGTAGGGGATAATCAGAGAATTGGAGGTGCAGCCAAGAAAACTGTGCTGCTGAGGGCTGAATTTTCCTAAGACTGTGGAGTTTTCTGATTCATGGCACTTTCAGTCGTAAAACCAGAGTGATCTTGGGCAAACTAGAATGGTTGGTCACCATAGATGTTGTGTTGAGACTGACCTGCACTCTCAGCATTTGTAAGGAAAGGGAGGTCTGAGTGTTTCCTTTGGTCTAGGTGTGAGTCACGTGGGAGAGAGAGCAGGCATAAGCCCATCTTGGGTCCAGCAGGCGACCAGGAGGAGCCAGGGAACAGCAGCAGGAAGCATTTTGAAGCATAGCCAGGAGCTAAGACAGGAGCCTCTTAGAACAGATGTGTATTTGGCCTGGGGCAGAGTAACTGTAGGCCAGCAGGATCTAATGGGAACTTCTGAAGAGCCAATGAAAGCATCCCTGGAGAGAAAATGTCACCTTTATCAATCTGCTGAGTACCACTTGGGGATGTAGATTTCACCATCTGGCAGGCCCAGAGCATGAGAAGCCTCCTCCCCAGAGAAGAACTGTACCATCCTCACTCCCTCCTGCTTCATCTCATGAAACAGCAGCTGGAAGTTGAATAGGAGCAGAGGTCTTGTTAGATGAGATGAGAGGAAGTGCCATATTCCCTTGCACGAGACAGAGAAGGCATAATGCTAAGTCTGGAGGTTTGATATCTTAAACTGGACATCCTTATTACTACGCTGGCTACTGTGTTAGCTTAAAGTAACCAGAGCTTACCTGTTACCCAAGAATCAGCAATAATGCCTTAACAGCAGACTTTTTATCCAGAGGCAAAGGAGGATTATATTTACTGAATGCAGTTAAAAAGGGATGTGGGAAACAAAACTGAAAGTATGTAATACATGTAAAACAAAGTGGTTATAGAACTTAGGCTATCGATACCCCATTGAGAGCACACACATATTGCTTAAATAATGCAAAGTATGCCAGGCCTGTTCTGAGACGGTAACTCCCCTCCAGGTCAGTAAGTATCAGATGTCTTGGATATCAGGCCTACTTCTGCTTTGGCTTCCCATTTCCATTTTGGAAGAATCCAGAATTGATCTCTGTGTGCACTGCTATTTGGGTTCCTTACATTTGGAGAATCTGATATTTTCAAGGCCACACTTTACAGCAATCTGTAGGCTCTGACTTGCCATGGAAGCAAATATGTAGGCATCTGGAAGGCCCACACTGCAAGAACAACTGCTGAAAAGCTTCTCTCTTTCCTAAAGAAGAGTCCCAGCCATTTATCACAGCCAGAGGCAATGCATGAGATGACTGTAACAAACAAATGAATGAGTGCCCAATAAATCACAGTAGCCTGATTAATCAATAAAGATATCGATTTTTTCTTTTTTAGTGATAGTTCACATCCCCTCCTCCTCCCTCCACCAAGGGATTTATACAGGCCACTGAAAGATAAATTTATCTTCCCGTCTTTGGGGCTTGTATTTGACCCAGTGTAATAGAAATTGATCATTATCTAAATGTTATTTTGGCTGGAATGTTGTAATTTGCTGTATTACAATGTCTAGAGTTGCTTGTACAGGTACCATCATCTCTAGTTACATCTTTTTATGATACAGACTAATGCTTCTTATCAGGAATCCCCCTGGAGCTCTCCTTTCCCAGCTATGCCAGTGAAGAAAAATAATACTAATAATGGTAACTTTCCTAACATACAAGGGGCCATATCAGCAAAGACTCTTGTTTACCAGTGGCGGGAGCTCTCTCTGCAGGGAATACTACAGGGAATGATGAAAAGGCCAGATGCTGTGTGTGATGCCCAGCGCTTAACTTCTTTCTGAGGAAGGAAGGATCCTCATTCCACAGTAGGAAGCATGAATTCTTCTCACACTACTGATACCAGGGGCATGATTAGTAGAATGTTTGCTTACTTCTCTTGGGGTAGAAGAAATGGGGGTTGGTTCCCCAGCACCAACAACATTCCAGGCACGTCCCCAGCTCCCTTCTGCCTGCCCCCTGGCCTCCCTATGAGGAGCGCTCAGCCTACATCATGGGGCGGGGGCAGCCGCCTCGTTATTTTCCTGGTCCAAGGCAATCTCAGAGGAGTCAGTAGCAATCCATCCAAATCTGAAGTAGTAAAATCTGAAAGATGAACAGCGTAACCACATGATTTGTGCTTCTTTTAGTGTGGAAAGTGGCACTGGATATTTGCTAATGAGTACTGATCCCTTGTAATGCTGGTTTTAAAACTTTCTTTATTGCACTATAGTTAATTTTCAGTGTTGTTTTAGTTTCAGGTGTACAGCAAAGTGATACTCTTTTTAAGATTCTTTTCCATTACAGGTTTTTATAAGATACTGAATATAGTTCCCTGTGCTACGCAGTAGGTCTTTGTTGTTTATTTCTTTTGTGTATAGTGGTGTGTTTCTGTTAATCCCAAACTCCTGATTTATCCCTCCCCAAGATGAAGCAATTCTTACAACAGCTCAGGTCTCAATCTGGTAGGCACAATTTGAGAGTCACATTTCCTTCTACCCTACCAGGATTCTCTCCTGGCACCAAGAGGAACCACAGGAAGGAAAAACTGGCTAACCTGACATTGGGCCTGACTTTGATTTGTCCCATGACATTAGTTTTAGGGATCAAATGGCATGATTTCCTAAAAGCTTAAAAATTAGAAGAAAAAGGCAGAGAATATAAGTTTCTGCTTTTTATCTTTGATTGGCAGAGAACACTATTGTATTTAGTATTGTATCTATTGACAGCTAAAAATAAAACTACTTTGGAAGCACAAAAATTTTTCTTTTTTTACTGACGTCTAGTTGATTTACAATGTTGTGTTAGTTTTTGGTGTAACAGCATAGTGATTCAGTAATACATATATATTTTTTCTTATTCTTTATCATTATAGGTTATTATAAGATATTGAATATAGCTCTCTGTGCTGTACTGTAGGACCTTGTTGTTTATCTATTTTATGTATAGTTGTTTGTGTCTGTTAATCCCAAACTCCTAATTTATTCCTCCCCGCCTTTCCCCTTCAGTAACCATAAGTTTGTTTTCTATGTCTGTGAGTCTGTTTCTGGTTTGTAATTAAGTTCACTTGTATCATTTTTCTAGTGCAGTAATCATATGATATTTGTATTTCTCTGACTTACTTCTCTTAGTATGATAATCTCTAGGTCCATCTATGTTACTGCAAATGGAATTATTTCATTCTTTTTTATGGCTGAGTAGTATTCCACTGTAGATATATACCATTTATTTATCCATTTACCCATCGATGGACATTTAGATTGCTTCCATGTCTTGGCTATTATAAATAGTGCTACCATGAACATCGAGGTGCATGTACCTGTTCAAATTAGTGTTTTTGTCTTTTCTGGATATATGCCCAAGAGTAGAAATGCAGGATCATATGGTTAAATTTTTTTTAAATTAAAAAGTTGTCAATCAATTAGCTTTTCTTTTATCTTTGATCATATTTTTACATTCTGGTGTGCCTCTTTTTTAAAATTTAAGAATGTTTTTTAATCTCTTCTCAGTGTATACTCTTTCCCTAGATAGGGCTATCCAATTGCATGATTTAAATACTGTCTGCATTCTGGGGACTCCCAAATACATATCAGTTCTTTTATCTGAGCCCCAGACTTATACAACCAGCTGCTAATTTTGCATTTCCACTTAGATGTTTCACAAGCATCTCTACCTTTACTTGTGCAAAATGGAACCCGTGATGTTCACCTGTTCTCACCCAGGCATCCCTGCTTCAGTGAGTAGCATCACTACTGACTCAGCGCTCCAAGCTAGGAATCACTCAACTAATCTGCATGGAGTTGACAGTGAGACTTTTTACAGGGTACATCTAATTATATCACATGGAAAGTCCTTCAACATCTTCCCACAATACTTGGAAGATAGTTCAGAATCTTCAAGGCTGTGTATGGTCTGCTTCCTGCCCGTCCCTCTGGTTTCTCTTCATTCTGCTGCACTCGGGCTATGCTGACCTCCCTTCTTTCCCTGAACACACTTTTCTTCCCTGCCTTGGAATCTTTGCCCTTGTGGTTGCCTCTCCCTAGAACCTATTTTGCTACTTCTTATCTCAGGTTAAATATCACTTCTTCAAGGATGCAGTTTCTAACCTTCCTCTCCAAAGTAGATCTTCCTCCTGTTATTCTTAAAATAACTTTATTTCATGCAGGCCATTAAGCGCAGTATATGATTGTTGTCTTCATTTACTTATTTGTTAATTTAGTGTCTTCTGCGACTCGTCAGAAAATGTTTTATTTTAAATCATTTAATTTATTTTTTCTTGGGGGGAGTCCTTGATTTTTTTTTTTAATTTTTAAAATGTTTATTTACTGATTTATTTAGTGGAGGTACTGGGGATTGAACCCAGGACCTCGTGCAGGCTAAGCATGCGCTCTACCACAGAGCTATTACCACCCCCTCTTCCCCTAGAAAGCGTTTTCTGAAGTCAGTGACCACATTTCTTTTGCTGATTATCAGCAATAACCAGTGCCTAGGCTTAGCTCGGCGCCTGGCACCTACAGGCATTTCATACATTATTTGTTGAATAAATAAATGTCAAAAGTGATGAGTCAACTTAACTAGACAACTGGCCTAAGCCTTTATCAAATGACTGTCTTTTACCAAATAACTGGGTCCCTTTTGCTGGTGAGGATATGAGGCAATTGCTCTCTCAAGTATAGGAAGCAATCTGGTAATAGAAAAATATTAAATATGCATGCTATATGATTCAGCAACCTTACTTTTAGAGAGTAATTACAAAATGGGAAGCGATTTATGCCCAAGGAGTATATCATAGAGCTATTCGTAATAATACCAAATTGGAAACAACCCAAACATCTGTTAAACTGGTTAAATAAATTGTGGTACATAAATATAATTGAATAATAGGTGACCATTACAAATGGTGTAGATCTATATTTATTGACATGAATGAATGTCTGTGATATACTGTTGAGTAAAATTCTCGGATTACATATATTATGTACATATTTAATGATTACCTTCACACAAAGTTGTCAACCCTGAACTCTATGTACATATACATAAAGAGAAAATGGAGAAATATTTATCCAAATTTTAGTAGTGGTTGTATCTTGATAATAGAAATTCAAATAATTTTTGCTTTCCTTCAGTTGTTTGTTTTTTACAAGGAGAATGTATATCTTTTGTACTAACAGTAAAACTATTAATCAATGTACCTACTTTGCTTCTAGACTTAATTGATAGTATTTTGGAAATATTTACTATGTATTCACAAATAAAGTTACTCTGTAGTTTTATGGTGGTTGTATTGGTTTTCGGCAACAAGTTTTTGGTAGCAGGCATAGCTAGTTAAATACAAAAAATTGTACTTATCTTTTTTGTTTTGTTTTATTTTTCTGTGCTCCAGAACAGTAATACTACAGGAATGATCAGATCTTTAAATCGTTAAAATACCTAGTTTAGATAAATCAATGTAGTAAGGAGGTATTTCTTTGGCAACTTTAAACATATCTTCTGTGATTATTGGACTTTTCTGAATTACTGTTTGTTCAGTTTGGGTGTATCATTTTTTCCTAGAAAACTTTATTTTTAAATATATTGAGATACATTTTAAATAATTTTACTTCAAAAATTAAATAATATAATTCTAGTTATACTTCTGTTTTCTCAGTTTTGCTCTGTTTGCCTTACCAAGGTTTTATCTATTGTTTGCTTCAAAATAAGAGCTCTTTGATTAATTGATTTTACGATTTTCTATTTTCTAATTTAGCTCAGCTTTTAATCTATTAATAAGATCATTCTAGTTTTCTTCAGTTCCTTTTCTAAAAATTTGAAGTAAATATTTTGTTCATTTATTTTTATTTTTATTTTTTAACAACCAAAGAGCATACTAATGAATCTATATTATGGAAAGTAAAAGTCAGTAAATCTCATTTTTCAGTAATGGCTGAAGACATAAAAAGGGAACAGTGCAAGACCAGGACAGATTTCTCCATGTTTGTCTAATTAAAAGGGCAACAGTGAATTGTAGATTACATTTTATGAAAACCAAATTGTTTTATTAGAAGATAAACTCAGAAATTTCTATAAAATTCATGAAGTAGTATATGGAAATTCAAAAAAAGAGACATGGAGGGATATACATCTAATCTGCATATGATAAAACTTGTGTGAGAGAACAGGGGAGAGGAAATAGAAACTGTCAAAAAAAATGTAAAAACAATCCACTACCTTGAAGATTCAAGTATAAAGCAGAATGATGAAACCTAACATATTTAGATAAAGCCTGTTGACATTTAGGGTTTTAAGGATAAATATGAAATCCTTTGGTATTTTAGTAGAAAAATCATATCACCTATGAAGATAGAATCTCAAAGGCAAAATCCTCCCGACCCCCCACCATTTTTTACATTGGCTGAGGATTCTTCCTCACTCTCTTGAAGGTAATTGCCTTCTCCAGCAGGGGATGGACTCATAGTAGGAACAGAAATGTCCTCAGTTGCTCAACAATTCTGGAATCTGGCCAGACTTCATGAGCTTTAGTGTGACCGATTAAATTATCATTGCCTTCTGGGAGCTGATAACTCTCTTCCTCTTCTGTTTTGAGTTGGGAGTAAAGTGATTAAGTTTTGATGGAGGATTCTTTCAATTACTCCGTGCGTGGGCTTTTTCATCATCTCTTGTGGTTGTGATTTGGTAAGTCTGTGTCTTGTTCTTATGGAAAGTCCTTACAGCTTTCTAGCATTTGGGTGGCACGCCTACTTAATTTCTAGCAATGATTGCTGATTATATTTCTTTAGATGATTGAATGGGAACCTGTAGAGGAGGTAGAATTAAAGACATGGACTCTGATGGCCAACTTGGACCAAAAGTCTTTAAGATGACTTCTTACAGAAACACGTGTCCCCGTCTATCTATACAATTAGGTGCATATAATTGTACTTGGGGGGCGTTTGAAGAGGGAGAGGGTGGATTTTGATTTAGATGTATGTCCCTGAGGCTTCTGTTTTCTGTGAAAGTATCTGGTTATCTGTTGACTTTCTACAAGAAGTGCTATAACATTATTTTTGAAACAAAGAAAATTTATGAAAACTAACGTACTTTCTGGAACTTAAAGTTCGTTAATCAATGTTTATTTAATCGTGAACCTTTTATAAATTGTTCTTTTCAAAGTTAGTGTTTTCTGCTTAATTCAGAGTTTGTTTCCAGTGTGTATGTGTTTAATTTTGTTAAAAAATAAAGATGAGGTATATATAGCAAAGTCAGCAGAAATTTTCATGCTTCACAGTTTTATCGTGGGAAGGATCCCCAAATTTCTTGAACCCTTGGGAAGATTTTTCAACCTGCATAATAAGGAGCAAGAAAAGACAAAAGCATTTCTTACTGCTAAAAAGTAGTTCCTCGACCTGGTGTCTTTAGAATACTATTTGTGAAAGAAAGTAACAGGCTAACCTGTGTCCTCAGAGTGGACTTGGAACTCTCTTGGGGAAGAAACAAGTTGTTTTCTTTCCTGCCATTCTGGGCGTGAAATCTACCATCATGCTGGGCAAATATATATTGTGTTTTGGGAGAGAAGTATCAGAAACGGTCGATAAGAAGAGATGCAGACACTGTATTTAGTGTCCGAAAGGCATACTTCAGGTGGTACAGCGATTCTGACGAAACCAGTTGTTTACACACACCTCGTACACACGTACTGATTCTAGTGGTTTTAGAAAAGTAGATTTGTGACTTAGCAGAAGTGAATGTGATACATTTTTGGCATTATTTTGGCCATTAACTCTGGTGCAGTTGCCTTCTATGGTGACGTTGCTTCTCTGCATTAATTCCCTTCAAAATGAAAAATACTGAAGCAGTTAAGTAAAGGATGGATTGTTGCCTAGAGAAGAATTTGCATCAGATCCCACTGATTCTCTCCTGGGCCTGAGTTCTGGGAAAATGTCTAGTTGAGTCTTTATCAGTCTGAGTCGAAATTTTGTGACGAAAGTATTCACGTTAGCATCACTCTGGTTTGAGGCATCCGTTTCTATTTTCTCTATGGATCACTTTTCATTTCTAGGTTTTACAAGTTGATAAAGTCCAACAACAACTAGTAGGTCAAAACCATCAAGAAACACATGTAAAGATCATTTCTTCATCTAACCCATCTTCTTCTTTTGTTAATTATAACTGTTTGGTTGAAGATGGCATCTTGAAATACAGTACATTGCCATTAAAATCTTTGAATTTAGATTCAGGACTAGATCACAGGGCCACCCACCCATGAGCTGTCAAGGAGGAATGAATGGGGACTGACAGTTGCCTGGCCCTACAGTGTTTTAGATGAAGAGTTGTGACATTCTAGATATAAAAGTGGTCCTCCCAAGGATAATGAAATGAGGTATCTCATTAATAGCAAAATTTCTGTACCTTTGTAAAGTCTATCAGGGGCTTCACAATGCCATTTTAGTCTCCTCTTAATAAATAAGATAGATGCATCTGCCCTTGGTGAGGCTTCAGCTTCCCCCAATACATCTTCCGCTTTCTTCTGACAAATCTGGCTTCATCTTTGCCCACGTCCTTAATTCATTTTCATTATTGAATCTTCCCCTTGTTCTTCACTGACTCTCGGATCTTGAGCCACTGGTAATTTGTTTCCAGGACCCTCTCCATAAAAGAGGTTAGCAGACAGGACAGTCAGGCATGGCAGAAGCTGAGAGAAGAGTCTCACTGTGTGGCCGGTAGAGTGTCCCATCCTGTCCACGGCCCTCAGGCCTCTGGCAGCCATAGCAGCATTATTCTTCATGTCAGCTTTGGGTTAGGAGGGCCTCACTGTGCTTGTGATTCTCTACAAAAGAATTATGCTGTGATCCACTTGGAATGAAGGAAGGAACCATGAGCCTAGTAAGGCAAGAATTCAGCTCTATCTGCTGGACGAGGCAAGGAAATAGATTCTCCCCTAGTGGCTCGAGAGGAGGAGTGGCCCTGGTGACACCTTGATTTTAGCTTGGTAAAACTCATTTTGGACATCCGACCTCCAAAACTTGAAAATATTTCTGTTGTTTTAAGCCACTAAGTTTGTTCTAAGTTTTGTTTGTTTTGTATTTTGGATTTTTTGTTTTTGTTTTTTGGATAGCAGTGGGAAACTAACGTACCCCCTTTGCTCTTTTGAGCCTAGTGGAAATTGTTGCTGCTGTGGCTAGCTCCAGGTTGCTTCACCACCCCACGTGGGTCTCCCTTAACCTGCCTCCATCTTTGTAAGACGTCCCATTCATTACACTCTGTGGAACCACCTTTTAGGGCATGTCGCTTGTTTCCTGCTGGGACCCTGACTGATACACCTCCCTTCCTCTGCCAAGGGCAGGAAAATTATGACAGGAAATTCTCAATTAATTTTCAGTCAGTTCCATGAGGGCAAGGACAGTGGGCTTTGTTTTGCTGCACCTGTTTTTATAAATGGATTAGTTAGTGTAGGAACACTTGTCAGTATGTATTTGGAAAAAGTACCAGTGGGGCAAGAAACAAAGGATCTTAAATAATGCTGTTTATATTTATGCAGATATACCATATGATCTGAGCTACATAGGTTTTACTTAAATAGTCTTAACATTTTTTTTATTACTATTTTTTTTCCCTTAACGGAGGCACTGGGGATTGAACCCAGGACTTTGTACATGCCAAGTGCACACACTACCACTGAGCTATACCCTACCCCTCCCCAGCATAAATAGTCTTTATAATGTCAAAGCAAGGGTTTACCTTGGTGATCACATTATGAGAATGAAATAACCCATACTGGAAGCATTAATTCTTAAAACGTTTCAAACAGTATGTGTACTTTTTGAACACAGGCTTTCTGCAAATCTTTTCTTTTTTGTTGTTGGTTTGTAAGTACATTCTGCAAAATGAGTCTTGTTAGATGTTATTTCATACACATATATACAGACACACACCCCTTACAGTTTATTGTGTGGGATTTCAGTCCTACTAAAGAGATTAAAATCAGTTTGTGGTTTTGCAACTGTAGAACATAAATATATTAAGTGATACTAAGTTGAGTTCCAGAATTAGTCTGTACACTGGAGAACTTTTACACTTAACGCCCTTACAGGATAACAAAATGCGTTTTCCTCTAGAGGATTGATTTGATAGCTTTTTACAGATCAGTTATTCTAAAACCCCAGCCATTCCAGCCTTTCTTATCATAGTTGTTATCGCTATAAAAGCATTTTTGTATGTAATGCAGGATACTGAGCAAGAATCTTAAGTGTACACTATGCTTAAACTCTAAGCTTTCATCTTTTGCTGTAGCTCTTCTGTTCTGAAGAGAAAGAAGGTTTGCTAAGAAACTAAAAGCAGTGGACAGGGCTTTGAAAGGATATACAAAGATGTTTTCTAAGTGTTCAGTGAAATGCTTTCTTTTAGCTTTCTTTTTACTTATGGAACCCTTGATTGATTGATTTTCTCCAGTAGTCCAAATAACAAAGTTTGCATTCCTTGCATTAGCAGTTGACTTCCACCCAGCCCTCTTCCTGAGTATGTGTGTGTGTGTGTGTATACACATATATATATATTTACAGCATTTATTACTTGGCAAAATTTCTTAATATATTTACTTGTTTTCGAAATCTGCCTTCTTAAGAATGTAAATTCCACGAGGACTGGTACCTGCTCCATCCCTAGATCTTTGAAAGTATTTGACAACTAGCAGGGATGGAAAAAAAAATATTTGTGAAGTAAATCAGGTTGTCATTAACTTTGGGACTTTAGATGGTCAAGTTGATTGTGTCACAGGTTTTGGTGACAGCTGTGTTTATAATGCTACATATTTTCTCTGAAAAGATGTTCACTGGACGAAAAGATACCTTAGTATTTTGGGGCAAAAAGTATGTCCTAGACAGATTTCATCAACACAGTAGACTTCGATTCACAGCCATGCACCATGCAGTGAGAGATGGTCCATTGCTCAGGAGTCAAGGATAAGCGCTTGTTACCACCGATGCTTTACTTTAAACAATTTAAAAACATGCTGTAACTCCCACCCCTTGTACTCCCAGGGTAAAATCAAGGATTAAAAAGCTCCAAGAGTTTCCAATCTCAGTAGAAAATTGGCTGTCACATGAAACGAGATATATACTAACTGATTTTGCCATGCAATTGGGTTCTTAATGAAAGCAGCATAAAACAAAACTGCACCCCTCTGTATTTCATTTTGTGCATCTTGTACCTGGAATAAAATGTAACTGCTGTAAATCTTTAAGTTGGATTCAATAAAGCAATAATACTGTACTGTGCAAACTGACCGTTTAGCTTAACGACTGATTTGTTACACCATTAACTTGTCCCATGCCCTGTGTTAGGGCTCCTTGCTAACTGAGTAGTTGTTAACTACTGTAATGAACAGATTCTTCCAAGGGTAAAAACATCTTACACTGGGAAGTTAGTGATATCACTGACTGAACTTTTAATGGTGGCTGTGGAATAATGAATAGAGTTTAAAGTTGTTAAAGTTTAATCATGGAGGCATTTTGGGACCTCAGAAAATTGCTTTAGAAATGAAATCAGCGAAAGAAAAAGCATGTAGAATCTTGTCAAGGCTTTGCACGTTCCATGTCAGATTTCTTAGGTGCTGCTTAAAAAAACTCTGTAGTTACATTACATGGTTTGAGAACGTAGTACTATTATTAGGAGTAGCGCCATGGCACTTAAACGTTCTCTTTTTGACCAGCATACCCTCTGATGTAAAAATATCCCTCATATCCTCTGAAGAAATAGATGAAGCTATGGAGGTAGTCAATTCAAAATTAGAGTAAGCTCGCGGGAAGGCACAACATCCTCAGAGACACCTTAGAAGTGGAGAAGAAAACAGATGACTTGAAGCCAGTTCTTAAATCGGCGTAGGGGATGGATGCACTTGTTAGTCACAGGTAGTCCAGCCTGGACATCTAGAGTGGAGATAATATTTCCATGTCTTTAGGATAAAATGGTTCAACTTTTCTAGAAATGTAATCTAAACCCTCTGTTTCACAGGAGAAACTCCAGTGTCCTCCACTTAATAGTCTTTGTAACACACAATCTCCGGCAAAGCAGATTCATCTTAATATTCTTGTGGAAAGTAAGCTATCTGGCAGTTTTTGATACGTGATTTTCCAAGATTATATTAGTATCCACTCCTTCAAAAACATATTAAATGAGACAAATGAAGCCATAAAAATGTTAGAGGAAAGCCACCATGAATATGTACGTGATCTCAGGGAGGGAGGAGTGCTCTTTGTTCCTGAAAGGCTCTGTCAGCACAGTTAAAAAGGCAGAACTCACAATGGAAATGTTCATGTATTTCTACCAGATAAAAATTAAAAACAAATTTCTGAATGCAAATGCATAATAAAGTTAAAAGGCAAACCAGAAACTGAATAACAAAATTTCTGCATAACACGTTAAATGTTAATTTGCTAAATGTAAGGTGCACTTTTTTTTTAACACTTTTTATTGATTTATAATCATTTTACAGTGTTGTGTCAAATTCCAGTGTTCAGCACAATTTTTCAGTTATTCATGGACATATACACACTCATTGTCACATTTTTTTCTCTGTGAGTTATCATAACATTTTGTGTATATTTCGCTGTGCTATACAGTGTAGTCTATTCTACAATTTTGAAATCCCAGTCTATCCCTTCCCACCCTCCACCCCCCTGATAACCACAAGTCTGTATTCTCTGTCTGTGAGTCTATTTCTGTCCTTTATTTACACTTTGTCTTTGTTTGTTTTTGTTTTTGTTTTTGTTTTTTAGATTCCACATATGAGCGATCTCATATGGTATTTTTCTTTCTCTTTCTGGCTTACTTCACTTAGAATGACATTCTCCAGGAGCATCCATGTTGCTGCAAATGGCATTATGTTGTCGGTTTTTACGGCTGAGTAGTATTCCATTGTATAAATATACCACCTCTTCTTTATCCAGTCACCTGTTGATGGACATTTAGGCTGTTTCCATGTTTTGGCTATTGTAAATAGTGCTGCTATGAACATTGGGGTGCAGGTGTCATCCCGACGTAGATTTCCTTCTGGATACAAGCCCAGGAGTGGGATTCCTGGGTCATATGGTAAGTCTATTCCTAGTCTTTTGAGGAATCTCCACACTGTTTTCCATAGTGGCTGCACCAAACTGCATTCCCACCAGCAGTGTAGGAGGGTTCCCCTTTCTCCACAGCCTCTCCAGCATTTGTCATTTGTGGATTTTTGAATGATGGCCATTCTGACTGGTGTGAGGTGATACCTCATTGTAGTTTTGATTTGCATTTCTCTGATAATTAGTGATATTGAGCATTTTTTCATGTGCTTTTTGATCATTTGTATGTCTTCCTTGGAGAATTGCTTGTTTAGGTCTTCTGCCCATTTTTGGATTGGGTTGTTTATTTTCTTCTTATTGAGTCATATGAGCTGCTTATATATTCTGGAGATCAAGCCTTTGTCGGTTTCACTTGCAAAAATTTTCTCCCATTCCGTAGGTTTTCTTCTTGTTTTATTTCTGGTTTCCTTTGCTGTGCAGAAGCTTGTAAGTTTCCGTAAGGTGCACTTTTAAAAATAAATAAGGAAAATAAGAAATACCCTAAATACTCAATAATGGGGGGCTGGTGAAATAAATTATGGGCATCCATAAAACAAAATAAAAATATGTACTCATAAAAATATAATTTTATATCGGACAGGGGAAGATATTCAGAATATAGCTAAATAAGAGAGGCAGTTACACAGTAGAAATATGATAAATATATTTCTGTTTTTACTAAATGTTAAATGACTGGGACAGAATTCTGGAAGGCTAAAAATAAAGTATTTATAATCATCTCTGGTAATATTTTAGGTGAGTTTTAGATGATCTAATTTGTCTAAAAAGAGCAGAAATGACTTATGTAGAGGTACAAAGAATTACATCAAAGTGTATTAAACACATCATGTTTATATCATGAGTGTCAGGCTGCTGCTTAAAATATTCTTTCACATTTATTTTATTTTAGTGAATTATCATCAAAAATTCTTTTAAATGGATGCCTTTGGGAATCATACCACATATTCCAGATCCTTGGGGGTGAGGGGCAAGCTGATATTTAGTTTCTGTCGATAGTTATAAGGTGATCTAATACATGAAACTCTGCCATCCCGGAATTTACAGATCAGGGGGAAAATGATGCAACTTCTGCTGCTGTCTGTGCGCCACAAAGGACCACAATCCAAAAATGATGCAGGCCATACACTGCCATTGCTCATGTTGGCTAATAAAAAAGTCTCTGGCTGGAAACTCCCTGCTCCTGCCATGGCTGTGCTAACAGAGCTCTACTCCAGAACACAGCCAGGGAAACGATTACTGGAAAAACTTACATTAAAAATGTGCTGCCATAGTTTGACTACTTTCGCTAGTGTCTTCTTGTGGTTTACCACTGTGTTCCAAATAGAGATTGAATGTGTCAGATCGTCCTCTTACAGTTTTCTCTATTTTTTACCCCCATGGTGGAAGTATGGCGTTATGTGTAACTAAACTATTAGCAGGACTCCTGAACCTGTGTTAGAATTCCGCTATGCTACTTGTTAATGTGGAACCTTGGGCAAGTCACTCATCTTCTCTGTGTTTGGCTTTCCATATTCTCTAAAATGGAGTTGACACTACTACCCATCTCAGAGGCTTGAAAGGATGAAATGGGATCATTTTTTTCCCCATATATTTACTTTTTCTTGACTTTGTAAATGTTAGAGTTCTTGCACTGCCAGACCATGCCTGAGAATTCAAAGAGAGAAATGGTACAGTGGACAGCCTCAGCCACCCATCAGACAGTAGATTAAAACTTGATTCATGTGCCTTTTGATAGTTTCACAATCTTTAAAAAAAAAAGTTATCACAAGGGTTAGAATTTTAAAATCTCCTGCAGGTTTTCAGATTTCTGGGACAGTATACCATTAAATAACAGTTCCACATATTCATCTCAATAACATAACCCCCAACAAAATTTTCTGAGATAAAATACATACAAGTAAAGACCTCAGACAGTGATTGGCCCATAATAATTACTTAGTGAATGTGAGCTGTTGTTACTGACACAATGTTCACAACCTGTCAAAAGCTCCCTAGTTTAGAGAATGTCCTTGGTCATCATACAGTTTCATGAGTGGCTGAAAGGGCTGGTTCTCTCATTTCCTTGGAGTTCTAACTCTGAGCTAGCCTTCTTGCACTCAACCATTTTAACAACTCTAGGAGTTGATACTGTATTCTAGTTTCCAGATGATGATAGTAAGGTTCATCAGGACCTTTCCTAGTCCCCCATGGTCCCTCCATCTACACTTTCTGCCTGGCATATTAAAGAATCCCCTTGAATTCACAGGTCTGAATTCCAGCAACCTTCCTGACCCTTCATCTCCATCAGACCTGGTTCGGTTCTCTTCAGGGGGGATTTAAAGAGTCCTGAGTAAGTAGCCCCTTTAAGAATTACTGGTGGTTCTGCGATGGTCCTTTATCACAGTTCTAGAAGTAGATTTTGCTCAGTCTTGGTGGTTGAGCTTAGATCTTCTTTTCCCCTTATTTGAGGTACTGCTTCTGTTCAGTCACCTCAGGACAAGAGTCTTGGTGAACTCCAGTTGGAGTTCAGTCACCTCAGGACAGGAATTTTGGTGAACACCAAGCTTCATGTTGCCCCACATGAAGACTGCCTCAAACCTCTACCTCTTGCATACCTATTCCTGTCTTTTCCTCCCCCATGCTCTGTTTTGTCCACTTGTAGGCCATCCATTGACAGAAACCACCTGCTTACTTGAGCCTCTGCCTAATGGCTGTTGGCTTCTTTATTGTCCCATTGGCCAAGGCAGATTTGGCCCCTGCTGGAGAATCATTGGATCAGCAGCATGCTTTCTGTATTAGCTCTGTTAGACCTATAGGTCCTTCCAAATCTGTTCATCTTGCCAAAAACAAGGCTTCAGTTCTGGGATCTCTAATCTGTGCATATCAGAATCCTCTTCTCAACTCTTTTTGTGGTCACTGATGCCAGCCAATAAATGATCTCCTCATCCCCACTCTGTGAGGACAGAGTCAGGTGCCATCACTGACCTGAGTTACCACTACCATAGGAGCATTTTCCCATTGTCCATGTGGAGAGCCTGGGAATTATCCATATGGAAGATGCTTCTTGCTTTGGAAAGGCGGAAGAGGTCAACTGACCATCTCGAGTCATGCTCAGGAAGCCAAAATGAGCTCATTTCACTTTGAAATAATTAAATTGTTTATAAAATTATATTGATTTCTCAAGCCTTCAATGTTTAAATATTTTTCAGCAGCTGTCAAGAGAGAAAGATGCCCACAGAAAGCAGAAAATAGAAAAGTCAATTCTCTGACTAGAGTGGAAAACTGCATTACTTGAAATTTTCTTGCCTGTCTCCAGTAAAACTGAAAACATGCAAAAATAACCTCTTATTTGCATATAAAATAGCTACATAAAATTGGTCTACAGCTTATCTCATGCTGTAAACACTAGGAAAGGAGAAAATACACATTTGTATGTACAGCTTATGTTGAAAAGTCTTATTAAACCTAAATTATGCTTTTCCATTCAGGAAAAACTTGTCCACTAATAGAGAACCGTAGCCATTTTGCTGGCAAAGTGCTCCAAAAGTTCACGTGGTAGGAAGCAATTCCCTATGTTTCTACAAGCTGTCGGTTACATTGTAAAGCAAGATACTTGATTAAAATCCATTTTGCAGCCTCTGTGGAATGTGACAGCACTACTGAGAAAGTGTCATCATTTTTGAGGTTGGTAAATATGACTCCTGGGGTAGAGAGAGCAGGAGGAGGCGGAGAGACTGCGATGCAGATTGGAAGGAAAGAGGAGGATTGGGTAGGAAGAGTCTCTGACCAGTACAGCTCTGAGATAGACTCAGCAAGGTTGCTATGGAGCTTCAGAATAAAGAGTGCTCACTAGGAGAGTTTTACATTGGGCAGGAGTAGCCTGCAGAGCATGTGGCCTCAGCATGAGTGCTTCATCAGATCCCAAAGTGTGGCATGTGGAGGCTATGAGCCAACTGCAATTTTGTACCATGTTCTTTCCAGAGTGTGTACCACCATGGCTGTCCTTGCTGCTGTGGTAGCTATTTGCTGCTTTCAAGCAGATGTTCTTATATTTTATCCAGATTTTCTAGTTGGTCCTGGTGGGAAGATTAATCAGATACACTGTAATGTTCCATAGCTGTAAGCAGATTCTTGAATCTTACTTGTTTTAAACAATTTTTTTGCTCTAGTTTGGGATAAAAGATTGGCAGTCATGAACCATTTCTGTTTGGAAGTTCTTTGCAAAGTTACATAAACTTAAAGAATTGAAAGAGTAAAGACAGTCTCTTGTCTGATAAATTGGTTTTCTTCTCTTCTCTCGTACTGGGGTGGAGCTTCTTCGGTGCCTACTAGCCAACGTGGCTTAGAAGTGAAGGACCACCAGAAATGAAACTCCTACGGAGAGAAATAACTGCGAGATTATCAAGCCTTCGGTCCTCAAATATCTTCTCTATTAGTCTTCCCTAGTTCTAGCCTTCCCATTCCAGATTGATTTTCCCACCATTAAGGTTACTAATGGCTTTCTAATGACTTGATGGGTGGGAGGAGATAGTAAGGTAGTGGGCATGTAAGTAATCTGTACCCATCCTAGGTTGAGTCACCTAAGGTCAAGAATTATTTTTTAAAAAATTATCTCTGTTTGACTCACAGACATAGAAAACAAACTTATGGTTACCAGAGGGGAAAGAGGGTGGGAAGAGATAAATTGGGAGTTTGAGATTTGCAGATACTAACTACTATATATAAAATAGATATACAACAAGCTTCTACTGTACAGCACAGGGAACTGTAGTCAATATCCTCTAGTAACCTATAATGAAAAAGAATATGGAAAGGAATATATTTATGACTGAAACATTATGCTGTACACCAGAAATGGGTACAACATTGTAAACTGATTATACTTCAATTAAAAAGTGGAAAAAAATAAAAATTATCTCTGTATATAGGTTGAAGTGCGTAACAGGTAATCAGTTCTTGAATGATGGAACAAAGAGCAGTGAGATGTTGGGTAGGAGCTGAGCACAGAGCACAGTTCTCTTGGGATGCGTCTGGTCAGCACAGAAGGATCCTGTGGTGCCCCCAGACTATCGTGTTATCCTCTCATGAGCTCCTAAGCAGGGAAATTTTGTTCTGGTGGTTAGTTTCTGAAAGGTACAGAAAGACCTACTATAATGTGAAAAGAAACAGGAAAGCAAGTTTCGAAAACAGGGAGGGAGCATAATTGTAAACATTATGGAGAGTCAGCAGGGCCTTGGGTGATGAAGACAATGGTGCATTGGGTCCTGGGGCAGAGGTGAGTGGGCATTGTTAAAAGGAGCACCACAGTATAGTAAGATTGGAACCGCATGGACTGGTTGGGCAAATCTGTTCTGCCTGTTTTTGTAAGTAAAGTTTTATTGGAACACAGCCACCTATTTGTTTACACATATCTTATGGCTGCTTTTATGCCAGAGCAGCAGAGCTGAGTAGTTGCTAAAGCCAAGAATATTTATTACCAAGCTCTTTAAAAAATACTTACGATCCCTGAAATATAGGCTTAGAGTGGGCATGATGACGACCAACAACGTTGATTTTTACTGGGTTTTGTCTGGAAGCAGGAATGCATTTTTGGAGATTTCAATTAATACCGCTTCAGCATTTTGTCAATGCTGGACCTTACTTCTTTTACCTATTTCCTAGATGTCTCTCCTCTCCATAGTTTGCATTTTTTTCCTGCTTTTTCCTTTTTTTGTCTTCCCCTTACTTTCCTCTTCATCTTCCTTTTCTCCTTTTTCTTTTCCTTTCCCCTGCCATCTCTTCCTTCTTTTTCTACTTTAAGACTCTTAATTCCTCATATTTTCTGCCAAGTTGTTGATAATTTGTGAGCAGGGTTGAAATTATAGACTCAGTGTACTTAGCCTTTAATTTGCCTTCTTTCAAGGTTAGCATTTCCGGTACCAAGTTCTCCTAAGCCAGAGCACACCTGTACCCTCCCTTGAAGTCCAGAATCCCACAGTGTATTTCACACTAAATCCCTCACATCACTGGCTTTTAGATGCATCTTGCTACACCAGTTTATGTGAGTGTCACCACCTGCAGTTTAAATAATGGACAATTTCACTGGCTCAGCATAGCCTCTGGCTTTCATGTCGTATTTCTTCCGTGCCTCCCATAAAGAAATGCCTATTTTTTCTTCCCCCAGGTTATTACAAATCTAGTCACTATTACAGAAGCACAGTTTTCTGGTCCCTTCAGTTTTGCTTGTATTGATTTTTAGCTCTATTTTATTTACATTTCTTTTAATGTAATATGTGGGCACTGTCATTCATACAGGTGACTCAGTGAAGGAACATGGTGTCCTTTGTACTCAGCAAGCAGCTTTTCTAATGCGCTATCCCTAGTTTTAATTAAGTAGTGCAGTGATTTAAGTAGTGGATGCTTCCTGTGAGAAATTTTATTATTGCGTGACTTCTGTGATTACTGTCATTTACCATGCATAAACCAAAATAAAGAGGATTTGTGGAGTGTCAATTAAGTTAACTTACATTCAGCTGTATACAACTCCATAGTCCCACACGTCTAGGACCTACGTTGTCCTCAATAGACTTTTGCTTCCTGCTTAACAGATTGGGAAAAAAAAAAAATCACAGTACCACACTTTTCCCTTCAGTCCCATTTTTGGAATGGTTATATTATGAATAAAGAAAACGTAAAACATATAGTATTTAAGAATGTTAATGTAATTTAAAGCAGTGGTAACATAATTATCTTTAGTAGTATGCATCTATGAAAATTGCAGAGCATTAAAATGTTACAGAGGAATTTCAGCTACTTAGGTAATGGTGATATGGAAGATTTCTTGTTTATTTTGTTGGTAACTAATTTTGAAGATCTTCATGAGGAGGCTCATATGATGGTGGTTCTTGTGAGGAAGGAGATATTCGTTTAGGGTTAGTGATCTTAGGAAGACTGAAGATTTCATGAAGATTCCAGTTTGGGGAAGGGTGGTATAGAACGGCAATTAAAGACTTCTTCCTTCTGTGAGTTTCTGGACCTGCTTTCGCTAATTCCACAAAGGCGATTTTTAGACTTGCGGACAGGACAGCTTGAGGCATCCAGAGTAAACCAACCTTGATCCTGAGACCCCCTTGAATTCTCTTGAAATTAAACAGGGTCACAAAAATGTTAATATTTGTTTGATTTCTAACTTTATATTGAAATCATGCTTTAACGAACATTATGGTATACAGCTTTTTCCTTAGGGTACATTAATAGAAATGGAACTTTGAGGTCAAAGGTAGACATATTTTTGAAGCATTTGATACTTTTTGCAAAAATGCACATTAGAAAACTGATAACAATTTAGACTCTACTGGCACTGAGTGATTCTGTTCCCCACTCCTTACTCTTCATCCGGCTCTCCAACATTTATTACTTCTCAAAAATATTTCTCAGCTTGATAGATAAAACTGGCAATTTAGTGTATTAATTTGTATCTCTTTGGTAACAGAAAGGTAGACAACTTTTCATATTTTTATGGCTCATAAATATTCTCTACCTCTCTTGTGGTATTTGTTCAATTAACTTTTTTCTGTTGCTTTCACGTCACTTAGTCTGTGTCTACCTGATCCTAATGTATGTTTATGTAGAAGAACTTGTTCCAACAGATAAGAGTGACAGATCTGTTCAGACCAGGAAAGAACTTTCTAACAGTTAGGATTATTCATAAGTAGAATAGGTTACCTTTTGAAGCAGTGGACCTCTCTCTAGAAACATCTATCTTTGGAGATTCCTTTGGTTGCTAGAAGTTTGGAATAGAAGAATTCAGCTATAATAATCCGTCTAAAACCCTGGGATCATTGGAATTTTGTCTTAATAGTTGACTCTAGTTAGAAGACACTTGCCTCTTAGAGACAGTAAGAGCCAGTACAGTAATTTAATAACTTATGTGACCCTGGACTCAAGTGTCTACCCACAAAGAACAATGAAAGGGATGTTCTTCTGCAATGGAAACTCAGATAATGACTCGGCACGTGCAAAGTCGGACTTCCATTGTACATTCTTTTGAAGTAATACAGTAAGGCAACACCAACAGCAATAATCGGTTTGACATGGAACATGACATTAGTTTTTTTTTCCAATTTCGGAGTAAACAGTGTATTTGTAGTTCACATAACACTAAAAGGTAATTTTCTCCTAATGAAGAGAAGAGTTGTAAAAAAAAAAAAAAGGTGTCCTAATATATGAAGAGCGGTGACTTTTTCTAATGGAATTATGCATGCTTGATTCTTATTACCATAATTAGCTTTTCCCATGTTATGTGTTTTGCAGGTTTGTATTCTGAAAGAGTACTAAGTCAATAGCAGCCTCATCAGGGTCTGGAAAAAAAGTTCAAACCAAATGAACTTTCCCATATGGATGTAAAATAAACTGCCATATAGTTTTGTAAGGTTTTTTTTTTTTTTCATGCTCTTGTAGAGTCTGAAATTACGAAGAATATATCTTTTCAGACATACAATTATGTCATATTTGAGGCGGGGGAAGATACCAAAGTAAAAATATGAATGAATTTGCTTTGTGTCATCATTTCTTATTTCTTCTCCTAATATTCTTATTTCCTGTGGGGTAATTTGGAATCCTTGCTATAATAAGATGAATTATTGTATACATTGACGTGATAAAAAAGGGAAAAAGAGAAGGATACAATGTATAAAAACTGTAAACATAAGGGCCAGGCTTTGCCTGTAGCTCTCATTATATACAGAGGGCTACTGTGAACTGTCTTCTAATTATAGTTTTAGCAATTTCTCTTGAAACATTTCCTCCATTTGGCTGGTTCCTGTAACATCATCATCTTGTATCATTGTATTATCAAACATCACATGAATCTCCCATTCTGTATAAAATATATTTGTATCACTGCAATTGTGAGCTCACAGTCTGATGCTGGTGCCAATGTAGGTGATACACGTTAGGCAGTTAGAGTATCCCAGGGTCTTGAGGTGTGTCCCTTGGAGGTGTTTCATTATCTCATTTAATTCTCATAACATTCTAATGAGGTAGATGCTATTGTTAGAATCCACTTTATAGTTGAGGAAACCGAAGCTCAGAGAAGTTAAATAACTCCACCAAGGTTATCTATTTCAGAAGGAACAGAACTGGGATGGTGACTCAGAGCCTACACACTTCATCAGTATGATTTGTTATCATCTCCCCACCAACCATCTTAGTAAAATTTGTAGATTGACAGACATCAAGGAAATGTGGACCACCTAAACCATGTATGCATTTATAAAGCCTGTGACTACATATAAGCAGATGAGACCATAGAGGGGAGCTCTGAGTAGTGGGATGAAGATAATGTGTCACATGGAGTGAGAATCAACATTGGTGGTCTTCTTCAGCAGGCTCAGTTTCAATTTGGAACCCTCCAAAGTTTTCCTTCCATCTTTTCCTACCTGTTACTCTGCTTTTCTCCCTTTCTCTCTTCCCTTCATAGGTGAGATGCCCACTAGCATTCAGAGGTCTTTGCTGAGTTTTAGTGATAAGATTGAAGGTTTATGCCATGCGTATATACATGCATCCCAATAGTAGCACTATTTACAATAGTCAAGACTTAGAAGCAACCTAAATGTCCATTGACAGATGATTGGATAAAGAAGTTGTGGTATATTTATACAATGGAATACTACTAAGCCATAAAAAGAACAAAATAATGCCATTTGCAGCAACATATATGGACGTGAAGATTGCCATACTAAGTGAAGTAAGTCAGACAGAGAAAGAAAAATACCATGTGATATCACTTATATGTTGAATCTAAAAAAAAAGGACACAAATGAACTTATTTACAAAACAGAGACAGAATCACAGACATAGAAAACAAACTTATGGTTACCAGAGGGTAAAGGAGGTGTGGATGGATAAATTGGGAGTTTAGGATTTATAGATATTAACTACTATATATAAAATAGATAAACAACAGGGTCTTACTGTATAGCACAGGGAACTATATTCAATACCTTGTAATGGCCTATAATGAAAAAGGATTTGAAAAGGAATATATATGTGTGTGTGTGTATCTATAACTGAATCACTATGCTGTATACCAGAAATTAATACATTTTACATCAACTATACTTCAATGAAAAAAATTTTAAAAAGGTTTATGCCATGGTAATAGCCTTATCTATGTATTATTCTTACAGTGTATACATAACTCATAAAATTTTGCATACTGTTAACACTCAGCTAGAATTTTTCAGCCACTCCCCTAACACTCTTGAATTACAAAATTCAAGAAGTAAGGAATTTGCTCAGGGAGGTCATTAAGAATTCATCAGAGCTCAAAGGCACCAACTTTCAGTTCTCTGAAAATGAGCTGTGAACTTATACGGGCCCCTGTAACTAAAATAAAAGCCAGAGGGAGAGATTGCAGGGGAGCTTTTAGGTTAAATCAGGAGAGAGGGTGTTGGCAGTGGTTTCTGCATGGGGAAACGGGAGTAGAGGGTTGTGGGTAAGGGAGCCCACTTAGATAGGTTCTGATCCTGGTCCTGTTAGTGACAAGCTGAATGATCTTCAGCAAGGCAATTAAACTCTGGTTTCTTATCTCTAAAATGCAGTGAATAGTGCCTTTCTTGCTGTATCGCCTGAGGATTGAATGTTGGAATATCTGTAAAACTCTTGGTACCGAAACCATACCTGGCACAAGGTGAATGTTCAGTAAATGGTAATTTCTGCCTTCTTTCGCTCTTCATACCTTCCTGGTGGTTAAAGTAAGATGTTCCCCACAACTTAAGAGGCTGATGACTGCTTGGTACATCAGAGTATCATCAACAGAATTATGGCTGCCACGGACTGAACATGTTGCATCATTCCTGAGTGGCTCTGTGCCAGGTATTCTTACATTTACTTTGTAACTCAGTCCTGCAATAGACTTGTGAGGTAGGTGCAATTATTCTCTATTTACAAAGGAGGAAGCTGAATGTGTCTGACTCTCACCCCGAATCACTGAGCATATAACGGGTTCCCAGGGCCAAGATTAATATCCAAATATTATTAAACTCTAAAACTAGTGTTCTTTTGGCTCAAATATTTGCCTGCGTTAAAATCATTTTACTGAGGTGATTACTGGGCAATTTAGATTACAGGTCTATACTTTATGCTTTGCCTTCAATTTTTCTCCTTTTTAAAATTTTGATTTTGTAGTGTTTGATTCATACATGGGAAGAATCATATGTACCGTATATGAAAGTTATAAAGCAAGATAACACAGACACTTGTGAATCCATCCCTACCTTAAGCACTAAGACAACTCCAAGCTCGTTGACCTTCCTGTGTATTCCTTCTAGATCTTCTCTCTCCTGTTTATTTTTCTTTTATTATAAAAAAAGTAGTTTATCATATATATAAGTATCTTTAACTTTGCTTAGCTTTGCTGGTTTTTGATTTTTTTCATAGTGATTTCATCCATATTCCATCTTCTGTATTTGATGTTTTGAATTAATATTATGTTTCTAAGATCCTTTCATGTTATTTTGTTACTGCTTGGAGTCATACTTATTTTCATCACTTTATCATATCACCATCCACTGTATTTTTCAGAATTTATTTATCCAGTCTCTTTTAGATGGAGATGGAAGATTTTTTTTAAACTTAAATTTTAGCCAGATACTGATATTCATGGAAATATCTTCTGATGTACATGAGCAGGAGTTTTTCTAGGGTGTATGTTTTAAAGTGGAAATGCTGAGATAGAGGCTTTGCATGTGTTCAATTATGCTAAAATAAGGCCAAATTTATTTTCTAAGTGGTTGTAGCAATTCACACCCTTACCAGCTCTCTATAAAAATACTCTTTGCTTCATGTTGTCTCTAAGACTTGGTGGTAACAGACTTATTACTTCCCAGCCCTAATGTAATGAGCACTAAGCAGTCTCTGATTAGGCTGTCATGTTCGTGTTCCTAATTATTAATGAGGTTGAGCTTCTTTCTCAGTTTACTGGCAGTTAGTGTTTTCTCTTCCATGAAATTACCTCTTCATAATTTTTGACCATTTTCTCTTGGGTTGTTTGATTTTCAAAAAAGTTCATTTGAATGAGCTCTTAATGGATATTAATCTTCTGTTGGTTGTATGTGTTGTAAATACCTTCTCCCAATGTTTGATTTGTCTTTTCAGTTTCTTTATGATGCTTTGTCATAGACTATTATTCTTCATGTCTCTGAGATGGAATTTGTCAACCTTCTGTTTTGTGGTTAGCATTTTTTTTTATTCTGATGAAGTCCAGTGTATCAATTTTCCCTTTTCTGAATTGTGCTTTCAGTATCAAGTCTAAGAAATCCTTGCCTTACTGTAGATCTTAAAGATTTTCTCTTTGCTTTTTTAACCCTGAGAAGTTTTATAGGGTTACAATTTATATTTAAGTCTGTGATCCATTTTGAGTTAAGTTTTATAAGATGTGAAGTTGAGGCTAAGCTTCACATTCTGCTTTGGGACGGCCCATTAGTTTCAGCACTGTTTGTTGAAAAGGCTCTCCTTCCTCGGAACATTCATTTGCTTCTGTACCTTTGTTAAAAATCCATTGAGCATATTTGTATGAGTCTATTTCTGGGTCCTCTATAGTCTTCCACAGATTTATGTGAACCTCTGCCGATACTATGCTGTCGTGGTAACTGTAGCTTTGTGGTAAACCTTAATGTTGCTTGGGGTGTTCCTTCCACTTTGTCTTTTGTTGTCAAGTCATTCTGGGTATTCTTGGGCCTGTTCCTTTCCATATAAGTTTTAGAATAAGTTCATCCATGCTTACAAACACATCTCATTTTTCAAACTTATCTGCAAAACAGAAACAGACTCATAAACATAGGGGAGTAAAGAGGGTGGGAAGGAATAAATTGGGGTTTTGAAATTTGCACCTCTAGGAAAGTGATGGAAATGTTAGCTGTCTTGATGGTGGTGGTGGTTTCATAAGTGTATATATACATCTATCAAAATTCATTAAATTGTACATCTGAAATATGTGCATTTTACTGTACAGGAATTATACCACATAAAGGTGTTAAAAAAAAACTCATATTTTGAGGGATCTTAACAGGCATTGCATTCCATTTATAGGTCAATTTGGGAAAAATTGACATCTTCATTATGTTGAGTCTTTCAATCCATAAACATAGTAGGCCTCTCCGTTGGTTTATGGCATTGATTTATTTCATCAGTGTTTTGGAGTTTTCAGCATATTGACTCTGCACATGCTGCATTTTGAATATACCTGAGTATTTTATTTCCCTTTTTTGGGGAAATTGTAAATGGTGTTGTGATTTTAATTTTGGTTCTGCACGTTTATTGTTAGTATGTGGAAACGTGATTGATTTTGTGTTGATTTGGCGTCCTTTGATCTTGCTGAACTTACTGTTTCAGGATGATTTTGGTAGATGACTTGGGATACTCTGTATAGATAGCCATGTCACATGCAAGTGGAGACAGTTTTATTTCTTCCTTTCCAATTCATATGCCTTTTATTTATTTCTTTTCTTGGCCTCATTACAGTGGCTAGAATTTCCAGTAGTGCATTGAATAAGATTGGTGAAAGTAGACGTCAGCCATTCTTGCCTTGTCGCTGATGTAACTGATAGAGAAAGCCTTTGGTCTTTCGGCATTAAGTATGATGTTAGCTCTAGAATGTTTTATTGTTTGTTTGTTTTTGTTTTGTGGATGCTCTTCGTCAAGTGGAGGGTAGCACCTCTCTGTTCCCAATTTTTTGGGCATTTCTATCATGAGTGGTGATGGCTTTTGTCAGATGCTTCTAAATCAAATAACCTGAGAATGTTTGGTTAGCACTTTTTTTTTTTTTTTTTTTTTGGTCTTAAGAGGCAAAGGAAAAGAAACAAAGCCTGCACTGGGTTCTGGGCTTTTTAGCTGAAAACAACAGTGGTTTATTACAGTTTCAGAACACGTTAGAAAGTAAATCTCTATTGTACATAGCCCTGCAAATCCAAAGCTGTAGGAGGTTTAGAAAAATATGGGTTTTATCAGCAGGTGTAACAATGATGACAGCACTATAAGTCTAATGTTGAATTTTTCTCCATTCCTTAAACATGACATTGGGCATGAGTCAATCATATGTTTCAATCTTTAAAAAGAAGAAAAAGATATTTTGTCTCCAAGTTCTTTTCTATTACCATGTTTGTACTGTACAATCACATCATTGGTAGACTATGTAGAAAGTAACATAGGATTTTAATTGTCATCAACTGTTTATAATTCAAGTTCACATTCCTAGAAAGAAAAGATACAAAAGAAATGGCTAGCAAAAATTCCCCAAAGCTTGGCATAAAGTGGGCTTTTGGGGCCCATTGGTGCTGAAACTAGGCAATGCATGCTGAAGCAAAATCTTCCAGATCAACTTCAAGCCATGAAAAAGTTGCACAGGAAGGGCTTTATTTACACTCTCTGTTATTCATCCTCATTCATTCAGGGAATATTCACTGGTCCTTTTCCTGGGAAGAGCTTGACCTGGGAAGTGGAAAGAATGCAGAGGAAAGTGTGCAGTGGACCTTAACATTAAGGAGGAGGAGAGACTCATAATCAACTCTGAGGTTGTAGCTGAAGTACAGTTAAGGCATGGATGAAAGTGAAAAAGAAAAGCATCCAAATGCTTCACTGATGTGACAATGCCAACCCCGTATGTTTGAAATAATTGGTGTGACAATCAGAATCTTTTCAGTTTCCATCTGGGTATTTGTTGTATTGTCAACATGACCCAATTTGGAAGATGAAGTCTTCATTTGGTTTTGTAGCATGGTGGGTTCTTTCAAGTTCACTGGCTTCCTGTCCTGTAACGTGTGTTGGGGCAGCTCCAATAATGTGCTTTTGATGACATCACAGATGATGCATCCTTAAGTCTTCTGTCACCCAGTATGCTAGGCCACACTGGCACAAATCTCTTTGCACTTATGCTACCTAATTTGAAAACTACTGTCAAATCCTTCAAGAAGGAGAAAGAAGCCCCAGGAGAATTAAGTGATAATATTATTCAGTGATCTCTATTGAGAGCATTTACTTAATCAAAACAAAAGATGTGACACCTGATATGAAACTATCACTCTCCCCAGATGGTGCAGAGGGAGGCAGCCGGCTGGTGCTTCCAAATACCTTCTATCCCTGAGTGGAAGTTTGAACGAGGAGGTGAGGGGAGAAGTGGGCCAGCCCAGCTCAGCAAGATCTCACGGCTTCCTGGCAAGTCACTTTGACATGCTGTGCCTTTGAAGTAAATCCTTTTATATTGGGTGCCCCTCTTTACCAATCTCTTCATTAGCCCCTGCAGTTTATCAGAGGGAAGAGAGCCCTCTGATAATTACTTCTTTGAAGGAGTCAGAGAGAAGTGAGATAGAGAAGGAGATAATAAAGCAGGGAGAGAGCTAGAAGGTGGTGAGAACTGGAGAGTGAGTATTAAAGCTATTGGCATTTGAGTCTGCATCATCAGTATTTTAGTTGCAGTGCACACCATTAGAATAACCAGAACTTGGCTTTATAAGGGCTTTTTGGGGGGATATTGTATACTCATATCCCCAGACTCTTGGGTCTGTTTTATGCTAAGACTGCTGTTTATTTATTTGTGTTTTAAAATGTCATTTTTAGAGACACCTAGAGTCTTCTTGAATATCTTCATCTCACCAGTTTTAGAAACTTTTATAGAAACTCAACACACGTAGCAGCTAATATCCTCAACCTATAAAATGAGATTGATGATTTTATCTATTTCATAAAGTTATTACAAGGAGGAAATAAGCTAATATTTGTAAAGTGCTCAGAAGGGTGCCTGGCAGAGTAAATACTACATAAGTGTTTATTAAATAGAGTAATAAAAATGGTAACAGGAATAATACAATATAGAATAAAGTATACCTTGGTAAGTTAGATCGTCTGTTATCATTTAATCTTGATCTCTGTTGAATTATTTCCAAAATTAGGTTGATTACTCCAGAGAAGTCGGGATTGTTTTGGCTCCCCCTTGTCATAATCAGATAATGCTGAAGTTCTATGTTGGTGTCACCTCTTATAGGTAACGCAGAAGACACTGTTTTAGTTTTTTCCAAGCCCTTGGCTTCTGACTTCTAGGGTGTTAAGGAGAAAGCTTGTCCTTAGTAACTTAGGTTTTGGCAAGAAGATTATTGCATTGTCCTGTGGTTTGGCTGAGATGTGGCCCAAGGTAGCCAGATGGTGACTGACTTTATCCAATTAAAAGTTTCTCCGGCTTGAAACCTGATGAGCAGCACCATTTGGCCCCTCTTACAGGAAGAAATTCAAAGTCGTTTCAGTTTCCATGTTTTCTTTCCACAATTCCGTTTAGTCTCTTACCACATACGTCAGAAGCAATGCCATAATGAAGTTCTTGCCTCCTTTGACTGATATATTTACGTTAATCACTTTCTTTCAGCAGAATGTGACCTAGAATGCCCCAGTGACAGATTTCTTGCTACTGCTTTTTGTGGCAAGCTCAGGATATTAAAGCTAACAATCTACCCAGGGCCAGGGCCGTTGATCACATCACTGCGAACCCCGGGCTGGTGCCTGGCATTTCAGTTTATGGCTGTATTCAGGCATTGGGGATTGGTGTGCTAACCATTCACTGTTGTAGATGGACACTGGCTGAAAGCCTGACTTAGGGTTTGCAAAATAATTCCAGTTTCCTGGTTACCAAGCCAACCAATTTTTAAAGTTTACAGACAGATGTCTGCAGACTCAACAGAGAGGAAACTACACCAGACTTGTGCATTCAAAACACCAGGAGTATGTGCAGTCTATGTAAAATGTGGCTGTGGTCAGTTGGTTTCTTTAGGCTGTTATCTTAGGAGCAAACACAGTGGTTGCTCTTTGTGACACTGAATGCTTAGAACCACAGCTAAATGTAATCTAGGGGCTTAGTATAGATACTAGTCTCTGTTCTATGGATGTGTTGATGCCACATGGATTAAATTATATTACACTTTTAGGGTCTACTTGATAGCTCAGAAATCCTGTGATCATTTTTCCAAAGGAGGAAGTGGAGGTTGAGAGTTATTAGATATTTGTCTAATGACAAACAGCAGAGCCAGAACTCACATCGAGCTTTGCTTAACATAGAAGCTCAGGTTCTTTGAACTAAAACCTCTACTATCCAAAAGGGACAAAGAATTTAAAAAATCCCAGTAACAATCTAATCAAAAAGAATAGAATACATAGGAATGAATTTAACCAAGGAGGTAAAAGACTTATAATATGAAAACTGTAAGATATTGGCAAAATAAATTGAAGACGATATAAATAAATGGAGAGGTAATTTGTGCTCATGGATTGGAAGAGTCGATATTGTTAAAATGGCCATACTACCCAAAGCAATCTACAGATTCAGTAATCTGTAATACCAGTGGCATTTTTCACAGAACTAGAACAAATAATCCTAAAATTTGTCTGGGACTACAAAAGACCCCAAATACCTAAAGGAATCTTGAGAAAGAAGAATAGAGATGGAGGAATACATTTCCTGACTTCAGACTATATACAATGATACAGTGATCAAAACAGTGTGATACTGGCACAAACACAGACACAAATCAGTGGAGCAGAATAGAGAGCCAAGAAATAAACCCACACATATAGGTTCAATTAACCTACGACAAAGGAAGTAAGAATATACAATGGAGAAAAGTTTCTTCAATAAGTGGTGTTAGGAAAACTGGATAGTATATGTAAACGAATGAAGATCATTTTCTTACATCATACACAAAAATAAACTCAAAATGGGTTAAAGACTTAAATGTAAGACTTGAAACCATAAAGCTCCTAGAAAAAAAATACACACTTTGACAGTGATCTTAGCAATATTTTTTGTATCTGTCTTCTCAGGCAAGGGCAACAAAAGTAAAAATAAACAAATGGGACCAAATCAAAACTAAAAAGCTTTTGCACTGTGAAGGAAACCATCAACAAAACAAAGAGGCAACTTACTGAATGAGAGAAGATATTTGCAAACAGTATGTCTGATAAGGGGTCAATATTCAAAATACATAACAAACTCATGCAACTCAATATCAAAAAAAATCTAATTAAAATATGGGCAGAGGACCTGAATAGGCATTTTTTTTCAAAGAGGACATACAAATGGGCAAACATGAAAAGATGCTCAGCATCACCAATCATCAGGGACATGCAAATCAAAACCACAATGAGATAACACCTCACACTTATCAGAATGGCTATTGTCAAAAAAACAAAAAATAGCAAGGGTTGGTGAGGATGTGGAGAAAAGGGAACCCTCATACACTGTTGGAATGAAAATTGGTACTGGCACTATGGAAAACATGGAGTTTTCTCAAAAAATTAAAAATAGAACTACCATAAAATCTAGCAATTCCACTCCTGGGTATTTATTCAAACTAAAACACTAATTCAAAAAGATATATGCACTTTGGGTGCTGAAATTTTCCTATTGAACATAGCTACATCTAGACAAAATGAGCTTTTTCTTCTATTAAAATTATTTCCAATGTCTATCAAAATGTTTTTGTCTGTAGAATGTTAATGACCCACAGTGATCCTTGTCTATAAAGTGGGTATTTGGGATAATATTTGGAAAAAGATGTTTCTTAAAGGAAACTAAGTGCCCATTGACGGATGAATGAATAAAGATGTGGTGTGTATATACACAATGGAGTATTCCTCAGCCATAAGAAGAATGAAATCTTGCCATTTGCAGCAACAGGGGTAGACCTGGAGGGTATTATGCTAAGTGAAATAAGTCAGACAGAGAAAGACAAATACTGTATGTTTCCATTTATATGTGGAATCAAAAAAACAAAACAAACAAATATAACAAAACAGAAACAGAATCACAGATTCAGGAAACAAACTAGCAGTTGCAAGAAAGGAGAGAGATGGAGAGAGAGGTGAAATAGGTGAAGGGGATTAAGAGGTCCAAACTACCAGTTATAAAATAAGTCACAGGGATGTAAGGTACAGCTTAGGGAAGATAACATTGTGTGGTGTGTAATCTAAAAATATTGAGTCATTATATTGCACATCTGAAACTAATATAATATTGTAAATCAACTTTACTTCAATTAAAAAAAAAAGCTTCTGCAGTCACATTTAGCTGAATATATAGCAGAGTGGTATAGCAGTGGCATAGGCTAAATTGGCTAAATGGAACCCCCAGTAATGGAGATGTTCTGTGTGATTAATATGACAACAATTTTGATGAAAGTGGATCATGGTATTGGAGACAAGCCAAAAGAGAGCTTTGTCTAAATTGTAAAAAAAATACTGTATTTATATTTATTTTTTCCCCAAGGAATAAACTTTCCTTAGGAAAGAGGCCATGAAGAAGAATACTATTAATTTGATGAGAAATGAATGCTGAAAGTGTTTTGTCTAGAAAAAATTTTTTCCAGAGTGAATCTGCAAATGGACTTTCATGGACATAAAGAAAATTCAATATGCAAGAGAAATGTAGTGGAAAGTGGAATTTAAGATTTAATAATTGAGAGAATTAAATTATATCCCCATTCCCAGCATAGAGCAGTGCACCCCTAAATACTTCAGTATGTGTTTCCTACAAACAGGAACATTATTCTACAGAACCTCAATATAATTATCAGAATCAAAAAGTTAAGATTGTTATTATTATCTAATGCTCAGATCCCATTCAAGTTTTGTCAGAACTGCTTATAACATCTTTTATAAAAAAAAAAAAGGATCTAGTTATGAATCACACAGTACACTTGGTTGTCATGTCTCTTTTGTCTCCTTTAGTCTGGAACAGTTTCTCCCCCCCTTTTTTTTTTAATTCTTCTGTTGTTCACTTTCATGACCTTGACACTTTGAAGATTACAGGCCAGTTACATTGTAGAGTGCCACTCACTTTGGGACTCTCAGATGTTTCATTAAATCAGACTCTGGTGATGTATCTTTGGCAGGGTTATCACAGAGGTGATACTGTGTTCTGAAGTTATTTTTCCCCCTACCTTTGCAATTAGAAAGTATTTCATGGAGAAGTACTTTGAAACTGTGTAAGATCCCATTTATCATTAAACTTGCAAAAATTTATTTATTTACTTATATCTTTATGTACTCATAGTTTCCTGTTTTATTTAATGGATTAGATTCCATTACTCTCATTATTTATCTTTATGGTAAAATATTCTCAGATTTTCAAGTGGCTTCTGTGTCATTTTGATGTGTCTCTACCATTTGGGGAGCACTTCCTTGCTTTCTGGGATAAGATGTTCCACTTTCATCTTTACTTTCCCTGCGCTAGCCCTGTTACCAGCTTCTTCCCCACAGATCTCTGCTTCCTTTCGTGAAGAATAATATTTAGAAGCCAAGATTTGCTCATAAGGTGTGCTCATTGCTGTTGGGATATCACTGTTCCCATGTCCACATGGTGGACACACACACACACACGCACACACACACACACACACATAGGGATATATACACATCCACACAGATACACACACATGCACAGACACTAGCACATTTATGTTTTTTACTATGTCTCTATATCTTTCTCTAGCTAGTTAGCTAGATCATGTAGATGATGAGCTCACAAGGATAATACCGATTTTAATTCAACCCTGCAGTTTGTTCTCACTTTCTTACATTCTGTATTGGTGATTCTCTTCTCTCATACTGAAAAACTTGGCACGTTATTTTTGATGTGCCCTGCCCCGTCAAATGCCTTTAGGATTAAATTGCTCAGGAAGGCAAAGGAGGAAATTGGAGGGGAAAAGGAGATGAGGAAGCTGAAGAAGAACAACAATGAATACTTTTGAAAGAACATAGACTGGGTGGCTTAACTACAAACATTTATTTCTCAGTTTTGGAGTCTGGGGAGGTCCAAAATCAGGACTCAGCGATCCAGTGTCTGGCAAGAGACCACGTCCTGGTTTTCAGATGGCCATCCTCTTGCCATATTCTCACGTGGTGGAGAGAAGAGTGCTCTGGTCTCTCCAGGCCCCTATAAGGACACTAATCCTATTCATGCAAGCTCGACCCTCCTAACCTCCCAAAGGTTCCATCTCCAAATACCATCACACTGGGGATTTAGGCTTCAATATAGGAATCTGGGGGGACACAAAATTTCAGTCCATAGCAATCATTAAGAATATCGCCTGTTTTCTAGTTAAATTTTGTCCTTTCAAGGAGCTTTCCTGGAAATACTTCAGTACAGACATTTTTACTCAATTGCCTTTACTAATTATAAGTCCAAAGGATCGCAAATGAACTACTATTACAACAGACATACACATGAGGTAGTTAGTACAGCTGTGGATTATCTGTTAAAAGCCTTGGGTTGTAATCAATCTAAAGTTCTATTTCCTTCTGTATATAATAGTGTTGCTGAAATAATGTTGTTTAAAAGTGAGACATCTCATAATGGGTATCATATCTTTAAGCTGACTGGAGTTTTAACTGGAATCCAGTTAAATTCAAGGCAAAACTAACAGTGCCAACTAAAATTAAAAAAAAAAATTTTTTTTCACTGCTCCTATTTGAAAGGAGGCTTCAAAGTCTTGGGAAAATTTTATCTACCAGCTGTACATGAATGAACTTACTCACTTTAAACATAAACAGAAGGTTCTAGTCAATGTACATTATGGGTAGTGGTTTCATCGCTATTTGAAGAGACACTTGTACGGATGACAAAAGTTGTTGAGGGTCATAATCAGCCTTGAAATCTTAGTGCTTTCCACTTAGATAAGTATCTCTTTGACCTTTAATTTCCATATTCTCTTTTATATATCTTTGGATAACTGGGAAAATAAACAGAATGCTGACTTATTTTTCTCTAGAAAAAATATGTGAAAGCAGATTCCCAAGTATAAAGGAGAGGCACAGGACATGCATTGGAAATGGTATGAAAACGTCATCCCAGCCTTCACAATCACACATTTTTTTCACCTGCTTGAGGAACTGTACATCTTCGGCTTGTTGAGCACATTCTCGACTGCAAAACTGAGGACTGCTGGATCAAAAATGCTGCTTTAAGCATGTTGTTTCTTAGCTTATATTTTATAGTTGGAGAAAAATAGTATTAAACTACATCCTAAAGCTTCATGGAATGGAACTGATTTTAAGAAGATGTAAGTTGCAGAAATATCTTGGTAGAGCAGTCAAGATTAATTTCTATAGCATTCTTTAATGTCTAGATTTACTGAACTTGGACAATCTAAGCCAAACTGCAATAATTAATCTCTTAGACAACAGGCCCCTATAATCCTAAGAGTATTTCTAAATTTGAGAAAATAGCTACAAAAAATAGTACAGCTTATATTACTTTTCAGTCCCTTGAGGAAAAAAAAAAAATCTTTGCTAAAAGACATAATTTCCCTTTGTCTTTAAAATTCTGGCTTATTTATTATTATGTTAAATGAGCTGTTGAAATAGTTTGTAAAATTGGAAAAAAAGTTCTCTATCCATATATGAAGATAAACAATTCTAAATGTTTGTAGCCTAAAAATACCACAAGAACTAAAAACAAGTTTTCAAGTAAAGCAGTGTGCAGCTGACCTTTATCAATGGCTCTGTGCCAGATGCGCTCAGCATATACTATCTCAGTGAATCATCTCAATCCTAACAGAGAATTTTCATCCTCCCCATTTTTCAGATGAGGAAACTAAGGCCTAGAGAGGCTGAGGAGCTGGGAAATGATGGAGCAGAGATTTGAACTCATCTGATTCTATGGTCCTTCTGTGGTTCTTAACCTTTATGTAGCAGATGAATGAGGGACTGAAAAAAAAAGTGGAACCCAGAATCTTCACAAATTTTGTTACTTTGTTTTTGCTAAATTGATTATACTCTATCAGAATAAGATCTTAAAAAGAAAAGAGTCTCATTTCCCTAAGTTCATTGATCAGTTGACCCTAGAAAGCAACTGAGAAGGCTGTAACAGAGATTAGGGTGTAGCTACCCAGAGAAATGGGGAGCAAATGCAAGGGAGAGTCCAGCCTGGGTGGTCCCTGCTCCTACCTTGACTCCAGAGCTGTGCCTGCCCTTTCCACTGTCTGGTTCCAGGCTGTGCCCACTCTAGTTAAAGATACAGATTCTGGAGCCAGACACACCTGAATCCTAATTCTAGACGGAGCATTTCTCACTAGGAGATTTTGGAAAAGTGACAACCTCTCTGAGCTCCATTTTTCCACTTGTGAAAAAGTGTGTAATAAAGTAACACCTTATAGTGTGCTGTTTTGGGATTAAATGAGCTAATACTGACACATAATGTGGTCAGTCTTTCTTGTCCTCCTGCGTGTCCTGTTCCCGTTGCCCTGTTGCTGATCACTGGCTGTCTCAAGTCCTTATTTTTTAGCACGCTTCGATGAAGTCTTGCTTGCTGCAAAATCCATTCCCTTCTTCCTATATCCATATTCATGTTTTATGTGTGAAGGTTGATCTCAGCTTGAGTTTAGAAATACAGCAATTGGATGAGCCTCCTGGGAGTGCTGGCATCCTAAAAGCAAATGTTACTAACTCAAACAAATCTAGTTTGCAGACTCTCAAGCTGTGTGACAATGTGAAAGGAATGATAGGCGGAGTAGGAGAGGCATTTTGGGTAAACTTTTCCAAACGAAATGTATTAGCTGTGGTCCATTCTGTTAGAGAAGGCTGGCCTCCTTCATATTGGCCCCCGCCTTCCACCCATGGTCCCTCTTGAAAGCCTGAACCCTTCATACTCCAAAGTGGGAACCAGAGGGTATTGAAGATTTGCTGGCTCGATAGTGTTGAAGAGTTACTTTCTGACCCCACCTTTGAGGCGCACCTGGAAGACTTTATAGTTTGTGAGAACGTGCAGTTGACTCAAGAGTTATAATCAAATGCTCTGCTGGCTGAGATGCATAGAGGCAAAGAAAGAGAAAAAGTCGAATGCTTAAGAATTTCAAAAGAGGATAAGCAGGGCAGGGCGGGGATTGCTTTCTGAAAATAAGAGAAAGGGAAGGTAAGAATAGGATTGACAGCTCAAGTCCTGGAATTTACACATGATGGGGTAGCTTATGGTGCATGAGTGTTATTACTAAAATCATCGTGAGTCACAGTATGAACTATATGCTATTCTCCCTTCCTGAAGCCTCAGCTCTCAAGTAGCACTCCCAGATCCATGTATTTCCAGTGGCTTGCGTACTGATCAGCGACATAGCTAATAGGGCAGGTTAGTGGGAAAGAGAGAATCCATCAGCTTTTTTCCCCACATATCATTTTTAAAAAAGAATTAGTATTGCTGAACAGAATTCACGCTCCCCTCTTTTTCTGGCTTGGACTTTATCTCTGTAGGGTTTGCATCTTTTTATTTGTTCTCTAAGAAGTAATTTAAAGGCTGATTTTCTTGGTTGCCAGATCAGAGAGAAGGATTTTGAAAAACTCAGTGATGTTTAGCACTGCTTGGTCTTTCTCATAAATTCAGTGTAAGCCTCTACACAATATAGATTTTCTTGAAGTTTTAGAGTTGACTAAGAAGGACCAGCTCCTCCTCAGGTCAGGGCTGTCAAGGCTGTGACTTTAACCACTGGGAGATACAGCTGGTTAGGTCCTTGAAGAACGGAGGATAAAGAGACTCTGGAAACCTAAATCCATTGTAGGAAAAAAAGTGTCCCTTCTGAGTATGACTTTAGTAGAATAGGAGAAGAAAGGAATATCAATCCTTCCCAAAGTAGTGTGAGATCGTGCCCTTTTAAAATCTGCAACTTTGCTCATGGACTGTGAGATGGACTGCCAGGCCATAGCTTCACAGCAGAAATGAGGGAGAGTCTGGGTATTATACAGGGCTAGGTGGACTGGGTTAGACCTCTGTGATATTGATTGTCTTGAGAAAATAGAGATGCCAATTCCCGATGAGCACTGTCTGTTGGTCTGTTGAGAAAGAGTCTGTTAGGAGCATGATCTTTGGTTTTTGTCTATAGAATCCTCTTATTTTGAAACCTCAGTGAGAAGACTGTAATTTACATGTGGTTTCAGATTTTGCTTCTCTCATTCCTGATTTGGTGTCTGCCTTGTGCAGTCAGGGATTTTGTTTAGGATGTGGCATGTTGGCTTGTAGAATTATCTGTCTAATATCCCCATCATTATTCCCTACTTAGTATTCCTGGCCTTCCTCTCTGTGTTCTGTGAACCGTTACCTGACTCTGTTTATGTCACCATCAACTGCACCTCATGATTATATTTGTGACCTTGGTTATATAACTCACCCCCTCTGTCTCAGTACCCTCCTTTGATAAAGAAGAATGACAGTTACTTTAAAGCTCTTTAGAGAAAGATGTATGTCCTTATTTATTTGTGAAATATTTATCAGAGTCCAGGGAGCTGTAATACTGCAAAGATACTTAAACAAAAAATATGGCATTAGAAAATCTATTTTTTTACTGTCTACTTTTCAAAAACTAGGCAATTAACCTGAGTGTAACAAAATGGTAAACAGTTGCTGAGTATTTGAACATTATTACTGTGCTAGCCCTATGCACTGTAAATAAGTCATGGTTCCTTTCCACTAGGACAAGTGAGAATGATGTGCCCAGGATATTAGTGGCATAAAAATGAATAAACTAGATAAAATACAAGTCATCTCCTAATTGCTCCAAATCGGGGGAAATTAAAATGTCTTTGAATAAAACATACAGTCAAATCCCAAGATTCATCTGTTAATTTCAACCCATATTTAAACAAATCCAACCAATAGATCTTTTGTCAAATATTTGGGTTCCAGGCTCTCTGAGCTTGGAGCAAACTTTTATTTTACTTGCTGATCTTGCTGTGCTTCTGGTAAAGTCAAAAGAAGGAAAGCAACCATGTTTGAAGGAAGGACAGCTTGTGGCACTAAATGTAAAGCATCGCTTTAATTAAACACAAAAGGAGTAGGTAATTTTAAAAAAGTAATAAAACAGGTTGGTTTGTTTTGTTTGCAAGCTTGAGAGATAGGAAAACCACCTGCAGGATTTTGTGAACCAGAGTGTGATGTGGGCTTGCTGTAACCTCAGCTGCTAAGGAGGCAGCAACCCTATCTCTTCCCTATTTAGCTACTGGATTTTTTTTTTTTATGGTTTCCATGAAAGTCAAGTGGGGTTTTTTGGGTTTTTTTGTTTTGTTTTTTTTTAGAAGCAGGTAGCTCAATCTTTCAAAACAAAAACAACAACAAAATGAAAGCTTAGTTGAAAGCATCAAGAAAGAAAAGTTAAAACAGACATGTTCAGCTCAAAATAAACATTTTGTTTTTAAATTAAAAAAAAAAAACTTTGGGGTTACAAGATGAAACTTTTGTTAATGAGGTTATAGTCTAATGGGGAAGACAAATTTTAGCCTAAAGGTAGAGGAGAGTCACTAAATATTTTAAAAGAGGCCATGACTTCTATAGCTTTATAATTTAGAAATTCATTTTGAGTTTACTATGAAGAACAGTTTAGAGGTGAGGATCAGAGCAAAACTGAAGACAGAAGACCAATTTGTAGACTATGGCAATGTCAACAACATGCAAGATTCTATTAAGTGCTGAAAATTCTAACGTAAGGTATACTACATGGTTCTTCCCTCCAAGGTGCTTCAAGGATGCTTAGAGATAAATGGCATAAAGCCATCTTATGTAACAATGTTGCCTTGTTTTTCTTAGACATAGGATAGTTCTGACTTAATATTTCATAGCTAGAGAAGAGCTGTGGCTCAGTAAATGTTTGAAAGAATAATTGAGTTGAAAGACTGCCTAATAAACACGTGGTATATAATTTTATTTTATTTTAATTTTTTGATTTATTTTATGTTGTAGTTACACAAGCCATCCCTTTTTGTGTGTCCATCAATAAGATATCTGTGGTGCTTTTGTACAAAGAACAAAGATACTTTTATCAATTCTCAAAAGTCTGTAGGAAAAACCATTCATGCTGTCAAACCCCTTAAAACTCGTTTAGCAAATAATGAAATCCATCAGTGACAAATGTCAACATACTAATTTGTTAAATGCAAAACACAAGCAACATTCAGACAAGACGCTTCATTACACGTTATATCAGCATTCCAGTCTGTACCAAATTTATGGCAACCCACGGATCATGCAATATTAACCAGGACTGCATTGTAATGACTAAAACTGGAACAATAAACTCCCCTTAGCTAGAATGCTAATGGTGCAGCTGACACACATGCTATGATTCTAGCACATTCAACTTCATCCAAACTACCAGAAATTCTATGAAGACACCTATTTCTAATAAAGAGAAATTTACATTCACCAAAAATATATTTGGTATAACCCAAATAGATGGGTTTCAGGTAGATGAGAAAAGAAACTCAAGAAATAAAATTGAAGTCCTAGAGAAGACCTTAAAACTCAGTCCAACAAGACCACTTAGAAGAAAATGAAATTCTTTTTTTTAAATTTATCGAATTTATTTTTTATTATGGATATTGTTATAGCATAATATAAAAAATGATGAAAGTTTCTTCTAAAAGTGCAATTTAACTTCATCTTTAAATAGCTCATCTATTTTTTTAAAAAACTATATGTACTCAGGTTAAAAAAGGCTCTTTGACTTAAACTTATGACTTCAAAATTAAACTCTAGAAATAAATGCTATGGCCACCTAAAAGTTTATATTGACAAATTGCATACATTTTCAAATTATAATGCAATATTTGTACACAGAATAACTATATATACACTTCACTTACATTGCTGATATATAATAGTTACCCAAACTGTCTTTAGAAGTGAGACTTACTATAGATTCAAACTAAGTAGAAGATCAGTCTCAATTACAGCATTTCTTTCACAACTAAAAAGAGATAATCCACACATTTGCTAAGTATAAATGAAGTCCCATGCTTTGTGGTGTGTTCTGGGAATTCCAATATATTTTCGATGAGAGATGTTGACCACGAAGGAGTTCACTGCTGTGCTCACTGGTAAAGCTGGAGGAACTCTGGTCCACAGGAGGGGATTGCCCTCCGTCCACTGGCCTCAGTGCAGCTCAGGCGGAGATCTGACTGAGTGAGTGGACGCAGCCTGGCAGTTTGGGAGACCTGAGTGGAGGAGAGGGAACAGCACAGCTGTAATACGAGGGCCTACTCCTGGGAAAGGGACCATCAGGACTTGGTGCTTAGTCCTCTGGTTGGTTGATAAAAGCCCCTTGTGATGTGCTGATTCTCATGACCTCTTCCAGGAACTTGAGCACTTTTAGTGTCTCTGCCATCTCTTCTTGGATAGACTGCAGGGATCTCTTTTTCTTTAGTTCTTTGATGAGAAAATCGATTTCCTTCCTTGAACTCAGGTTGACCATCATCAACTTTCTGTAAGTGTCAGTGAGGCTGGGTATATTTACTGGCTCCTTCCCTAGCCTTGTGTTCTTTACAGTTGTCTCCATCTTGGCACACTCCTTTTTAGCCACATAAAGCTGGTCTATGAGGTGGCACTTCTCTTCAATCTTTGTAGCCAGTGTTTTTGCCAGCTGCTTTTCATGTCTTCCATTAAGTTCACTTCTAACAGACTGAGTAAGTCTGCAAATAAATAGCACACCCACCTATAAGGTGAGGACAGGCAGACTCAACACTGTCTCCCAATGGAGGCTCTGGAACATGAACTGAGAACACAGGCCACTGGGCAGCAGCGAAACCAGGACCGCACTCAGCTTCCTAAGGATCAGCCCAAAGCCAAGCTCCATAGAGGACAGCAGCCCCTCCATGGCACTGACCCACCAGAGGGCTCTGCCCAGTTACCATGGATCCACCAGCCGCAATAAGCCCCAGGGGACACCCTAACATTCCACTTGGAACCCAACCAGCAACTGACATCCTGGATTGGTCAGTTATCCAGTCAGTGTCGGTGGGGGAGGGGGGTTGTCAGAGGAGAGGGTTATAACTAAAATGTCATTTTCTCCATTATTGTCTAATGGTAATTTTTTCTTACCTCTTTCTTTTTATGTTCATATCTGTATACAATAAAAATACAGTGAAATGTGTCGATGTAAAGCTTATGATTTCACAAATCTTTCAAATTCCTTACTCTTGACATTATTGGATAAGTCAGTGTATGAACCATATGTTTGAA
Organism: Camelus ferus; assembly: GCF_009834535.1. Taxonomy (NCBI): domain Eukaryota; kingdom Metazoa; phylum Chordata; class Mammalia; order Artiodactyla; family Camelidae; genus Camelus; species Camelus ferus. Next base: position 51,651,684 of record NC_045709.1, read on the forward strand.
TCACAACATGATATATAATTTTAAAGGAGTGAGAATTTATCATAAGGAAGTAATTACTGTGGAGTGTGATGACTTCAGGTACCAGGAACAGACAGCAGTGAAGGAAGTTATTAATTCCCTTCACATCGGACAGGACATCTGATCTGAAATGGGTTTTGGCGGCAAAATAGCTGTTTTCCATGAGGGCACAAAAGGGAAGGATTTTACAGAGAAAAACCACGTGCAAAGGTATAAAAGTTGTGAAGATATTTGCAATTCTCTGACTTCTTATGTATTAATCTGGCTGGAGTTTAAACAAGAAGGAATTAGGGCTGAAAGAGAAGAATTCGGTAGACAGAGACCACATCTTGAAGAGCTTCACACCCCACACAAAGGTACTTAGAGCATCTCTTGTGGCCTCTTTAGGAATTTTGAGCAGGAGAGGAAAATGATTAGTTGTGTTGCTGGTTCACACCAGCAACAATAAGGTGGATACACTGGAGGACTTGAGACTAAATCAGGAAGGTCACTTAAACAGCTACTGGGAAACTTCCTCTGAAGTGGAGTTAAGACAGTGGTTTCTCCTGTTTCCTTTCAAAGTTTACCCAAAACAACAGACCCCAAACAACTTACATTCTGTTATGGACAAAAAATCCAGATGCCTCTGTCACTCCGAACCACCATTTCTGGGAAAGATTGAACAAGATTATGGGAAGACACCAAGAAAAAAACACCCTTGACTGAATATTTCAGACACCAGCACAGAGCACTGCCAAGTAAGTGAAACACTCTGAGGCAGTGTTATAAACCACTACACTGTATAGAAAGAGAAGTTCTGAAGTGAGGGAGGGGGAGAGAGAGAGCTTGAGGAGTGTAACTGTGATATCTTCAGGTGGATGGTCTTAAGAAAAACAATGGAGTCTAAACCAGGATCATCATTTCACCTCTTCTAGGGTGGAATGAATTAGTCGTCAAGAGAATCCAAGAGTTACACCAATGAAATTCTCTCCATGTGGAAAGATATGTGAGTAGTGGGTAAAAAATGTTCTTCTAACAAATATGGATGGAAAAAGATTTGCATTGTGTCATACGATTGAGTTAAAGATTGATAGAGAAGTTACATATGATAAAATTCATTCTTTTAGAGGTACAATTAAGTGGTTTTTTAGTATGTTCACATATTTGTGTGATTATCAATATTATCTATTTCCAGAAAGTTTTTATCAACCTTAAAAGAAACCCTGAATACATTGCCAGTTACTCTCCATTCTTCCCCTCCTCTAACCCCTAGCAACTACTACTAATCAGCTTTCTCTTCCGTGGGCTTGCCTGTTCAGGACATCTTACATAAATGGAAACATACGATAAGCAGCTTGTTGTATCTGGCTTCTTCCACTTAACATATTTTCACAGTTAATTCACGCATGTATTAGAAATCCATTCTTTTTTTAATGGCTGAGCATCCTTTTATATGGATACACTACATTTTTTGTTTGTTTAGCCATTTGTCAATTGATGGACAATTGAATTGTTTCCACTTATTGGCTAATTATGAAAAATACTGCCGTGAACATTCATGTACAATCTTTTGTGTGAAGATGTCTTTTAAATTCTCTTTAGCATATGCCTAAGTGTAGAAATACTGGGTCATATGGCAACTCTATGTTTAACTTCTAAGGCACTGCCAAAGTAGCTGCACCATTTTGCATTCCCACCAGCAATGTATGATGAGGATTCCAGTCTCTCTACATCCAAAAATCATTGCTATTGTTTATGTTCTTTATTATTGCTATTTTAGTGAGTGTGAAGTAATATCTCATGGCTTTGATTTGAGTCTTCCTAATGACTAAAGATGTTGAACATAGTTTCATGATCTTATTGACCATTTCATATCTTCTTTGGAGAAATGTTTATTCAAATCCTTTGCCCATTGTTTAATTGTGTTATTTGTATTGTTATTGAATTGTAAGAGCTCTTTACATATTCTGGATACTAGTCCATTATAAGAGATATAATTTGCAAATATTTACTCCCATTTTTGTGTGTTGTCTTTTGACTTTCTTGGTAGTATCCTTTGAAGCACAGAAATTTTAATTCTAATGAAGTCTAGTTTATCTTTTTTGTTGATGGTGCTTTTGGTGTCACATCTAAGAAACAAATCCGAGGTCATGAAGATTTATATCTGACTTTTCTTCTAATATTTAAAAAGCTTAGCTCTTACATTTAGTTATTTGATCCACTTTGTGTTAATTTTTTGCATGTGGAAATCCAGTTGTCATAGTGACATTTGTTGAAAAAGCTAGTCTTTCTGCATTAAAGTGTCTTGACACTTTTGTGAAAATCAATTGAACATGAATGTAGGGTTTTCTCTCTGGGCTTTTTAAAAAATTAAAGTACAGTTAGTTACAATGTGTCAATTTCTTGTATACAGCACAATGCCAGTCATGCATATACATATATATATATTTGTTTTCATATTTTTCATGAAAGGTTATTACAAGATACTGAACTTAGTTCTCTGTACTATACAGAAGAAACTTTTAAAACATCTATTTTTATATACAGTAGCTAACATTTGTAAATCTCAAACTCCCAAATTTATCCCTTCCCACCCCCTTTCCCCAGATTCCTGGGCTTTCTATTGCACCTGTTGGTCCAAATGTCTGTCCTTGTCCCAGAACCACGTCATCTTGATTACTAGAACCTGGTAGGAAGTTTTGATGCTAGAGTGTGAGTCTTCCAACTCTGTTCTTTTTCAAGATTGTTTTTGCTATTCTGTGTCCCTGGCATTTCCATATTAATTTTAGGATCAGCTTTTAAATTTCTGCAAAAATACCAGCTGGGATATTTGATAGAGATTTTGTTAAATCTATAGATCAATTTGAGAAGTATCACCATCTTAACAATATTAAATCTTCTGATTCTTAAACATGAGATACCTATATATTTAATTAGATTACTAATTTCTTTCAACTTTTTGTAGTTTTCAGAGTACAGATTTTTGTACTTTTTTGTTAAATCTATTTCTATATATTTTATTTTTTGATGCTATTGTAATTGATTTCTTAATTTCATTTTTAAATTGCTCACTGCTGGTATATAGAAGTACAATTGGCTTTAATATATTGACCTTTCATCCTGAAACCATGCATTTATTATTTCTAATAGGGTATGTAGAGGGTGTATGTGTGTGTGTGTGGGGGGCTTCCTTGGGGTTTTCCATATACAAAATCATGTCATCTGCAAGTAGAGAGTTTTACTAATTCCTTTATAATCTACCAATTCTCTGAATATGGTATTTAGAGGGATCTCCAAACCTATTCTTCTCACTAGTGACTGCTAGGCTGCTTGCTTTAGCATGATGTGGAGTGGTTGGTTTTGAAGGATATCATAGAGCTAGAAAGAGGGAGATGGGATTAGAATACATTAAAATGCCATAAAGATCATTGTTATTACTGAGATTAATCATTTTCTTGAACATACTCTCACTGGATTGTTAAAAGACTTTGGTTAACTTTTAGACTTGTGGGAAAGTTGAGATTGACAGATTTGCCAGTGTTTTCATTGCTATTATGGAGAAGTGGCTATTCAGAAGACTCTAACCTGTATTCCCTTCTACAGCTCCACAAAGAAAAGGTTTTAATTTCCATAGAGAAAAAAACAATTCCTTTCTTTTGGGTAAGGGCTTGTAATGTCATTGGTCCTTTCAACTTATCATCTGATAAAAAGAATACAAGAAACAATGTCTTCAAAATACTGAGCACCAAGAATTTTGCACAAAGCCAATTTTTAAATGAAGTAGAAAAATAAGGACATTTTCAGATATATAAAATCTTAAAAATTACCTCCAAAATGCCCTTTCTCAAGTGTATTCTCATATACTGGAATATATCTTCTGTGAACATGAGAGTAAATCAAGAAAAAGAATGGACATGGCGTGCTGGAAAGAGACAATTCTCTTTGGTACAAAGGGGATGAAAAGTTGCAGATCACTTGCTACATAGTGGACTAGTCCAGTGTGGAACAACCTAGTCCAGGTTGGAGGAAGAGGACTGAGAAGATCTTAGAGACATGTCTCAGAAGAAAAAAGAACTTACAAAAAATGTGAAGTTTTATGATGAGAAAATCTGTTTGAGGAGACTTCTTCCTGAGATGGTAAGGTTGTGGGGAGATGTAGCCTGAGATACAGAGAAAGTGAGCAAATGAAAACATTAGGGATTTTTTTAAATTGAAAAACAAAAACAAAAACGTTGTTCAAGAAAGGAGATCTAGTTTTAGTTTGTTACTTGGCTCAATATGAGATAACAGCTTGCATAACCATAGAAATATAAACACTGAAATGAAAGTAACCAAAATTCGTGATATATCTGTATAACCAGATAGGGTGTAGAGAAGAGTATAAATTCTCATCATAGCAATTTAACAAATGCTGTCTGAAATGGATAAAGAGATGGCAGTGTATGCTTACTATTTACAAGTTTTGAACTAAATTCTGAAATTAAAATTTGAAGATGGTTGCCCTGTGGAAGATGGAGGGGACAGAAGACTTATCTTTGTGTATATGTGTGTGTGTGTGTATGCGTGTTAAAAGTCTTATAAAGCTAACTGAGTTTCAATTATATCTCTGTATTACTAGATGAAGGTAAACATTGACCACTCTCAGCCTAGTTTTAGTGAAATGTTTTGATTATGTGGCCTTATATTAAGAGGCTGGAAATTGAAGGAGAGTAAGTCAGTGTGGCTCATTTTTCAAGGAAATTTTCACTGAGAAGTTGGCTGGGGAAGGCAAGGGGAAAATAGAGAAAGGGTAGGGGAAATGTTGGATTGGTGACTGGACCATTCATTTACCCAATATTTATTGTTAATATCTATAGGCTGAGAGAAAAATAGGTAAGAACATTTGAGGGAATAAGGCTTGAGTGTTCTGAAAAGATGCTGCTTTCTCTGAGCCTGGAAGGAGGGCTGTAAGAATGGGAATGCATGAATATAGATTTCTGTGAAGGGAGATGAGACGCTGGGGATTTTTTTTTTTTTTTCACTGGGAAACAGCTAAGAATGAGACAGGGCCATCTACTCTGAAATGAGTTGATTGATTCTTAAGGAGAAAGATGAAGATTTGAAGTGACTGCTTGAGGGATTAGAAATTATTATTGACATGTGTAAAATTAGCAACTGGTGCCGAAGAGCCAAAGAATATTGAAGCCACTGTGGATTATGATTATGCCCACCTCCCCTGAAACTGCTGTCAGGGAATCTTCCTTTCCCAACAGAACAGTAACACTCAAGAGTCTGGGGCAGGAGCATGGAGAAGCGGGATTATTAGTTAAGATGAGGGATGAGAGGGAAGGAGATGAGGTCAGGAGAATGGAGTGTTCAAGAGACTGATAGTATCCATGAGATTGAAGAAAACTTTTAGGTAAAAGAGATTTTAAAAGCTAATTACTATAACTCAATCAAAATGTTAAAAGCTAATTTAAAAAAAAAGAGTTGGGATGTAAGTTTTCAGTTGGTGAAATAACTTGCCTTGCCCAGTCCCTTGAGGTTTGTTGTAAGCATGTTATAGTTTTTATTTAAGTAATTGCATCATCTTTAAGGACAAGGTATAAACATGTTTAGAATGGGGAACAGTGTATTGAACGTTGACTATTAGGGCAAATGGCCTCCACTGCTTCCACGTTGAGGGAGACTTTCTTAAGAAAATGTGGAGATTTGGGGAAATTTTGAAGGAGGGCAAAGGAAGAATTTTTGAAAGGGTAGAGTGAAGAGGGCATTCTAGTTTTTGTACAAGAGAAACTGAGATTGGATGAAGAGAACTATGGGTTTTAATTCTTGCCATCTAAACTGTCTTTCCAAGAAAAATGAGATCCGGATGGACTTGACCAGTTAGTGTTGTTCAAGCTCCCCTTGGATTCAGTCTCTCCTATGTCAACCTCCCCAGTAGTGTCTGTGCGGCTGTCAGCTAAAGCTAACAAGCTCCCTCGAATGACACAGTCATACAGCTAATCAGCTTCATTTCCCTCTGCCCCTTCCTGCCCAGCTTTCTCAACCACAGCTGCTGCCCTGAGCTGTCTCCATTCCCAGGTGGGAGCTGGAGAGGGGGGTGGAGCAGGAAGCATGGTGACAAAAAGGAAAATACGAAAGGATGGAAGATGAAAATTTAAAATAAAAAAAAAAGTTCAACATGGGAAGGAAGAATTTGGAAAGAAATGGAGTTTGTGAAAGGATTAAAATGGAAGAAGACAAGATGAGGGAAAGGATGAGGATACCAGAGAGTTTCCTAGTTATGTGAGATGGCTTTTTTGCTGGTTTGTTAGGAGAAGGAGTAAAGACGGGGTCTTTATTAGGCCATCAGTTCTTATTATCATTTTTTTTCCACTGTAAACACGTGGGCATGGTGGTCACAACAAGGCACACTCTCATGGATGTACCCAGGTTTATGAGCAGTTCCCAGCACACTGATTTTAATTCCATCCCTTTCTCTTTCAGCCAAGAATACGTATTATAAGCAAATAGGTAGAAGTGATCTTATTACAGAAATAACTATTTAATTTATCTTAAAAAAATTTAAAAATCCTATAACATTTACTTATTATTTTTGTAACTTACTTTTCCGAACTCTCAGAACCAATTACATTAGGTTGAGGACAACTTCAATAAGTCACTTAATGAAATTTTATATGCCATTTTGCTGCACAATAGTGAATAGTTTCGATGCGTAAATGAGTAGCTGGGGGAAGTGCAATCAATTCAGCAAATAACTTTGGAGCATCTCTAATGTGCTAGGTATGTCGATCATGATCACTTATCATCAGCTCTCCAAGAGCTTCTTGATCCTATTCTTTCTCCTCTCTTGCTCCTCGTCTTTCTCCTCCTTCTGGTATCTTAGTTTCTATCACTGGATGATGTGTACTGTGTGCTCCACAAATAAATGCATAAAGTATGGGTGCTTTGGTACTGCGAGGCACCAAATGATGTAGTGTCTCTCTGTAACAACCATTTAGAACTAAGGAGAAGAAAACATACAATTAAAATTGTGGTGCGATTCCTTTTTTTAAATTTTTTTTTAATTAAGTATAGTTGATTTACAATGTTTCAGGTATACAGCAAAGTGATTAGTTTTACATATATATATATATATATATATATATATATATATATATATAGATTCTTTTTCAGATTTTTTTTCCATTTTAGGTTATTACAACATACTGAATATATTCCCTATGCTATACCGTAGGTCCTTACTGTTTATCTAGTTTATATATAGTAGTATGTATCTGTTAATTCCAAATTTCAAATTTATTCCTCCTCCTCTTTCCCCTTTGGTAACCATAAGTTTGCTTCCTATGTCTGTGAGTCTGTTTCTGGTTTGTAAATAAGTTCATTTGTGTCATTTTTTAGATTCCACATATAAGTGATATATGATATTTGTTTTTCTCTGTCTGACTTCACCTAGTATGATAATCTTGAGGTCCATCCATGTTGCTGCAAATGGCATTGTTTTATTCTTTTTATGGCTGAGTAATACTCCATTGTATAAATATACCACAGCTTCTTTATTCATTCATCTGTTGATAGACATTTAGATTGCTTCCATGTCTTGGCTATTATAAATAGTGCTTCTGTGAACATTGGGGTGCATGAATCTTTTTGAGTTAGAGTTTTCTTTAGATCTTTGCCCAGAAGTGAGATTTTTTAGATCATATAGTAACTTTATTTTTAGTTTTTCTAAAGAAACCTCCATAGTGGCTGCACCAGTTTACATTTCTTCATATATGAGTGTTACCAGTTTTGTCTTTGCCCTACATTTGTATCATTCAGATCCTGTGACATTTTTAGTAAGTTCCACCTTTTCCAGGGAAGTTTCAAGTTTTGGGAGATGAAGAATCAGGAGTATCTGAAGACTGGTACAAAAACCCCTTCAAATACATAAAATACTAATTCAGGCTAGTCAGTAAAGGCAGAAACTCCATGGGTACTGGGTGAATGGGAGAATTTTGGATGGTTTAGCATTTGAATTGTTCTAGAGCAGTTGAAGATAGTGAGAAAGAACTGAGAAATGGCAAAAGAATTTGAGAAGTTTTATTGTGGATTAATTAGATAGCAAGTACAAATGGAGAGATGAAAATACAAATTAGAATTATATTTTAAATATTTTGATTGCTGGATTGCCCTCTGAATGTACTTCATATGAAGACTGAGTCACCTGGGACCCTGGCTTTTTGATAGGCTGCATTATTATTGAAGACATAAAGCAATTAGTTAATGGAGGTAACAGTGTGCTTTGTGGGCCCAGAGTAAAATTTTGATGGAATATTGAGAAAGGAGGAGGTACGATTTAAACAGGTCTTTAAGGGTTGTAAGAAGTCCTTGGGGGAGTGGGCAAGACATCCATGAGGAAGATAATGTCTCAGGAAATACCAAGTTGTTTGAAAGTGTCTTCTGTGTATGGAACATAGATTTATGACCAAGTATGGCAGGAAATGAAGTTGAAAAGATTTGTTATAATTACTGTTATTTATTGAATGCTTAGTAAGTGCTAGGTATTGTACAATGGTCTTGATTATTGCAACTGAGTTGTGACTATATTTATCATCATGGCCAGGGAAAATAATTAAAAGAGGATTGAGGAGAGAATCCTGGTAAATACTGTCACTAAAGACTAGGTAGAGAAATGGAAGAGTAAAATATAGATGGTCAGGAATAGTAGAGAATCAATGGAAATCAGTATCCCAAAGCAGAGGATAAATGTTCCAAGAAGGTGGGTGTGGCCAAGGGCCATATTTCAGTAGTTTGATGGCTAAGAAGAGGGTGTAGGAGCTAACATTTAGGAGACCGTTGTTTGCATTTTGAGAGGGAATTCTCAGTAGAGTATTGGGAATAGAAATGACATTAGAAGAGGCTTCAGTGGATGTCTGATGAGGAGGGAGAAGCAGCAGAGATTCAGCTGCTCTTGAGGAGTAAGGGCCCTTGAAGGAAGGAAATGGGAGACCAACTCCAGGTGTCAACAGGACCTGAGACTCTTCTTACAGACAAAGAGAGAGGAACGGTAAAGACAGCAGGACTGATCTACGAGAGATAAAACATCTCTGATGCAGGAAAGTTGATGGGAGGGGACAGGCTGCAAAAGCCAGACGGATGAGTTGGGCTTGGAGGGGAGGAAGAACACAGCAAGGCAGAACTAAGGGAGGGCTTCCATGCTGATCTGATTCTGTACTGAATTTTTATCTGCTGTTTGGTACCACATACATCTCCTTATTTCTATAGGGGTGAATAAATCAAACCTGATAACTGGATCACTGGGACAATTCCGGTGCAGCCAGCTTGTGCCCGGGCTTCTTTATAAAGTAGCTATGGTTCTTCTGAATATAGGAAGTTTCCAGAGTAATGTACAAAAATGACCTGTATCAGGTCAGCTTGATTTATATCTGGGTCCAGCATGAGCAAGACAGGGCACAGAATGAAACACAGGCTATGTGGGGCTTTATTTATACCTTATCCCTACTTCTCACCCATCCTCAGAGCAAGTCCTCCTCAGTGGATCTCATCATTGTAACAGCAATCACACCCAATAAGATGTTGAACCATTCAGCTGTCCCATAATATTTCTGGGGTGTGAGGTTGCTCAGGAGGACAGAATTCTGACCAAGGACAGTCACACTGCAGTCAGTGTTAGATGCACACAGTTTATGTTGGATCCCATTTCCAACACACTGCAGTTGATTTTGGTGGTGAGTAGGGATTTCTAAAATTGAAATCTACTGTTCAGGCAAGAAAAATAAACTCTCCTTTTTTAGAACCTGAGAACTGATGCCCATAGGTCTGGCTCCATGGATTGGAAACCAAGTATAATCTCATGGTGTTATCAGACAGCCTCACCAATCCCTCGACTGTCTTCTCAGACTTACCTGTTGATGCCTAGGGCCTCAAACATCAGAAATGTATACTTTTTAAATAGCTTTTATTTTCTTATTTACTCTATTAAACTTTAAACATTTCTGAGGGAGTCCTAATCAGTTAATTTCTGTAGAGAGATTCCTTTATGTATGGCACTTCGCAAAATATTCTCCTTCATGTGATCAGACCCTCAGAAACTCCAAGGAATTAGGAAAGGAAGATTCCCCCACCCCAGTTTTATAGAAACTTAGGTTCAGAGGTTAAGTTACAAACCTATCTTAGCAAGTGGCTAAGCTAGAAGAAGCCAGGTCTTTGCAATTCTTAGAGCCATCTTATTCAACCCCTACTTAATGGAGAAATTAATTGCATAAGAGGCAGGACATCATGGTCCTAGACAAACAAGCTTTACAACCAGGCTTGAAGCCTGGTGTCACTGTTCCACATCAAGAGTTACCATTTATTGAGCACCTGCTGTGTGCCAGTTACCATGCTGTTTGCTCTATAAAAATTCTCATTTATCCATCATACACAATGCAGCAAGGCTGGTAGTAGTATCCACATGTTAATAACTACAAAACTGTTACATAAAATGATTAACTGACTAGCAGTGGACCAGCTAATAGATGACAGTGTAGGGATGGGAACTGTAGTCTGCCTGCTTTCCTCCATGCTCCCTCACTGGAGTTCACAGCCTCCATGCTATGTCACCATGGAAAATCCACTTCAGTTTCAGTTTCCCTACCTTTAAAATGGATATATCTGTGCATACCTTTCTGGGTGTTTTGACAGTTAAATCGAACACAAGGGAAACATCTAATACAATAACCTTAGCTGCTTCAGCAGCAGTGGTGGGTGCTGTTGTTACTCTAAGTCACTCAGTTGGTTACTGTGGGAGCTGGGTCTGTGCTCTAGGTTTGCTTATGTCCAGCTCCTCCCCATGTTGCCGTGTGATGCAGAGAGCAGGGTCTTGTGGGGCCGACACAGAAAGACGAGGAGGAGGAATAACAACCAGAACAGAGCGTGGGGGCAGCCAGCAGTGACAGCCACATATGTAATGATGGCACGTGGCTAATCAAGAAGGGACCCTTGGGGAGGATTCAGTCATGTGTGCAGGGAATGGCTGTGAAGCAGAAACAGCACTAGTGGGAAGGGAAGCATTGATGGATGTGAAAGTCAGCAGAGCCATCTTTTGGCTTAATTTACCATTTATTTGACTGGAGGTAAACTAGGAGAAAAGATCTATTTTAAATGGATTTCAAGTTATGAAATTAAAGAAGCTGCAAATTGCAGGGATAGACATAACAGATATGATCTGACCTCATCTGACTACAGAAAGGAGCAAATAAATACGATTAAAACGTAGTTGGAGTTTAAGATGGATGGAGAGAGAGGTTGGAAGAAAGGACCAGGCTGTGTTGAATGAGTTCATCCATCCATTTATAAGTTCGTTAAGTACAACTCAGCTCTGGCCCTGTGACAGCAGTTAGCGATACAGTGCTCAAGAGAGAATGGCCCTTTCCTCAAGGAGTTCAGATTCTGGTTCAGAAACATATAAACAAGTAACTGTAATACGGCATTTAAAGTCTCATAAGAGTCTTGTGTAGAATATTACTGGACTATGTAATAGGAATACTTCATGTAGCCTTGAAGAGCAGTTAACTACTTAACTAACAAGTTGAACGATCATTTTCTCAGAGTATCAGTAGCAGTTATTCAGATGGAAATATGGGTGAGAAATAAGTACAAAAACACAGGAACACACTCAAGGATGTGTAGTGTGTTGTGGTTGGAGTGTTGGGTCCATGGGGAGAAGTGGTAGAAGGTGACACGGAGAGCAGCATGTTAAGAAGCTTGGATTGTACTTGTGGGTGATGGGGGGAGTGCTTTGAGAGGATTTGGAGCATTGAGAACGGTCTCCCTGGGGCAGTCAGAAGCACGTGGCTTTCAGAGGTCACTGCATTCATCCAGGTAGGTGATGAAAGCCTGAAATAAGGAAGCAGAAGGGAGAAGGAGGCCCAGAATGATACACTCTTTAGCTATTTCATGATTGCTTTTTAAAGCTCCCAGACAGCTTGCTACTTGAAAGTACCTAAATAAAAGTCCCAATATACTCTAACAGTATTTTTAAGTATCCAAATAAAGGAAATTTGTTTTGGTGTATGACCGTTCTTTTCAAATCACTGGTCAGCAATTTCCTTCACCCTTTGACTTCTTTCTCCAGTCGTCCTCTCATTTCCTCTCATCACACTCTCATACTCTTCCTCCCCTCCGCTCTGGCAAGGACCCCAAGCCCTCCCTTCTCCCCAGCCCAGTCCCTGCCTCAAAAAACATGGGGAAGGGTGAGCATGGAGCTGGTGGGAGAAACCTCTGGATTCTTCTTCAAAGCTTCTGAAGCCCATTCGGAGACACTTGAGAGATGACAACTCCAAGAGCCTCATTGGTTAGAGAGGACTGAGGATAGAGAGGCATCAAAGCCGGGAGTAGCCAATAATTTATATAAAAATGATAATATATGTTTAATGTACATGTCTTATACATTTATCTCTTTTGTCTTGTTTCATCACATTTAGGTAATTTTTATATTTGCCACAAATGCACTATTTCATTCATTGTTTAAATTTCATAATATGAAATGAATCATAAAAGATAAAGCACTGATATCACTGCAAGTACTTTGGTATTAAATACAGAAATAACACAGTAGTTACTTTGCTCTGGTGTTACAACAGCTCAGTGCAATGGCTTCCCTAATTGATTGTGGAACCCCTATATATTATCACAGAGAATGGTAGATACTCCAGAAAAGTAGGGTAGGCTCAACTTCCAAAAAAGTGGGCAAAAGAAATTTAAAAACTACAGTTTGAGGATTCTTAGCCACATTCTAGAATGAGATCTTAAGCAGGAAAATTGTCAGTTGTGGAAAGGAAGCAATAATCACTAGAAGCCTAGGGAGTGCATTGAGAAAATCCAAACAAAAATAATTGCATTTCCCTTTTGAATGATGTTATAGATTCTCTAGGCCAAAGGCTACTTTAGATATGGTTGTTTTCATTTTAATAGGATGATTTTGAAAATGTTCGTATGACTAAAAAGAGGATGATAGCACCATTAAATTGTGTTTATACTTGGTTGACCCATCTGTCACTGAGAGCATGTCAGCAGACTTGCTAGAAAGAGCCAGAGAGTATTTTAGGCTTTGTAGCCCTTGGTCAGTGTTGCAACTGCTCAGCTCTGGCATTGCAGCATGAAAGCAGCCATAGGTGGACATACATGAATGAGTGTGGCAACAGTTCCAATAAAACTTTATTTACAAACAGAGGGCAGGTCTAATTTGGCCCGCAGGCTGTGGTTTGCTGATCCCTGGATTACAGTGTTAAATAACTGGTTGGGATCACCCTGCTAAGGTCTCCAGTGGTGTGCTGTAGGATCTCCTCTGTGACTATGCTTTGTTAAAAAATGTTACGACAATTTTAATGAGATAGAAGGCAAGTTAATCATATTCATGAGCAATAAGAACTGATGAGAAATAGTTAACATTTGGAAGTCAATCAGGATTCAAAATGGTTTTTTGATGGATGAGTAATGAACAAAAATGAGAAAAATGAAATTTAGTAGAACTAAATATCACGTTGCATGGTGAAGTTGGGAAAAAAAAACAACCCTAGAAGTACAAGGGGAGACTTTGGCAGTAATTTCATGTTAAAAAAAAAAAAAAACTCTGTGTAACTGACGAAAATGTTTACAGCTAGCCGGTGATATGAGGTGGTTACCAAGAATGCTAGTGATATCTTAGGCTACATTAACAAAGTGAAGTCTCCAAGGCAAGGGAGGTTGTGATCCCACTGGCTTTGGTGTGGACCAGAGTCTACTGGAGAGCTCTATTTAATTTTAGGCATTATATCTTATTATTTTGCCATGTAAGCAAGGATACATATCCACTGATCGGAGAAGGATATAAGAATCCAAGGCATTTATTCCTAGAACTATTGTAAGTATTTTATAAATGTGTATTCAGTTCTAAAAGAGACAGTAAAGTAGACTTTTTCAAGGTGAGAGGCATTTTCCTTGTATGCATAAGTGGGTAATAAGTACAGAATCTGTGGGGCATGAAGTGTTCCTCTGTGGAGGAGGTAGGGCTGAATGGGGAGTCACACAGACAGGCCATGTTGGCTTGACTTGGTCTGGTCAAGGGGCAGAGATCTTGGTGGAGAAAAAAGAAGCTTTCCATGGTGAATATCTCTGGTGCTGCCTGTCTATCTCAATAGGATGGAAGGAGCGAATGCTAAAAATTATAAAATGGTACAACCAGTTTGGAAAAAATTTGTCACTTTCTTAAGTAGTTAAACATACACCTACCACAGGATCCTATCATCGGACTCCTAAATATTTACCCAGGACAACTGAAAGTCCATGTCCAAATAAAGACTTGGACAGCTTGATTTGTATCAGTCCAAAATTGGAAACAAACTAGTTGTCTATCAACCCATGAGTGGCTAAACAAATTGTGGTATATTCTTAAAATAGAATACTGCTTACCGGTAGAAGGAATGATACCCCCACCAACATGGATAAATCTCATGTTGGCAGGGGGTGTAGCATACAGAGGGGTGGGAAGAGGGGTTACAAAGCAACAAGAGGAAAATTCTATAGATAATTAATATTTTTATTGTCTTGATTTTGAGGATGGTTTCACAGGTGTGTACATGTGAAAACTTGTCAAGTTGTACACTTCAAACATGGATAGTTAACTGTATAAATTATACCTCAATAAATCTATTAATACACAAAAAAGGCTGTGGTGCCTGAAAACTGTAAAATGTGGTGACTGGTTATAATCCAGAGAAGAGCAAGTAATTTAATTTCCTGCATTGTTTTAGGATAACTAACATTCATTAGAATCCCTATAATAATGAAATTTAAATTGAATTTAAATGCTGTTCTTTTTCACAAATCTCATCTTTCAAGAGGCCTCATGCTATGAAAACTAGTGCAATTTCAGTTTTATTGCTTATTTGGCTGAAGAGACTAAACAGCCCTAAGAGACAGGCTGGTGGTTTTGTTTTTGGGGTGTTTTTTTTTTTTTTTTTTTTTTTGGTTTGCTATGGTTTTAGTTTTTAATTCCCATGCCCAGCCCCCATCCCTTCACTTCCTAGAACAATAAGGCCATGATGATAGTGGATATTTAATAAATGCCTTGACTTAATGTATAATTAAAGGGCCTGAACAGTGTACTCTCAGTTGCTTATTAAAACATCTGCTGATGGATAAAACCCGTCCATGGGTGTAGAAAAGCACTAGGTAGAAGACATTCAAAGTAGTAGAGTATCTAAGTATTTTTAGACTTCAGATAACTAACGATTTCTTCCAGATAAATTTAACTCTCCAGATGTGAGGACAAAATTTTGTTCTCTTTAGTAAATTTGATTCAAAGAATATATGAATTCATCAGCTTAACCTTAGCATAATGAGTGGTAAACAGTACAGGTTTTTTGTTGCTAGCAAAATATAACAATGCTGGGTAAACTGTTTAATCCCTGTTACCTTTATTTTCTGCATTTGCCGCTTGGTAGTAACAGCACTTTCCTTATAGAGTTGTAAGAAACAAATGAAATGCATGTAAAGTACTGTAGTGGACACTTTGGGACTGAGGAACTCATTGCCCCAGCTGCCTAGAATGTCAGCGCTGAGGCCCTCTTGGAACAAAGGAAGTTGTCTAACGAGAGATGCACTGCTCCTTCTTTGGGGGCAGCCTGTATCCAGTGCCTGGTTCTTGCAGGGATAAAAGGCCTAGCCATCTTGCCACAATGGGGAGGAATATGAAAGGGCACCCCCAGCTCCAGAGCTCCCTTTGGGACTGACTGAGGGTCTGGTGCGATTATATTGCCATTGAACCTCTCCCTCTGCCCCATATTGTCGCCTTTACTATTCAGAGTTACTCCTGAGAGTGCTCCCAATAATTTCCTGCATGGAAATATCAAGAGTTTAAGGCTCTGTATTCAAGGAATCCTTACCTACAACCACTGGTACCACCAGTTTTTCTGGAAAGCAGTTTTAATCCTGCTCGGATTTTGATTGGGATTGCTTTGAATCAATCGATCAATTTGGAGAAGAGTTATGTTTATATATTGACTTTTCTAAATCATGGGTATGATATATACTGCTTCCATTTCTTTGTCTTTAATTTCTTTCAACAAAATTGTGACAGTGTGTGTATGTAGAACTTGACAATGTAATTACACATAAGTGTTTTATGTTTCTGACATTGTAAATGGTTATACAGAAATGCAACTATTCTTGCTATAGGTTGTTCATCATACATTGTGAAATTCACTGCCTAATTCTAATAATTTTTCCATAAATTGTTTTGGATTTTCTTCACCACAATCTTGTCTGAGAATAATGATATTTTTACTCCTTGCTTTCCAATCCTTAGAATTTTTATCTTTTTCTTGCTTTATTTCACTGGCAGAGACTCTTATGTAACAAAGCAAGGAATGATGGTGAGGAACAGCTTTGTCTCATTCCTGATTGCAGGGGGGAAATTTTCTATTTTACCATTAATATGTCTTTTATAGGTTTTTTTGTAGATACTTTTTATACATTAAGAAAGATCATTTCTAAGCCTAGTTTTTGAAGACTTTTTATCATCAAGTGGAGTAGATTTTAATTAAAGGGGTTTTTCCTCTTTTGTACCTATTAAGGTGAACATAACATGTTTTTATTATTCTGTTGATGTAGTGAATTTCCCTGATTGGATCTGGTAAAATTGGTGTTATTTCTTTTTTAAATGTTTGAATGAAGTTAGTGGTAAAGCTATCTGCAATCCTGATATTTTCTTTGTGGAAAAAAATTAATTACAGATTTAGTTTCTTTAATAGATAGATAAATATTCAGATTTTCTGTTTTTCCTGTTTCTGTTTAAGTTGAATTTTGTAAGGAATTTGATCATTTCAACTAAATTTTCAAATTTATTGTCTTAAAGTTGTTTAGCCTCTATACCTTTCCAGTATCTTTAGGATAAGAGTCCATTTTTAAACTCCTGATAGTAGTAATCTATGTTTTCTTTTTCTTCTTCCGTCCTCCCTCTCCCTCCAACCCTTCCTTCCTTCCTTCCTTTCTCCCTCCTTCTCTACCAGGCTTGGTAAGGTTTTTTTTAGTCTTTTATTAATTTTAGTAATCTTTTCAAAAAAGGATTTAAAAAAACTCCCCATTATACATTTGATATTTATTTCATCAAGTTCTGCTCTTAATTGTTTCCTCCCTACTTTTCTCAAATTTAATATACCATTCTTTTCTAGCATCTAGTGATAGATCCTTAGATCATAAACTTTAAGCCTTTCTTCCTTTTTTAATATGTTCACTTAAGACTATACATTCCCCTCTATGAGTTTAGCTGTATCCTATAAGTTTTGCTGTATCATAGCATCACTTTCATTTAGTTCAAAGCATTTAATAATTTTTACCATGATTTTCCTTTTATCCGTGAGTTAATTAGAAGTCTGTTGCTTATTTTCTAGCTATCTCTGGACCATCTAATTATCTTTTTAAAAATACTGATTTCTAGCTTAATTCCACTATGTTTAGAAATCATCCTCTGTATGAATTCAAGCCTTTAAAATTTGTTTAGAATTGGTTTATGGCTTAGTATATGGTCAGTTTTGGTAAATGTTCTGTTTGTGTTTGAAAAGAATGTGCATTCCTCATTTGTTGGGGATCATGTTCTGTAGATGCCAATTAAGTCAGATTTGTTAATCATGTTCATATCTTATTTATTGCTACTATTTTTGTCTGCTTTTTTCAGTTATTGAGAGTTATTGTTGAAATTCTCTGATTGTAGATTTGTCTATTTCTTTAAATCTGTTTTTGCTTTATATATTTTGAGAATGTGCTGCTAGACACTTACACACTGAAAATTGTTTTTTTTCCTATAGAATCAATACTTGTATTGGTATGAAATGTACTACTGGTTTTCCTATTGTTTTAAAATTTGTTTTGCCTAATATTGATATAGCAATACCAACATGTATTTTTGTTATTTTATCCAGTCTAGTAATCTTTGTCTTTTAATTGTGGCATTTAGTTCATTTACAATTAATACAATTACTAAGTTTGAACTCATATATTATTTGTTTTTTCTATTTGATCTATATTTTCATTTTTTCTCTTTTCCTCTTATTCCATTTCCCCCACTATGTTAGTTTGTTAGGTGTACATTCATTTACTATCCAATTAGTTGTTATCCTAGAGATTGAAACTTGTATACTTGACTCAGTATGTATGTAATAAGGTAGTACACTTGTTCCTGACAAATTTTATGCAATTGTTGTCATTTATTTTAACCTATATATATTTTTTAAACCCAAGAAAATGTTATCATTGCTCTTTTAAACAGTCAATATTCATTAAGATTTACCAACATTTTAACTTTTTCCAAAGATTTTCATTGTTTTTATTATCATATTTCTAACTGCTATGTTTTGCTTGAAGAACTTCCTTTAGAATTTATTTGTGGGCACACCTGCTGGCAATGACTTTTCTCTGTTTTGTCTGAAAAATATCTCTGTTTACATAGTCTTCATTATTTAAGGATATTTTTACTGGACATAGAATTCTAGGTTGATAGTTCTTTTCTTTTAGCACTTAAAATACTTCTTTCAGTTGTCTCCTGGCTTCCATCATTTCTGTTGACAGGTTAGCTTAGACCTTATTGCTGCTCCTTTGAAGAGAATGTGTGTGTTTTTCTCTCTACTGGATCTGTTTTTCTTCAGGTTATTATTTCTTTGAACATTGCTTATGTCACAATTCTCTTCTCTTCTTATCTTCCTTGTGTCAGATATTTTTACCTACTCCTGTTCCTTACATATTTCTTTTCTATTTAAGATCCATCTGTGCTTTAGTTTGGATTCTTTATACTGACCTTTCTTCTGGTTCACTAATATTTCCTTATGCTGTGTCTAATTAGTTATTAAATGCATATCTTAATTTCAGTCCTAGATTATTAATTTATTTTTTTGTAGAATCCTTTTTTTTTTCAGGATTACAAAAGCTTTATTTTTTCCCCTGATTATAAAAATGGTATGTGTTCATTGCACTAATTTGTGCTTACTGTTCCCTCTGCCTAGAACATTCTTTTTTTTAAACATTTTTTATTGATTTATAATCATTTTACAATGTTGTGTCAAATTCCAGTGTTCAGCACAATTTTTCAGTTATTCATGGACATATACACACTCATTGTCACATTTTTTTCTCTGTGAGTTATCATAACATTTTGTGTATATTTCCCTGTGCTATATACAGTGTAGTCTATTCTACAATTTTGAAATCCCAGTCTATCCCTTCCCACCCTCCACCCCCCTGATAACCACAAGTCTGTATTCTCTGTCTGTGAGTCTATTTCTGTCCTTTATTTACGCTTTGTTTTTGTTTGTTTGTTTTTGTTTTTGTTTTTGTTTTTTAGATTCCACATATGAGCGATCTCATATGGTATTTTTCTTTCTCTTTCTGGCTTACTTCACTTAGAATGACATTCTCCAGGAGCATCCATGTTGCTGCAAATGGCATTATGTTGTCGGTTTTTATGGCTGAGTAGTATTCCATTGTATAAATATACCACCTCTTCTTTATCCAGTCACCTGTTGATGGACATTTAGGCTGTTTCCATGTTTTGGCTATTGTAAATAGTGCTGCTATGAACACTGGGGTGCAGGTGTCATCCTGAAGTAGATTTCCTTCTGGATACAAGCCCAGGAGTGGGATTCCTGGGTCATATGGTAAGTCTATTCCTAGTCTTTTGAGGAATCTCCACACTGTTTTCCATAGTGGCTGCACCAAACTGCATTCCCACCAGCAGTGTAGGAGGGTTCCCCTTTCTCCACAGCCTCTCCAGCATTTGTCATTTGTGGATTTTTGAATGACAGCCATTCTGACTGGTGTGAGGTGATACCTCATTGTAGTTTTGATTTGCATTTCTCTGATAATTAGTGATATTGAGCATTTTTTCATGTGCTTTTTGATCATTTGTATGTCTTCCTTGGAGAATTGCTTGTTTAGGTCTTCTGCCCATTTTTGGATTGGCAGCTCATATGACTCAGTAAGAAAAAGAATCCATTTTTTAAGTTTGTTGTATTTTAAACTTTTTCCTTAACATACAAATCAGTTATTCTAATGTCCTCGCATGATCACTCTAATAGCTGCATCACTGTAGATCTGTTACCATTATCTGATTTTTTTTCTGTTTTCTTTGGGCCGTTTGCTCCTACTTCCAGTGATATTTGTAAATTTTGGGTTGCATGCTTGACATTGTGCATAAAAATTGAAAAAGCTCTTAATAATTTCATCTTCCTTCTGAGAGATTTTTTTTGTTTTTTGCAGAAGGCAGTTAAAGTTAAGGCCAATCATCTACATCTAATTAATGATGAAGTAAACTGGGGCTGATTTTCAGACCAATCTTTCTCCTTTGCTCCTACTACTAGTCTGTTGTCTTTCTTGGGTCTTTCTTGAAAGCCTGAGAAGTTTACCGTAACCCTCTATCTTGGAAGCCCCTGAATTCATAGCTTGACTTTCAAGCTCTGTGAGGATGTGAAGTTCTGCTTAGCTTTTTAAGATGTTAGCATTCAAATTTTTACCTCCAAGCCCAGTGTGATTGCCATAAGCTTGGGGCTGTAGCCTTTTCTTTGGTTTTTATGCATCATGCTAGGAATTGAGAAATTTATCAAAGGAAAAATTGTAGTGAATGTGGGTTTACCTCAGTTTCCATCTCTTCTGGATTTTAATTCTACAAGACAGCCTTCCTTGGTTATTCTTACATGCCTTGGCACAGCTATTTAGTCTTTCACATTTTATACACCTTTTATAGTTGTCCATGGCAGAAAGCTTGAATTCATGTAAGCCACTCCATTGCTGATATAATTAGAAGATCTCTGTTATTTCTTAAAGATTAGAGGGCATAAGAGTTATTCAGAGTGCTTGAAAAATGTAGTTCTAGGCCTACTATCTGAAGATTTTGATTTGTATCTGCATTTTTAACAAAGTGCCAGATAATTTTGACCTAGTTGATCCTGCAGGCAAACTCTTACTTTTTTTTAGATTCTATAAGTTAAAACCTTCCATCTACCTATGATCTTGTGATAAAATAAATTTACCTTTTATTGACAGCAGTGTTAAATAGTGAGAAGAAAGCTAGCATAATCACAGACTTTGGATTCCTTTTTAAGAGGTAAGAGGATATAAAAGCCAAAGAATAGATATTTAAGAAAAGAGATAAGAAGAGATTTGCTAGGGGTGCAAAACTTCACAAGTCTGAAATGAATAAATAACCCATTAGTCATGAACTTTTCAATAGGACCACTTGGTAGCTCCATAGAGGATCCATATTCAGGCTATTGGGATTCAGTCTACATCAGCCTGACTTAAATGTAATTATCATTGAATTGATTCATGTTCTATCAAGACACATTCTCAGATGAAAGCTTCTGATGTATAGATCTTGCAACTTCTTTCCTTATTATGATCTATAAGATGAGATTGTCCAAGGCTGGAATGATTCCCAAGTGTGTGTGTGTTTTGGTTTGATTTTGTTTTAGAATTATTGTAGCTGTGTCTCTGCTGGGCTATTTCTATCAATATATAATCTCTCTAAGTCTCTATTTACTCTTCTGTTAAATGGAAAAGAAAATGCCTAGTTTACAGCTCTGTTTAATTCTTTGAGGATCAATTGAGACTATATAATACTGTTTTATAAATAATAAAACACTAAACTTTTTTTTTAATTGAAGTATAGTCAGTTACAGTGTGTCAGTTTTTGGTGTACAGCACAAGTCCCAGTCATGCATATATATATATATATATATATATATATATGTATGAGTTTTCATATTCTTTTTCATTAAAGGTTATTACAAGATATTAACTGTAATTCCCTGTGCTATACAGAAGAAATTTGGTTTTTTAAATCTATTTTTAGATATAGTGGCTAACGTTTGCAAATCTCAAACTCCCAGCTTTATCCCTTCCTATCCTCTTTCCCCCAGTAACCATATGATTGTTTACTATGTCTTCAAGACTAAACGTTTTTATTGTTTAAAGAGACAGAGATAATGTGGGCAACAACATAGAATGAAAGCTTAAGATTTGCTGAAAGTTATTGGTTGTTCAGTATAGCTAGAATGTGGTGCATGTTAAAAAAAAAATCAGTGAAACAATGGAAAATGGGTTTGGGACCAAATTATGGAAGCTTGGTTGCCAGGCCAGGTGTGGACTTTTACTCATTAGACAATGCACATGGTTGCCAAGTGAATAGAGGGTTGATCTAATAAAAAAAAAATTATACAGCATTAAGTGTAAGGTGTCCTTGACTGGAGCAATGGGGGAATTAAGTAGTTATTGAAATAATCTAGGTGAGAAGTAGTGAGGCTCTGAACTAGAGAAGTGGAAATGGAAAAGAGGGGGCATGTGAGAGAGAGAAGTCTCAGATATGAGGGGTGAATGAATAGGAATATTTGTACTATCTTTGCTTCTTTCTTCTAAAGTTTGTTGACTGGGAGAATTAATGTAAGTACAGAATACAGGTATGGCCCCAAATCTCGAACCTACATCCAATTCAATAATTGCTTTTTTAACTATGCAATTTCAAAAGATATTTTTGTGTCACTAGGCAGTTCTTCTCTTGAATTGCCCCTACATGTGTGCATTCATTGTTTAAAATTATGCCTATTAGATATTCAGTGGTATTTATGAGCCAACATTCCAACTTCCATGTGGTCACTTTTACATAAAACACACTTACAGAATTTTTCTGACACTGCATTATATCTCATATGTAAGAGCTAAGTCTGGAAAAGCTTAATCGATCAAATTCATTCTTCCAGTTATGCACAAGGGATTAACGTAGGCATCTCCCATTAATGTTCATCATGCAACTCCTTGGCCATTAAATTTTTACCACGTTCGGAGGAAGAGGTCACACCTGAAGAGGAAGAAGAGAGGCAAGTAAATCATTTCCATACAATATCTTGTAGGAGCCATTAAAAATGTCTGAAAGACATTTGTAAAATGAAGGGATTTTTTTTCTAGCATAAAAACTAAAGTGGAGCACTTCTTTCTTAAATCTCTCGGATTTGCTCTGGCTGAGACGACCTTCCATCTCTGAGTTGGCAGGACTTGCACTCTCGGTTATATCCACTTTGGATGTTCGATGTCCTCTCCATCATCCAGCATTTCATTAAACTGCTTTCTGTACTTCAGAAATAATATTAGCTACTAAAAATTGAATATCCAGTCTATGTTAGTTGCTTTAGACCAAAGGTTTTCAAAGTTTGGTCCCTAGACTCTCAGCATCAGCGTCACCTGAGAACTTGTCAAAAATTCAAATTCTTGGCCTCCATTCCTGAGCTACAAAATCAGAACATTGAGCGGTGGGGCCCAGAAACTGGTCTTTTAACAAACCTGCAGGTTGTTCTAATGGACTCTAAAGTTTGAGAACCCTCTGTTTTAGACGTATCTCCAATTCCAGTATGTCTGTCTGTTAAAAATTACCCTCTCTTTTGATGTCAAAACTGGATCATAGCGTAAGTTGCCCAAAGTCAGGCAGGTCTAGGATCTCCAAAGCAGGTCTGTGCCATACTTCACATCTCTGTAGTATGTGTTGACTGACAACTAAATGTACTCATGTCACAGAAGAACAAGGGTTAATTCGTGACTTCTGCTGTTAAGAGGCCATGGGCAAAATGTGTCTTCATACAAAAGGTAGGCTTCAGGATCATTTACTACTGTGTGTGTGATATTGGCCAATGAATGTTAGCACCCAGGGCTATGAGACAAAAGATTAAGTTGTGCTAGGTGACTAGAAAATACATTTCCAAGAGAAAGTAATGCAAGTAATAAAATAACATGCCTTGATAAATTGATTTGTCATCTCTTTATAATCTCTAACATGTAAATCTCTATTGAATAGTAGTAAGAGCTTTCCGTGGTCTTAGGCTAAATTGAAACATTTGGTCCTAGCAGTGAATGCATCATGGACAGTATGAATTTTCAGCCCTTAATTCACAGCTTACTCCTCTTCCCTTAAAGGAATTTCTCTCTTGATACAAGTGTACAATAGCATGGTTACTCTCTGGGAAACCCTATACATCTTTCTAATCTCCTCTTCTAAGAAAAATGGCTTTTCTAAAATTAGTTATTTGTTTCACTAATCTTTATTGGAAACCTGTTATGTTCCTAGTACTGTGCACTGGAAGGAATCTAGGTGGTAACCAGGAGACAGTACACCTTCTCTACCTTATGGCCTTTATCTGGTAGAGAAAATAAGTCATCTACACCCAATAAATGGAAAAACAAAGGAACATTAAGAAATCTCATGGAGGGGGGAGCTGGTTCTTGGATTACTGTGAATTCAGGAACCAGAGTGAGATGTTTGGGTTAGTGTGGTCTTGGAAAAATCCTGAAAGTTGAAAGCCTAGGGAGGATCCAGAGACAAAGAGAAGAGAGAAAAGGGGAGGACATATTGTGCTTAAGAAGACTGTTTCTTTTTTCTTTTTAAATGAAAGTATAGTTGATTTACAATGTTGTGTTAGTTTCTGGTGTAGAGCATAGTGATTCCATTATATATGTATATTCTTTATCATATTCTTTTTTATTATAGGTTATTACAAGCTATTGAATATAGTTCCCTGTGCTATACAGTAGGACCCTGATGCTTACCTGTTCTGTGAATAGTAGTTTGTATCCACTAATCTCAAACTCCTAATTTATCCCTCCACCTGCTTCCCCCTTTGGTAACCATAAGTTTGTTTCCTACGTCTGTTTCTGTTTTGTAAGTAAGTTCATTTTTGTCATATTTTTTAGATTCCACATATAAGTGATATACCATATATTTGTCTTTGTCTAATTTCACTTTATGATAATCTCTAGATCCATCCATGTTGAGGCAAATGGCATTATTTCATTCATTTTTATGGCTGAGTAGTATTCCATTATATATATACACACCACAACTTCTTTACCCAATGATCTGTCAATGGACATTTAGGTTGTTTCCATGTCTTGGCTACTGTAAATAGTGCTGCTATGAACATTGGTGGTGTATATATCTTTTTGAATTGGAGTTTTTTCTGGATATATCCTCAGGAGGAGGGTTGCTGGATCATAGGGTAAATCTATTTTTATCTTTTTTTAAAAAAGAATCTCCATACTGTTTTCCATAGTAGCCACAACAAATTACATTCCCACCAACAGTGTAGGAGGGTTCCCTTTTCTCTACACCCTCTCCAGCATTTGTCGTTTGTAGGCTTTTTCATGATGGCCGTTTTGACTGGCGTGATCTTCATTGTAGTTTTGATTTGCAGTTCTCTGACAAATAATGATATTGAGCATCTTTTCACGTGCCTATTGGCCATCTGTATGTCTTCATTGGAGAAATGTCTGTTTAGGTCTTTGGGCAGGGGCTGTTTCTTCCCAGCACTCCATCTGTCTCCCTAGATCTTCTCTGGTCCAACTCTCAGGGAAACATTAAAATGTCATTCATAAGTGTCTGTGCATCCCAGTAATTTAGAGCTAGTGTTAATTTATACATTGATTATATTTTCTATTCTGTTTTCAGTCTACTTAGACTGGGATCTGTATTCCGAGGTAAAAGGAAGAGTTGTCCACTTCTCAGAGAGCACTGTTGACTTGTGTAAAAGATTAACCTGACTCTACACAGGAGTTAAGTGGGTGAAGGAAATGCCAATTGGTAAGGAAGAGGTAGAGGTAGGATTTTAAACTGGTATGGATTCATCCAGCCCTGAGAAAACTCTGCAGCCCGGAGGCTCTGGGTGCGGTCCTCATCTATATGCAACAGTGGGTGTGTTCCTCACATGGGCGAACTAAAGAACCTGCAGCTCCTGCGAAGAGCTCCTCCTGAAAGCAATTATCAGGATTCACCATGTGATTTCAATTCTTTGTGGACTATAAAAGAGACACTTCACCATTTTTTGAAAGGGATATGAGCAGCAGTGTTAGTAGCTTATGCATTATTTAGAGCCTGCCATCCCACCTTGGCCTCACAAAAGAGAATGACAGCATTGTCATGGTGGTTTCAAAGTCTGTGATGGTGGAAATAGAGATGTTGGATTTTATAGCTTTTGTGAATTACCTGTAATCTGGTGACCTATAATTAGTTTGCTGAGAATCTTAAACCCTCAGTTTTTTTTTTTTTCACACATCACCAGCAATAGGTGTCTGGTATCTCATATTAAAAAATCACATTGCATGTACATTTGAGAAATGTAGTATAATGATAACAAAATTATTAACTTTGCATTTCCAGAATCATCTTCTCTGAACAAATTTTGGTCACATCACTGCCAGCTCAAAAATCTTCAGTGACTCCTATTTGTTCATTCAAATAAATTACGCTCTTCAGTGTAATAATTAGGGTTACCCTGCCGAGAATATTGGTTACTTATTCTAGGTGTATACTTTTGCTCTAGGTGGCCTGGACTATAGCTGTTTCTTTTCTTTTCTTTCTTTCTTTTTTTTTTTTTTTTTGACTATTTTTACAGTAGTATAGAGATTTCCTATGTACCCCTGCCACCCTGTCTGCCCACGCAGAGCCTCCTGCATTATCAGCATCACTCACCAGAATGTTACTTTGGAGGGGGGGTAATTAGGTTTATTTATTTATTTTTAGTTGGGGTGCTGGGGATTGAACCCAGGGCCTCATGTGTGCTAAGCACACACTCTACCCCTGAGCTATACCCTCCCCACCAGAATGTTATTTTTATTTACTTATTTTTTTAACCAAGGATGAATCTACATCAACACATCATAATCACTCAAAAACCAGTTTACTTTAGGGTTCACTCTTGATGTTGTGCATTCTATGATTTTGGACAAATATGCAATGACATCTAGCCGTCATTATAGTATGACATAGAGTATTTTCATTGCCCTAAAAATTCTCTCTGCTCTGCCTATTTATCTATCCTTCATCTCCCGGCAACCACTGATCCTTTTCATTGTCTCCATAGTTTTGTCTTTTCCAGAATGTCATATAGTTAAAAAAACATACAATATGAAGCCTTCTCAGATTGGCTTCTTTCACTTAGTAAAATGCATTTAAGTTTCCTTCATGTCTTTTCATGGATTGACCAATATCACACTGTCTTGATTACTGTAGGTTTATAGCAAGCCTTGAAGTTGGGTAGTATCAGTCCTCCAGCTTTGTTCTTCTCCTTCAATATTGTGCTGACTATTTTGGATCCATATAAACATTACAAATGGTTTGTTGATATTCATAAAATAACTTAATGGTATTTTGATTTGGGACTGCAATGAATCTATAGGTCAAGTTTGGAAGAACTGACATTTTGACACTATTGAGTCTTCCAATCCAGGAACATGAAATGATCTCTTTATTTACTTAGTTCTTCTTTGATCTCATTCATCAGAGTTTTCTGATTTTCCTCATATAGATCTTATATGTATCTTGCTTGATTTATACCTAAGTATTTTCATTTTTAAGGTGCTAATATAAATGATATTGTTTTAAATGTCAAATTCCATTTGTTCATTCTTGGTATATAAGAAAGCAATTGACTTTTGTAGATTAAACTTGTATCTTGCAATCTTGCTATAATGGCTTATTAGTTCCAGGAGGTTTTTTTTTTTATTGTTATTGTTGTCAATTCTTTTGAATTTTCTACACAGATGATTATGTCATCTATGAACAAAGACAGTATTATGTCTTCCTTCCCAGAATGTATACCTTTTATTTTCTTTTCTTGCCACATTACATTAGCAAGAACTTGCAGTCCCGAGTTCAAATGGACATTGGGAAGGGACATCTTTGTCTTATAATCTTAATGGGAAACCTTTGAGTTTATTACCATTAAGTATGAGCTGCTTTTTATTGACATGCCATGCTTTTATTTTATTAATTTAAAGAATTTAATTAAATTTAACAGCTCCCTGAAATTAAGAGATATTTGCCAACTTACCCTCTAGGGTTCAAATCATAATCATTCCTTAACATCCATAACTTCTGTAACAATACTACCTCCTCGGTGAAAACTGTCCTAGTGCTCACAATCAGATATTATTCCCTTTGAACCTCTGTGTATTGGTTATCTCTTGCTAACAAATTACCATAGTCTCAGTGGCTTAAAACAACATGCATATACTATTTTACAGTTTCTGTAGATCAGGAGTTCCAGCACAACTTAGCTCATCCTTTGCTTAGGCTCTCATAAGAATACAGTTAAGGTGTTTGTTAGGCTGTATGCTTTGGGTTCTCATCTAGAGGCTTAACTGGGAATGGATCTGTTTCCCAGCTCCCTCAGGTTGTTGGCAGAATTCATTCCTTGTAGCTGCTTGCTACTTAAAGTAATGGAGAGAGAGAGAGACTCCAGTAACGGGCTCTATGCTCTCATGTAATCGTTGTGTACGTAATCATGCACATCCAGTCAGTTTGCCACTTGCCAGTGGTTAGGAACAAGCCACAGGTCTTGCCCACTCTCAAAGGGAAGGAACTACACAAAGGCATGAGTATCTTAAGGATCATAGGAGCTCCTTAGAATGTCTGCCACACTCTGTAGTATACTTCTGCTTCTCTCATGGTATATTTTATACCTCTCATCTTTTAAGAATCTTTCTCTTAACTAGATTTTTTAGCTCCATAGTTTCAACAATAGCCTAATTATGATTTATTATCCCTGCACTGTTTGGTGCAAAGTATTTGTGGGTGCCATAACTTATGATTTCAGTTGATCACTGGCTACTTATATTTTCCTGTAGAGCCTGTGTCTTTCTCTGTCTCACAGATTGTAAGCTTTGTGAAGGTAAGAGCAATATGTGTAATTTACTTTGCCTAGCACCTAATTAAGTACAAATCAGCATTTAACATTATTCTCATCACTTACGGAATAAAACCTTTTAAAGCCTGAAACTATTAAGCAATTAAATTTGTAAGATGACTATAATCCTGCCCTCGAGATAACAGAAGTACCACATCTGTGAAATATGTTGCACGAGGGATGCCGTGATGTCCTTGGTTCTCCAGGAATTCCTCTGATGTGAGGGCATTCTATTTCTCTCCATTCACTTTTCTTAGCTTTGCATGAAACATTAGCTATCATGGAAAGCTGCCAAACATCTTGAAATAGGAGATCTGGATAAGAGGTACATTTCTGGAGTGAGGGTGGGTAATCGGCCATGATCAGGAGGTAATGGAGGAGAGGTTCTGGGAAGCAAGGATAAGAAAGTAAAACAATTCAAACTTCAGTGAAAAGGTTTCCCAAAGGGTTTTCCATAGTAATCTTATTGTTTGATATCTTAAAGGTATTATTTGAAAAAAAAGATTGCAACTGTCCAAGGAGTTCAAGTGATGTTAAGCAGATTCTCTCAGAAGTACCTTCTTGAGACTTCTTAATGGGCATCATATTTTCTATGAGGTAGATTTAACATGTGACTTCTCTGAATTTTTTTCCCTTTGGAGACTTGTGTCTCCACGTGTGTGTGTGTGTGTGTGTGTGTGTGTGTGTGTGTGTGTGTATAAAACTTAGAGAATTTCCTGGTTGGTTAAAAAAGATAAGCTGAAAGAAAAAGTAAAAACAAAATGACATATTGAATCCTGTATTGACTTCAAGAAAGGGAACAAAATATTGACTAGAGCTGTGTGGATGGGGGTGGGGGAACATTTGTGTGTATTAGGGAAGGAATAGAGACATTTTTAAATGTCCACTTTTGCATCTTGAGTTTAGATAGCCTGAGCAAAACTGTACTATTAGTTAGCAAATCTATAAGGGAAAGCCCCATGGTCAGTGTAGTGACTTGATCAAGTTTCCACTCAGTCATTTGAAAAAGTATCAATAAATACATTTTTGCCAGGAACTGAATAGTAATATCCATGTGTTCTCAGATAGAATTAGAAGCTAAATACTACCCCCAAATTTAAGCTAAATGTACTTCTCTATCTTGTCATTGTAAAGCTGAATCTTCTGTCAACCTGTTTACTGAAAAGGGCTTAGGGTTTTCCTGTAATAGTCAAAGGTTTGCTTTACTAGATCTAAGAACTGGTGTTTTATGAACTTCAGATTGATTGTTTTAAAAAAAGAAAACCAACAACTACATTTTTTAGAATGTTTATTCTGGAGAATTGTGTTTGTCTTCCTAGGGGAGTAAGCTGTGTTTGCTGTAGGAGTCTGACTCTGTTCAATCACCTTTTGAAATTGACCTGTTGAATATAATTTTATTGATCAAGTTATAATTAAGCAACTGATAAATGAGACCTGAAAATTCTTTTAAGGTTGAAATGTCATTTAAAAGCATTTCTCTAAGTATAAGTCTATATGGGCAAATACTAAATGTGTTTCTAGTGGAATAACTTCACACACATACACACACACACACAAACCACAGCAAACACCATTCTTCCTCAAAGGTGACACAGAAGTTCTAGATCTCAGTGAAAGAGATGATGGTGATACCCTTAATAGAAACAATGAAATAGAGTTGGAATATTTGGTGGTGGGAGGGTAGAAGAATATAGTCATATATTTAGTTTTAGTAATGTTGAATTTGAGGATGGGCTGGATTTGAAAATGACCATGTGTTTCCACAGCTCTGGGAATCAAAGCTCTGGGGAAGAGTCTAGGGGACAGAGAGAAACTTTATTATAAGCAATCCTGGGAGCATATCAGTAAGCACTGGGTTAAAGGGGCAGAGAGAATCTCCTAAATATTAGAAGAAATATTTAAATAAAGTGGAGAAAGGCAGATGAATTTTATCAATTACATAGAGGTTCTTAGAAAAATCCTATAAGTGGAAAATCTGGGAGGAAGTAACTTTTTCAGCTAATGTGAAAAAAACTAATTAAGAAATGAAATTCTTATATGTGTAATGTAAAAGTTTAAAAATATATTTCATATGATGTGGTGACTTAGAAAAAATTATTGGAAGACCTGAGTACTAGAACTAACAATTGCTTCATATAATTCCTCTCTTGAATTGGCTCATTCTCAGCAAAATCTCTGACCATGCGCATTCAAATTAGCATCACTGTCTTATTCTCTTCATAACTCTGATAACACTTACATGAAATCAACCAAAAGATCATTATTTGGATGCTTATTAGCTTGTTACTGATCTGTCTCTTCACCTCCCCATGTTAGAACATTAGCTCCATAAGGGGACATCATAGCAACCCAATAAATATGGTTGGCTATATGAATGAATCCATCTTAGACTCAGAAGGATGAAATATATGCTACCACCATCACCACCCAATTCTAGGGTATCTGAGAGATGCAAGAAGGCTGTTGACTTTAAAAATTATTTATTTATTTAAAAATTTTATACAATTTTTAAAGGTTATACTCCAATTACAGTTACTACAAAATATTGGCCATATTCCCTGTGTTGTGCAATACATCTTTGAGCTTGTCTTACAGCCAGTAGTTTTTATCTCCCAATCCTCCGCCCCTGTCTTGCCTCCCCCCAACCCACTGGTAACCACTAGTTTGTTCTCTATATCTGTGAGTCTGCTTCTTAGTTATATTCACTAATTTGTTGTGTTTTTAAGGTTTCACATATAAGTGATGTCATATAGTATTTATCTGTCTCTGTCTGACTTATTTCACTTAGCATAATACCCTCCAAGTCCATCCACGTACTGCAAATAGCAAAATTTCATTATTTTTCATGGCTGAGTAATATTCCATTGTCTGTGCATACCACAGCTTCTTTACCCATTCATCTGCTGATGGAAACTTAGGTTGCTTCCATATCTTGGCAATTGTAAATAATACTTCAGTGAACCATCAGGAAAATGCAAGTCAAAAGTACAATGAGATATCACCTCCACCTGTCCAAATAGCTATCCTCAAAAAATACAAATAACATGCTCGCGAGGATGTGGAGAAAAGAACCCTCGTACACTGCTGTGGGAATGTAAATTGGTGCTGACACTGTGGAAAACAGTATGGAGATTTCTCAAAAAAATAAAAAAAGAACTTCCATATGACCCAGTAATTCCATTCCTAGGTATATATCAAAAAAAAAAAAAAAATACAAAACACTAATTCAAAAAGAAGGCTGTTGCTTTAAGCTGTGATTCACCCAGGTCTGGCCTGGCTTGAGAGGGAGTATATACAAGACCTATTCCAATCAGCTATTTTCTTCCTCTTTGACATCCTTGTGAAGTGCTCCCCAGTTAAGTCTGAACAGCAATTAGAAGACTCTGCAGCATTCATATTGTGAATCTGAGTTCTCAGGGAGGATGAAAGTTAGCCCAGTATTAGGGGTGGGTGGTGTCACCCAAACTGGATTGTTTATTCAGACGGCCCTCCTGAAGAAGGCATTCTGGGCCTATATGGTTTTCAGACTGGCTTGGAACCAGATTGTCTTCTGAATGTCTGGACAGAGTCCTGGCCCTCACCTTCTGGTGGTCACCCTCCTGGAGGACTTTCAATCATAGCATTCCTACCAATAGACTAGTGAAAAATGCTGAGTGCCTCTATTCATCTTTATCTTGTGCTCTTGCTAAACTGACTGAGTTCAACAGCAGCTTCTGGAAAGCTTTCTAATAATCCCTGAAGTGTTTAAGAAGCATTACTCACATTATCACAGAAACATGTCTTGCTCCAGCAATGTATTTACTGCTCTTTTTAGAAACACAGATGCAGTCTAGGTAAATAATACAAAACAGTTACTCTCTTGCCAAGGGAAAGTGCTGTTTTTGTGTTTATCTATTTAAAAAGCAAGTAAAGTCATTCATAGCAGAGGAAGATGTATGATGGATTAAAATCTTAGACTTGCTCACTTCTTATTAATCTATATATTTATTTGGAACTATCTTTTCAAGTTTATCTCTCTTTGGTTTAACTGTGGAAGGCCTATCTTCTTTTAAGTCAGCCTAGTTATAATAAACAGAAATATTTATCTTAACTCTTTCATGGTTTGGAGACATAGCTTCTGCTAATTTACCACCTGACAGCATGCTTTTTTTAAAAAAAGAAAAAGGTTTTGTGTAAATCTGGGCATGAGGAATTTAAAGTTTCAGTCTTTAGAGATTATCTATTTTTATAAAGTTTTAACTTATTTGTAATATCATATTGTTGATTAACCCTTTAAAGAGAGAGAATATGAATGAATGAATGCTCACAGCTAAGAGCAAGCCTCCTTTTGCTCTCTTCCCTTCAGTTCATGATGTAAGAGCTATATTACACCATTTGCAGTTAGATGGTCATTGTCTGAATGACATTGTGTTTTAAAAGTGATGACTCTTGTGATACCTCAGCTGCATGTGCATGATTTAACATATTTATGTGGCTGAAACAATTCAAGTTATTGATGTAAATCTATAAAATACGTCGCATGAGCACAGTGCCTGGCTTATGGTGTATTCCCCAACAAATGAATATTGAATGAATGTATCCTCTCTGCTTTAATTCTCTTTCCAATTTTGAAATACCATGTAAATGCTGCTGAAAGCCATTGCTCATAAGATTGGGAAAGAAGGCAGCTTCAATCTGGATCTCTGCAGAACATTTGCCCCAAAGCTCCGAGTGCAGCTGAAGCCGCTGGCTAAGGTAGCAATCCTAGATATTGTTGTTGGATTCTCCTTGGAGCTGAGAGGAGAGGAAATCATTAAATGTGGAACTTGTGCTGTTTTTCTTTTGTGCATCTGCCCAGAAACTGTGGGGACCCAGGTGTCTGAGCTGGTCTGGAATGAGTGTGCAGATTTCTGAGCCCCAGGCATTTCTTGTTCTGCTCTGCTGTCTCCGAGAGAAAATCCAGGAGTGAGTCAATGGGAGGTTTTGAGGCTGACGGGAGCTCCGTTTGGGAGCTCAGCTGTATGGGGGGCAGGATGCAGGATGAACTGCGGGCCCACCAATGTGGTGCAGGATCTGCCTGGCGTATGTTACCCACACATTACGGCCCTGGAACGTGGCTAATGGCTGCCCAGAAAAGAGAAAATCTAATGGAAAAGTAGCCCACTGAACCCAAGTCAATTAGTTGTTCATTCCTCCTCTGTTGGAATTTAAGAATTAAAATTCAGCCTGAGTTCATAAAATTGAAGAACTTTTTTTAAGTCAAGGAATGGGAAAGCTCTGAAAAGGTCATTAATCTATCCCTCTTGCTTGTCTAGTCAGTTACATCGTTTTTACAAAGAAATTGGGAATGTAGATGAATCTTTAACTCACATTTTGTCTTGCTGGGGTGGCTTGGTTGTTCACATCGAAGTGGTTCAGTGTTTCATCGACACTTACTCATTCCTGTAACATTCCCGTGAATTAGGTACGCGTACGGGGGCAGCTTTCTCTCCCATTTCCACCAGGCAAAGTCCTGTAATACGAACTTCTCTATGAATTTCCACATCTACTTTATAGGCTTCCTCTGGGCATTAACTTGCTACAAGTTTACATATCAGTCAGCTGTGTACCACCCCCCTCCACCTTCCACCTGAATCATGGACCCTGCACTTTTATGAAACTTCATTTTTTCCTGGGTTCACATTTAACATATTTTCATGATTATTGCTGGCACAGAGCATGGACCGCTTGTGAAACCTGGGATGGACAGCATAAATGAGACACATTCATAAGACCTAATTGAAGATTAAAATGGGATTTATAGAAAACATCAGAGTTCTTGGCACACAGCAAGTGTTTCTGATCTATGATTTACCGATACTAACTGTTCAGAGCTGGCTCTGCTTTTAAATATGTTAACTGGCCTTTAAAACTGTAAATAACTTTTAGATTATAGAAAGAAGAAACGTCTTCACATGCATACAACACATAAGGAACACATCACAACAGACTACGGAGAGTCTCTTCTCTTGACACTATTTTGTGTCCTTTATCTATTTTCTTTCACTATTTCACATGAGTAGGGTGTATTTCTTTCCAAAATTCCAACTGAAAGAAGTAAGTAGTGAACTTGAGAGTACAAAGACAGTTTAATACGTAACTGCCCATGTTCTATTGCTGCTTTGGGCTGAATCTACTGGAGACACCATAGCACGATGGAGAGCACCACATAGGGAGGCAGATGATCTGGTCCTCATCCCAGCTCTGTTTTGAGTGTCTGAGTCAATCAAGACTGGAATCTCGAGCTCGTCATCTGTAAAGTAGGCACAGTAATAATGTGGTATAAACCTCATAGGGTTGCTGTAATGTCCTAATGGAATAATGTAGGTGAAAATGCTCTCAAAAATTAGAAGGCGTTATACAAATATAAGATATTAAAACTGCCAAGGGATTGTCCAGATTTTCCTAACCATTTCAAGACCAAAATAATCACTGTGGGTGGAGTCCCGTATGGGATTCTTCTCAAACGGATCAGTGGAAAATAAGCAGTTGTTTTAAAGAAACGTCCATATTTAATGACAGTTTTACTGCTCTTATTTGAAATTCTAAGGAAGGACAAGCTATTGGTTTCTTGATATATTCAACAATTTTAATCCTTATTCTATTTATGAGGTTCAAATTCAGTGCCTTTTTTTTAGCCAGAAATCTGCATTACTCTAAGGGAAGATGAGAAAAATCTAGTCAGTGGAATAAAACAGCTTTGTAATCATGGCTAAATCTGGAATGCAAAGGCACATGAGAGATGTCAGTTTAAGCTGACCAATATCTAGCATTAGAAGGAAAATGTTCACTTAAAACCAAGGTCCTCAGCAGTGCATCAATTGTGAAATAAATCTTGATCCCTGACAAAATATGTAAGAATGTTAGACAATGCAGATGACGATGTTAGGATTACATGACATTGAATTATCATAACGCAAAACAGATTGGTGTGGTTTTTGGATACACAAATATCATTAGCTTGTACATGTTAAAAATAATGTGCATCTATATTCCATGTGTTCATTCAACAGACACTTAGATCATATCCTATATACCAGGCACTGGGTAAGTCATATTGCTTCCTCTATATCGCTGGTTTTGATAAAAGTAAATCTTGGTGTACTTTTAAAAACCTGTGTTCCACTCCTGAAGATTCAGGTTTAGAAGCCCCGCAGCGGGACCTGAGCAAGTAGATTCAGAAACTCCGTCATCAATAACAAGACAACTTCCCTGGGGTTTTGGTGTGTCACTCTAGTTAATAACCACCATTCAACATGCTAATCAGTAGGGATTGACACAGCATGGTCAGAACCGTTTCTGAAATGTGGATAGGATATTATGGAATTCCAAAATAGGAACACTCAATCTGTCTTCAGAGGGAGCTGGTTAGGGAAGGATTTCTGAAGAGAGTGATACCTGATCTTCCCAAATATTAAATTTTGCTATAACATGTATCTAGTTAACATTGAGTTTTTGCATTCTGTAGATTTTTGGATTTAAGATTGTTATTCATTCTGTATCTCAAGGAAAGATATCATAATTATGTTTCAATATTTCTCCCATCTTTGTAATTTTCTGGGATTTCTATTATCTATTTTTGGAATCTTATTCTATTCTCTGTATCTCTTAATTTTCATTTCTTTATCTCTGCTTAGTCTTTATAGATTCTTTATTTCATTATTATACTCTGGTTCTCAAGTATTATATTTTCAATATCCAGTATTTCTACTTGGTTCTACCTTTTGACTTGTGGTTTCTCTTTTGTATTATTTATAACCTGCTCTGTTTCTTTGAGCAATGTATTCTTGTTCTTAATTCTACTTTATGTATTAATGCTCTTCTTTGTAGAGAGTGTAATACAAAGTTAGTCATCTATTGCCATGAAACAAATTCATTACAAATTACCCTAAAACTTGGTGACTTTAAAAAATAGTAATTTGTTTTGTTGTGTCTCTCATGGTTTCTGTGGCTCAGGAATTCAGACAGCATACAGCAGGGGTGGCTTGCCTCTGCTCCATGGTGTCAGGGGCCTCAGCTGGAAGACTTGAAGGTTGGGGATGGGAATTCTGAGAATTACAGTCTCTCACATTACTGGTGGTTGATGCAGGTGTTGGCTAAAGGCCTGGCTGGGACTGTCTGCAAGAAAGCGCACATGTGGCCTCTCGATCTTGCTTGAGGTTCCTCATAACATGGTGGCTGTGTTCCAAGAGGGAAGAAGAGAGAGAGAATGAATCAGGCAGAGGTTTATTTTCTGTTGCTAGCCTTAGAAATCATATAGCACCACTTCTGCCCCACCCCACCATTTGAGGCAGGCTCAAGTCTGCCTAAAATCAAGAGGAAACAACATAGACCACAAATCTTGGGGAGAGGAATGTCAATTACATTGTAAGAAAACTGTGGGAATGGAGGAACATATAGGCGTGGGCATCTTTGTAAAATACAACTTGTCATGTAGACGTAGTTTAGCTGTTTTTTGCCTGTGAACTCAGTTTCCCCTGGGGCTCTAACTGTTCTTTCTGTAATAATATGCCAGGAGGTGTGGTAAACCTGAGCACTAGCTTCTACACCTTTTTGATGAATTTAGGAAAATAAATGGAGATGGACTCCTCTTTGTCCAGGTAGAAGATTCCAGGAGATTATTCCTCTGTTTCTCTGCAAGGGGCTCTTGCAGATTAATTCTGTGGATGCAGGCTCTCCTCTTTCATTTCTTTCATCTCATTTCACATATTCATGTCTTTTTTTTTTTTTTTTTTTTTTTTTGAGGAACCCAGCAGCTCAAATTAGTTTTTCATCTGTCAGGAACCAGAAGTTCCCTGTTAGTCTAAATAGTCTGTATTTAGAGCTTTGATTTCTTCTTTGCCCTAGGAATGATTTAGAACAATGTGATTGTATTTCCTAAAATTTCTATTTGATTTGGTTTAAAATTTTATCCGTTAAAAACTTTTTTTACTTTTATTTCATCATGGTCAAAACAACCTATACTGTTTCTACTTTTCAGAATTTGAAGTTATTTTTATCACTTAATTATACAGTCAATTTTTGTTACTGCTCAAAGGAATCAAATAGAATGTATTCTTTTCTTTGGGAAACTTTTTCTTTTTCTTTCTACTTGGATTCTTTTTAGAATTCTCTCCTTATTCTTGGAATTCAGAAAATGTTACAGCCATTTCTAGATGATGGTCTTTTGTTATTACTATGTGTTACAAAGCAAGCCATTTTGATTTGCAAGTTGAGATTTTTACCTCAGGATTTTTTTCTATATTGTATCTATAATTAGAGCTATTATTCCTGCTTTCATGTCCTCCTTAGAAAGTCATTTCCACCTTTTTCATCTCAAGATTACTAAGCTATTTTGAATGCAGTTAGATCTCAGATCTTATCTGGAATATTTTCTTTATTGATGTGACGTAAATAGCTAATAATTGCTTTATTCCAAAATTGTACCTAGTTGTTTCAACAACAGGGATTTGAAGTTACACATTTTATGATTTTAAAATTCCCATGTACATTTAGATACATTTCTGTACTGTCAAATTGTGCGTTGATCTGTTTTTCTATTCTTTTCGACATTCCCAAAGCTGTTATAATTATAGCAGCTTTACATATATTTTAAATATATTTTTATTGAAGTACAGTCAGTTTACAATGTGGTGTCAGTTTCTGGTGTACAGCACAATACTTCAGTCACATAGGAACATACATACATTCGTTCTCATATTCTTCTTCACTATAGGTTACAAGATATTGAATATGGTTTCCTGTGCTATGGAGTATAAACTTGTTCATCTATTTTATATATATCGGTTAGTATCTGCAAGTCTCGAAGTCCCAATTTATCCCTTCCCAACCCCTTCCCCGCCTGGTAACCGTAAGTTTGTTTTCCATGTCTGAGTCTGTTTCTGTTTTGTAAATAAGTTCATTTGTCTTTTTTTTGGATTCCACATATAAGCGGTATCCTATGGTATTTTTCTTTCTCTTTCTGGCTTACTTCACTTAAAATGACAATCTCCAGGGACATCCATGTTGCTGCAAAAGGCATTATTTTATTATTTTTATGGCTGAATAGTATTCCATTGTATAAATATACCACATCTTCTTTATCCAGTCATCTGTCAATTTAAGGTTGTTTCCATGTCTTGGCTCTCATAAATAGTGCTGCTATGAACATTGGGGTGCATGTATCTTTTTGAATCAAGGTTCTCTCTGGATATACGCCCAGGAGTGGGACTGCTGGATCATATGGTAAATCTATTTTTAGTTTTCCATAATGGCTGCACCAAACTACATTCCCACCAACAGTGTAGGAGGGCTCCCTTTTCTCCACAGCCTCTCCAGCATTTATTGTTTCTGGACTTCTGAATGATGGCCATTCTGACTGGTGTGAGGTGATACCTCATTGTAGTTCTGATTTGCATTTCTCTGATAATTAGTGATACTGAGCGTTTTTTCATGTGCCTATCGGTCATTTGTATGTCTTCATTGGAGAATTGCTTGTTTAGGTCTTCTGCCCATTTTTGGATTGGGTTGTTTGTTTTTTTCTTATTAAGCTGTATGAGCTATTTATATATTCTGGAGATAAAGCCCTTGTTAGTCTCATCTTTTGCAAATATTTTTTCCCATTCTGTAGGTTGTCTTTTTGTTTTGCTTATGGTTTCCTTTGCTGTGCAAAAGCTTGTAAGTTTAATTAGGTCTCATTTATTTTTGCTTTTATTTCTATTGCCTGGGTCAAGTGCCCTAGGAGAACATTGCTGAGATTTATGTCAGATGATGTTTTGCCTATGTTTTCTTCTAAGAGGTTTATAGTATTTTGTCTTATTATAGTATCTTGTCTTATGTTTAAGTTTTTAAGCCATTTTCAGTTTATTTTTGTGTATGGTGTGAGGGAGTGTTCTAACTTCATTGATTTACATGCTGCTGTCCAGTTCTCCCAATACCATTTGCTGAAGAGACTGTCTTTACCCCATTGTATGTTCTTGCCTCCTTTGTCAAGGATTACTTGACCAAAAGTTTGTCAGTTTATTTCTGGGCTCTCTATTCTGTTCCATTGATCCATATGTCTGTTTTTGTTACATGTATTTATATACTACAGCAGGGCAAATTCCCCCACCTTTACTTTTCCCTTTTTGGTTTTTTTTTTTTTTTTTTTTTTTTTTGATTCTCATAAATATGTTTTCCAGATGGCCTTTTAAAATTCACCATCATCATTTGATGTTATTACTTGCTGTGTATTACTATCAATTAACACTCTAGGGAAGAAATATTCTATATTGCATTGTCCAGTTTGGTGGTCACTAGCCACATGTGACAGTTGAGCACTTGAAATATGGCTAGTGCAATCAAGGAACTGAATTTTTAGTTTAAATTAAATTTTAATTTAAATAGCCACATGTGGCTAGTGGATACTGTATTGGATGATGCAGCTCTAGAAGCCAGAAATAGAAAAGAAGGGAATAGATCATAGATATTCCCAGCAGGGACCTTTAATTTTTCTGTATGTTTTTTCTAATACTTGCTGATGTCAAAGTATACAGGTAGATTTCTTTATACAGACTCCTCTTCAGCCTAGCTTCATGTCCAGGGACTTGGTGTGACTGCAACTAGCCGTCCTCCTGGGGCTACTAACCCCTGCATCAAGGAAGAGACCCATCCTCTCTGGTAAGCTTGTCCCTATTGTGTGTCTTGGATTATTCAGGTGGCACAACAGATTGTAAATGATCTTTAATAGTGGAGAAGGTGAAACTCACTCTACTTCTCTTGTCTACTCTCATCCTCCCATATTATGATAAATTATTGAGCTTCTACCAGGAGCTCTTCTTTAACTTACTTCTTGTGTCAACTCACTACTATCTCATTTTAGGTAGTAAAATGTTAGTTTTGGGCTTCTTTATTTTGATCTAGAAATTCTAGCATTCCAGGTCAGGAATCCGTAGCCCCTGCTGCCTAGGTGGCCGTGTTGCCTTGGATAAACCAACCATCTGAATATCTGCCATTTCAGTGCTACCTAGAAGTGACCCTGGCCCCATTGCCATACTGTTTCAGCTAGGGGTATCTGAATCTGACTCCTAAATCATAAATCAAGCAGCAACCTATGTGGTGGCATTATAAAATGAATTGAGCCAATTTATTTTGCTTTCAGGTTTGAAGTAAGAAAATCTGAGTAAATGACCCAGGTAGTCTTGCAATAATTGACTGAAATTCATCAGGAAGGATCAGAGACAGATTGGTTTTGATCTGGTGTCTCACCGACCAAGTGGCGAAGGAGCAGAAACTAAGAGTAAGCAGAGGGAGCCAGTTGGTCGTTAAGGGACACACCATGGAGGTGAGAGCCTATGGAAGAGATAGAACACTAGATTTCTGGCTTGAGTAGCTGGATAGGTAGCTGCTTTATCATGAAAATACAAAAAGGCAGAAGGTTGGCTGAGTTTGTCATATTGTGAGTACTGTGAGATACTGAGAAGGTGCTATCTAGGAGGGAGCTGGATACCTGAATGTGAAGTTCAAGGAAGGATTCTGAGCTGAAAAGATGGCGTAGGTTGGTCCAGTTGGGGTGCACGGAAAACAAAGGTATTGGCAAGTGTATTCAGCGAATTCCTGGGAAGAGAGGACTGGAAGGAACTTTTGGGCAGAGTCAGAGCTGAAGACAAGATATCATAGGAAGGCTCTGAAATTCTTCATTTACCTGAAGTCACCTTGGTTGTCACAGGAGTATACACTGTTAATGCTTCAAGTAATTGTGTTTTGTTACTTAAAAGTAAATACTGTTAATCATATGTGAAAAATTGCTTCATGTGCGTTTGGCTGAAAATTAGGTGTGAGTTATATTTCATGCAACTAAGTATTTGGTAGTCAAAAACGTTTGTGAAATGCTGTCAGATTTATTCCTTATTGGAGATTCATGATGCCCATTAGCGTAAAGGTTTGGAGAATTTCTGCTGCAGTTAAGGAACCAGTTTAACTTAGTATTTATCAAGCTTCACTTAGCCTCAGACTTCATCTTGTGTACAACAGCTATTAATATTCCTCTAGAGTGACTGTTACACAAAGAACACACCCAAGGTAAACACGGGAATAATTCTTGTTTATCACTAGGCAGCTGAGTAAGGACAAATAGTCAAGTAATTTGTCTAAAATGAAATCATCTCAGATTGCCTGTAGGTATCTGTCTTTAGTTCCACTACAAAAACAACTAAAGATTACTGCTTAAGATTTTTGGTGTATTTTGTATCTACTGTAGTACTATTTTCTTCCTACTTCATCCTCCTCATCTTCCATCTCCTCTTACAGCTTTCTCTCTCTCTCCCTTTTTCTCCCTCCCTCTCCCGTCTCTCTCTCTCTTTCTCAATATCCTATGCAATTTTAATTATACTGTATATACTTCTCCTCTACTAAATACAATAAAATGCTTGTTATAGAGTTATAAAATTTTTCATAAAAATTTCAGTGGTTGCATAATATATTATGTGAATTGATTATAATTAACCATTCTTTTGGATCTTGGCTTCAAATACAGTCTTATATAATATACTGTGATAGATCTTTTTACATTAAGCTTTTTATATTGAGTATTTTGAGTTATTTCCTCAATAGTTTTTAAGTTTTTATTGTAAATGTACCTTTTCATAAGCATTCTTAGGATAGCTTATCATTTTATCTAAAGATTTCAGTCATGTGATGGAAGGCACTAAAAATTCATCAGCATTGTATTAGAAATAATTCTGATGATTAAAATATATTTTCATACCCCAACCAGGGCTTGATAAATAAAAGTGTCTGTGTCACCCTCCATCAGTTCTCTGCTTCCTGTAACGTCTTTGTCATTCCTTTTGTTAGCTCCTCCCAGGCAGCCTACAAACCATCTCCTTTACCCCACTTAAATCTCCCTTTCTCTTTATGCTGCTAATTCATTTCACACCTTTCAGTCCTCAGCAAACACCTTGAAAAAAAATAGTCCAGACTCACTTTCTCACTTCCCAATCACCCATTAACCTCCTGCAAACAAGTGTCTGATGCCATGACTTGAAACACTTCACACATTGTACTGTAGTTTATTTTATTTTCTGTTAGATTGTGTGCCTTAGAGGCAGGACTGTCTTGGCATACATAGAATCTGGCACAAAATGTGTACTCAAGAAAATGAATTCATTCAACAAACACTGTGTGATGAAGACTCATCCATTCTTTACTTAAGCTTACATCAAATGAATTCATATTTCTTTGGCTTTGAGAGTAACAGAAATTCAATATACCTTTTCCTAGGAGTTATTCTTTATTGTATTTCCTTTCCCTTAGTGTTCACTAAGATTATCTGTCTTTCTGTCTATGTCTGTCTGTCTACCTATCTACCTGCCTAATTGTCTATTATGTATCTATCATCTAACTATCCCTCTGTCTATATATATCTTTATTTAAATCCCCAAACTATCAAACATATAAATTGACTTAGTATTTTTATACTCTGGTGGTTTTCAACCCAAGATAATTTTTTTAGATTTTTTTTTTATTGAAGTATAGTTGATTTACAATATTGTGTTAGTTTCAGGTGTACAGCATAGTGATTCAGTTATACACATACATATATAATTTCTTTTTCAGGTTCTTTTCCATTATAGGTTATTACAAGGTATTGAATATAGTTTCCTGTGCTATACAGTCAGGCCTTGTTTATCTATTTTATATATAGTAGTGTGTATATGTTAATCCAAACTCCTAATTCATCCCTACCCCCCACCCCTTTCCCCTTTGGTAACTATAGTTTGTTTTCTGTGTCTGTGAGTCTTCCCATCAACCCAAGATAATCTGTACTACAAATGCAAGTAAATGGCATATTTTCA
This sequence comes from Camelus ferus, assembly GCF_009834535.1. Taxonomy (NCBI): domain Eukaryota; kingdom Metazoa; phylum Chordata; class Mammalia; order Artiodactyla; family Camelidae; genus Camelus; species Camelus ferus. The sequence goes on from NC_045709.1 coordinate 51,695,227, forward strand.
TTAAGGTAATATTTCCCATAACTTTAGGGACAGAGCTTGTGACCAGGATCACAAGAGGCCAACATGGTTCAGGGGGTTGGGATGGAACAAAGGAGCCACTTGCACAATGTGTTTGTGTCACATTGTTCCATCTCTAAAGAGGAGATGTTGCTAATTACTTGACACAGTTGTGCTGTCAGAACACCGTGTATGCTACCAGTAACAAAGGAAGTGAGGAAGGAGTCCCTTACCTGGAGAGGTTTTTTCTAATTGAACTGGGCAATAGGTATATAAGCACAACGCCAGAAACATGTGCAGAAGTATGTGTGGGCTGTGTGCACGGCCAAAGAATTGCTACAGTTGTTACAGGATCTGGAGTGAGGCGCAGTTTACCGGGAAAGGCTTTGTGGGAGAGGTCCATTTTAAGTCCTGTTGGGAGCTTTCATCTTGAGAGAAAGAGGGGCTCACTTTTAAGGAGGAGGATGAAAAGTTCAGGGTAGGAGAGAGTGGCAGGTTAGGAGGCCCAGCCATGGAAGTGAGCAAGGTGGTAGACAGCTTTGACGCTGCCAGTTAATAGATGTAAGAAGCAGTTTTGAATCATTTCTCAGCTGAGAAGAAAAGTGCTGAAAATGAGTAAGCACTGAGAGTCAAGAAGTTGTTCCTATGTAACAAAATAATTTTTAGTCTTGGAGTCCAATTAGGGATATGAGGCTGAAAAGGCAAAGGAGCAAATGTAAGTACATGACATGGTGTGTGGCCATGAGGAAGAAGAAAGAGGCAGATGAGATTATAGGCTTGTGATCTGGAAACATGGGGCTGGGTCCTGACAAAATCTTTGTATCTAAAACAAAAAGGATAAGTAATACATCCAGATAGAGGTGCTCTTTAGAAAACTAATGATACCATCCCATAAGACAAAAAGGGAGGGGAAGATAGAGAGATACTTTGCGGAATCACTATTTAAAAAGTGAGCAAGAGAAGAAATGAGCATCTTGAACAAAGCTGGTCATGAGTCTCCTCCTTCCTGGGGGAGTTAGTGGAAGAAGCCCCCAAGGAAATCATTGTCTTAGAGGTTTGAGAGCAAAAGGAGATGAGGTTCCAGAGCACTTGGTAAATTACACCGAAGTGAAATTTGGGGCCGTGGTTCTCAAAGTGTGGTCCTTGGACTAGCAGCCTCATCCTATCTGGGGACTTGTTAGAAATACATGTTGTCTGGCCCCTTCCAGACCTTCTAAATCAGAAACTCTGGAGATGGGGCCAGAAATCTGTTTTAACAAGGCTTCCAGGTGAGTATAAGGCTTCCTAAGTTTGAGAAATACTGATTTAGGAGACAGTGTGCGCTCACTTGGTTGCAATGCATCACTCACTGTGAAGAGCCGTCTGTCAAGACAGGAAGTTTGCAGGATATTAATGTCAGCAACTCTTCAAAGAGAATGAAGTCATGAGCAGTGATTCGGGGAGGAAACTGTGAGGGAATGTGAGAGAATGTTTCCACTGTGAAGATGCCTTCTTTCAACCTTAAGGGTGAGGATAACATTAAATTATGTCAACTGAGGGGTTTAAATTTAAAGAGTCATTAAGGGAAATAATTGGTGAATGGTGTTAACAGGAGGATATATAAAAACTTCTTTCCACTCCCTTCCTGAAACATTTTTCTAAGCAATGTGAGGCAGAAGATGTTTTTCCTTTGTTTCTTTTTTTGCCCTCAGAGATTCCTTTTGCAAATTGCAAGGGAGTCATGCTTTCTGTCTCTGATACACCGTTGTCTCTAAGGATTTTCTAAGATGAGAAGGTAACAATAGTTGGTGTGTTAATCCTTTGCAAAGGCCATATGCAAAAATGAGAAACATTTGAGTCCGGAGATTTAACTGAACCTCAGTCAGGATTTGCCTTTTCTAAAATGTTAAACAGTCTCCGGTTTGTGAGCAACACAGCCAATATGTTCAGGAATGACTGGCTCACATATTCAACTGTAGAATCTGAGGGGAGAGAATCAGTCTGTGCTACTGCAGTGTCTTAAAAAATATGCTCACATACTTGTTTGTGCTGAGATAAAGTCAAGTTTGAGAAGTAATCTTTGGGGGTTAATGAGTACTCAGAAGTACCTGTTTTGAACCAAAGTTTAAAAAGAAAATTTGTTGAAAAGTAATACCGAAACTAAAATGAACACCAAAAGTAAGCACAGAACTTGATGAGTGAGTATGAGTTAGGAAAATGTGGGGTAAGAGGAGGGCTGTGTCCCAGGTCTCAGCTGAGTCCTGGAATGTGCCTTGCCCAGTGTGGGTCCTTGGCTTCGCATGGGAACGAATTCAAGAGCGAGCTATTGTTGAATAAAGGAGAGAGAGATATACTCCACAGACTGAGTGCAGGCAATCTCGGAAGGCCAAAGAGGCCAGAAAGCACGGGGATGAGTGTTTAGTTTAAAGTAAAAAGTAGATGACACATTCCCTAGACAAAGTGCCATCTGTCTCACTCAGAAGGGAGAGCAGTGGCGAGCTGCGGAGGTTGTTAATTTTTATGGGTTTGTTATTTCATATGTTAATAAGAGGGCGGATTATTCCAGCTACTTTGGGGAAGGGGCTGGGCCACTGCCCACTTTTTTATGGTCAGCCTCAGGACTGTCATGGCGCTTGTAGGAGTGCCATTTACCATGTTAATATTACAATGAGCCTATAATTAAGCTCAAGGTCCACTGAAAGTCAAATCTCCTGCCATCTTGGGCCTCAGTGCCTACTGGGAGTTGAATTTTCCAACACTTTGGTTCTAATCGCTGTATCATTCCTTGAATGGCTGTGTCCTGCCCGCTTCCTTCCTGTCTCAAGTAGAAGGGGGGTACACGTGAGTAACTACCTCTCAGACCAAGAAGTAGGATAGAAAGAGCACCTGGAAGTTCTTGCTGGCTGTCCTCATGCTCTTCCCCGAGGGTAACATCTTCCTTGAAATCTAACATCCCAGATTGTAGATTAGACTTACCTGCTTTTAAAAATGTATATAAACCCAGCATGCAGTGCACATCCTTTTTTTCTGCCTTGTTTTGCCCATTATTATGTCCACAGGATTCATCCATGTTGTTGAAAATAATGGTGGTTCATGGCTTGGGAGCATTATTTTCATACTTTGAAAGAAAGATTATCGTAGTATCAAAAATTGGGAAAAATAAATGTAAAAGAACATTAATATTCAAATATGGGTGTAAAAATCATTTTGATAAGCATGACCTCAGGTTTCCCCGAAGTTGGCCGCTGAGACTAGGATGGGAGAACAGGTAGTGTTCCAGGGAGACGATCCCAGGAGACACCAACAGGAGAGAGTGGAAGAAATGAGGAAGTAAGGAAGTTAGTACTGGGTGATTAATGAGCTGCTTTTGGCAACTAAGACTCATTTCCCCTGGAGACCTCTGGGAGGTGGTGTAGAAATCCCTGAGCACTGTCCCACCCAGGGCACATGGAAGATGGGACATTTATCCATCTCCTTCCATGTTAAGTGGAGGCTGCTCCCCCTGGTGTAAACTCCCCGGCAGCTTCAGCCTGCTGTGCACATGGGCAGAACTTGTCCTCACAGTTGAAGAAGACTGTCAGGTGGTGAGTTTCACGTACTTCCATGGCAGCAGAACCTGCAGCTGGAAAATCTGAGAGATGACAAATGGGACCCTGACAACATCTGCTACAAATACAATCTCAACCAAAAGGCATCGCTAACTACCAGATAGATGCTTCCTCCTTCCCACCACCCTTGGTGTTCTCTCTTGAAGATTCTCATCTCCTTCCGTTTCTCCCTCCATCTCTCCGTCGCTGACTGGCATATAACAAGCCCCTCCATCCCTCTTCCCCCTCTGTCTCTTCCTTTCTTTTTTCAACAAATATTGTCTGATTGCTAAGCCCTGTAATTAGGTGCTGATAATGTAACAGGGAAGAAGATAGGCCTGATCCCTGCCTTCCATTTGTCTTCAGTTTTATGGTCTCTTTTCTAACAGGCTGGCCAGGGTCACAAGGGTTGCAGTGTATTTATCTCCCTCTTATTTATAGAATTCAAGGCTGGAAGGGACTCCTCCACCATCAGCCTGTGTTTTACACACAAACACATATGTGTGCCTTCTTCCATCTTTGGCCTTTTCCACTGTTTAGCTTTCTCCTAATAAATCTCTCTCTTTTTTTTTAAAGGCATCTCTAAGTAAAACACAATAATGAGTTACTGGTTGACAATTAGCTATTGCTGAACTCACAATGGAAGAACATTAGTGTTAGACATCAAGTTATAAAGATGATTATTCAATTTCTAATGAGTCATAAAAATTTCCTTGTGGTTCCTTGGTGGTTCTTGACTATGTGGCAAAGCATTAGCCGTGGGCACCTAGGAATAGGGGCTGTATGATCACAGCCATGGGTCTCTAGTCCAAATTCCTGACTGACTGATAATTAGCCATTTGCAGTTGACCTCTAAAAAAGCAGAGTTAAAAATCAATCAGGAAGGTTACATGAAAAAATGGAATTGTGAAGGCCAAAATATTCTATCAATTTGAGTCTTTTAACTTGGTTTTTGATTAAGAATTATATTAAAGCCAGCATTTTTTGTTTGTTTTTTTGATGACAGACTATTATGCTGTTTGCATGAGTTTTAAATTTAGAAGTGACAACTCACTTGTGTTATTTGGAGAGCTTGGAAATATTTTTAGTTTGCAAAAGGAAAGGGTATTAAATTCTTTATGTATTTTTAATTTCCTCTACTGTCTGGAAAGCATTTGGAAACTATGCCCATGAACATTGCATATTTATGATGATCTACAAAGAACATGAGTCAGAATCTGGATTTAAACTATTGCCTCTAGTTTACATATCCTCCCAGCTCCCACTTCATTCATCAGAACTACTCAAATATGAATACAGTTCGAAGAAGCTAGGTAACTTTTTTAGCCTATTTAAAAAATCATAGACTTTCTTTTGAGGTAGCTACTGTATTTTCAGATAGGTATAATCCCTATAAAATAGTCTTCTGTTGAATGGAAATTCACCTTCTTATTCTCACTCACTCTTCAAATTTTCACATGGGGGTAGATCAGAACACTTCTGTTCATTCCTTCCTGGACTATAGGCACAGACACATCACTCTCCAACCCTTCCTTTCCCATTGAATTATCTTTCTGAGGCTGATACTTGAATTGTTCATAAGGACAAGGTGCTGAATTGTTTCTTTCTGCTTTTTCTTGGTTGGTGTTGTTGAAACTTGGATTTGTTGATGATGATTTGGTAGTATACTATCTAGAACTGAAACCAATACTCTAGGTGTGCTCCTTGTATGGAATATGGTAGAAATCTTTACTCTCATATTTTCCTCTTGATACAGAGAAGGTTGAGTCAGGATTATCTTTAGTTGGAGACACACTACAATAAAAAGTTTGAAATCTCCTATGTGCTTTGGGAATCATGAGAGGGTTTTAAGGGGGAAATTGTAAAATCAGACTCAAGTTTTATAAAAGGAACTTTGGTGGCAGTAAAGCGTGTGTATTATAAGGGAAAATGATTTCTGACTGAATTCATTCAATTTTTTATATCATCCATAGATTTGATCAATAGGCAATTGATATCTACATCTAAGACACATAATACATATGCTGAGCAAGAACTAGAGAAAGACACAGTTCCATAGAGTGAACCAAGATCCTCCTTCCAAGTCGCTTACACCTTTTCAAATATGATAACTCAGCCACTCACATCTCCATTTTGTACACAGAGCTGCTAATAAAAATAATAATGACAGTTGAACTATTTTTATCACTTATGATGTACACCTTCTAAGTGTTTTAGAAATGTTATTTAATTCTCTTCCCAATTCTGTGAGGTAGTATTATTTTCATCATCAATTATAAATGGGGAAAGCTCAACAACACATAATTTAAGTAGTATGTCCAACATCACACAGCTGCTAAGTGACAGAGCTACACTCAAACTCAGAGGTCAGGCTTCAGAGAACGTGCTCTGAACCTCTTTATAAGCTACCCCGAAAGAGCCAGAACAGCGTAGAATGAATATCACCTAAATGACCATATAAAAAGTAACCTCTGCTTCGTGGGCTGATGTCATAGAAGCTTGTGTCACTTGTGAGTAACCTCAATCTATGGGAATAAGGACTGCGGGGTAGAGATGCAAGTTAGGGTGCTTGTTGCCATCATGAGAGAAAGTATATTTCAGTTGAGAAGCGTGCATTAAATAGGTAGAGTCCCCTTCCTCTAAAAATAAGTTACAAATGGGGTTTGATTTCTTTTTTTTCCCCATAAAATTGCCCAGTTGTTTTTTCCTGTGTAGTTTATTAATAGTTGAAATTTTTAAAAAATCCAATTTACCCTGGATTAGATATATTCACCAGTTCATAATTAGAGACTGTTTTAAATCTGTGACTATCCATTTTCTGCTTGGTGTTCAGTTTTACTTCTTGTCTTAAAATTTTTCTGTTTATAGTTATAATTCTTGTGATCCCTGGTAGTTATGTTCTATGATGTCACCATGAACACTGAATCTGAATAGTGAACCCCTGCTCCTAGGGGAGATACAGAATGCGGTTCCTGTGAGCTTCTGGGCACAATATTTTTGTTGACTAATCAACATGTAATCTTGTTTTATGTGTGTTTTTGTTTAAAAAACACCTTATTTAATATATTCTGTTGATTCACTAACATTGAACTCATATCCAACAGCACTGGCCTCATGGGTGAATGAAGCTTATCTAACACATGTATTTTTCTCCATTAGATACATCCTAGCCTTCTTGTGTTTAGGAGCACTAGGCAATACTTAAGTGCTGTGCTGGAGGACCATTTTAAATAGCACAGTAACCAACAAAACACAAAAATGCAAAAAAAGGGCAAAAACCCTCACACTGAGCAGATCAAGAAAATGACACCTGTTTACAGTCTGAGAGCTGGAACAAGGCAAAGGTTCACCTTATTTGACCTCAACTGGAAATGTACACACTGGGTGACTCAAATTTTCCACTAGTCTGCACATGTCCACAAGTGACAATGAAAACACTGAGTATTGATTTTGAGGTTATAAATAAATTTTAATAAGTAAGCAAATTAAAAAATAATCTATGAATAATGAGGATCAGTAGTGGATATTTACCTTTGTATCTGACTGAAACACAATAATTGCTACTTTTCTGAAGGTATGGATTGAGAATGAACTTTAAGATGACACTGATAACTGAAAGGATTCAGCAATCCAGTGTTTTCCTCTAGCAGATTATTTTTGCCAAATATCACAAAAATTTTAGATCATCTTTTAAAAATTAGATTCAGGAGTATTGTTGTAAATGGTTAATAATTCTTTTGCTGAAAAAGGATAATGGGATTAACTGAGTTTGAAGTCTTCATTTTTCATTTTTCTTATCTCTTGGGAAGATTGATTACAGGTATAGAATTAGACAAACCTTTATAAAATAGTTTTAAATATCTTCATATAAAGAGCTATTATAAAAGCCATATTTGTCATACTGCTGGAGACCAAAGACAAATCTGAAAAGTAGTCAGGGAAAATAAGATACGTTACCCTAAATAGCAGCAATAATAAACTTGATGACCAACTTTGCAACAGACAACATGAAAGCCAGAAGACAGTGGCTTGTCATCTTTCTAAAGCTGAAAGGACAGAACTGCCAACCTAGAATCATTGGCATCGTGGAAATACCTTTCAAAATTGAAGACTAAATAAAGACTGCTTAAGACAAGGAAAATATTAGACAATTTGACACCAGCACACCTGCAGTACAAAAATATTAGCAGAAGTCTGGGCTGAAGAAAAGTGATCCTTGACAGAAATTGCAGGGAGAAATGAGGCAATAAAGTAATAAAATGCAATTGAGAGAGATGTGTGTGGGTAAAGATAATATAATATTGACTCTCTAAAACAAGAGTAATGTCTTACAGGATTCTAACAGATGTTAGAAATAAGATATATGAAAACAATAAGGAAAAGGGCAGAAGGATGTAAATGGACTTAAATGCTTGTAAGTTCCTTACATTGTTTGGGAAATAGTTAAAATACTTAATTTAGATAAAATATAATAAATGAAGATGTGCATTGTAAGCTCTAGGGTAACCACTAAATAATACAAGAATATATAACTCAGAGAAGTAAAAGAGAATAATAATATATACACAATAAGAAAAGTAAAAGAATAATAAAAAGTATTTGATTCATCAAAAACGAATACAAGAAAGGAAGAATAAGCAACAAAGAAAAAACAGAAACAATAGAAAATAAATAACAAGGTTTTAGGCATAAACTCAACTATTTTCTTAATTGCATAAATATACAAAGACTAAGCAACCCCATTAAACAATAAGATTATCAATATGAGTAATAATTAAAAAAAAAACCAAACTCAATGTCTGTTCTTTATAAAAAACATGAAAAGAGGTTGACAAAAAATAGTTTGAAAGTAAAAGATGGAAAAAATATAATTCAAACACTAACCCAAAAAAGCTAATGAATCTGTATCAACATTTGAGGTGAGATTTCACAATCCTTAATTTCAGTGCCACCAGAAGATGCAAAATTTGACAAAAATGGAAGGATAAATAAACATTTATGACCAGAAATGAAGATTTAACATTCCTCTCTTAGTTATGGACAAAAGAGGCAGACAGGAAAAGTCATCACAGATATAGAATACTTGCATATTACAACTAAGAAACTTAACCAAATTGACATAGAGTATATTTGGACTTTAGACTCAACAAGTTCAGAATGCATATTATTTCTAAGTACCAATGAAACATTTACAAAATATACCCTATGCTGGACCATAGTTAAGAGACAATAATTTCCAAAAGACTGGAATCATATGCAGCATGTTCTCTAACCATCGTATAATTAAATTAGGTATTAATAATGTAAAAGTGATTAGGAACTCCCCCAAATGTTTAGAAATTGATTATGCATAAAAAGAAATCACAATGGAAATTAGAAAGTAATGCAAGATCATGAAAATATAATGTATCAAAATTCTCTGGCTTGGGTGGGAGTCTTAAAAGTTGCGGCACTAAATGTTGGGTCTCAACTTTTACTCCTCAAAGAGAAGGTGTGAGTTGTGAGTTACCTCCTGATTGTGTGTTGCTGTGCTGGGTGGGGTTTATGGCAAGAGTGTGTCTCAGCCTTTTCTACTCATTTCAGCATGTTTTTTTTTTCCTCATTCATCCATTCTGTACACGTTGCTACTTAGCTAGTTTCTGGATTTCTTTCAGAGGAAATTATTCTGTGTATAGCTGTAGATTCTTTGTGTCCATGGGAGGAGGCAAGTTCAGGAGTGGCTTTGTAGCCATCTTGGATGGGAACCCCCTGTGATAACCTGGGGATCCTTGTTTTGTCTCCTATTTTAAATGGAATGTGTTCAATATTTCACTGTTAAATATGACATTGGCTGATTTTTTTCTTAGTAAATGCCTTAAATAAAATTTTAAGATATTTTAAATTCCTAATTTTCTGAGAGGTTTTTAAAAAAAATCAACTCAAATCTCTGGTTAAGCCAATCCAATGAATTTTTAAAATTTTATATATTATGTTTTCAGTTCTAAAATATTCAGTTCTTTTGTTTTATAGTTCATATTTCTGTCTTGAGCACATTTTCCTTTATGTCATTAAGCGTATATTGGTTATGACAAAAGAGTTGCTGCAATTTGTGAGAGGAAGGCAGTGTGGGGAAGGTAGTCTTTTCAATAAATGGTGCAGGGTCAACTGGATAACCATATGGAGAAAAAATTAACATTGACCACCTTCAAACAGCATATGCAAAAGTTGATATAAGATATATTATAGACCTAAAGGTATAAAATAAAACAATACAGCTTCTAGAAAAAGATACACAAGGATATCTTCCTGAACTCATGGTAGGATTGAGTTCCTAAAATTTACATCAAAATATCCTAATCACAAAAGAACATATTGATAAATTAGACTTCATTAAAATGAAACACTTTGATTAATCAAAACACAACAATAAGAGAATCACAAGGCAAGTCACACACAGAAAACATTAGCAATGCATAATGTTAGATATGTTTTGTTAAACGTCTTTTCCTGTGTGTCTGTCTATCTACCCATCCATCCTGTCATTTTCTACAAGTCAATAAGAGAAAAAATGACTGAAAACAAGAGACAAACAGAAACTTCACAAGAGAGGATATTCAAATGAAGCAGTACCAAAAGGTGCTCAACACCATAAGTTCAAACAAAAGCAAATTATACCTGCATTGTGAAACACTATATACCAAGCAGAACGGCTAAAATGAGAGCTGGCAGTGTGATATACTGGCAACCCTGCAGAGGTAGTAGAAGTGTTAAATTGTTAAAATCACTTTGTAAAACATCTCATTAAAATTAAAAGTATCCATTCTCTCTAATCCTCAGCACCTACACACATAACCCACAGAAGTTGAGTGTTAATATCCTCCAAACAACATGTACAAGAATAGTACCATTATTATAGCCCTTAAATGTCCATCATCATTAGACTGGATAAATCAATTTCAATATATTCATATAACAGAATGCCTCAACACTAAAAAGAACACAGTAACCTGACGAATCTCACAGACATACCATGGAGCAAATAAGAGCCAGACACAAAAAGAATATATATTGTATAATTTGATTTATAGGAACTTCAATTCCAGGCAAAACTACTTAATAGTGATGGAAGCTGGAACAGTGGTTACCTTTGGGAGAGCAGAGAGTTTTGCCCAGAAATATTCTATATAAATCTTGAGCTTGGCTATGGTTATATGGATGTGTACATATTTAATACATTTCCATTTAAGATTTGTGTACTTTTCAATATGAAACGTGTCAATTAAAAAAATCACTTAGTTAGGAGTGAGCAGAAATAAGCTATAATCCCTATGTACCACTTCAGTGCTTATGAGAACAAATTAAGGTCACTTTTAAAAATGATTAAACAATAATCTCCCCACATGCAAAGATCTGTCTGCAGGAGGATGAGTTTATTCTTGATGCTACCTTGCGAAGTATTTCCTGGGGACCCCTGAGGAATGCTTGTATGTTCTGTAACCTGTCTGCCTGCTCCCTGGCTCATACGCCGGTGTATTGTTTGGTCCAGAGGAACAGGGCCCTCCAAGTCACCTTGGGGGTATTTCATAACTTGCTTCTGTAATCCCAATGCTTCTCTAAATTCCAGGCTGAACCCGGCTGCTTCCTGTCAGTTCCCTCAAAGCACAGGTAAGGCTTACCACAGCGGTCCAGCTAATATATTGCTAATAATCTGTGGCTCACGTCCTATAGTTTCAGTTATTCAGCACAAGTTCCATCAACATTGCAGTCTCCTCCTTCTAAAGACAATCTGGTGAACGACAGAGTGATTCACCCTAACATCTTAGTCCACGACATCTGTGTTCAGTTTTCTCTGAATACAGTCAGAATTGGCCTTTCCTTTTTGTTCCCCAAGGGGTCATCTCCAAAACGGAGGAAACAGCTCCAATCCACAAATAGTTGTTCTTCAGCTAGTATATAAATAAGGAAGGAAGGAAGGAAGGAAAGAATGATAGCAGTAAAACAAAGTCCTCTGTAACTGGGTTCCCACAATTTAAAATTTTTTTTCAATTCTCATTTTACAGATTAGGTAAAGATTTTGTGGCAGTTTTTTTTTCTTCTAATTCAAGAAACATGCATAGATTTCAAAATGTGAGAGCCAACACCTGCAGCCTAGCATTGTAACTATTTAAACCAAGAGAAGCAAAAGGCATGGGAAGCAGACAACTTGGTTTTCAACCCTGAGATGCAGTGGACAACATCAAAACAGTACCCACTGATTGCTATTTTATCTACATCAGAAGGTTTCATCCACATGGTGTAAATCATTCTACTTTAGAACAAGGGGAAAACCATACAAAAGCACATGCAGGGGCTGTGGCCCCAGTAGAATGTCGTGATTTCCCCATTGTCCATGTGTGGCAGTGAGTGACACTTCGATATTGCTGTGATCCCGTGTAGATAAGAGCCCCACCCCCTCCTCGCACAGGACAACCCCCCACCCCTTTCTCCGTTTATTTCTTGCTTAATCTTCCAGACATTCACCCACCCTCCGGGACACATCAGGAGGATTCACTGAGATCCTAAGATAGGGGAGGCCTGTGGCTTATCTCTCTGAGAACTGCCATTCCTGCCTGATATCCTCCTGTGAGAAGCTGCAATTACCTTTTTTCTCCAAGGTCTGTCGGAATGTGACATTTCCATTTGCTCCTGCCATCCTCACCCTGTCCCTGATTAGGACTGTCACCTTCCCTTGAACGTCCTTCCCACAGCAAATGAAAGAAGGTGAGGCAGGAGGAACAGGGAGGTGCAGGGCGAGGCCAGATTCCTCTTGAATTTCTAGTTTTTAAAAAATTAAAGTAAATCCAAGGAATAAATCCTCCATTATCTCCACTGTTGTAACTGCCCTGGATTCAGCCAGAATACTTACATCCTTTGAGTCTGGCCTTTGTCTTGGCTAGTCCCTTTATGCTGTTAAAAGATTAGCACTGAGGCATGTTAAAAATTTTAAGAGTTTATTGAACAAAAATCGATTGGAACAGGGAAGCACCAAACCGGAAGCTGGCTCCATGGACAGGAGCGGCAGGAGAGGCTTTTACAGAAAAGGTGGGAAAAAGGAAGGCAATTATTGATTGGCTATAGCTGAAAGCCTCGTTGGCTGCTTGTGATTGGTTGTCTTTAGCGTTTTGCTTTTGCAGCCTTGAGGCATGTACAAGCGTTGACCTTGGTTTGCTTACATAGGCCTTAAAATAAATGTATTAGCATAACACGTTTTTGATTTGTGCATCGGCACCTGTGACCCATGTATATGCAACACAGAAGATAACAGTATTTCCAAAATCATAGTCACCAGAAAGAGCTCCAAGAACCTGTGTGGTTTCAGCTGACCCAGTGGAGGGAGACGGATTTCAGGTGCCTGGGAAGCCCAGCGGTGATGCTGTGGGGGTGGGCTTAGGCCTTTGTGTGCACAGTGCCTGTCACGTCTCCAGTGGCAGACGGCCTCATGCTGGATGGGTGGGGAGGGGAACAGGGGGATGGCAGGGTGCAGAAAAGGCCATTAACAGATGGAACTCTGATTTCAGTTACAATGACCCAATTAGACTTGATTCCAACATGTGCACAGGTGCTAGGGCTTGAAATAGAGTAGCAGGGGACAGTGTTGAAATGTGTAACTAAATACATAGGTTTTTATTAAAGAAACATAAGATTTTAAATGACAGTTTCTTGTTGGTTAAATTGTGGTCTCTGGAATCCCAATACATTGATTCCCATCTCAGCTCTATCACTCTGAGCCTTAAACAAGTTATTTATCCTCTCTGCACCTCTTTTTCTCAGGTGTGTGATTGTTGTGATTATACCTGTAAACCAATTAGTGTAGTGGCTTAGACCATAACAGGCTTTTGTGCAATGTTAGTTATTATTATTAATCGTATGTATGACTATAGGGAAAAATTCATGGTCTCCTTCTCCAATTGTTACTAATATTTTGACATCTTTTTCCTTATGTTTATTTGACAAGGGTAGGATTCAAGCTTTGGGCTTCATTGAAGGTGTTTTAGAGATAACCAACTTAACATGTTAGCATGTATCTGTAACTGTGTGAGTGTATGTTCAGGTTTGTATACATGAGTGATGGTTGTATATGTGTGCACCATGTGTGTGCACGGGCACATGAGTGTGTCATATGAGAGTGTATGCATGTATGTACACATATTGATGGGTGTTTCCTGAGGCTGCTGTAACAAAACACCACAAACTGAGCGGCTTAAAGCAACAGAAATTTACTCTGTCACAGTTCTGGAGGTCTGAAGTATGAAATCAGCATCACTGGGTTGACATCCAGGTGTGGCAGGGCTGCAGTCCCTCTGGTGATTCTAAGGGAGAATCTGATCCTTGCCTCTTCCAGCCTCTGGTGACTGGGCATTTCTTGACTGTGGCCACATAATTCGTCTGTGCCTCTGTCTTCACGTGGAACTTCTCCTGTGTGTGTGTGAGATCTCTCCTGGCTCTCTCTTATAAAGACACTAGTGATGTCAGGAGAGCCCATCTCAACAGTCCAGGAAGGTCTCTCCATCTCAAGATCCTTAGTAACATTAGTCAAGACCTTTTTCCCAAATAAGATAACAAGTGGCAGGGTTTAGGTCCTTTCAGCCTACTACAGGTGTATGAGTAGGTGTAAATGTGTGGGGATATGTGTGTGAATGTGTGATAGGATGCATGTATGTATGTGTGTCTTTGGGTATTTTCTTAATGGAAAATGGTCTCTCCATCTGATCTTTGCCTAAAATATTTTATTCAAGTTTTGAAATGTGAATCAGTTAGAAGTATCTTCCAGTGAATCAGTGCTCTCTTAACAGATGGTCAAATAAACACAATGTTTCTACCTTCCCAGAAATCATCTTAAGCACAGAATTGTTGTCTTTGTGAGAAAAGAGCAACCTTGTTTAAATGCCAGTAAACAAGCAAGACATACCTCTCTTACCTCTGTCTGAACCTCAGAAAGAGGACCCAAGTGGGAGTTCAACTTAATGAAAAATGCATTTAGGACTGTACTGATGGTGTGGAGGGTCTATTACTCATTTTAATCTCAGTCCACCAGGTAAATAGGCTCTAGTCTATGAACTCTGGTCTGAAAGAATCAGGGAAGGCTTAATGAAAACCAGGAATGAGTGGCTCTAAATGAGGGGTGTTTAGCTTTCTTTTCTTCTGCATTTTAAAACCTGTCTGTGGGAATCACATTTGGGTTTTATGAGGACTGGAAAGTATTACCATCTGCACTGGTGGTGGTTATAAGGAAGAGACTAGGAAAGATAGAACCATGGTGAGTTAACTGCATTAGGGAAACTTCTTAAAGGCCTTTATATATATTTATATATAACAGAATATATTTATATATAATATATATGATACATAATTATATAATTTATATTAATATGTGTAATTATGTATATTTATAAAATGTATAGTTTATATTATTTATGTAATACATGTAACATATATATACAATACATAATTTATATCATAATTATATATATTGTATATAATATGTAATTATACCATATATCATACACATATACATTTTAATTATTTTAAAGACCTGTGTACTATATAAAAATTAAAAAAGGAGCCCATTCAATAGTGTGTAGGGCACTATGCTGTTAGCAGCCATGGATGTTTACCAAGGTAATAAGAGTATGGTATCCACCTGGAATGACTTATAATCTATTTCTGGTGAGAAGATTATGTAACATAAATGGAGGCAGGGTGTGTTTGACAGAGAAGTACTAGGTTAGTCCTTTATGGTGGCTTATAAGTAACAGACATGTATTTCTTACAGTACTGGAGGCTGGCAAGTCCAGATCAAGGCACTAGGAGATTTGGTGTCTGATGAGAGCCGGCTTCCTGCTTCACAGACAGCTGTCCTCTGACACGTCTCACGTGGCAAAAGGGGTGAGTGAGTGCTGGTCTCTTTTGTAAGGGCACCAGTCCTATTCACTTGAGCCCTTGTGACCAAATCGCTCCCGAAGGCCCCAACTCTAAATACCACCACGCTGGAGATTAGGCTTTAATATCTGAATTTTGGGGACATAAGCCTTACAGTCTATAGCAAGTTCATAAAAGGCAGCTCAGAGGATAACCCACAGTCAGGGGAGCTAGAGGGCATTCACGAAGTGCGGTGATCAACAGGGCCTTGATACATGAATGAGAAGTCAACTGATAGAGCTGACTACAGTGAGGATAAGAACTAACTAGGGAAAACATAGTGATAAAGATAGGAAAATGCTGGGCACATATACAACCCCACCTTCTGGAGCACAGGCTACCTCTTGAACAGGGCCTCTCAATCTCAGCAGGGTTGACAGTTTGGAGCACACAAAGCTCTGATGCAGGGTACTACCCTGGGCATGGTAGGGTAATTAACAGCATCCCTGAGCTCTACTTCCTAGAGGCCAGTACCCCTCCAACTTCCCTATTCCCCTCACCCCTCATGACAAGCAGATTTCTCCAGGCTTTGCACCAAATGTCTCCTCGGGGGCAATACGGCCCCTCGTTGAGAATTGCTGCTCTAGAACCCGATGCTTCAGGGACCAGCAGTATCATCATCACCTGGGACTTTGTTAGAAACTCAGACCTCTTCCCAGGTCCTACTGCTATAGGTTCTGCATTTTAACAAGATCCCCACATGATTTACATGTACCTTAAAATCCGAGAACTACTACTCTGAGGAACAGAAGGGCTGGTGAGATTGGTTGGGGGTAGATCGTGGAAAACCTCGAACAGTTTTCTACAGTTTTAGATTTAACTTCGCAGGCAGTGAGGCTATAATGAACGTTTTCTTCTTATCACAAATTGATTTTAGAAATCCTAATGGTGGTTCGGTTTTGCCTATTTAACACTCTCCTCATCCTTCTTACTACCTCTGTCTCAGTTTTAAGAGGAATGATGAATGCCAGCTAAAAAGCTTTAATTCTCAGCCTCCCCTGTAGCTGAGGAGGCCATGAGACTGCATTCTAAGCCGAAGTTCTTTGGGGAGTTTCTAGGAATGCTCCTGCTAATTCAGATGGCATGCCCCTTTTCCTTTAGATTGTTCCTCTGTCCCAGGGATGAACAAGATGGTTTGAATTCCAGCACCTATCTTTCAAGTTGGAGGAGAAGCAGCACTCCGTAAAGGTGGTAGAGTACAAAGCTAGAAGGAACCTGAATCAAACAGAGAGAAAAATACACCCTAATTTTGTTTAAGCCTCTATTTTTCAGAAGTCTGTTACTCACAGCTGAATGCAATTCCTAACTGATTAAGATTGCTGTTGATGTGATAGATGCATTGGAGAAGATCCATGCAAAAACTATTCAAATAGTCTGGGTGGGAGGTGGGGAGAATGTAAGTGAAAATGAAGAGGAATTTAGAATCTGATTTTCTTTGGAGATATGATTATTTTCAGATTTGTCACTGGAAGAATGGCAAAGCAGTTCAGCAACAATTTTCAAGTTTTACAAGGGTGGTGATACACTTTCCCAAAGCAAGGTAGAAGGCAGTGCTCCTCAACCAAACACAGTAGTGTTTCTTCGAGAAATAAAATAATGAATGTTCTAGGGATGAATAAAAGCTGTATACAGCACCTCACGTAAGGTCAGGGAAGGTTTTGCTGCCAAATGAGTTATTAGAAAAACAACCACTTCCGGTTTTCAGAGCTTGGGGATTTCTTAAATGCAGATTAGGGGCTGTGAACATGAAGTCAGAAACAGTGGCTATAATGGGAATCATTTTGGAAAAGGGACAAAAATGGATGAGACTGGAGATAGTTTTTATGTGGAGGAGGGAACTGCTTTAAGAGAATGAATTTGGAAGGGCAAGAGAGAAAAGAAGCCTGAGGAACTGTTCCCCAAAGCAGCAGGAGCACAGTGACCCCAGAGCTCCAGCATTTTAGACAAGCAGAAAGTCCTATTTTTAGATGTACCCCTAGGCCTTTAATTCTTAGAACCAGAGCACCCCGAGATACAGCCTACTCCAGCTCTTACCACACTTGTCTGGTTTCCATCCTGGGTGTAAGCTCCTGAGGGCTAGATCATGGCTTTACCATCTTTGCATCAGTGAAAATACCTGGCCGATGACCTGCATTTGTAGCTGTTTAACAAACTTTTGTGGAATTAATTCATTTGGGTATGCAAACAATATTGAGTAGAAAAAAAGAGTAAATATTTGCAGAAGGCAGTCATTTTGGCCACACCATATACAACATGGATTGACGGTTTCCATGACAGCATTCGATAAAGCACATGTCTGAGGAGTCACGGCAGACTCAGAAGAGTCTGGAAACCAGGAAACAGGCTTCAGTTACTCCGCCTAACTGCAGAGAGTGAACAGACACTTGACCTCACTGATTTATGGGGTCACTGCAGAGAAGGAAGTGCTCCTTGAGCAAGTAGACTTTCTCATAAAATAGCTCCGGTTCCTCTGAGTTCCACCTTTCAGCACTATTGTAAAAATTCCTTCTGGGGAACCTGTTCAGTAGAAATCCCTTAATAACTCCCAGCCCATTATTCTCTCCAGCTCAATGATGTACTCACGATCACTCCTTCTCCATCTCCCCTCGTCTTGCCCATCCCCTTTCCTGCCCACCTTCCACTCACCAGCGTCCTTAAAATTTCACAGGCAACTTCTCTCCTGAGCAAGTGCCTGCTGGATATACACATCTAATTGTTTTATTAACCTCAAGTTCAGTATGTCCAAAATCAAACTCATTGCATTATCATAATCTTACTCCTCCTCCTGATTTGTCTAAAATGCTGGAGCTCTGGGGTCACTGTGCTCCTGCTGCTTTGGGGAACAGTTCCTCAGGCTTCTTTTCTCTCTTGCCCTTCCAAATTCATTCTCTTAAAGCAGTTCCCTCCTCCACATAAAAACTATCTCCAGTCTCATCCATTTTTGTCCCTTTTCCAAAATGATTCCCATTATAACCACTGTTTTTGACTTCATGTTCACAGCCCCTAATCTGCAATTAAGAAATCCCCAAGCTCTGAAAACCGGAAGTGGTCGTTTTTCTAATAACTCATTTGGCAGCAAAACCTTCCCTGACCTTACATGAGGTGCTGTATACAGCCTTTATTCATCCCTAGAACATTCACTATTTTTTTTTTCTCTAAGAAACATTACTGTGTTTGGTTGATTACTGTGTTTGGTTGAGGAGCACTGCCTTCTACCTTGCTTTGGGAAAATGCATTACCACCTTTTTAAAACTGGAAAAACTCTGAGTTCCAAAACATATGTTGCCCCAAGAGTTTTGGAAGAGGGAATATGGGCCTGTACTGTTCTCAAAGTCCTACCCAGTGCAAAGAAGAGGAAGTCATCATTACTGAGAAAGTGGAGACCGCCTGATCATTTGCAGATAATTCCATGTGTTGACTGGGAAGTCCGTGAGCATCAATGGAAAAGCCATGAGACGTAAGTGAGATGACGGACCCAAAGTAAGCAGACACATCCAAAGCCCAGCCCTTAACTAGCTTCTGAGACTAATTTTACACTGAGAATTTAAGGAACCTCACCTAGTGCATTAATTTAAAGGACTGACACCAAATTTATGCTCCAGATTTAATAGCTGGGTTCCTGCCCCTTGTTGTGGCCAACATCCCACTTTGCCTTCCAGTTTCTCTAAGACTCCTGGGGACAGCAGATCAGACTCTAAACAGTAGCTCTATGATGGGAGGGCCATGGTCTGCTGGGCCAGCTCTTTAGTCCACTCTGTACCTAGATCTCTTTTCACACGTTCCCCTGACCTGCTAGGATCCCAGGTGCACGCCTGGCTAGATTCTGCTCCTTGGTTGCCCCTGCTCTTGCCTCCAGTCCTGTCGTCTCTACAGTGTAGCCCCTTGCGTGATTATAGATGCCAACTTGGTCCTTTTTCAGAAATGACATTCAGATGATAGTTTTGTTGAGACTTTACCTAATTATTTTGCAACGCATCATATGAACAACCTCAGAAGTCACAGACGGGCACAGCTGTGTCTGTATGCACAGAGAAGCCATTGAGTTTTAGTGACATTTTAAATCTCAACAGTGGCTAATGATGCACTGGGGATATAAACTCTGAATCATCCAAAAATAATTCATTATCTCTGCACCAGGTAAAGCTCAAGCACTGGGTACTCTTGGTCCATATTTGGGCTTCAGACATGAGCAAGGTCACATAAGCAATATGTTCAGAGAGACCAGAGTCTGTCTTCTGAAATATTCTTTTCTTCCCTCCTCCTCCCTCCATCCCTTCCTTCATTTATCAGTTTTCTCATCTGAAAAAAATAGAGATAATAATAATATCTTCCTCATAGAGTTATTGCAAGGATTACATGAGTCGATGTATAATTTTAAAGCCCTTGGAGTGCCTGGCCCAAAGTAGAAAATTTTTAAGTGTTTCTGATTATTGTTGATGCCAACTCTTTGTCAGGCTCTGTTCTAGGGGCTGTGGATACAAAGATGAAAAGCACCATTCTGCTCTTAAGTATCTCCAATATTTGTAGATACTTTGTATTTGTAGAAAGTGCTGTCTGAAGCATGGACTCAGGCATGGACTCAGGCATGAATGGTCTGGATTTGAGAGTCAGCTCCATTCTGCCGCTAAGTATATATGACCTTGGACAAGTGACTTAATCTTTCTAAATCTTAGTTTCCTCCAATGAGGATAATTATAATAATAATAACAATTCCTGTCTCATACATTTGTTGTGAGGAATTAAGGACCTAAGACAGTAAAGCACTTGGATGACAGGCTATTCCGAGTAAGTAATCAATACTGAGTACCTTGATTTGCAGGTACTACTGATTCCAGGTCCTGAGACAGCCCTTGACAGGGCTTTACATTAGGATTTTCATCCTTACGGGTGAGAGGGGATGAGAAAAGCATGAGATCTTTTGTGCTGCTCTGGATCTGGTATTCAGAAAGTTTATTCATTTGAATACTTCTTCCCTAATGTGTTGGCTAAGTCCAGACAGCTGGGGTCCATGAGGAGGAAATGGGCTCTGCAATGACACTGCCCACTTTCAAACCTCAACTCACACAATGACTTAGGTATGTACTTAACCTCTCAAATTCTGTTTTCCCATCTGTAGCATGGGTATAATAATAACCACTAATCCATAGTTACGTGAAGGTCAACTAAGATAATCTAAGTAAGGAAGTGAGTACAGCAAAGATGAATGACTTGTGCTGAGTATTCCATTAAATTAAATTTAGTATTTAATTCTTTGCTTGGAAAAGAGCTTACATGACTGGAGCTCTGAGCCTCTCCCCATTCTAGTTTTATTTTTATTCTCATGATTATTTATTTTTTATGTTTAATAACTTTTTTCTTATTTCAAAGCATACATGTTCATCACTAGAAGAGATCAAAAAGTTCTGTTTTATAAAAACTCTTACCAAAGTGGATATAGAGAGAACATATCTCAACATAATAAAAGCTATTTATGACAAACCCACAGCCAGCATAATACTTAACAGTGAAAAACTGAAATCATTCCCACTAGAATCTGGAACAAGACAAGGATGTCCACTCTCACCACTTCTGTTCAACATAGTTTTGGAAGTCCTAGCCACAGCAGTCAGTCAAGAAAAAGAAAGGGGGTCCAAATTGTAAGAGAAGAGGTAAAATTCACTGTATGTGGAGGACACGATATATATAAAATTTTTAAAGCTCCATAAAAACTACTAGAGCTGATGAAAGAATTCAGGAAGGTAGCAGGATACAAGATTAATGTACAGAAATCAGTTGCATTTCTTTACACTAACAATAGAATAGCAGGACAAGAAAGTAAAGAATTCCTTTTAAAATCACATTCAAAACAATACTTAGGAATAAATCTGACCAAGGAAGTGAAAGACTTATACATGGAGAACTACAAAACATTGATTAAGGAAATTAAAGATGACCTAAATAAATGGAAAAATATCCCATGCTCTTGGATTGGAATAACCAATATTGTTAAAATGGCCATACTGCCCAAGGCAATCTACAGATTTTACCCAGGATATTTTTTCACAGAACTAGAAAAAACAATCCTAAAATTTATATGGAATTCCAAAAGACCCAGAGTTGCCAAAGCAACACTGAAAAAAAATAAAAAGAATGAAGCTGGAGGAATAACCCTTCCAGACTTCAGATAATACTACAGAGCTACAGTAATCAAAACAGTGTGGTATTGGCATAAAAACAGACATATGGATCAATGGAACAGAAAAGAGAGCCCAGAAATAAACCCACACACCTACAGTCAATCAATCTTCAACAAAGGAGGCAAGAATATACAATGGAGAAAAGACCGTCTCTTCAGCAAGTGATGTTGGGAAAACTGGACAGCCACATGTAAATCAGTGAACTAGAACACTCCCTCACACCATATACAAAAATAAACTCAAAATGGCTTAAAGACAAATATAAGGCAAGACACGATAAACCTCCTAGAAGAAAACATAGGCGAAACATTCTCTGGCATAAATCTTAGTAGTGTTCTCCTAGGGCAGTCTACCCAGGCAATAGACATAAAAGTAAAAATAAACAAATGGGACCCAATTAAACTTAAAAGTTTTGCACAGCAAAGGAAACCATAAGTAAAACAAAAAGACAACCTATGGAATGGGAGAAAATATTTGCAAATGATGCAACTGACAAAGGTTTAATACCCAGATTATACAAACAGCTCATACAACTTAATAACAACAAAAAAAAATTCAATCCAAAAATGGGCAGAAGACCTAAACAGGCAATTCTTGAATGAAGACATATAAATGGCCAATAGGCACATGAAAAATGCTCAATATCACTAATTATCAGAGAAATGCAAATCAAAAGTATAATGAGGTATCACTTCACACCAGTCAGAATGGGCATCATTAAAAAGTCCATGAACGATAAATGCTAGAGAGGGTGTGCAGAAAAGGGAGCCCTCCTACACTGCTGCTGGCAGTGTAGTTTGGTGCAGCCATTATGGAAAACAGTATGGAGATTGCTCAAAAACTGAAAATTGACTTACCCTATGACCCAGCAATCCCACTCCTGGGCATATATCCAGAGGGAACTCTAATTCGAAAAGATATATTCACCCCAGTGTTCGTAACAGCACGATATACAATAGCCAAGATGTGGAAGTAATCTAAATGCCTGTTGACAGATGACTGGATAAAGAAGTTGTGCTTACAAAAAAAAAAAAAAAAAAAAAAAAAAAAAAAGACACAAATGAACTACTTACAACTTAGATGACTGATTTCTTGAAAATGTGTAAGCACATTTGACTGTCCTTTATGATTGGATTTACTGCATTCTGTTGATTCTTATTTTGTGGTTGGCTTTATTCCTTTGATAACTATGTAAGTTTAAAAAGCTAAAACTCTATAAATTGTTCTTAGAAACAATGATTAGTACATATATGTAAACTAAAAAAAAGTGCAGTATATTGTATATGTATTTACATGCAGTATATTGTATATGTGCAGTCAAACTGTAACAATTCTACCTAATAAAACTGAAAAATGAAAAAAAAGGTTGTATATTTACAATGCAATACTACTCAGCGATAAAAATGAATAAAATAGTGCCATTTGCAGCAACATGGGTGGATCTGGAGATTGTCATTCTAAGTGAAATAAGCCAGAAAGAGAAAGAAAAATACCATATTATATCACTCATATGTGGAATCTTAAGGAAAAAAAAAAGAGGACACTAATGAGCTCATCTATAAAACAGAAACAGATTAGCAGACATAATAAACAATTTTATGGTAGCCAGTTTAAAGGTGGTGGGGAGGGATAAATTTGGGAGTTTGAGATTTGCAAAGTTTAACCACTATATATAAAAATAAATTAAAAGCAAATTTCTTTATAGCACAGTGAACTATATTCAATACCTTGTAATAACCTTTAATGAAAAAGAATATGAAAACAAATACATGTGTGTGTGTATATATATATATACACAGACACATACATGACTGGGACATTATGCTGTATACCAAAAATTGACACAATGTAACTGACTATACTTCAATTAAAAAAAAAATCTGTTTTGTGTTTGCTAATCCTTCACTTCTCCACCCCTGGGCAGAGTGGGAGTTCCGGTGAGTGAGGAGATGGTGCAGGGTGGATGGACCCTAACATTTTAATAATTGGTTGGCATTCAGTATTATAGGAAATGGTCACCCTAAATCATTTGTTATCTCTAAAACAAGCAGAGGCTGGGATAACTAAGTTTATATTTTCTCTCTTGAGATTGTATTTTTTTAATGTTTTAGGAAGAAGGTCAGATTCAGTGCTGTAATGTCATCCTTGAGAGTGGATATATACTACTATCACTGCCCTTATTTCTAGTGAGTCCCCACTAAGCAACAGGTCATGCTGTCAGTAGCTACCATTTATTAAGCAACAGGCCCCTCGTGCATCAGCTCATTTATTCCAAAGGGCAACCCTGTAAAATAGACATTATTTCCCCTTTTAGCCACGAGAAAACTAGCTCCAGATTAAATAATTTGCCCAAAATCGTGTAGCTAGGATTAAAACCAGACTCAATATGACTTCAAGGTTTTTAAAGCCACTGTGTCCCCAAAACTAGAGTGAATTTAAACAGAAAGAAAAGTCTTTCAACAATAATCTTTACTAAAGGGAAAACTTCATAAATACACCTAGGATGTATACAAATAGAATATGTATTCAAACAGAATAAAAACATAAAAATAGAAACATTACAGCCTAAGTATATTTTCCACAGCCTCCCAGCTGCAGTCCAACGTACACATCAAGTACTGATATTTTAGTCCAGCACAATCATTTGGTTCATAAAACTTTGACCTCATTTAAATTGTCAGGTAGAAGCAGCTCACGATAAACAGACAAGAGTCATCAAAGTTGCATATAAAAATTTTGGAAACATCTGAATACAAATCATTTTCTAAATGCCGGTTTCTCTTATCATTTTGTATAAGGAACCCAACCTTAGACCTTCTTAGCATTGCAGTATAATGAAGGAAAGCCCTTATGCTCAAAATGATTAAAGCATTTAACACACAAATTGAGCACTGGGGAGAAAGTCTTGTCTTCATTATACTGTGCTGTGCAACAGAATGAATATAATCTCCCTTAGGTTTTCCTAAACATCCAAGCTCTTTAATTCACATTATTTTAGTCATTTGAATTCACCTTGGGCTTACTAAAGGGAGAAAAAAAAAAAAACTCTCACAATAAATTAGAAGGTATAGTTAACAAGATACTTTAATGGATTTTAATAAAATTCAGGTGAGGGTAAGGCAAAAATCACCTCACTCTGAAGTCGCCTTGGTTGGTGGCCAAATATTTTGTAGAGCGAGAGCAAGTATATTCATCATTAGGAGATAATAATTAAAATTACTGTCGGCATGTGCCCTTCAGCTTAAGTTATGATCATGCAATAGCTCACAATTTTTGCTTCATATTGAAAGCATTTTATAAAAGGGAAAATAACCCATGAAGTAGATGATAGCATTTGACATGATGCTTTGGATGTTAAGTTTTCAGTGAAGGGAGTTGACTGGCTGAAGGAAGATGAACACTTTTCTTATTTTTAGTCTCATTACACCTTAGACCTCATGGATATCTTGGCATCTACTTACATATCATGAACAGTTTTAATATTCTCAAGTGATACTGGGAGCCAGGATCTATGGCCTTGCAACGTTTTGCTGAATTGTTTTCAAGATGGTTTCCTTTTAGTAAAAAGAAAACATCACTATTTTAGCAAATATAGCAAAAGGAAGAAAATAAAAGTTTTTGCAGTTCTGTCATCAGAGAATAAGTATTGTGTTCATCATTGTTTTTAATGTGTGCATACATCTAAAATAAGAAAAAACTGGATTTGGTCCAACATCATTTTTTTTTTTTTTTTTAGTCAAAGGCAGTGATGGTGTCTTTGTCACTGTTGAGGTCCCAGCACCTAGCACAGTGTCTGGAACATATTGTGTGCTGAATAAATGCATATTTTGTTAAAACTTTTCCATGTTATTGCATATTATTTTAAAGCATCTTTTTAATGATTATATAAAATTCCATACCGTGGATGTATTACAATTTATTTACCTGAATTTCTTTGCTATTACTGCTTTTTCACTGTTTTAAGTGGGAAAAAACATTCTTGTAGTAAAATCTGTTTTTAAAACTCCACTTTGGAATTTTCATTACAAAGAATAAAGCAAAAATTTTTAAATGTTGGTATCTATTGTCAAAAAATCACCAAACATTTAAAAATATTTTACTCTGGCATATATAAAGGTATGAGTGACATTTCCCACACTTGTGACTTGCAGGTCTTTGAGGACAAATATGTAGAAAAATTTAGCTAGTAAGTAAGCCTAATTGACCAACATCTATTTCTTAATGAGGAATAGATGTTTATTTTTCTCAAGTGTACATTCTATGAAATGAATTAAATTCCCAAATTTGGAAACTGTAAAAGCTATTGACATGAGCACTTTTTAAATGTCAATATCAATGTTATCTAGCTTCTTAAGACTATTTTAGGCAGTGAATGCCCAACTTTGGCAGTTAGAGTGAATGAAATTTCAGTAGATGAAGATATTTAATTGGAAGGAGCAGATTAGTAACTCATCCTAAATATCATTTTTGAAAGTCAGTAGAGCTGGAGCAATAATGTATCTCCCAGAGGTGTCAGGTTAGGGAGGATTTAACACTTCACAATAAACTGTAAATAAACAGGATCATTTTGAAGAGTTATTGCATACTCAATAGTGTCAAAGAAGGAATTTGTAAATAAAATAGCCATCAACCAGCAATTGTTGTGATAGTATTTCAGAATTCTTCATTATCAGAAAAAGAAAATACACATTCAAGAAATGGAAATGAAGACATTTCCCAATTATCTTTTGATATTGAGAGGATGTAATAATCCTCTTGAATATAACCCTTTAAGTGCATGAAATAATAGACTTTGTATGGTCCAAGCATTGCAAAAAGTCCAAGAACTTCTTAGAAATAAGTTTCTTGAGCTTTCAGATTGGATGTAAGATGGAACTAAACAACTTAATTTTAAGAAGCATGAAAGAGACAAAGCCACAAAAACTTAGTAAGAAGTTCTATAATAATGAAGTTAAACAGCATTCAAAAAAGAAAAAAAATCTCATGGAACTGAGAAAGCCAACTGTGATATATGCTCAGAAACAAGAGGAACCAAGTCAGAGAACAGAGATCATATTCGCAAACACCTGAGAGTGATGTCCAGTATACCTAAGAGGAGGAGGAGAGATGACTTTTCAAAATGCCCAAGGAAGCAGCTTACTGTAAAATTGATACATAGATATGAGTATTGTGATGGTTAATTTTATGTGTCAACTTGACTGGGTTAAAGGATGCCCATTTTGTTCCGCTCCTCAAACATTATTTCTGGGCATGTTTATGAGGTTGTCTCTGGAAGATATTAGCATTTGAATTGGTAGACTCAGTAAAGGAGATTACCAACCCCAATGTGGGCAGGCATCGCTCAGTCTGTCCAGGGTCTGAATAAGAAAAAAGTGGAGGAAGGGCAAGTTTGTTCTCTCCGCTTAAGCTTCGATAGCCATCTTCTCCTGCCCTTAGAGATCAGTGTTCCTGGTTTTTAGGCTTTCAGACTCAAAACAGGATTTACATCATCAACCCCCGCCTCCCCCTGCCCCTAGTTTTCAGGGCTCAGACTTGGACTAAATTACATTACCAGCTTTCCTGGTTTTCTAAGTTGCATAAGGCAGATGGTAGAATTTCTCAGTCTCTATAATCACATGTTCCAATTGCTATAATAGATATCCTCCCATACGTAACTGTATCCTCTTATACATATCTGTATATATATCCTATTGGTTCTTTTTCTCCGGAGAGCCCTAACTAATACAAACATTAAAGTTTTCCTTTTATGGTGTTTCTCCCAAGAACAGAAAAAATGGATAGCACTATTGGGAAAAGTCTACCAATTTTCTGCTTCTGCCTCAGCTGTCTATGTTCTAATTTGTTTGTTTTAACTTAGCTGTTATCACATAAGCCTAGACACATGATTCATACATGGTGGTGATTAGAATTTAAGAGAAGAATATGGGTTATCTTGCAAGTTGTTATCAGGAACCAGAGTATTGCTCTTCTAGAAAGTTACCCAGATTCCCTTTTTCTCTGCCTACCTCCTCTTTATTCTAATTTTAGAAAATTATTTTGGAGATTTGGTATTGCTATACTTTTTTTTCTTGTCATATCTGTGAGGAAATTCCAAAAGTTTAGTTTTCCAGAGGGAACCCTGAGAAGGGATTTTTGTTTCACACAAACTAAAGGCAGCTCAAAGGTCTAATAATTCTCACTTTTATTTATTAATTCATGCCACAGATATTATACTGAGTGCTGTGTGCTATGTTATACACAGAAGATACACATCTTACATTCTTGGAGCTCCCATTTTAGTTGGAAAGCTAAACATAGATAGATGAATCCATTCAAGACTAAACAAGTAGCATGAAATATTTATAACTTGTGAAAGATGATACAGGGGACAGGAACAATGGCTGGAGATTAAGAAGGGACAATTCCACTTTAAAAGGGTGGTCTAGGAAGCCTTCCCTGAGGAAGTGAAATTTAAGTTGAGAACTGAAGAATGAGAAAGACTTTGTCATCCAAAGATGGATAAAGAATGTTCATACAGAAAAGTGAGTCTGTACAAAGTCCATGAGGCAGGTAAGAGCCTGTTGTGTTTGTAAACTTCAAAGGAAACCAGTGTGGATGGGATCATGAGCAGGTAAAAGAAAGGCCTTGAGTGAAGGCGCTGAGGTTGCCAAGGCCAGAACATGCAAGATCTGTGAGCTATGAGAAAAGTTCAACTTTGATCCCAAGTATAATCCCTTAAAGGTTTAATCAGAAGTGTGACATTGAGACGGGCGGGAAGGGGGCAGAATGACATAGCTGTTGGTGATATGACAAAAACTAGATAGAACCTACTAGGCCCAAGGTGGTGGAAGATTTGACTTCCAATCGACCTTGAGCCTCATTCTGGCTCATTGTAACACATCAGCTGCTAAATGACACACCCACAGGCGCCATGTCAATTCCAAGGATGACCATAAAAGGCCCAAAAGTGGGCAGTGGCTCAATTCCTGGAAATCCCCGCCCCTTCCCCCAAATAGTTAGAATATTCCTCCCACTTACTAGCAATATGGAATTACCTAGTCCATAAGCACTTACCACCCCCACACTCCGGGGCCACTTGCCCTACTGAGACAGACCACATTCTGTCTATGGAATGTGTATCTCTCTAAATAAACTTGTTTTCACTTTACTGTGGCTCACCCTCGAATTCTTTTCTGACGAAGCCCGGGACCCTCACTTGGCAGGGCACATCTCAGGGTCTTGCTGAGACCTGGGACATGATCTCTCACACTCCCTTTTCCTGACACAACATGATCTTGATCAGATCTGATTTATATTTTAAGAAGATGATTCTGGCCACTGAGTGTAGAATAAAGTGAAAACAAGGAAGAGTGGAAGCAGAAACATTGTAAAGAGTTGTAAAAGTTTTGGCTAGAAGAGGACAGTGGTTATTAGAGAAGATGGAGAGAAGTGGATGGATTTATCTGAGACTTAGTTTGATAACAATATCATGGGTAATAAATTTGTATACAGGGGTTGAGAGAAGATGCAGAATGAAGACCTAAAACTGGCCTGTGCATCAGAGTAAATGGGGATGTCATTTTACTGAAATGTGGCTGACTGGGCAGACTGCAATCTATGACAGAATAAGGTTTTCTCAAATTATCCTGGTGGTAAGAGTCACTTGGGGTACTTGTTAAAAGTAGCCCTACCTTACGTTCATCGAAGTGGAATCTCTCAGTAACAGGCTGAGGAAGCCTTAGTTTTGACAAGCACCTTGGATGATTTTTTTTTTTTTTTTTTTTTTGGTATCATCAGGGAAGTTGGGGAAATATCTGGCTAGAGAAAAGAACCTCCACAGAAGATGGTTCCTGTGTGATACAGTGCAGAAATTGGAGGATGGGAAAAGAGGAGGCTTGACTGCAAGGAAGAGATTGAAAGGATATTGTGCTTTCACTGATGAAACTAAGGACCCTAATCCAAGTACCTAACATGATATCTGGCTGATATAACAGCAGAAGAATCAAACTTTGGTGTGCTACATTCACATATGCATAATTGAGTTCATTTTCACATTTTTATAATTGAGTTAATCTTCTTCATGGAGGTAGTAATAGAGTAATGAAGAAAAAATATTTGGTCAAATCCAGTAAACCCAATTTGATTTGTTAATTTAAAGAATCTTCCTAAGTATCTCATTAAAAATAAACAAACAAAATATACCTCAGTCTTTAAGATTTTCTCTTTCTCCCTCTACATCTTTCCAAGTGGGTATCTGACTAGGAAAGGGAGGCTCAGAAAACTTCCCAGTGGTAGGGAAGAGGGGCTTCCTCTTACAATATCCTCTGAGTTTTCTGGCCTCTGCAGAGATGGTCTTTGTTTGATGCTGACGTCTGTGACTAGGAAACTCCTTTGTTCTTTAGGGATCAAAGCTGGGGCTTCAGCCTTACTGGCTAAGCCCCACCTCAGCTTTGAGGTCTGACTTTGACCCTTCTCAGCAGGCTGAGGTTTCAAGATCTTGCCACAATGACATCTGGAAGACTAGTCCTTTAAACTCCTTTCTGCTTTGCTTGAGAGAGCACACAGGAAGCTTTAGATCCCTTCCAGGACACCTGAGCACCACAGGAGGTTCTGGGGTCCTGCCCTGCCCACCCTTTCCACTCCACCGATAGAACTCTGCTATGGCCACCCAGGGAACGATGTCAGTCTACAGGGCACTCTCCTTTCAGGACCCCATTTGGGAGGTCGAGCCAAAGCCTCTCCTACTTCTGTTTTGCCCCTTAACCTATCCAGTACTCTTCCCTCTTCCCAGACTTTGGTCCAGAGAGGGAAGGTCAAAACACACGAATCTCTTCATCTGTGCCTCCTCCTCCTGACCCTTCTCCCCTACACTTCAATAGTGGCCAGAAGAAGGAATGGGCTTCCTCTTTCAGATTCCTTTCTTCCAAGGGTTTCCTACATCATATCTTCTCTTCCCCAGATGTGGCATCTCCTTTCTCACTCTTCCCTTCCCTGGGGCTACAGTGAGGAACTACCACTAGGGAACGAGATTTATGGCAGAGTAATGAATAACATTGTTTTAAAATTTCTCATACGCTACCTGAGAATATTGTGATAGAATGTTTATTGCTTTTGTTATTCCTGATCTGAATTCAAGTGTTATTAGTGATAAATATTTCAAAACGCACATTTCTTTTCCTGGATCACATGGAAGGGGAGCAGCAGGGACTGCTTCCCACTCCAAACCTAGTGTGGATGAGCAGGAACTCAAGAAACGCAATAGATGTACCAGCTTTAAGGAAAAGAAAAGCAAACTGACTCTTGTGAAGCAGTGAAAAGGAAGAAATGGGAACCAGACTGGGAAGAGGTCATATGGGAGACTTTGGGAAGCAAGGAGCAGATAGAGTTGATGTGTAGGACATTAGGGTTGGAAGAGACACTAGAGATGGACTAATATTCCAATTGTACGGATATTTAAACAATGCCCAGTGCACAGTGACATGTATAGATTACATAGCTAATGAGAGACAGAGTTGGACTTGATGTAACATCGCTGGGGAGTCTGCCTACCAACGCAGAACAGATTCTCAGCACGCCATCTATAATCACAGCTTCAACCCAAGGGTTGCATTTGAACAGAACTTCAACTCGTATGAATTAATTTACCTCACTGTATTATTAATGCTAAACATTAATGCTATACATTAGCTGCTATAACAGATAAATTCTGAAACAGGCCAATATGGGTTTTAGACAGTTTCTTCCAGTCTGGTACCTCTGCCATCCTTCAGGGCAGAGGTTCCCTAATTTCCTTGGTTCACAGCACCCTCATCGTCCCAGTAATATTGTCAGAGTGCAGCTAAGCCAAAAGAAATACCAGGGCTTTGTAACCAACCAGTTGAAATTCCAAAGACATCTAAGACTTGCATATTTGCTATCTGCAGCTACTAACCAAAGTGCTGATTTAGACCAGCGTTTGCCACTGTTGACTATTTTGGGCCAGTTCTTTGCTGTGAGTGCTGTCATGTGCATCGTAGGATGTTTAGCTGCATCCTGGCCTCTACCTAGAAGCCAGCAGCACATCACTTCCAGCTGTGACAACCACATGTGTCCTCAGACATTGTCACATGTTTCCTGGGTCAGGACAAGATTGTCCCATGTTAAAAACCACTGATTTACACAGAATGATATTATTAGAAGTAATTAAAAGTTCACTAGTGTTGCTCCCTAATTAAAGAATGCTCAGAAATGTTTCCATGAACACAATTTAAGGTTTTCATTGTACATCTCATTGGGTCCATTTTATTCGTATTTAAGCTCTTCTCAAATATCCTTTTAGTTGTGTATTGATGAGCCCCTGCTTTGGGATTGAAATGCTCTTTTCCCTACCTTTAGGAAGCATAGTCTGTGAGTGGCTCACAGTGAAGTCCCTCCCCAACATTTACCCTCAACCCAAGGAAGAAGAAGCTGCCTTACCCGGGTTACACCTCTTCCCCAGGGGACAGTCCTCATCCAATAGCTGGAGAATGTACAAGGGAGGGGAGTGTACATAGCCTGCACCCCACCCCACCCCCCACATTGGGGCAACTCTGAGACTTCCGTTGCAGCTGCATTCCATTTTGACTTCTTCCACTGCAGTCTTGTTCTGCCCTCACTGCTTTACTGTAGTTCCCTCAAGTGAGTCCTAATAAACTCCCTGCATGGAAATCTGTCTCAGTCTATTTCCAGCGTATCTGACCTCCAACACACACCTTCAACTTTTATTTTAACTTAATACAAATAATAACATTGTTTCCCCAGTCTTCTGATGCTTGCAAATGCCTTTTCTTTGATTACAGTTCTGCTTTGCATTCTACCATGTTTACGTATTAGCATATCCTAATACATCAACTACAGATCACATTTCAGTCTCTAAACGTTGTAGGAATCTAAATATAGATACGACGCTGAGAGCAGAATGTTTTTAGATTTTAAAAATTATTTTACAGTTGGGTTGACACACTTAATTCAAAAGCAGTTTTTATTGAGACTTTCACCAATTCTCTCCAGATTGTTCAACTTAGTCATGGAAATAGTTATTTTCTTTAAACACTTACATTATCTGCTTATGTACTATCTGATTCAATGACAGAATTACAATTATGTATAAAACTTGCATAAATAGGCTTGGGAGCAAGCACAACTAAGAGGAAACTCACCTACCTGGTGAATAGCAGGTCACCAGGTGTGTAGTAAGCTGTGAGTGGCAGTGGGTCAGCAGCTATATAGGTCACAGCATCACGTGTGTTTGATGCACGAAAGGTTAATCCACTGAGTTAGGTAAGTAGATCTTAGAGCTTCTAGACCTACCCAGCTGAAAGACTCAAGAGAGTCTAGGACTTGACCTGTCTGACTGATGCTGAATTGGCAGAATAGGATTATACTGCTGGGGAGACCTGGCATCTTCCAGGTCCCTTAAGCCTTAGGTAAGGAAACTGAGTCTAGAAATAGAAATCAGGCTTCTGACTTTTAGGTCAACATTCCTTCTGCTACACTACCCCACAGACCCAGACTAGTGTCATTAATTAAGAATAATAATGTATTTGCAATTGTTAGACTTTTGGTTACTCGAAAGTAGCATTGAAATACTTATGTCTGATGCTCATTGGGATAGATGGAAGGCAATGTGTTTTGCTACTTGTTTACTATTTGGAACTGTGGAAGACCTTCCCTGACACCCCACTCAAGCTTAAAGTAACTAAATTTGGGGAAATAAGGATATAGGTAAACTAGTCCACATACTACATAATTATGGAAACAACTTTTACCAATAAGTAGCAAGCATTTTGGTTTGAGTTACATTATCATGTTATGATAAATACCTGTTCTATGCAAACCTTCTCTAGATTTCAAAGGGCAAATAATCAAACTGTTCTTTTCACTTCAAAAAAAAAAATTACAGAAAACATTTTCTTCCATTACTTAGTGGCACCAACAAGAAAAGGAATTTCTAAAAAGATTTTTTCAGCCTGCATATTAACTATAAAAATTCCAACCTGAAACAACTGTTCTCTTATTTTAAAATATCATCACTAGCCCCTGTTATTTAAAAACATTGTGATTAAAAAATCTTTATTATAGAAAATGTTAGGGTTTCGATTAATTTTTTGAATAAAATTTTGTTGCACAAAATTGAAATATTTTTTTCTTGTTCCATTGTGTGTGTACATACATATGTTTGATTGCATATATACATGTATTTGTGGGTAGGTATTATATATAGATATATACACACACAAATACTAAAGTTTAGACACAATAAACCTCCATTTTAGAGAAATGAATTTTATATCATTTGAGAATAAATTGGAGGCAGATCAATTATTCAGGATAAATCAACTAAAGATACGTTCTAGTTAATATATGCATGAATAATTATTAGTAACTCACACTGTTTATTAGTATGGACCAAAATTTCTGGGCCTTTAGAAGTTTTCAGTTTTTGGCTGTTACAAACAGTGCTGCTGTGAGCGTACTTGAACATAACTTTTGGTACACACATGTATACATTTCTCTTGGTTCTATACCACGGGGTGGAATTGCTGGGTCATAGGGCATACACATATTCACTTTTAGTAGCTACTGCCAAACAGTTTTCCACAGGGGTTATATAATTTGAACTGCTGCCAGCAGTGTTAGACACTGCTGTGTACCCTCCCCCATGTAGGCTTTTTTCTGTTGGCTGCTCTGGTACATGTAGGATTATATTTCATTGTAGTTATAATTTGCATTCTGTGATAACTAATGAATGAATGCTTCTACATATGCTTTAATAGCCATTTGGCCATTCCCTTTTATAAAGTGCGTATTCAAATCTTTCATCCATTCTTCAATTGGATTGTTTATTCTTTGTCATATTGATTTGTAACAGTTCTTTATATATTCGTGATATGAGTGCTTTATTAGATACATTTATTGGAAATATCTTCTTCCACTCTGTAGGTATGCCGTGGGTTTGTATCAACCCTAGAGCTATTAGATTTTTCCCTAGTCAATCAATTCTGAGAGAAAGCAAGCACTGGCTTTCGTAACAGGAGGCTTGAGCTGAAGGCTTGAACCATTACTGTGTGAGACAGGTCAAGTTTCTCATTTCATCTTGAAGAATCGCTTTGCTGTTCTTATAAGTTGGAGCTAATAATATTATTCACAGTGTGTTGTGAGGGTTAAATGAGCCATTTAAATGACAGAGCCTAGCAGAGTGCCTGGCAAATATTACATGCTAAATGTATTTTATAGGATCAAGGACAGTAAAATATCCTCTATTTAATTTCACCTTGAGTATCTGATACTGGCCATGGACTTCAAAAAATCTTCAGCTAACTGTTCAGTATTATTCCAGACCCTACCTGAGGCATGCTTTACATGTTATATCTTCCTGATCCCTTTTTATAACTCAAGGGAGTAAAAAAGCCTGAAACAATCACCTTCCACTCTTGTTTCCTTAGATAGGGGGTTAGAATGTATTTTTCCTGTGGAGGTGAAATGTATCAGACTTTATAGGAAAATAAATACATTTGAAATGTGCATATTTCCAAAAATATCAGAAATACATACTTTTAAGAGAAACAATTTAAGTGTATTCAACAGGACCTAGTTAAGTATGTCCCAAATATTTTTCTCAGTAAGTTTTTTTTTAAAGTTTTGGTGGGTAATTTCTAGGCTGAACATATACCTACACTCCTGCATTGTATTTGTTCTGTCAAAATGTTAAAGACATTTATTTCTAGTTATAAGGAAAGAGAAATTGTGACCTATTTAGAGAAATTGTGACCTATTTGATGTGACACTGACTAGTCCAGGAGCAGTCAGGTGGCAGTGCAAGTCAGCTCTCTTGAGTAATGGGACGTTGTGATTCCAGCCAAATACCTGAATACAGACTTGAAAAACAATTGGGAAAAATACATTTCTGGAATTGAGAAATATCTAATCAGATTATCAAGTGGAAATTCATTTTAACTTATGCCATCTTAAAATTCAGCATTCAGCATTTCTATGGTAGCCACTGATGTTATTTACTTTTGCCAGAGGTACTAGGTGATCAATGTCTTGAAATTGTAGGCAAAATCCTCACTTTAGTAAATGCAAAACAGAAGAAGGAGAAATAAGCAAAATCCAAATTCTTCTTGTTGTTAGAGGAGCTACATTCATTACTCTATGTATTCTGGAAACGTAGACTTGATCAGGTAAGACACAGAGTTCTGCCCTTTGCTTTCCAATGAATGTTTACCTCAACTGACTTACTCCAAGGGATTATTGGAGTTGCTATTCTCTCAGGCTATAAAATGGTTTAAAATAATCACCCACTTCCATTCCATGTATGGGTCTGTTCTCCTCTCAGGAATTCATTTAGAAGAAAATGGGAAAGGACTAGGAATAGAAGGCCTACTTTACAATCTGTTAACTATATAACTAAACTAGTTCCAAGTAGCCTGTTGACTTCCAAAGTTTAAGGGTTAGTGGGTTCATGAAAATTCTAGGGAAGAATTGTGTAAAACCCAAATTGGACCACATCTTGGGCTTTAATGGTGTTAACCCTTTGAGGATTTGTCACTGAATTAGTCCTGGGTTTTTAGTTTTTTGAGGTACAACTAGTACTTTTTATGACCAGGGACCAGGCATACTGTTCGGTCACTGAGATGCCTGGGTAGCCAGCTCTGGAAATCTTACAGCATAATCCCTCCTCCATCCCCCATCAGATCTGCTCCAGCTGTTGCTGAGTATCACGCATGTGCCAGTTTGTTTTATATGTATATTTGAAGAGAGCCTAAATTTTCCATTTTGGATTGTACCCACTGGTCTAAAACTAAAAGTAATATAATTTTTAGATACTTGAATATTTAAAATTTGAATTTAGGCACTTTAAGTTAATTGAACAAATGAAATTGGACAGAATCAAGGGGTCTGGGTAGGCGATGTGTTAAATATCCAGCTATACCGGGAGGTTCCTGATAACTATGATATCTGCTTTGAAATATTCCTCAAAGATGTTGCTTTGAAGGGCAAAGATCTAGGGAGAATTCTGATTAGCTTTGGAGATCTTAAGAAATACAAAGAAACATCGAGACT
This sequence comes from Camelus ferus, assembly GCF_009834535.1. Taxonomy (NCBI): domain Eukaryota; kingdom Metazoa; phylum Chordata; class Mammalia; order Artiodactyla; family Camelidae; genus Camelus; species Camelus ferus. The sequence goes on from NC_045709.1 coordinate 51,731,966, forward strand.
AAGGGCATCAGGTTCTTTCAGGTCTCCCAGAAATATGGGATTTGCAGAAACTCTGTCCTGGAAATTGGGAGAAAGAGGAAAGAATACATTTTTAGGCTTGGAAGCTGAGGGCAGAAATCCACTGGGGATCTTACTCATCTCAGAAATCAATCCATGGATCATGAATTAGTAAAGTTTACTAAAGTTTATAATGTCTCCTGGTTATGTTTTTCATCATGCATATTTCCTATAATGATCAGCAGCAAAATCATTAAGATTTAAATCCGAATATGTTAGTTTTGGGGAGCAGAAATGAAGTAAGTTATTTGTGTTTTACTCAGAGCCATTCTTGCTGATAGAAAGAGTGATATCATAATCACCAAAAGGAATGTGACACAGAGAAGAAACAAAGGCTGAGAAGTGTCCTGGACCTTCACTGCTGAAATGCCCTTGACCTTTGTCCCTATTCCTGTCAAGATAATTTAAATACATTTTTAGAATATTTGAAATTTCTACTCATCTGAAATTTTTAAAAATGCACACAGAATTTACATTTAAAAAGCATCATTCTTGTCATAATGGTGGCACATGTAATATTAAAATTAATGTTCAAATTTGGGTTATTTTAGAAACAGACTAAAAGAGGACAACTGTGATGTCATCCTAAAAAACGGAAACAAATTAAAAGGTCAAATCATGAGACAGTAGATACAGATTCCACTTCTAGTGGTAATGTTTATTCCCTACCTTTATGATGCAGTTCACATTTTTTATTATGCAAAATTTCTACCATACACAAAAATACAGAAAACAGTATGATGAACACCTGTATACTGATTACCTAGATAATCAAGATTTTTCATACTTGTTTCATCTATATCTTGTTTTGAGCTGAAATATTTTAAAGAACATCAAAGACATCACTTAAGGATTTTAAAGTTTCCAATGTATTTTAATTTCACTTGCTTATCATTTTACCAATCTTACTGCAAGTAATTGTAGCAGATAATACTATCATCACTTGATGGGGAAGGAAGCTGAAGCTCAGACTTTTGACTCATCTAAGGTCACCCAGGTAGTAGCAGAGCTATGATCACCTTTTTCTTAGCTCCACTAGACTCTTTGAAGTAATATAACAATTCTCAATGGCCCCTGTTCTTGAAAACTGTACAATGCATAGGACTGGATCTTAGAAGCTCTGTTATTTTACTGCATGACAGCCCTGCCACTTTCAATCAAAATGAAACTCAGGATTACAGTATAACTGAAGCTGTGATAAACCCATCAGATTATTTCCCTTTGGAATTTAGTATTGAGGCCAAAAAAAGAAAAACAAACAAACAAACAAACAAACAAACAAGGTATTGAGGGCGCTTGAATCAAGATGACAGAATAGAAGAATGCAGAACTCGGAGCTCACCTCCTTCCACAAATATATAAAAAAAAATATCTACACATGGCACAACTCTCACAGAATACCTACTGAACTCTGGCAGAAGATCTCATATAATCAAAACTACAAGGAAGATCACCATGTAACCAGGTAGAACAAACAAACACACAAACAAAAAACAAGAATTGGGACAGGATCTGTGACCAGGGAGGTAGTAATTAAGAAAGGAAAGTTTCTCTTACCTTGGGAAGCCCCTTCACCAGTGGGGAGATCAACCAGGACAGAAAGGGGGAGCTTCAGAGACTCAGAGGGAGAATACAGCAGCCAGAGCATGACAGGCAAACAAAGAGAGACCAGCACAGAGGGTCCGTGCTACCTTGCTGCACTCCCCATCCCAAGACATGCACCTGAATGTGTGCATTGGGGCTGGGTGCTGAAACTTGGGCTTCAGAGGACAGACCTGGGGAGATGGCTGGGGTTGGCTGCATGGAGACAGACTGAAGGGGCTTGAGTGTGGTTTGGGCTGCAACTGAAAGTGTGTGAAGGATGGAGCCTGGGTCCACCATAAAAATCCCCATAAAAATTGTTAATAGCATGAAGAGAGGGGTGGCACCCTGCCATAGCAGCCTCCTTCTCAGCATGCTCACAACCAGCACAGCTCTACCTCTATGAGCTCTGGAAGTACCTAAGCATTGGCAGGTTGCCCCCATGCAGAGGTGGGGCTGAAATCTAAGCCCATTCCCAGGGGTCACGTGACTTTAGAGCTGGGCTTCAATCTGAGCCATGTCCTAGGTGGTTTTGGCAGATTTATGCAACCAGTGCCCTTGTAAGCTCAGTGCCTGGAAGACATCTGAGCAGATTACTGGTGTGCAGCTGGGGTAGGTCCTGCATTAGCAGCCGTGGTCTTTGCAAGTATGTGCACATGGAGCAGGGCATGGGTCAGGGCTGACTCTCTAGCTCCCATAGTGGGTCCAGGTATGTGACTACATGTAACTATGACAACTCCTGATGCTTGACTTCAGAGCATGGCGTCTGAGGGACACCTAGGTAGATTGTCTGCATTCCTATGGCTGAGATGGGGGCTGAGGGCAGCTCCAACAACAGTGTACTTTGTGAGCTCTCACAATGGGTGACAGGTGATAGCACAGAGTGCACTTCCTGGTGGACAGCTCCTGCTGAGAAATACTAAGCAGCTCTTCTCCCAGTGGAAGTGCTCCAGTCCTACCTACCTCACACCACAGCTCAGAAATGGTTCTGGGGGCTTCTATTCCAACAAATGGGAAACAATCTTGGCCCCTAACAGGACTATGACAACCACAGAGCAGAGAGGTTTCCGCTTAACAGACTCTGGTCACCACAGCACCAATCACCCCCACCTCCCACCGCCTATCAAAGGGATAATGGCCAGCACACACAGAGGAAAGATGTAGAAGGCATCTATATGAAAAACAGGCCTTACAACAAAATTAGATGCACACAGTCTACATAGGGATACACATAAAAACAGCCCTTCGAGACCACAGTAGATAACTTAGGGTAACCTAAATTCATAGAGTCAGAGAAATAGAAGTAAAGTGAAGAAGCAGAGGAACCACTCCTAATTGAAAGAACAAGAGAAATCCCCTGAAAGAACAAACTATGAAACAGACCTCTCCAATCTACCAGATCTTGCATTTGAAAAGGAGATAATAAAAACACTGAAGGAATTAAGAAAGGTTATCAGTAGAAATGCAGGTCACTGTAACAAGGAACTAGAAACTATGAAGAGGAAACAAATAAGATTATAAAACTCATTTGCTGAGACAAAAGCTGAGCTAAAGGCAATAAATAGCAAACTAAATAATGCAGAAGAATGAATAACTGACCTGGAAGCTAGAATAATGGAAATCATTCAATCAGAAGAGCAGACAGAAAAACAAATGCAAAAAAAAAAAAAAAAAAAAAAAAAAGGAATACGAGACCTATGGGATAATATAAAGTGTGCCAATCTACACATAATTGGGGTCCCAGAAGGATATGAAAAAGAAAAGGGGATCAAAAACATATCTGAAGAAAGTATAGTTGAAAACCTCCCAAATCTAAAGAAAGAAGCCGATATCCAGGTCTGGGAAGCACCAGAGGGTCCCAAACAATATGAACCCAAACAGACCTACACCAAGACATATTATAACTAAAACAGCAGAAGTTAAAGAGAAGATTCTAAAGGTAGCAGGAGAAAAAGAGTTATTACAAGGGAACCCACCATAAGGCTATCAGCTGATTTCTCTACAGAAATGTTGCAGGCCATAAGGGAGTGGCAAGATGTACTCAAAATCTTGAAAGGGAAGAACTTGCAATGTAGCATACTCTACCCAGCAAGATTATCATTTAGAATAGAAGGAGAGATAAAGAATTTCTCAGACAAGCAAAAACTAAAAGAATATAGCAATATTAAACCTGTCCTAAAAGAAATAATGAAAGGTCTTGACTAAATAGAAAAGAAGCAAGCATTTATAGAAAAGAGAAAATCACAATTGGAAATGTGATGGTAACTACAATGAACAGCAAAGGAATAAGCTTGAAGATGTAAAAATAGGACATCAAAATCATATAATGTGGGTGAAGGGAGTAAGAAAGTATAGATTATTTTCCTTTTCAAAGAATGTGTTTGAACCTATATGACCACCAGTATAAAGCAAGTAAATATAGTAATGGGACAACATACTTGAAAAACAGGGTAACCACAAATCAAAAACACACAGTAGAGTCACAAAAACCAAAATGAAGAAACACAAGCATAATACAAAACAAAATCATCAAACTACAAAAGCAAACACAGAAAGAATAAGAAAGGAACAAAGAAGAAATACAAAATAAGCTGGAAAACAAGATTTAAAATAAAAACACTATCAATAAAATTACTTTAGGTGTCAGTGGACTATATGCTAAATCGAAAGACAGAGTGGCATATTGGATTAAAAAAATGCCTACAATATGCCACCTGTAAGAGACCACTTTATGGCAAAGGACATAGATTGAAAGTGAGGAGATGGAAAAAGATATTTTGTGTAAATGAAAATGACAAGAAAGCAAGGGTAGCAATACTTACATCACATAAAATAGACTTTAAAACAAAGGCCATACCAATATCCCTGATCAACATAGATAAAAAATTCTCAACAATATTAGCAAACTGAATGCAACAACACATAAAAAAGATCATACACATAAAAAAGATCAGAAAAGGAAAAAAAATCTTTAAAAATAGCATTAAAAAAATACTTGGGAGTAAACCAAACCAAGGACATAAAAGACTTATACATGGAGCTATAAAACATTGATTAGGGAAATTAAAGATGATTTAAAGAAATGGAAAGATATCCCATGCTCTTGGATTGGAATAATTAATATTGTTAAAATGGCCATAGTACTCAAGGCAATCTACAGATTTAATGTGATCCCTATCAAATTATACAGGACATTTTTCTCAGAACTAGAAAAAATAATCCTAAAATTTATATGGAATTGCAAAAGACCCAGAATTGCCAAAGCAACACTGAAGAAAAAAAAATGAAGCTGCAGGAATAATCCTCCCAGAATTCAGACAATACTACAAAGCTATAGTAATCAAAACAGCTTGGTACTGGCAGAAAAACATACATACGGATCCATTGAACAGATTGGAGAGCCCAGAAATAAACCCACACACCAACAGTCAATTAACCTTCAACAAAGGAGGGAAGAATATATAATGGAGAAAAGATAGTTTCTTTGACAAGTGGCATTGGGAAAGCTGACAGCCACATGTAAATCAATGAAATTACAACAGTCCCTCACACCATACACAAAAATAAGCTCAAAATGGCTTAAAGACTTAAACATAATACAAGACACCTTAAAACTTCTAGAAGAGAACATAGGCAAAGCATTCTCTAGGAACTATATTCAGTATCTGGTAATAACCTATAAAGAAAAAGAATATGAAATAGAATATATTTATGTACAACAGAATCACTATGCTGTACACCAAAAACTAACACAACATTGTAAATCCATTATTCCTCAATATAAGCAAAATACACGGGATGTAAGTCTTTTGTCTCACTTTTGTCTCACTTTTGTCTCAATGTCTATCCATTCATCTATCTATTAATCCATTCATAGCCAGTCATTGACAATATTGGCCAGGAGAGTCATGGACAGGGCTGGACTCAAGAAATCCATGGGAGTAGACTTCCATGCCTGGACATTATCAAAAGCCCATTAATCATTTAGCTAATCAGCCATGTCAATTTTTTGAGCCTACTATGTGCCAGACACTATTCTAGAATCTGACAATATGAGATTGATAGGCTCCTGGCCCTCAAAGTGCTCACTTTCTAAGTTTTCAAAAGAGGCAATACAGCTCCTTACAGCGCAATCTCACTATTGACCTGGGTAGTTGCTCTAAGCTGGTGGGTGCTTGGAACCAAGATCCACGTGACTAATTTTTTAACTTTAATAAGTTTTATTTAACCTAATATATCCAAAGTATTATCATTTCAATGTATAATCAATATAAAAATTAATAGATATTTTACATTCTTTTTTCATAGTAAGTCTTCAACATCCCATTTGTATTTTATACTTACAACACATTTCAATTCATATTTGCCCTAATTCAAGTGTTCAGTTGCCATCTGTGGCTACTGGCTGCCATACTGGACAGCACAGCTATAGAAAACAGCATATGGTTGATTTTAAGCATATGGTTGATGTATCTAAGCCATATACGTGTACTGGCCTAACTCTTTTGTCCCAGTCCTTTCTCATCCATTGTTTAGGAATGCTCCCTTTCTACCTGGTGGTCAACTTCACTAACTAGTCCCCTTTTCCATATGACACTTAACTTTAATATATAAAGTAATGTCTTCCCTATTATAGCCTTGACACTTTAACTAGGAGATTCTTACCTGTGTTTACTCATACTACGTTGTCTATAGGCTATTACTGGCCTTATCTGGTCTCTAAAACTTTGCTATTGGTGGCTGAATCTCAGTGTATCAGTTAACATGGCCTGGCCAAGTGATAGAATTCTCTAACAATGACTTAAATATTTTGGCATCCATTTTTTACTTGTCATGAAGTCTGGAATTAGGCAATCCCAAAGATGGCTTGGAGAACAAGGCCTGAGTATCTCTTTCCCATGCCCTCCACCTCTGCCACCCACCTTATGTTGGCTTTTGTACTTTCCTTTATTGCCTCAGGGTCTCAAATCAGTTGTTTAAGCCCCCAAAACATTTAGTCACACCAGCTCATACATGAAAGTGAAAGAATGGAGAAAAGGCAGTTTCTTCCTATGAGCCCCAGTCTTTTAATCACAGAGGGAAAGTATTTCTGAGATGTTCCCAGGAGGTTTGTCTTATATCTTATTGGCCAGAATTAAGTCACATAACCACCTCTAGCTGTAAGGAAAACTGGAAACATTTAGAGGCCAAAGGACTGGGGGATTTGAAACTCTTTGGAGACAGCATTCAGTCACTTGAAGTGAAACACAAGATCAGGGTAAGGGTCAAGCATGAGCCTGACTTAAACTGAAATCAGTAAAATGGACTATGGGCTCCTTTCGCTTGCCTAGAGATCTATTCTATGCTGAGGTAAAACTCTGTGTGTGTTCATGTGTATGCATACGTGTGCACTGGTGGGTGTTGTGGGGAGAGGGTAGGTGCCCTTGAGTGAGGATAAAGGGGAGGACCAGTGAAAGCATCAGAGGTGACAGGACCAATTTTGAGAGTATTTGACTGCCAAGGTAGAGGGTATTTCACTTTACTATGTGGATAATGAGGATCTATTAAAGGTATGTGAGCAAAGATTTAACAATAGAAAAAATTTTTTCTTAAGTTTTAAAAAATTACTTCATTCCTGTTACAAGCATGAACCTTACAAGGTAGCTTACATTTGCCTTTTTTAATTGAAATATAGTTGGTTTACAATGTTGTGTTAATTTCTGGTGTACAGCATAGTGATTCAGTTACACATACACTTTTTGTATTCTTTTTCATTTTAGGCTATTACAAGGTATTGAAAAAAAATTTAAGTGGCATTGTGCAGCCTGAGTGTGGCTGGAGGTGAATCAATGCTGTCTCCACTGGGAACTCTGCCTGTGTGCAGTGCTTTCCAGAATACCCAAAATAAGAGACAGCAAAATCCACACAATGTCGACTATGTAGTCCATAGAATAACCTCAGAGGAAGGTCCATAGTGTCTGGGAAGGGCATGAGGAATAGGAGTAATCTGAAGCTTCCAGGCTGGAGAACTTTTAGTTTACTAAATGGAAAGGTTGGCTAGTTATGAAAAGCACTTCCTGTATAAAGATGAAATAAGTACAAGAGACTCAAAGTGATTCTTTTTCAATTCTAAAAATGATTATATCACAAAGGAGGATAAATGGTTTAATGAAAAAGATGAAGCTCTGGAATTTAGGTACAGAAAATAATCTTAAATTACTATTAGAAAGATAAAAATAGCAGTAAAATTAAGATATCATTCCTTAAATTCATATCTCATTTTTAAGCTGAGTGGCTCTTCATTCTCAAGAATGACCACAAGAGAAAAGTTATAAAGACATAGTATGCCAATGCATATTTTTATGGTTTTGTCCTCTCTTTCTTCAGGTAGAAAAATAAATGAGCTTAAGAGCTTAATTATTCTGTAATCATTACAGTTTTCTCAGTCCTGTTGCTCTTTGACCTTATAGCAGATTCTCCCTGGATAGCTTAATATTCTGTTTCATTTAAAATCAAATTTCCCACATTGCTTTTATTTAAAAAGGTCACATAGCCATAGATATAATCACCTGATTAAAAAACCTTCACCTTCAGTGTTCAAAATATATTGCTTTTATCTTCTAATGGGATGAGTTCAGATGGTCCCAAGAAATATTCTTAAATTGTCACATAATCCTTTACAGCTAATAAACTGTTCCATAAGATTATGGTGATTATCCACAAGGTTGTGTAATTTATCTTATAAAATGTTTTTTTTTCTTCAGTATAATTGAGGTCAACAAAATTCAGGTATCTTTAATATTATGATAAATTAATATCAGTTTAAAGTGGCAATTTATTATAGGATGCAAACCAAAGTTTAAAAAGATACATTTCCAGTTTGCCCTTAAATAAAGCAAACAAACATTTTTGAAAAGCTAATGCCCATTTATGCTATTTCTTTTAACTGGTCAGATTTTATTGCTTTTGATTAGAGGCCATCACCTGATGTTTTATGTTAGGAGCTTTTAATAATGTGATATTTAGAAGAATCAGCAGAGCAGTGATTTTTCTAAGCACAAAGAAATGTAGCACATCAGAGATAATAACTTAATAGTAATTATCACAACATTGTACTATGTAAGTTTATAACTTTAGCTCTGCTTTTAAACAGTAGATAAAAGAATGATAGATGCTAAATATTACATACATATCTGTGCTAAAGAGTGAACAACATCTTCCCAGAATGTTACTTCAGTTTACTAAGTGTTACCCCACATGCTATTGGATCCAGAAATAGTGGGATAAAACCAGTATGTAAGACGTGTGGCTTAAATATTTGTAAAATGCTTATTTGCTGGGCTGGGAGAGTCTGCCTTGAATTGTGGCCAAGGAGATGGTCTAGCAAAGTTCTGAAGAAGTGTTTAAGCTTGGGAAGAGATGATTTCCTAGAAGATTGAGTCTTCTGATCACTTCCAACGATTTCCAACAAACTAAGAAAAGCAAGCTTTAAAAAACAACAACAACTTATTGTAGAAGATTCGGGTTGACTTTCCAGTTGTGGACATGAATGTCTACGTACTTACTATAAGAAACAATCAACAAAAGAAAAATTTGTCTTCAGTAGTCAAAGATGGCTGACCTGATGCAGCTGTGGTCATGCTGCCCCCACTTGTTCATCCCTTCCTAGCTTCAGATATGCCAAATAATCAGGATGCTTGACAGAGCCAAGACCATCTTTTAATCTCTGTCCCAATACCAAGTGAGTTAGCCTGAAGTTCACCAGGATAACTTCATACCAGTGAATATCAACACACAGCAATATGTTCCCTCCTGGCTTTCTCATTCCTGCAGACATAAGAATATAATTCCAAGCCCTGGGTGCCCTTTGCTTTAGCTTCTTTTATCTTATCAAGTCTGTAAGGCAAAGAATTTACTCTGCTCCATCAACTCACTCTTTCTTCCAAAACTGCAGTTAGTATCAACAGTAAAAATAAGCTCAGCCTTTAAAGTTCTGTGGTTGAACCATGCAGAGTTTAATGGATAGATTTCAGAGAAATCTCCATTTTTGCCTAGACCTCATTAAATGAAGGACTCTAAGGAGAGTCCTTAGACTTTCCTGAGAGTTTCCCCCAATCTGAAATAGCAACACTAGAGGGTTGTTGAGAAATTATTTTGTAAGATTCCCTATTCTGCACTGGACTTTTGTCACTGTAACTCCACTTATTTTCACAGAGGTTGAAAATTTCAGATTGTGGATTTAGATAGTATATACTATAATTAGCAATGTACAGTCATTGAGTGTAAGGCTTCTCCAGTCCAGCCTTCTCTGTTTACAAGCACAGAAACAGAAACCCTGAGAATGGGATAACCAGTTGACAGAGGACACAAAGTAGTAATAAACAGGGAACCCAAACTTGAGCCTTCTGACCTCCAGGACAATAAGTTTTCCACAATTGCTTTTGGTCTCTTCCTGCACCACTATCATATAAATTAACACCCAGTAACGGCATTTATGTGTTTGTTTGACTAGATATAAATAACACAGTTTTGCCTATTTTAATACAACTTAATACTTAACTCTCTCAGTTGCAGTTAGTCAGGATCTGAGTAGACATTGCCATGTTGACAGTGCTGGCAGGAAGTATATGGTTAGCAGTTGGGAGAGCATCACTAGTAAAGGCAGCAATACAGAAGGTAAAACAGACCAACATTCCATCCCTCCCATCATCCTGTCTTCCTTAGAGAGGAAAGAGAATGTTAGAAACTAACAGTTTATCTTTTGTGTTTTAGATCACTGTTGGAACAAAATCCAAAATTCATGACTACAGGATTTGAGGTGAGTAAGGAAATTATTATAAAAACCACACAGAAGAATCTAGAACTTCTCAATGATTGAACATTTTACAGTAGAATGCATAACTGAAATAGAGGATGTACTAATCTCTGGCTTATATTTCTTTGAAGAATTTAGCTATGTCCAATTCACACAACTGTTTCCTTTTCAATCTTAATATGGTGCCCAACTTTTCATGTGTTTGATAGCTCCTTTTGTTGCAAGTGACAGAAACAAAACAAACCCTTATGCCTCTTTGCCTAAAAAGGAGGGAATTTTGCTCACATCACTACCATGGAAAGGGCCAGAATTTGGCCTCAAACAGCTAAATGTAGGGACTCAACCAGTGTCCATATATTTCCCTTCCTCTTCATTGCTTGTCTCCACTTTTCTCTGGATATTAGTTTCATTCTCTGCTGCTACATCTGATATGGCCTTTCTCCACATAGCAAGGGATACGTGTACCAGCAACTCTTGGGTTATATCCTGGTAGCCTTGCAAAAGGGAGAAAAGAAAACTCTCCACCAATGTAATTCAGGTAGACAAATCCTCAGGAAAGATTCTGTTTGTCCTGGCTTGGATCATGTGCCTGCTTTGAACCATTGTAGAAGAGCTTTGAGTATATCGCTGGTCCTAACTCTGGCCATTGTTTACCCCTGCCTCCAGGGAGTAGAGTTTTTGTTTTGTTTTGTTTTTCCAGAATAAGGTAAAGTCGCAGAGACATCACCACTGTAGGAACCCCAAGTATAGTAACTATCCCAGTTTGCACCTAATGTTAGCTAACAGCCAACACTTGCTGGATGCTTACCACAGTACTACCAACAATACAGTGCTTTATACTTATTAACTATTTTCATCCTCAGTGCCCTGTGAGGAAGGCTCAATTATTACTTTTACATCAGAGGAAACGGGCGCTCACTGGGGTTAAACAATTTGCCCAGGTCACACAGATAGGTGGCAAAGCCATTGCACCTTGGCCCAGGACATGCACTGTTAATTTGTACAGTGTATTTTTATACCCTAGAGGCCCACTGGCAGACTTTTGGCCACTTCCACAGAGATCTTTCCTTCCTTATCAGTGGTCCTTAGGGATAGTTTCTTATTTAAAGCTAACTCCTTCACTTCAACTCTATCCCATCACTTTTTGCTTCCCCAGGGTCTTGTCCACCAATCATCCCTGTATCTTCAAACCCTTCCATTCTGCTAGATCATCTCCCTCAGTTTTACCAATATCCATGATCCCTTTACTTTTATCATTCAAGCTGCTTAAAGCAGTATTTTTTTACTCACTGCCTCCACTTCATTATCTTTTCTCTGTTCCCTGCAAACCACCGTATCTGTCATCTGCCCCGCTCCCACCCCCTTATACACACTATTTCAGTCGAGTGTTTCATTAGTGACCATGCTACCACTGAGTTCCCTAAGGCTAAATCTGATGGACGCTTTTCAGTCCTTACTTTTACCTTTGTTCCTCTTAACATTCTTACCTCTCCCTTCAGAAGACTATATGCTCCTCCCACTCCTAAGACTATCCCTTCTTACTGTTTTTTCAACCATTCTTCTTTGGCCACTCTTTAAATGATACACTTCTCCAGGGTTCTCTTGTTCGCTCTTCCATATTCTCTCTCTGTGAGACCACCTTAGGGATTCTCACACAGACCTATGAATATTACTTTTATCTTCTTGCTGCTAACTCCCCAGTATACAGTTCTGGTTCTGAGCTCTTCTCCCTGAATTCTAGATCCATTTATGTGACTTCTTCAAATATCTTCACTAAGACCTTGTCTTATAAGTCATCAGGATCCAGTGAATAGCTTCAAGCAGGATAGAAGTATGATCAGATTTTAATTTTATAAAGAAAAATACTTAGGAAGCATGGTGAAGCTTAAGGAGACATTGAAATAGTGCTGAGATAATGAACCATTGAATTAGAGAACACTTTGGATGGAGGAAAGGGATGTGTGAAATATTTCAGACAAAACGGACTAACTCTGGCAATTAACTGAATGTAGGCATAAGAAGGGAGTACTCACAAGTGACTTCCAGATTTTTGACTTAGATAATTGGATGAACAGTGATGCCATCAAACAAGATTGAAGTACAAGAGAGAGAATAAGTCCTGAAAAGGAAAATAATAGATGAAGCTATAAGACTGAGGCCTCCCTTCTCTCTCTTCTCTGCCTACCTTTCTAAATGTACATATTTCCTTTAGCTCATATAGGTTCATCCCTATGTCTGCTGGATGGAGACCATGTAACCCCCTTGCAAAGCTGGAATGGGAATATTTTTAAGAAAAGCAAATGAGGAAAAAATTAGCTGCTACTCCAGGAGGAATTCTCTAGGTTAAAACAAACTTCGTGGTCCTAGAGCAAATGAATTCTAGCCACTTGTTCAACTGCTTCTGTGTGATGCAAAAGCTTCTCTTCCCTGTCTGCCCAACCCCCTGGTCCCCTGCATCAACTTTAATCATTAACCTTTGTTTCCTTTCTGCTCACTAAACTGCCGAATTAGTATCTGTACTTCAAAAAGCAACTATTGGTACCATCAATCCATTGTGGATACTGTTACTTCAGTGCTTTATTTTGAGGGGCTATATTCCTCTTCATCTATTCTCTTTAGTGTTCCTCCCCAGAGCTGATACTGGATCACTTCTCAGCCCCAAAATGGGACTTTACATTTTGTTTTGCACAAATACAAGGAAGTCTGAGCTAAACGTTCCTTGTCTTAGCTTAGTAATCCCTTTATAAGTCACACATGTGCATCACAACGATGTTCTAGACCTGGCAAATATTAACATTGTTATCACACACTAATGCCCTAAAATAATGGGCCCAACTAGTGCTTCATATGCATAAGACCAACAGTAGATGCTGAAATATTGAACCAACTTCCTCTGGGTTTACCATGTATATGATGAGCCGTTCTTGGGCTTTTTATGTGTCACCACAGGTATAGAACAAAGAAACAGATTTGGAAACACAGAATAAATCTTCGCTCTACATGCAAGCAGAGCCCACTGGAATTTTACCAGGGAGAATGACCCCCTTTGCAGCGGCCCAGAGTTGTATCTGAGGAAACGATTCCTCTAGTCTCAAATGCAAAAATCTGAGAGCAGGGCCCAGTGGGTAAGGAACATGCCCTGATCTTTATGGGTTGACTTACTGTAAACACAGACTTATCCTCAGAGCTCAGCTGATGATGGCATTTAAACCAGATTATGCGATAGGGGTGGAGGCAGAGGAATCTCTGTGACACAGGACACTAGCAGTAGGGAAGAAAAATACAATACTACCAATAATACTACAAAAACTTGCAGATGTATGAGGGCGGGGGTTAAATTTCATATTTATTTATCTATAAGTTTGATTGATAAACCACTGCCCCACCATCTACCAAATCTGAATTCCATTCTCCTGCTTCTCCCCTTCAAAGACATTTTCATTTGATATAAGCTTGATGGAAGTACTTGGGAATTAGAGGAGCATACGGTTGATCTTCACAGGGTCCTGAGTCTTCCAGTGGACGGGAAACATTTTTTCAAAGAAATGGACTACTCAATTATTTTTATAAACGTTTGGGTGGGATCATCAAAAGCAGAGAATTACTTTACTAAGTCAAATATTTTTAAAATTCCTTGTTTAAAAAGAATTTTATGAATGAATTCTATTTCTTTAATATTTCTTTTAAAATAAGAGCAAATGATCCCTAGTTTCTCAATTTTGAAAAGTTCAAATCTGCAGGGCATAAATATGAGCCCAAATACACTGGCCTCTAGCATTTTCCTGTTGCTACTTTTTTTCCACAAATGGAAACGCACTTCACCTGGCTCAAAATCACAGTTTATTTACTAAAAATCTCCATTGAAACCACACCCATAAAAGTATTAGTAGGAATAGTAGGAATCCCATACACAGCTCCTGAGCAGGCCTCCAAGGCTGTTTTAATGATTTATACTTCCCTGAGAGGTTGAGGTCTATACATGAAATCTTAATTCCTTCTCTGAGACTTACAGATTTTATCCAAGAACCAATAGTGTTAGTGTAAACATACGCTAAAGGGTCAGACTTGCTGACGCACATTTAATTCTTTCCATGAACGACCATCTCCCTTGAGAAAACTATCCAATCATAAAAGTAACAAAGATTTGCAGCAAGGGTCTGACACTGAATATAGAATAAGTGGAGAGTGAGATAGCTGGGTTTTGATCACACTCCTTAACAAAATCCTTTTACCGCTAGGATTTTTGGTTAACTAAAGCTCATCACTTCTAATCTGGAGAAATGCAGGAGGCCCCAAGGCCCGAGTAGGAGAAGCGATGTGGGCAAGATGGAAAATCCATCTCTAAAAGGAGGAATGTCATTTCTTAGTTAGCGATCTCCAAAATTCTGATAACGTAGAAAGAAACCATCATTATTATTGATAGTCTCTGAAGGTGCCTGTTCTTTACTACTAGGCTTAATGTAAAAGAAAATATAAACTCTTTTAGCAGCATAATTCAACGGTTCTACACTGCATGCTGGTTACCACAAGGAAATGGCAGCCTCAGGAGTTTTGTAATATGGTCTCTACTAGCATTTGCTCGTTTATTAGGACAGTAATAAATAGTTGTTCTGAACAAAATTTTCACTAAGGTATTAAGGCTTATTGGAAATTATGACAAATGAGCAATGCTGACTCGCTGTTTGTATGTCAAGTAGTTCAGAAGTTTTGTCTGGAGACTGGGCTCTAAGTTAATCTCATTAGCATTAACAACTTTCCATTTGAGGGGTATTTTTTTTTTTCTATCTGCAAATATTAGTAAGGTTAGAAACTGTTTCACTTAATGAAACTAGTTCTAAAAGCTAGTCTTTTAGAAAGACATTATTGACCATAATCACAAGCTTGGATTTACATGGATGATGGATTCTTTGCCCAAACTTTAAATAAATGAAATTACCGAGGCGTCTTTTTTTTTTTTTTTTTTAATTCACCTCTCATCCCCAGTTCCTGAAGGGGCTGTGACAGTCCTTTCTTGACACACAATTGACATTAGGGAGGAAGCTCAATAGAACATGTGCCAGTTACTCCAACTTCTGTTCCTACTGGGCTTTGAGTTTACATATAATTCAGGTACCCATGGTACCCAACCTAATAGCCAGCTGTATAATAGGACACTTCCCAAATAACAATACAGAACAAACTATAAGCTGCTTCATGTGAAAGATAAACTTATTTTCTTAAGGCATCCTACTGATAAGTCAGGAGCTTGATTTTGTCAAAGTTTCAGGCAAGTTCAACCATTACTTTGTCCTTCAGTGTACTCTAAAAATGCCTTTACTACTCACTTCTTTAACATTTACCTCTCCGAAGTCATGTTAGTTAATGACTTTGTTAAGTAATTAATTAAAATTAGTTAATTACTTTACATAATTACAATGGTTTAATCATAACTAAAAATTTATGTTGGTATATGCAAGGTCCTGTCTAACCAGAAATAAAATTACCCAATGTGATGATTAATTTTATATGTCAATTGTCACTGGACCATGGCATGCCCAGATAGCTGGTCAAATATTATTTCTGAGTGTGCCTGGGTGGGTGTATCTAAAAGAGATTAGCACATGAGTCAGTAGACTGGGTAAAGCAGATGGCCCTCCCCAGTGTGGGTGGGCATCACGCAATCAGTGGATGGTTGAATTCGAGGGTCTCTGCCTGGTTGCTTGAGCTCATGCTCCTGGTTCTCAGGCCTTTAGACTCAGACTAGAATCCGTACAACATTGGCTTTTGGGATCTCAGGTCTTTAAACTACATACCTGTGGCTTTCTTGTGTCTCCAGTTTGCAGAAGGCAGAGTGGGACTTCTGACCCTCCATAATTACGTGAGCCAATACGTTATAATAAATCCCTTCATATATATATATATACACATACACAAATATA
Source organism: Camelus ferus (assembly GCF_009834535.1). Taxonomy (NCBI): domain Eukaryota; kingdom Metazoa; phylum Chordata; class Mammalia; order Artiodactyla; family Camelidae; genus Camelus; species Camelus ferus. The sequence continues at coordinate 51,748,316 of NC_045709.1, forward strand.
CATGTAATACACATATTTATGTATATACCCTATTAGTTTTGTTTCTCTGGAGAATCCTAATACACCCTCCATTTGGAAATCTGCCCGCCCCCCAATCTGTAAAGGTTATTAATGGGAACAGTGAAGTGTGCAGCACTGGAACACAACATATCCACATCCCAACTGCAGTCACCCTCTGCCTAGTGCCCTCTCAGTCCAAAGGGAAAAACTCATGGCCAATTACACTCTTCTTCTGCAGCCTACTTGTTATATCACCGGGTTCTCAGACCTCATGGGAGAGTTAGCTAAGTACATGGCTGCACGGATTTTATACTATTTATTCATTTAGTCAGTAGTTCACCATCAGTAGATGTTCTTCTAACTATTTTAAATTAGCATATGCTAGTGTTTTTTGCATTGTGTCAGCTGATTACTTTCGTGCAGAAAAAGGCTAACCTTGAGTCCCCCAAAACTAGCCAATTATCCAACAACCAATGGGTTTCTGGTCTCTGAGATGCAAAGCAAATTTCAAATCACAAATTCTATTTGGCTTAAGAGAACTGAAACAGACTGGTGTGTTTATTCCCTAGAGTTCCCTTTGTTTCTGTCACAGGTAATGCATTTTTAATATACAATTAAATATGATAAAAAATACATAAGCCTATAATTCTGAGCTTTCCTATAGCCGAATGAATTCTACATTTATTTTCAATAACTATTTAATGAATTTAATTGTAATATTAAAGAAAGATCCTTTTGAATATTATTAAATTATCTGCTCTCTGTGATATAAGAGCCAGCCTAAAAGATACATTTACATTTTAATTATTAACATAACATGAAGAGCTAAAACCAATTGAAAAGAATACCTAACCTAAGTTCCAGCTTTATCTGCTTGAAATAAGAGAGAAAACAAAATTGAGGCTCCTTGATTTGCATGTAGATTTGGGCAATTCCTCATCTAACTCAACTCTCTCATTCAGAGTGTCAACTTGACTCACAGGAATGAGCAGAATTGAATACTTCCTGAGAATTTACCCAAGAACTGGGGAAACGGAGATAACTCATCCCTGATTAAATCAGAGTAAAGTATGCAGTGCAGCCTTGTTTGGGTGGATGATTGGTTTTGGTCTTTTGAACCACTATGCTCAGCCCCAGTAGGAGAATGTCAAAGGTCACTGGGTACGAATTCAAAGTCAGGAAGGTAATGTCCCTCCAACAAAGAGAAGGAATTTCCAGAAGTGTTTTTTTCTTTCTCCAAATTCAGAGGCTTCTCAGCTTATGTTTCCAAAAAGGAGAAGATGTTGAGTAGAGGAAAAAATATTTACTATAAAATAATAATTTGAGGGCCTAAATGAGAATGAAAGATGCATGCTTTTGAAAGTTTGTTGTTGTCATTGTTAAAACACCTCATTTGTCCAAAACAAACTTCTAGGAGCACAACTAGGTACTATAGCATAAAATGAAAATCAAGATAAAGCTGGAGTAATAAGAAATGCTGAGGATAATCATGTAAAATAAGGGAGTTTTCATTTTAGAGATGATGGGAATAGATAAGAAAATAAGTAATTGTGTGTCTTCCATTTAAATACAAATTCCCACTGCCAAGAAGGTACCATTAATTCTTGTTCCAAGCAAATATATCCTTGCCTTCTTTTCAGAGAACTCTGTTTAATCTCTGGGATTTTTGTTTCTTTTTTTTTTTTTTTTTTTGGTAAGTCTCCTACCTTAGTTGCTAATGGACAAAGTTGCTCTTTGTCTTCAGCTAGATATTTCTTTTCTGAAGAGAGACAATAGTGTTTTTCTTTATTTCTACTGGGGATGATTGGGGTTATTTGAAATTTATTCCTATGACCAAGCAGGGAGAGGCAATGTGGTTACAGCAAAGAGATGAACAAAAATGTGTCAAGGATAATGTAAAAGCTTTTCCTCCCTTGGGTCAGCCTACCTCCCATTCTTGGAGATGTGCTTTTTTCCCCCTAAATAAATCCTTTAACATCTTTTATTAAAAAAAATTAACGTGTTACACACACATACAGACACACACACACAGACACACACAAGGATAATGTAAAAAAATGAAAATATTTTAAGCTATTAGAAACTTCCACAAAAATAAGTACTGAATAGAGAGATCAAATGGGATGAAATTGCTTAGTAATCATCAATACTTCATTATTTAATTGCAAACATATGGTTCCTGCTAATAAATAAGCTTCTTGTGAATGGAAAATATTTAATGGAAAATGTCACCAAATATGATTTTATATGTGTGTGTGTATATATGTGTACACAAACATACATATATAGTGGATGGGGGAGAAAGACAGATTTTTAGTAGGAAAGGAGGAAGGTTGCAGGCAAAGTTGAAAGTTAAGCTTTTATGATGTAAATAGTCTTTGGAAGTTAGAACAATCATATCAGATGATCATATTATCTTTATTTAATTAATGCATTTAAACAACTTTATGAATTAAAATTATACATATCTACTTAAACCAGAGATCAAATTTCTAGAAATCATAATAGACAGATTTGATAATATAAATAAAATTACAAGATTTAGCAAATAAATATACAGGATACCAATGAAGTCTGAATTTCAGCTAAACCACAAATGATTTTTAGTGTTAGGTATATTCCAAATATTGCATGGGACATAAATGTAAAGACTTCAAGGCAAAGACCTGTTTGCTTGCAACAAGAATTAAGGCTAATCTAATCCTTAGAAGCTACAGTTTTGTACTTCCACAGCAGACACACACTTCTTTCTCTGTCTACTTATCTCTAAAATGAAAATTCCTTTATTTTATTTGAGTATTTGTCAGCATGGGACATAGTTACATTTTTTAAATTATTTGTTATTTATTTGAAAAGTCAGATTTAACTGGGCATCCTATATTTTACCTGGCAGCACTAGAAAATGCTAGAATTACTTCTAATATCAGGGACATTTAACATTTTAAAAAGACTGTCCAAATTTCAGACAGTCTGTAGTATTCAATACTGTAAAACGAAGTGGTAGTAGTTTTAGACAAGGAGCAGTTTCTCAAATGTAGTTACAGTCAAGGCTTAGTAGAGGCATTTTTAATGTATCTGAATTATAACCCTTTTCCAGCCCCAAATGCCTAATCTCAAGTTTGTAAAGTTTTGGTTTTGGTTTTGGTTTTTTACTTTGAAATTTGAAGATGTAGGAGAGGGAAAAAAGGTCCCCTTAATATTCTTGAATATCTGTGTTTTCCTCTTCACAGAATCCCATACCATCCCCATATGTCCTTGCCTGAGCCAATCAACCCAACCTGACACCTTCTCTCTGCCTAGTTGCACTTGGATCTCTGGGCGTTTCAGGCTGGGTCCAGAGTCTTCTGATAAAACCTCAATTCTGTTATGCACATTTCATGAATTCTTCAGATCAGCAGTGCCCAGAAAACTGAAATATTTAGAGTCAGGTAGGCTTCCCTGAAGTGTTGACTTGTCTCTATCTCCAATTATTTAGTATAACCAATATGGTTATAGTAGATATTTCAGTGTCCATAAAGAACCATAAAAACATTCCACTGCCCTTTTGCCTGGTAAAGACTGTTACTAAGTTCAAAGCCTATACTGCTCACCGCATGACAGGCCAATAAATTGAGAGACAAGGTGTTGGGGCATGAAATAGTGAGTTTATTCAGAAAGCCAGGAGACTGATAAGTTGGTGGACTAGTGTCCCAAAGAACCATCTTATCCAAGTTAGAATTCAGGCTTCTTTTATACTAAAAGAGGAGGGAATGTGGTTGGTTGTTACAAACATCTTGGTGCAAGAATGCTTTGTTCTTACAACTGTCCATGTAGGTCTGGTCACAATTTCCTATAAACCTCCAATAAGACAATTGTTATTTTCTGTTCTGCAACTTTTTAAAAGTGTTAACCTTTAAAGGTCAAGCCTGGGAGGTAGAGCCTTGAGAATTAGGTGTCATGTATATTTCAGGCTATAGGTAACATTCTTTTACAAAAGGCACAGAGCCAGCAGACTAAGCACAGGCAACAAAGCACAAAGCTTAGAGCTAAAGGAATAGACCCAATAGGGAGTCAGGTTTGTTCTTCTCTGTTGTAAGTCCATTATCACTCCCTTTGATACACACTATAACTTAATGAAGACCCCACAGATAAAGTCCAGAAACTCTCACTCTAGACCTCAACAATAAGAACTATTGCCACTTAAGAGCTGAAATTCGTTGTAGCAAAACTATTCTCATCTTAGCTCTAAAGAGGGCTCCTGAAAGTAAGATTGCTGCCAGAGATTCATTAGTTGCATGAGGTAGAAATTTAATGATTCAAGTATCTGTACACAACAGTGTGACCCTGTATGAATAGGACAAAAGGAAAACTAAGCTTTAAATCATCTCAATAGTGAATTTAATCCTCTTTAATAATAACCTCCCAAATGAAATATACCTGTGTGAAATTGTTTGAATTTATAAGAGTCATTTATAGATTCTGGAGACAAACACTTTGTCAGGTATATATATTGCAAATATTTTCTCTTATTCTGTGGCTTGTCTTTTAATTTCCTTAACAATGTCTTGATGAGCAAAATTTTAAATTTTGATAAAGTATTATTTATAATGTTTTTCTAGAGTTCAGTCTAAGAAATCTTTGTCTACCTTAAGGTCATGGATATATTCCTCTCTGCTTTCTGCAAGAAACTTGATAGTTTTAGATTTTATATTTAGGGTTGTATCCATTTCAAATTACTTTTATGTATCATGAGGAAGGAGTTGAGTTGATCTTGTTCTGTGTGGCTTGCCTGCTTGCAAAAGTCACATCATCTCTAATTTCTGCTTGTTTTTGTTTGCCTTCCAGTGGCCTTCAAGGGGTGGCTTTTCAGTTGCTGTTTTAAAATTTTTTCTAGAGCCTATAATTACTACCAGTAGTAGAGTGTTTCAGTCCATTTAAGTTGCTCTAACAAAAATACCATATGCTGGGTGATTTAAACAACAATTATTTATTAAAGTTCTGGAGACTGGGACGTTCAAGATCAAGGTGTCAGCAGATTCAGTGTCCGATGAGGCCCTGCTTCCTAGTGGGTATCCTCTCTTTGTGTTCCCACATGGCAGAGGGTTAATCCAATGCAAGCTATTTCTCCAATACCAGAACACTCTTCAAACACAACTAACCCTTTTCAATGTCAAGGGATCTTGGTTATGACACCCAGAACTAGCTAACTCCTTCTTCTAGTACCTTGCCAGACAACCTTGTACCAGCCAGGTGCCGTGCTCTGAGAGATGAACCAAATCACCAGGCCTCCAATTGGTGGGGTCTTTGAGAAACATGAAAAATTCCAGGGTAGGTGATCTGGAAAACGTGTGCTTTAAATAGAGGCTGAGCAATCCTGCCTTAGGGTTTAGAGAGAGTAGTCTAGTGCTCTCATGAAAAGTGATTTTGTCATTTATCACATAGTGTGTATCTATAACAATTTATTCATTTTATTGCTTGGTACTAATCTTTTACTTTGCAAGTAATGTTTCTACAACAATCTGATAAAAAGCACATGCTTAATAAAAAATTAAGCAATGAATTTCCATTTTTCATGACATTTGATAATAAGCAAGTAATTTGTCTATATTTACCATCTAACATGGTTCTAACAGCAGAAATTTTGAGTGCCTGAAGACACAAATCTGCTAAAGAACTATCAGCATCTACACAAAAGCTAGTAGTTACATTGACCATTTAACGCGTCCATCTGAAGACAGTGACTTAACACATTACCACAGAGGTACCTGCATATCACTTTCTGAAGTATAATTTTTCAATTAGATCAAATGACTATTCTTCTAAAGTAATTTAATTTACTTTCAATTCCAAGTTTTTTTATGCATATATAAATAAAGCAATAGCTATTAATATGTTGGTTTCAAGCCAGTTTTATGTTAGTATCATCAAAGGCTTCAAATAATCAGATTAATTTTTAAATGCTTTGTTCTCAACCAATTTATAAAATCACAGTAAGACTCTTTTCGAAGTTCATTCTTTTACTTGAATATAAAACAGGGTCTGAAACCTGCTGTAAAATCAGTTGTAAAGTTCAACATTAAAGATAAAATTATGCATGTTTTGGTGATATTTCAAATATAAATTTTGATTGAAGATAGCATTAAAATAAAAATACATTTATTAAATGAAAAAATCTATGGAGCAAAAATTTGGAATTGGTCATGGTACACACGTAATTCAAAATTGCACTTAATATTTTTTGATATTCTGCCAACTGAAAAAGAACTTGCACTTATATAAATGTATAAATACTTTTATATATGCACAGAATAATTGAACTATAAAATTTTTGTTAGGCTGATCTTGAATATAAAATAAATATGTCATCATAGCACTATATGCTTTTTCTCTTTTCTGACCAATGAATGTCAATAGGATTTTAGTATTTTGAGAATCTGGAGAACTACTTTTTAAGTTAATTGTCTTAAAATGGTATTGAACATTTGCAAATGAGTCCTCTAAATTTCAGCAGATTTTGTTCAAAAATCATTTAAAAATCTTAAATCAAAGTATTCAATAAATGAAGAGCCAGAGCTCATCAGCTTTTGAAGCTTTTATTGACTTGCTGTTACTGAAAACAAAGCTTGCAAACAGGAAAACATTAAAATGCATTGCTTAATAGCAAGGGAGCAATTGAACAAATTGAATAAAAAGAGCACAAGTGGTGTGCAATATGAAATTGTGAAATTCTGTAATTATGCTTTAGAATGATGCTTTCCGAACTATCTATGATAAAGAACCAATTAAAAAATTTTTTGTACAATTCTTCAGAAAACAGTATTTCTGTAAAGTACAATAAAAATAAGTTAACAGAAAAATAAAATGGACAAAAAAGAAATACAAAATTCAAGCCCACATTTTTTATTATTAGTTTATGTGGACATATGATTACATTTTGATAAATATAGCTAGAGCTATCATAACAGAGGAAAAAGAAAAGAATTACAGAAATTCTACAAGTTGCTCATTGTGCTTTTAGGCAACTAATATATAGAAAGGCTATTAAATCTGTAACTTTTTGTCATTCTGCAGTTGTAATCCAAGAAAAAATTATGATTGAAATACGGTTCCTTGTATGAAACACCTAAACACACACTTTCAATGAGTAGCATGTACACCAATATTTTTGAAATCATTTATAATTAGATTTTATAATATGTATAATTTTCATGTTTAGATATTTGTAATTTTATCTATAGTTATTTATAGAAGATAAGATACAATGTTTGGGAGGGGACTTTTTTCTTAATTTATTAAAATTTTTTTTATCTTTTGCTTTTCCTGGTTTTTTTTTTTTTAATTGAAGTATATTTGATGTATGGTATTATGTTTCAAGTGTACAACAGTGATTCACAATTTTTAAAGGTTATATTCCATTTAAAGTTATTATGAAATATTGGATATATTCCTTGTGTTGTATAATATATCCTTGTAGCTTATTTATTTTATACATAGTAGTTTGAACCACTTAATCCCCTCCCCCTAACTTGCCCCTCCCCCTTTCCCCCTCCTCACTGGTAACTGCTAGTTTGTTCTCTATATCTATGAGTCTTTTTGTTTGTTTGTTTTATTGACTAATTTATTTTACTTTTTGGAGTCCACATGTAAGTCATATCATACAATATTTGTCTTTCTCTGTCTGACTTACTTTACTTAGCATAATACACTTCAAGTCCATCCATGTTGTTGCAAATGGCAAAATTTTGTTGTTTTTTATGGCTAAGTAGTATTCTATTGTATATACATGCCACATCTTTATCCATTCATGTGTTGATGGACACTTAGCTTCCTTCCATATCTTGGCAATTGTAAATGATGCTGCTATGAATATTGGGTACATGTATCTTTTCAACTTAGACATTTAATTTTTTTGGATATATACCCAGAAATGGAATTGCTGGGTCATATGATAGTTCTATTTTTAGTTTTTTGAGAAATCACATTGTTTTCCACAGTGGCTGCACCAGTTTTCATTCCCACTGGCATGTACATCAATATTTAAAGTTTTTAATATGACAACTGAACTTAGTTCTTGATTGTTAGTTTATCTAATCTGGGTTGGATTGACAATAATGCTACTTGCAAGGGATAATATGTGTCTAAACTCTTTTTTTTATTAGTATAAAAACATATTAGAGAAACCAGAGTCACAAATTTCAAAAAAATTTCAACAAATGATTTTTCAAACTTTCATATAAAGTCAAGCAAATGATACTGTAGTTTCAAAATTCATAAGTAATCCTTCATGGGTAACCAGTTCTGACAATTTGCCCCATGAGGTTATAGTTAAATTTGTTATATAATTTTATGAAAACAATGAATTTCCTGTGCAGGATCTTCTTGTGATAGAAAATAAAATTCAAAATAGTCCATCAAATTCATGAGGTATTTGGTGACAGCCTTTTTTGGATGTGCAGTATCAAGATCATCACTCACTTCCTTGATAATTATTGGTTATGGAAACATGGAAAATGTTGTAATAATCTATAGAAAGTCTGTCTTCCAAGCTTCTAACTTTAAATTGTGCCCTTCAGTCTTTTCTGCCACTAAAAACATGTGTTGCATTCCTTAATTGTACGGATGCAATAAGATCATTAAAAATTTCAAAAATAGCAGACAAATAAGCAAGTCAGGAGTCCAATTTACATCTTTAAAAACCTGGGACCAAATTGCTTTCTTACCTTGCAGAAACACATTCTTGATAGAATCATACCTCCACATGCCATAGCATTTATATATGATCAATTTCCATATTATCACATAATTAAGAATATTCTGAAACTTAACATCTGTTAGAGGTGGTATAAAATCTATTGGTCATATTTTCTCTGAAATCACTTCCAACATCATCTTCACCATTTTCTCTACTATAACTATACATTCAAAGAAGGCATATCTTTTCAGGTATAAGAGCAAAGTTTATCTTGCCCATCAGTAAACTGGAGTAAAAAATAAAAATACATGTTATGAACCAAAATAATCCATTGAGCTATATAAGTATAGTTGTTTTTGAAATCCATTAAAGAACTGAGTACAAAAAGAAACCTAAATGAACCAAACTCCAGAAAATAAGAAGCTCGCAAAAGAGAAAAACAATCCCCTGCCACTGTCATTTCTGAAACAGAAGGGGAGCAATCTGCTACTGATAAAGGTAATGAGTAACCAGTCTAACATTCAACAAACCTTTCAGGGCTGTGTGTGAACTGGCCTGATGGATTAGTAACCCAAGGAGCCCAGCTCACAAAGGAAAACGTGCATCACCCTCCAACTCTCTCCCTCACATCTTTACTGGGCGTGGTACCCTAATGAGGCAGGAAGGGAGAGCTGAGAGAAATTACTATGGATTACTATTGGCATCCCCAGTTTTCAGTTAAGGAAGACTGACGGAGGGGCAGGAAGGTTGAGAGAACTATCTCAGGGGTGATCCCTGTCATCACAGAGGAGAGGCCAGCTACAGCCACCCTCCAAAGGCCAGGAGTGGTACAGCAGGGATGAAAAAGGTAAGCTAAGGCACAGAATTGGAGATTGAAGAGAATTCCCAAAACCACCCATATGTGCTGGCAAGCAGAATGTAACGCCAGGAGAGATCTCCCACTGTTCAGAAGGCACATGGCTCAGCTATGAAATGCAGCAGATGTCCTGAAACATGCCAGTGCTAGGATCCCAGACCCTGCTGAAGACTAGATCTACTTTAGATTCCACAAAGCATCATTATCATTGTTTTATTGATGCAATAGTCATTTAGATTTACCCATATAATTGATCTTTCTGTTCCCTTATGTTTCTTCTTGAGTCTCTGAGTTTCCTTTTGGTATCACTTTCCTCTACTTAAAGAACATTCTCTAGTACGTTTTTAAAAATAGGTCAGCTATTAGCAAAATGTATTGTGTCTCTTTTTTTGCTGGGTCAAGAGATTCATAATGTAAATGGAACTACCAGTTTAAATTGCTCTGTGTGAGGCCTCCCCCTTGAAAATCCAGAGGATTTTCCTCTTCATAATCAGGTCATAGCTAATTTGGACACTGTCTTATGTCTAAAGTAGATATAACTTGAAGATCTCTGAAAGGTACCAGACTCCTCATGGCCCAAAAATTTACCAATATTGGCTAGATTTTAGGGACTGAACCCATCAAAATTCAGACCCGCCTAGCCAGTCCTTTACCCAAGCTTGTCCAATATCCTTTGAAACAGAACCAAAGGAAGGATTACAGCCCGTAGTATAAACACCAATAGAAATGGACGTAATATGCCATGCACTATCCTTTGAATTACTCCTAACCTATCCTAGATAAGAGTTCAAGATCTTAAGGCTGTTCGTAGAATGATTACTTCTCAGAATTGCCTGATCCTCTGGATAAAATTCTAATAGTCATTACCCTACACTAGTCAGAGAGTCATTTTCCTTCCACTGGCCCTTCTGGTACCTAAAATATCCCCACCTATATCCTCTAAAATATCCTCTAACTTCTAGTAATGAAAAAAAAAGAAAAAGGACTCTGATCCTGGAAGAACAAAGTACTTCTGCAAAAATCATTACAGTAATGTCCACTGAGACCAGGAATAAGATGGAAGTAAGAATAAATATTGGAGCTATTTTTCTACACAGTTCAGTTTTTCTCCCTAGAGAGTCTTCAACTGCTTTACAGAAGTTATTCAACTCCAGGGAATCTGCCTTTCCCCAAACAGAGCTGACATTGCTGTCATATTAAATGATTCCTACACTAACACATTGTCTGTGCCCTCTAGGACACTATTTTGTTTTATTATATGAAACCAGTCCTTTGCTTGTTTATCACAAAGAAGCCATCCCTTGTAAAAAAAAAAAAAAAAAAAAAAAGGTCTCCTGGCAGCAGGTGCCCCAAAACTTAGAAAATGAAGGCATATAGGCTACTTTGGAGAATTACTCAGAAGAATCACTAATTTACTCTTGTATGTACAACATCCAAGCAATAGTTCCTGTAGTGGAGTGTATACAATTGGAAAAGTTGGCAAGAAATTTACACAACTGAATAGGGTGGTAAGAAATTAAATCTTAGCCATTATTATAGATGATACTTCCATAGCTCATTTTAAGCTCATTAGACAAATCTAAACTTTTTGGTCCAGACAATAATGATGAAAGTAATAGCTTTAGATTTTCTATTAGCCTGTCAATGCGACATCTGTAGCATTGCTAACAATTCCCTTGCATTTGGATAAACATGACTGGCCAAATAGAACAATTCAACTCTAAGAAGATGTCCATGTGACTCTTCAAAGTAGACCCAAATGGACTCTAGATGTGTTTCCTTCCTTTGAATTCTAATCATCATTCTGGTCTCAGACCTTGTGAGTATTGTAATTTCCAAGTGTGGACTCACCAGTCTTCAATACTTCTGCACAGCCATTGGCATACGACATGATTTAACAACTTCTCATCTGATGAAAGGAGGAAAAAGGACAGACCCTGGTCCAACCCCAGGGTCTGTTTGTTGTTTATTGTTTTTGAGATAATGTACATCTAGAGATTGTGATGGAAGTAAAGATCTGGAATGAGAGGCTTCTCTGCCTACCTCTCTAGCCTGGCTAGACTTTGTCCAGAAGGAAGAGAGGGTTCAGAAGAGACTAATTATTCAGGAGAGAACAGCATATGCAAGATATACAAGGCTAAGAATAATCACGTTTACTGGTTCTACCCTTGTAACCATACAGTGTCACATGACTTGCATAATACTTCTTTGCTCAGAATATCATCTAGTTTTGCACTGACCCTCACCTTAAGAAATCAGTCAATCCAAAGTCTCACTCTGATTCTGATACAGCATGCCCTAAGAACTTCTGAGGTCAATCATAAGCAACAAAAACCTCTGCTTTCTTTGTTAACTAATAAGTTTTTCTGAGTTTTCCTTGTGTTGTTCCCCCTTGCTGAAGCATGTCAATAAAACTCCAGTTACTTATACCATAGGAGGTTTCTTTATTAGCGCAAAAGTCTATTCACACGTAGAATAGAGTACAGAAACAAAGTAGATATAAAATATATCCAGTTAGGCTATAGATTAATACAAATATTCACAGCTTAAAAAAGATGCAAATGATTAAGCAGAACTTGAGAAGTTATAGCAGGAAATTGATCTCCCCATCATAAAGCATTAAAATACTATATTGTTGGGTAACTCTGTAGTGTTCTTCCTCTAAAGACTTGGGAGACATGGAAAGACTTTGAAAGATGGCATTTTAAACTACACTAATATTTACTAGTATTAGTAATACTGAGTCACTGTTCATATGAAAATTTTTTTTAAATCCCAGAATAAAATAATGAGGTTTGCTGCAAACAAGCACTAGAGAAACAACCTTGGATTGAAGACAGCTCTGGCAATCCATACCACCATCACAAAAGGCAAGATACTTACGGTTTAGACCTCAATTTTCTCATATATAAAATGAAATAATAACATCTAACATGCTTAACTGAAAATGTTACTCAAAGAGACAAATTAAATAATGAAAGTGAAAGGGATTGTAAAAAGGCAAAATACTGTACAAAGTTAAGACTGACACTGTGTATATGCTTCACGTTCTATAGCTTTTTTCATTGATTCACACTATTGCCACACCTAACCGGTCTGCTGTCCCCATACCCATCCATCCTAATTTCCCATGCCATAAAAAAATCAAAATATTACAGCTTCTAGAAATGGGAATTGAAGCTTCCATACAATTTAGTTATTTACTTGAATTTGAACCAGGAAGTAGGGTTGAGAGGTCAGGGGTGCAGCATAGCAAATCAACTTCAATATATGACAACACTGAGAAATCAACTTCTCCCCGTGCTTTGGGTAGCTGTATGAATCAAAAACAATTCATTTAAAATGTAATTTTGCATGTGATTAATCTATCATCCAGTCTGATTGCCTGTGGTACATTTTTATAATTATAAATTGAATGGAGAATAAAGATAATTCAAATAATCTTATTGGCTAAGGCACAGGGCATTAATTCAGTTTAAAATAGCAATAATGACCTCAGCCCAGGACATTTCCAGGCAATTAATGACTGGTTGGAGTTAATGGACCGGGTTTCAGCCAAGGACCATCAACTCCTCCTGGCTGGACATCAATCCTCAGAAAATGCTGAGTGCTCAGAGCATAGTCAGACTCATTCAGAATTTGACATCACCCCAACTTTTTATTTTCAAGTAAATTTCTTGCTCTACTCTTTTCCCTAAAATCCCATTTTACTTGTAAACTAGGTAAAAAAATGTTGGATATTGTTTTTGAGTAGTAAATTAATTCATGGAACATAAGAACAACTAGATGTCACACGGTCATAACACATTAAGTAGTATTGTAATGTTGAAAACATAGTACAGACCCAAAATACAAGACATTCATGCTCCAACTTGACAAATGCCTCAGTATCAGTCCTACTAAGGAGAGCCTAGGTGATGTGCCCCCTTTTCATGTTTTTATTTTATCTGTTTCAGAAAGAAAATCAGAGTTAAACTATAAATGACAATTTCTACTTCTGACCTAAACAGCTGCCTGGCTTGACTTTAAATTCTTTTCCAGAATGAGTAGGAGACACAGGAGAGAGAAGCACTACTTTTAATATAAGCCCAAGCGATACCACATGACAACATCATCAGTCATTTCAAGCTCCTCTAGAACGCTTCACATATTTTTTTCCCATCTCACAGGAGGCATATGAAACAGATGACCTGGATCACCAGTATGGCATGCCTGGGCTCTTTGTGAGCCATTCAAGCAGAGAGAGGGATTCGGCTGGCCAGCCCCCATCTCTATGGGAGGCCACCGGGATGCTGTTCACCCAGGAGTCCCAGCCTATAGCAAAAACACCGCGATGTCTCATTGACTTTGCCTCCCACCAGCTACCCCTGGCCCTCTTTTTTCTACTGATTCCTTTGTTGTTTTAATCCATCACAGGGAAGGCAGAAGTCAGGAAATAACAGTGTGTAAAGTGGCCTGTACTGTCAGGGTCACTGGCCCTGAAGGCATGAACTCAGACCACCTGTGACTGTTAATGAAAGAGAAGAGGCTTCATTGAGAGATCAACGCACGTCCACAGTCTGGTCTTGGCTGAACTTTTTGCCGTCTATTCATTACTGATTTGAAAAGGCAAACCTTTAAAAACTGTGTGTATTATATTCAAGTGGACAATTCATTGTCATTATCACTTACATTAACAGCTAATGTCCATACTAGCCCTCATGCAGGCTGTGCCCAGTCACTGCCTGTGCAAGGAGAGAAAGCCCCTCAGTAGCTGAACTAATGGTTCCCAGAGGGGAACTTCTCAGTGGGGATGGGAGATGTGTTCCCAAGAATAAAGTCTAGTCATTGAAGGTGATTGATGATAAGAATAGTCAAAATAATGGTAATAATAATACACCCAAAGTAAAATATTGCATTTCCCATGTTTTCTTACTTACTGGGATGATGGGTATCTATCATTAAAGCCATTATTTCTGTCAAAAGGAGACATGAAATAACTCGACAGCTGTCACAAAGAACACTTATGTATTGATGGTTTGATGTCTGATGAAGCCAGAAAAACAAAGAAGTCCAGAATACGGAAGCTGCCCAGGTCTGGGTGTACCTCCATCCAGGAGCCACATGCAGGTGTGGGGCAATCAAAATACTGATGATTATTAAGCAGGAGTAGGGAAATACTAAAAATGTGATCTATCAAATGTTGCTAAAGTAGATTTGATGTGCTGGAATAGTACATGTCTTAATTTAATCAAGAAATGATATTTATGCAAATCAGCACTAAATCTGGAGGCAAATTAATAAGTTCTACAGAATAAAAATAAAATGTGAAATTGAGGGAAAAAGCAGTCATTTTTATATCAATTTATAGAAAGCAGTTGATAAGCTATGTCAAGAGTCCTAGCTTGATTTCTAGAAGCAGGCAACTTGGAAGAATATATATTCTACTAATAAGGTCATTAACTAGATAATTGGTTTAGGAGCAGATTTTTTATGCTGGAGCTCAGAGGATTCAGGAATCTTGAGCCCTATTTAGCAGAGCTAGGAAATGAACTCATGTCTGTCTTAACCCAAAGCTTGCAACATGCTTTCTGCCTCCCTATAGTCCACATGCCAAAATTTCTTCCTAGCATTCCGTACAGTGTGCTAGTTCACTTAGAAAGATTTCACAAACCATTTAAATGTGCAAATAGGAGGAAGGCTGGTTCATAGTGACTCCATTACTAGCCATCTATCTAACCTATTTGGCTATAAAACAAGATGACAGGACAGGACCCCAAAAAGCTCTGATTTGCATCTAATCATAGATTAGAATTTAGAAAATCTCTTCATCTAAGGGAGGCCACAGTTTCAATCAGAAGATGACAAATAAGTGACATCAATACTCAAATTTCAAAGCAGAGAACATTCAAACATGAATAATCAAGATCAAGAATCAAGTCGCATAAAACTTTTGTGTTATTTAACCTAGGCATTTAAGAAAAAATGCCATATGGTTAAACATTATTCCTAACTGAGCCTAGGAGAAGAAGAAAAACACTGAAGGTATGTACACCTTTCTGGGTACCAAGTTGACAGTCTCTGTCCTCTTAGCTCCTCCGATTAAATTGTTTCTAAGATGTGTTTATCTTGTGAACTCCTGTGTTTAATTTCCATTAAAATTATACAGTGAGTGTTAATTAACTGTCTTCCCTCCATCTACTGAGAATATGTTATTTCTGCACATGCTTATGAGCATGTGCAGTGGGTTTATTTTGCACTTAGAGAGCAGAGTCAGAAACTGATGAATGGCAAAGTCGCCTGTCAAAGGAGATGCCTTTTTAATTCTCTTTTAAAATAAGTGTTGCACGGGTTTAGGATGGAAAGTGCCTCACTCTATCTCAGTTTTATGGAACTGACATAAGTCGCTGTTTCTAATCTGAGTCCATTTTTAAGATGTAATCCACTCTCTTTAGAGTTATAACAACAACCACCCAACTCTGAAACAATAGGTAGAAAATTCTCAGTTTAAAAATAGGCTTTACTCCTCAAATCTGTAAAGCCATCATTCAAATGGACTGCTTTTCCATACAAACAACTGTATACATAGCAATCATGTGGCTGAAACAGCACACAAAACTGACCCAACTATTAATAGTGTTGAAATGGGGCCTAAGATCTGTCCTGAGTTCAGATCCAACCATGCAGAGAGGAAGGGAGAAGGATGACAAGTAAAGCCTTTCCTCCTTCTAGTTAATGGCAGGGCGAGCCTCAAAAAGAGTTTTGAAATAGGCAAATTGTGTCTTGGAAATTCTGTCACTTACCTTTTTCAGCTGCTCCCCTAGTACATGGTGCCTCCCTCCACCCATGACCCTGAGCCCAGGGCCTTGCTGGTTTTTATCTCCACTCCTCCAGCCTCACTTACATCATTTATTTCCCAAAAGTATTGACTTCATTTTCCTGAAACCACATCTCAGAATCTCTTTGTGCAGTGGCTCTTGGGTGGGAGTTAGGAAAAAAGACCATTAACTTAAACCTGTGTCTCATGTTCCTCTGTGAGAATGATAATAGTTCTTTGTCTTAATCACATGATCACGGTGAGGAATAAAATTTAACCTATAGACTACACGAATTCATGGTGTCAACTAAATTGCAAGCCAAATTTTAAGTATTATTTTGTTGAACAAATTTACACAAATGTGTGAAGCCTATTAACGCTTTGAAAATTATGTATACTTTTAACAGGTGAATGATAAATAACTCTAATTAATCTCTATTCAGTAAACTTTCAGGTAGTCTTAAAAGCATGTGTGAAAAAGACTCAGTAATTTGGAAGAAAGGTACTGTGGGCAAAAAGATCATCCAGGCAGCCAGTCCCCCATAGTCTGCCAAAGTCAGGGTCCCAAAAGGTCATCCTAATTTCTACACTTCTTTCCATCTTTGTCTTCTCCTGCCCTATAGTTTTATAGCAAGAACAAAAGAGCCTCCATGTGCTTCTGGGAGTTTCTGTCCAGTGGTTTCTGTGAAGGAGTCAAGGGGTAGTTAGTAGCTATTTGTCAGTACATTAGAGCAGGTCATGTGTAAGTGCTAACCAGTGGTCAGTGATAACCTTACCCAAGTGGCCGCTCTAACTGTAGTCTCTAGCATAATGTTTCCAAAACTTCAGCTGCAGAAAAGGATTCAAGTCTGTGGTTTCTCCTATCTAGGAAATGGTCACCAATTTTCTTCCTAATAAATGCCACATAACCTAAGTCTGCATCTTAAAAAGCATGAGTGATGTTCTGAACTACAGAACTCAAATTAGAACGTGTTTTAGGTCGCTAGAAAGGGAACGCCTATATGAAATGGCATATAATGATGCCCTCTGCAGGAAGGTCAAAGAGACAAAGACTTCCCCTGGATTGAGAATGGACTAAATAACTTCATATTCCTGGTGTGTCTCTGTAGCTCTACACAGTGTGATTAACAGTAAGGATAATTTGATATCAGGCTGTAGGATTAAAATATTTCTTTTTACCACATCTTCCATCAAAAAAGTCTTATAACTTAGCAGGGCACTTAGGTAAAAGGCTTAAGGCATAATAGTACAGGTCTTTAACCACAGTCCCCTTTTGTTTCAACACCAACCACCTACTACAAAGTCTGAAATTTTCTCAGGGCGGGTGAGTCTTGATGAGGACGAGAAGGCATTAGGAGCACTGAAAGTCTATGACGGGCTGAGTGGAAATCCTGGGCAATCGAGTTGTCTGCATCAGTTGTCACTGCATAAAAAAATCCATTCCAAATTTAGTGCCTTAAAACCACAATCATTTGTTTGCTTACAGCTCTACAATTTGGGCAGGCCAGGTAGGAGTGACTTGTCTCCATGTGGTGTCAGCTGGGGTCACTAAAAAGGCTTCAGTGAAAGCTCAACTGGGTGTTAGAGCATCAAGACGGTGTTACACTCATGCCTGATGCTTCAGCTTCGATGGCTTGAATAGAAAAATCTCTCTCTTCATAGAGTCTTTCCAGCAGGGTAGCTGGACCTCTTTATATGATGGCTCAGAGCTCCAAGAGAGTAAAAGCAGAAATTCCAGACCTCATATGACTTAGGCCTTGCAGTGGTACAATATCATGTCTACAGCACTCCTAGAGGTCAAAACAACTCACAAAGTTAACTCAGATTAAAAAGGATGGTAAATAGACCCACTTCATGATGAGAGGATCAGCAAAAAATTTATGGCCATCTTTAATCCACAATTATGTCCCTGTGTGTTAAATCCAGCAGTCACTTTAAACCTGTTAAAAAGTAGTTGAGAAAGGGCGCTTGAGAATGACCTGAAGGTAATTGTTCCTTTTTTCTCTTCTGTTTTGCAGACTGCTGGCCAACTTCACTCATCTACATGGGTCTCTGGCCCTATGCTTATATCTAGCCACTCATTCACAACCTCGTCAGCATCCATTTATCAAAGCAACAAACTATAGAACAGCAGTAGCAAACTATAACCCACGCCAATTGTGTTTGTAAATAAAGTTTTATTGGCACATAGCCCTCCTCAGTCATTTACATATTTTTTACGGTTGCTTCTGTGCCACAATAGCAGAGTTAAGTAGTTGTAACAAAAACCATATGGCTCACAAAGCAAAGATGTTTCCTTTATGAACTTGTTAGTTTGTGACCTCCAAATAAGGTCATATTCTGAGATAGTGAGGGTTAGGACCTCAATATATAAATTTGGGGTGAGAGGGACACAATTCAACCCATAACAATGGCCCCTAACAGAAACACTTTGGTGACCCCTGAAAAGGAGTACAGAAGGCAAATCTGGCTGTCAGAAGTTTTGGGTTCTAGTTTCAATTCTGCATCTTACCAGCTGGGTCACTACAAATTACCAAAATTCTTCCATTCTCTTTCTATGTTAGTAATTGCATTCAGTGGTGCTTGGAATGCACACTTCACAGTATAATTGTAAGATAAAATTGGGATGCTAAGCAAGAAAGTAGCATGAAAAATAAAAGATGTTACATGAGTTATATATATACTATATATACTATGAATAATTTATTGGTGTTTAACTCTGGGGCTTTGTCTATTTGAACTTGAGCTTGGCTTCTATTTAGTGGGAAATATATTAGCAGCTTCCTCCTGGTTGGAGAAGTGATCCTAGGTGATTAAATTTCTACTGTGTGTCTGAATCATGCTGCTCAGTGTATTCTGACCTTTTTAGAAAGCTCGCTTCAGGAGGTTTTCGCTCACGATTTCTTTTCCTATGTACCCTCTGGTCCTTACCTGCCCACCTCATTTACCCATTTGCCTTGCATCACTCTTCACTCTTCAGTAATTTTACCTGGGAGCTTGAGGATCCCAAGTCTACTTGAAGTCCAGGACCTTATTTTAATTTCCTCTGTATGTTCTGCCACTGAATAGCACAGCTAATCTCAGACTTCTGCCTTGTACCTGAAAGTTTCTAGAACTTCCTTCCGGTGCCTGATCCATCCTGGATCTCTTTGGTTCTACAGTTCTTCCATCTCTGTGTTCTACCTCCACACCTCAAATAAGAAGCTAGAAAATTCATGCTTTTCCCTTTGACATTAAGTTGCATAATTAGATCACTCGAATTTAAGGCAGAGCGTCTTAAGTCTCGTATTTGTATTTAGACCTCATCGGATATGTTAAGAAAACAAGGATGATTCCATTAGATTTAATAAGATGAAAATTATTACTGGTTTGCCCTTTTTGTAGTTAATTTCCTCTTAGTTTGTGTTTTTCCATTAAAAAAAGTATTTTTAAAACAAGTTCAGGCAAAATGTGTGCATTTTTATGAAAGGGAGGAAAAATGGTTCTAAATTAAATATTGATCTAAAGTGATAAAAAACCAAACTCTCCTAAAAAGAATAATAAAGGCACCTGAATTTAGCAAAACTAAATGTTAGTCTTGGTGGCCATGTGTTTGGGTAGATAGTTCCACTCAGCAATGCAAAGATAGCTCTTATGTTGAACTGCCTTTAATGGAGAAAAACAAATTGCTGTTAATCTTACCGTGATCAGTTACGAAATGCTATGCTTGTCTCTCCCATGTTGATGTGCTACCTTGTCTGTTTGCTGAGCTCAAACTTTCTAAATGAATTGAGTCATACAGCTTGGCAAAATCAATCTATAGGAAGGGGTATGTGTCACTGTCACTCTGAGAAAGGGATGTCAGTACTGTATGCCATAACCAAAAAGCACTCCACAGAGCAGTCGGCCATGTATCTGCTAGAGATTTCACACCAAAGGACCCCAAAATCCTCAGCAGATCTCATTTGAGCATCATCCATTACTCCAAAGCTGTCTCTATTTACCCTGACATCTTAGCATCAAAGATACCACACATACTCAATGCTATTAGTCATAGGAGTGATTCAAGCATGATTCCCTTCAACTAAACTTCACATAAATTGAAATATTTGAGTCTAAAAAAATCCAGTTTCTTTGACTGCTTCATGAGTTCTAACCAATTCATTAAGCTTTAACTTAGTGCAGCATCTATGTTTTGTTGAATTGAAATTTATGGAAAAGATTTAGCCGAAGACAAGCATTGAAATTAAAAAGTGTAAAATGAGCTGAGGTCTCTACTCTTGTCATTTTAAAAAAACATTGGAGGTCTCCAATTATCTGATAGAATAGAATTAATAAAAATCATATAATGTCATAATAGATTTTATTCCAGTAGAACAACATTATTACATCTGATTGTAAATCACATGAATACTTTCTGGCAACGAAAAGTGGAAAATTCACACTGTTGATAATTGTGTAGCTTCCCATATATCAAAATGTACGAGGGGTATATGTTACTTGTATCATTAAATTCTTATTATATTTTAATGTAGTAATCTAATTTCTCTAAGTGCCTCATTATTTTTCATTTCAACTGCCAAATGCACATATATTTTATGTTGTTAGTGAATTAAACAGAGGCATGCTAAACAGATTGATATTCTGGATTCACTCTGTGATTTAAATGTACTGATTATAGTGTAAAATAAGACAAGGGAAAATGTGCTGTTTCCTGTAGGTCACACCCAGTGGTTTATAATAAAGGCAATCTGTGCTGTGCCCAGAAACATATTGTTTGTAAACAACTGGTGTAATAAATGATATAATTTCAAATAAGTGTAGTTGCTTATTTGCAATAGAATCTCAGATATCAACAAAATTTGAGCCCTAAAAACGTCTGTGGGAAACTGTGTTGTATAACAACCAGCACAGTCTAATGAGAGGGCAGCCACTTGATAACTACCCACTTCCCCAGCAGTGGCATCTCTTGGGTGATGGCAGGCATGATGAGCATAAAGGGATAGGAGAGAATGATGTATCAGCTAGCTGTTACTGGGTAGCAAACCATACCAAAGCTCAGTCACTTAAAAAATAGCTACGTATGTAACTCATAATCCTGAGTGTTGGCAACTTAGGCTGTGCTCAGTTGAGATATTCTGATGTGGCACATTCATGTCTCATGGTCAGCTACAAATTGAGCCAGTAGCTCTGCTAATCTTGGCTGGGCTCTCTCCATCTCTAGGGCCTCAGCTGGGACAACTGGGCTTCACAGTTCTGGTGATCTGTTCCTCATCCTCCAGGAGACTAGCCTGGGCTTGTTCATATGGCCATGGTAGGGGTCCCAAAACAGAGACCAGAAGCACTTAAGTGTTCATGAAACTTGAATGTGGACCTGCCAGACCACCACTTCCATTGAATTTTACCAGATAAGAAAGTCTTGGTTTAAGGGTAGAGAAATAGACTTCAGTTCATGAAGGGGTGAGCTGCAAGGTTACAGGACAAAGGGCATAGATAAAAGTAAATGTGGAACTTTGCAGGTATTTTTGCAAATAATCTCCCATAAATGAATTATTAAAATTGATATTTTGGATAAATGTATTAAAGGAATCTATCACCTCTATTGTTACTAGTATGTATTGAGGTGCCACAAATATTACTTCCAGAGACTGGGGAAAGTCCAAATCCTTCCCTGTAAATCATTTATATCCCCTCATCTTCTTATGCCACTTCCCATGGGTTTACAAAGAATGATCACACAAAGAACCAGTAGCCAAATGAAATTAAGTTATAATTTTATTGATAATTGCTGCCAGGCCCTAATAATCTATGGTTAGATACACAGAGGAAGAACATTGGTAAGAGCTGCTGAGTATAGCCCTTGGCCTCTCAATCATCAAGTCTCATAGAGAAAAAGCTGTGAAGAAGAGATGGGCTACATGTCTTTAATATAGAAACCTTTGGAAAACTGATTCAGAGAAAATTCTGGAACTCTGACCATTAAGATTAGCAATTGTTCCTCTTTTAGGACATCAATAGCTAGGAAGGGGGTGGTCAGAAGTGGGATTGGCTTGCTTCCACCCTTGAAATCCCAACACTGCAAAAACTGATGGTAACAATAAAACTTACAACAACAAGGTAGTTTGAAGCTATAGGTCTCTTGCCAGAATCTCAGCCAGACTAATACAGGTGCTCTGCGCAAATCACCAGCTCCCTGCATCCCTCCTCACAAAGCAATAACTCAATGTGCTTATGGTTCCACCCTTTGGGATGAGCTGTCATGCAAATATACTTACTTCATAATAACTTTACAACTGACCTGGCAACTCTTGCTATAGCTTCCCCCTCGTCTATAATTCAATTCGTGTAAAAATACTATCTAATGCTCTAACATGATATTTTCCCTCTGTTTAATCTAATCTCATAATTTAACTCTAAAATAATAAAGTAATGAGAATCCCCAGACTAGAACTGCTAATTCCAGCTCTATCTAGAGCTATGTGATCTCAGAGGAAGATGGAGGGAACAATACCTTCCTCTCTATTTCTCCTTATCAGAACTTACATAAGCTTCAGCTTATTGCAATTTATATAAAATAAAATAAAACAATTTAAAGCCTCTGATAATCCAATTTTTATTTAGTAATCACCCTGCCCACCTCTTCCTCAGAGTCAAATTTTATTTTAATTCCCTGTTTTTCTTCGGGTTCCACTTATCTTAAGCTCACTCCAGTCTGGCTTCAGTGCCCCCCTCCCCACTCCACCAAATTTCTCCTAAGACCCCGGTGACTGCCTTGTCTCGAATCCAGCAGACACTTTTTCACTCTCAACTTTTTAGACGGCTTGGAAATAGTGATACAACTAACCATGTTGTTCCTTCATGGAATATTCCATTTTCAGTGTCCTTTCTTTTTCCTGGCTCACCCTCCTCCACCTAGCCAGAGTTCTCCTTCTCTCTCCTCTCTTCTCAATTCATACTTCCAGTCTATCCCCATGCCTTCAATTATGAATCCCAAATTGAGCTCCACATTGATATTTCCAACAGTCCATTTTACCTCTCCATGTGTACCTTTCAGAGGCAGTTCAACTCAAATGTCCCAAACTGATCTCATCATATTTCCCCCTAAATTACACACCCTCCACACAACACACACCAACATTCTCAAACTAGAAACTGGAAGTCATCCTTGATGTCTCCCTCTCCTGCGTAACAATATCCAAACAATCATCTCTATTCCCTGAAGCCATTTATGTTCATCTTCCTTCCCTCATACTGACTCAAGAGAATCTTCTCTCTTGGCTGACGTATGGCAAGAGTTTTCTGGTTGACCACCTGCTTCCATTCTTATTCTCTATAATCCATTCTCTACTTTACAGCAAAAGATGCAACCCTGATCATATCACTCTTCAATTTTAAATCAACTTTTCAATGCTTTTCCATTTCATTTCCCTTGGGATAAAGTTCAGATCTGTTACAGACCCTACAAGGCCCTAGATGGTCAGCCTCCCAGTTACCACTCCAGCATCATCTCTTGTTATTATCTCCTTGCTGCTCTTTACATTTGGGCTTCTTTGAGCTTCTGGATCATTTAATGTTCTTTCTCATCATTGTACTTGCTTTTATTTCCCACCATACCGCATCTTCACAGTAGTTTTCCTGACTCTCCTGATAAACGTGTACTCCCATAACACTTTCAACTTCAATAGTTGTGTTTCCTGGAGATTGTGTGTTTCCCAAAAGCAGGGGCTCTGCCGTAACCTCTCTGCCTAGTAAAGTGTCTGACACAGTAGCTTATTAATAAATGTTTGTTGAGTTAATAATTTACAGACCTCTGAGTTACCCCTGTTTCCAAAGTGGAAGTATTCATTTTGGATCCCAATCCATGTATCAGCTATTTTTTGAGGTTGTCTGGATTATATATTAATATTATAAAAAATAATAAAGATAAAAGCTCTCTGAAATACTTAAAGCCATTTATAAAATGAGGAAGATATTATAACAACCTCTATGTATTATTCACATAAATGGTTCAAGTAAGTTTGGGGAAAGTGCTGAAAATCCAAATTTTCATCAAGGAAAAAGCCTCAAGGTGAAATGACAAAGTTAGCATACCTTAGGCTTTTCAGTTAGAGGCTGACTGTTACCAATATTACTATCATCTGATTATCCAAATCACTAATTTTTATGCTCTGTCAAAAATCCCTGGTATCTTCTTTCTACCCAACACCATCTCAATATCTAATCACTTGTTTTCCTCTTTTTTACTTTCTGGTTTCATCTACAAATATCTGTTATAAGATAATCACTGTAGCAGGCTATAGAGGTATAAAGATAATGATCACATAGTTGTAGCCTTTCCACTTGCTACTAAAATCATGGAAACCATCTGACATAATGCAGTGCTTAAAAGGAAAGAATCTGAGGCCAGAAAAGTGTGTCTTTGAATCTCACCTCTGCCACTTACCAAATCTGTGAGCTTTGGCACATTTTTGCCATATTTCAGGATTCTTGGGTATTTCCAAGAATTGCCTGTAGGATTTCTGCAGTCAAATGCTCTACCACTGTGCTATACTCCTGAAGAACTGTGTAACAACCCAATAGGGCAACTAAATATACTGTTAAAGTATAAAGCTAAGGAAAACTATTTTAAGTTGTCTCTCATGGCATCTGAACACTATCCCATCACTTGTATCATGCATCATAAGCTAACCACATGAGTAACTATTGCCATCGTGTTCAGAGTCCATCCATACTCAAGGCAGGAGGATTCTACTGGGTGTATACACTAGGAGGAGAGAATCTTGGGGGCCATCTACAAGGAGAAAGGCAGCAATTTGAACAGAATAGTTATACTACTATTAAGGAGTTTCTGTGGCATACAAAAAGAAACACGATTTCTATACTGCATAATTTACTAGATTAAGCATATCCACAACTCAGCCCAGATATAAAGCCAAAAGGAAAAAGTAGAAGAAACATGTCAAAATGTAAAGAGATGAAATCTTAGAAAATTTGAAAGACTTGAGGGAACTATCCAAGAATCCTGAAATATGGCTACTATAGTTCCAGAAAAAATAAAATAACAATAAAGAATAGGCAATAAACAAACAAAAATGAAAAAAAAAACTGCATTAAACATATGTCTACAGGTCTCAATCCTGACTGATGATAAAAGGCATAGAGTCAGCATAGCATGGTAAAATTTATGAAATTCATTAATTAAGAGGAAAACCTACAAGTATTAGACTGAGAAGTAGTCAACTTCAAAGGAAAAGTACTTATATTGACACTCACGGTCTCACTTATGCCACTCTAAAAGCTAGAAAGTATGAAATCACTACTAAGAAAAAAGAACTCAACAATTCTATAGCCAGCCAAAATGCCAGCCATCTGTCAGGGTATAAATAGATATTTGAGAACATGCAATTCTGAGAGGGTGTGACCCACATAACAGATCTTAGGGAAATACTTGACTAAGTACTTAACACATCAGAAGCAGAACCAAAAACTCACAACAGGGGAAGATAAATAGGACCTAAAACAGTGGTAAGAAACAAACTTTCAATTTACATTGATAATCTAAACACATGGTGACAGACCATTTAGAAATACATGATGCAATCTCTTGAAGCAAATAAGATATTTAGGAAAAGACTGTGATGATAAAAGGCAACATTTTAAAGACAATACTCATAAACCTACATGGAACACACTGCATAGCACCTACTAGGAAATGTAAAAATATTCAAGAGCAGCCAAGAGAACCAAGATAAAACAGCCAAGATAAAAACATAGTTGGAGTTTTCAACATGCTTCATTCAGAATCACTAGTAGAATAAAAATAAAAGGCCCATGGAAGACTTTAATATAAACAAGCAAAAAACCTAATAGATCTACATAATCACATCTTACAATATAAAAATTTTGCATTTACATGACACATATATGAAAATCAATATGAACTTGTCCACAAAGAAAATTTTAACTGTAAAAAAAAAAAAAAAAGCGAAGATCACACTTTCTGATCATAATCCAATAAATATGGAAATAGTAAAAAAAGTGTCCAGAAAAGTACTTGAAAACTTATATATATATACATATTCTTAGCTAATGCTTCAATTAAAAAAAAAATCAAAGAGGAATTAAAAACTACCTAGAAAAAATTAAAAATAACTACTTAATATCAAAAATATGAAAGACAACAAAAGCTGTTCTCAAAGAAAATTAGATAGCATTTATTACTAAGAAAAAAAGGCAGAGGAAGGAAGGAAGGAAAACCTTATTATTCATCATATGAAATAAGAGAAAGCAGTTCTTTGGATTATTCACTTTGGGTCTTTTTTGTAAGTTTATTCATAACATGTGTGATGGATTAGAACCCTAAATGTATGTATAACCAACAAAATTTGCTTTGTAAAGAAAATCCCAATCTGTGATAATTCTAAACTGGAAGGATTTGGTTCTTAGTAGCCAACTGGTTAATTCAGGCAGAATGAATAAGGACATCTGTTTATCAAATCAGAGCATGAATTTGAAAATTATTAGGCACTGGTAAGAACAGTAACAAAACAACCAAAGAACTAGCCAGTAATTTCTGAGGATGTCCTCAAGAATCATTTGTTTAAAGCTCTTTGTAGCAAACGTTCAGGCTTTGTTTTCAGGGTGTGCAAATATGACATGAGAAATTCCAGAGCAGAGGTGCTTTAGGATGCTAAGTAAGTCTTTCAGATATCCCCAAGGAGCCAGACCCAGATAGGACTTCTATTTCTCAGGACATAAAATTTCTGTAATGAAGAAAACCCCATTCCTGGAGGCCCAGACAGAAAAACTCAAGAATATATCAAAAACCCACTACTGGATGAGTATCTGGTATCTAGCTCCTCATGCCCTCCACTAAAATTATCATAAAATGGCCAACATAGATAAAAAGCGGGAAATCTATGGCAGCACAGAAAACCAAGGTTAGATGATACACACATGCCAAAATCCTAGAGGTTCCAAAGAACACTACAAACCAAACTGTGTGGCAAACCAAAGACTGAGAATTAGCTATGTAATGAGTACACATAAACAGAGAAGAAAAAAGAATTGAGTCTTTATAATGAAATAGGTGTAATCTAATTTCACACACATACAAACATACATATATGTATATAAATATATGTAAACAATGAATTAAAACAGCTAATAAACATAAAAATTCAGCCTCAGTACAATTTATTAAGTACATTAATTTGCCTCTCAAATTAGTAAAAAAAATTATAATATTTAGTACATAAGAAGGCACATTGAGATGGACACATTCACAAACTTCTGGTGAGACTATCATTGAAATGACAATTCTGGAAAATAATTATTCAGACTGTGTTCAGAAACTAAGAAGTGCTTATATTCTTTGACCATAATTACTTTTCCAGAATTCTATCTTAATGAAACCTTTTCATCACAGTCTTATAATAGGAAAACAATTCAAAAGAACATAAATGTGTAACAACAGATAATTAATTAAGCATATTTATGGATCATCCATAATATTATACTCATTAAAATATCATTTATTAAAAACTAATGATACAGAAACACGCTTGTTATATTATATTAATGAAACATCCAGTCTAAAACTCATATCTCCCATTAAATCATAATGTAAAAAAGATAAGAAAAATGCTGGAATAAAATGAAGCAAAATCTTAGCAAGGACTATATCTGGGAAAAATTAAAATTTTCTTTTAAAAACTGTGCTCTATGTTGAGGAAATAATGTTTGCAGGATTTGTTAAATTAGCTCAGTTGCCTATTTGTAGCTTACCTCCATGACAATTTTGTGATCTACATCAGTAGTCATTTAACCATTTCCTACAAAACTGTTCCTGCTTTATTTTAATTCGATTTAGGATCTTTGATCAAATTATCCCTTTCTAAGGCCATCCTATAGTTGAGTTTCAGCTGAAGACTCAGACATTTTGCATTCCTGTACTAAAAACTGGAATACTTTGGTAATCATTTGTACTGTGTGCTTTAATACACAGGTACCTGGAACCAGGAGTATTACTGTCTGTTATGTCCATCTAAAAATTACAAACTTTTTTTCCTGCCATGGTCCTTCTTTATCTGGCTCTGATTTTCCATCTTCTGCTTGCAATAGGGTATGGCAGTTTTATTAGGAGCTTTTCTTCCCACATATTAAAATTTAGGTTAAAATCAAGAGATAAGGTTTTATCATTCTTTCAAACATACTTCTCATAGTTTCTGCTAAATGGATGCTAAACCCTTATGAAACACTGTTTCATTCAATATCCTCCATATATTCTGCTATTTCTTTTTCATAGTTTTATTCTCTTCCAGTGTCACAATCACCAACCAGAAGCACTCAAACTGTTGCTGGTATCAGGGGACCATACTCAGCCAATCCTAGATTTTCTTCCAGAAAATTAAATGTCTGGAGTTGTATCAGAGATTTTAATCACAATGGGTAATACATTCCCACTTGCTTGAGCAGAAATGAATAGTCCTCAGTAAATGCTAGAGATCTACCAAAACCCACTGACATTTTTTGAAATTCAAGTCCAGGAATGCAGGCACTACACATAGCAGCCATCTAACATCTTTATGACCTCTTGGAATGAAATCGTCACCAACCTTTACGACCTTATAGAGGTGAGAAGACCTCTTCCACCTGCAGTCCCTGGGCCTTCCCACCCAAATCTTCCTCTAGCTCAGTAGTGATGAATCCTTTTCAAAACGATCTAAGTTACCATTGATTTTAATAAATCCCTTATTTCTTTAAAAGGTCCTATGCAATTTCTCCTCTGACTCACGCATTTGTTTAACTCTTACAACGGATTTACTACCACATTCAGAATTCTGTATGGATTCCTTCCAGCCAAAAATGCGTTCATAAGCTGATTCTCACTTACTGGGTGAAAGAAGCACTTGGAAGGATTTTTTTTTTTAATGCATGCAGTTTCCTGAGCTCATCCCCTGGAAATTCTGTTTCAGTAAGTTTTGGTGGGGTACAAGGAATCAGCATTTTTAACAAACATGGCAGGTGATTTCTAACACGAATGCTCTTCCAAGTACACGTTGAAAATGTTTTCATCTTTATAAGAACCTAGAACATCATTCCTCAAGCTCCTTCTCCTTTTCCTGCAACAGGTTCTACTCCTCAAAACAGTCTGCTTCCAAGGGTTCCTGGTGACGGTCTTGTGAAACCTACTTCGTTCTAGTTCTGGCTATTTGATGGCTGCTCAGTATTAACACTTAGAAGATTTAAATTCTCTTTCATACTAGGCATACACTCACTGCCTAACAAAAGATTTCCTGCAAGCAAGGGCTTCCCTGCCTTAGAGGAGAAGGCAGCATGCTAAGTAGTGTTGATTCACCTTTCCTGATTATTTCTGGGCCCCTCCTGTACCCCTGCTCCTGGGTCACAGACATCATTTACTGCATTCTTAATAGATAAGCCACTCTCCCTACCTACATTTTCATGGTCAATTATGTCATATAACTAGCAGTTATTTCTGATTTCCTGAATAAATGTAAATCAGGGAATCTCCATTTTACTTAATCTTCATGTCCGCTCCTGTAATTCTTCATATTCAGCCTCTCTGTCTCCTGCCCCGTTTGCCCTTTCTGTATGTAGTTGTTCCTACTTGCTCCTTTAATTATCAAGCCTGCATCAATTCCTGGTGCCATTTACAGGCCCTTCCCAAGTCAGCCTACAGGTACACAAAGCTTATAGCAGTGTTTACGGCTAACGCCTGAATAAAAAAAAATCATGTCCATGAATATTTAGGACCTTTTCAATCATGATGCGGGTTTCCGTTATGTAATCAAGGCAGAGCAGTACAATAAATCATAATAGTTTTTTCTTCTCTTCAGTCAAATGTCTCACTGGAAGCTCCTTTAATTATCAAAACTGCATAAACCCTGGTGCATTTACAGACCCTTCCCAAGTCAGCCCCACAGCTATATAAAGCTTAGAACAGCATTTACTCTTAACAACTGAAGAATAAAATGATGTCTGTTAATATTCAGGACCTTTTCAATTATGGCATGAGTTTCCATCATGTGATCAAGGCAGAGCAGTACAATAATAAATCATACTATTTTTTCTTCTCTTCAAACATCTCACTTGAATGAAATGGCCCATACCCCAAAATGGTAAATTCTATTTTCACTTACAGGACCATGTTTACATATGAGAAACTTTAATTTATAAAATAGCCTCTTTTTTCATTCTAAGTTAGGTGACTCATGGTTTGCAAAGAAGGGATAGTAAACTGGTTAGGAAGAGAAAGATAAACAAGCTTAGCCCCTCATACAGACCATGAATATACAATATACAACTATTTCTCACAAATGCACAGTAAGTATAGTTGAACATTCTTTTCGAAAGATGTATGCTATCAGCTCACCAATGCCATCTTTTAAGCTAATGTACTCAGACATTTCTTGGGAGAAAAATGACTTCTGTGATGAATTTTAAACCAAGTAACAAAAATATATTACACTTGCAAAATAGATGACATTGCATTTAAATGTATCCCTGCTTACCAATATTATAAATACCTATTGACTCTAAACATGACAAATATAAAACAAATGAGAAGTGTTTTCCCTTGCAGTACAACTTAAATCAGAGATTCTCTCAATATTTTCAACCAAATCTTAATACATGGGAACTATTTCTGAAACTCCCTTGAAAGCATGAGTAAACTGATGTCCCACAGAGACTAGGGAAAAAGTCCCTGCAATTCAAATGACTCAAATCCCCCTTCACAGCATAAAGTTGTTTAATCTGTTTACACCTCTGTTTCCATACAATTTCCATTGTCTATACAATGAAGGTTACTAGAGCTCCCATCTCACAGGGTCACTGAGAGCATTAGATGCAAAAGTAAATGTAGTGTCTTCTGTGTATGTGTATTTTTGTATGTATGTGAATTGATGTATATATATTTGTGTATTTTGTACATGTGTATAAGTGTATGAGGAAATTAATATGATGCGAATGATAAATGTAAGAAAAGTACTTACCAATAGAGAAAATTCATTAATGTACATTATTCTCATTATGTGCAGTTTTGGGGCACTGAAATTTCTCAAAATGGTTAGTTACATTAGGAAGTCTTATTTTTATTATTAGACTGGTGTCTTGTGAAAAAGATAGTTCCCAACAGTACTCTGCAGTCAAAGTCTCAGATAAAAAGCAAGTAAGATGATGTTAGGGCAAAGTACTTTCAAAAAAATACTCCACAAATTTCAGGTGTTAATCATTGTTGATGACAATGGTGATAACGATGTTTACACATTCCTCAAATCTAATGTCATCCAGATGGTCCCATTTTCTCTAGCCTTCAGGAGTCACCCTTCCTTTTTACACAAGCTAACAGTCATTTCAGTCACCATTATTTGTTCCAGTTTTCCCTACCACTGAGGACTTGCTGAGGAAGGTACATGACACCGTTACACTCTCTGGGTTGCTTCCTCTTAAGCAGATACATGCGTGACTCTCAACATCCAAAGCACAGCTAAGACCAAGTGGAAGCCATAGACCAAGTGAAGGTAATTGTGATTCAGGAAAAGAAAACTGAACTCTCCAATAGTCCCTTCACAAGTAGTCCGTTCTTTTCAGTCCCTCAAATAGTTCTCCCTAGAATTTTACCTACTAACTCATTATAGACATTACTTTACCTCTTCCCAATTGAAGTTCTTTTAGACCATGTCCTTACTCTTGAGAACTCACGTTCCCAGCCATAGAAAGAAGAGCAGCATGCCTGCCCCCTCAATCTAAAACCTCAGTCCAAGACCTGCCTCCTGACACCTAAATGTAGTCAAGGGTGGGGGCATCTAGGAAAAATGATCGTAATAGCCAAGGGTTCATTTTCCAAAGTTTGGAGATCATCACAACCAGGTTCTCTGCACCATCTTTAATGTACCGTAAGAAGGAGAGTATGTTTGCAAACCCTTTTAGTCTTTGGATCATCAATGAACAACTATGTGGAGGGGAAAAAAAGAGACAGAGAGAGAGAAAGAGAGAGACCCATCTGTCAATGACAGACATTAACTTTCAGGCAGAGTCTAGCCAAAAGCCACATTTAGGAAGAAATACTTTGGGCTCTTCTAGGCCATACTGTTAATAAGTATACACTCAGTTTAATATTTCAGTCTGAGGCATCTGTATTTGAATTACTTCTCCAGTTCTGGGTCTCTTGAGTACCATGAATTAGATACCTGCTTTATATCTAGTTGGTTAAAATGCTCACAAACCTGGTCTCTCCTATAACAAGAGGCTTAATCCCCAGCCTAAATTCCCTCTTCTGCTCTGAAATTTAGAAACTATTTAACATCTCTCAAATGGTATGTTTCCAGCTTCAATTATTTTAAGATCTGGGCACCCAACTTTGTAAATATGAATATGGATTCATAGTTCAGTAAATATGGAGTACAAAAAGAAACTAAGAACTATTATTTGATAAGGGACACAGGACGCATATACAAACAACTCATGAGAGGCTTATCTAATAGCCTATGAATTCTAATAAATATCAAATTATTGATCTGGGATTTGTAGCTGAAAAAGAGAAATTCCAAATAACTCTTTCTCATACCCCTAAATAGAACAAAGTCAAATAATATTTAGAAGTTGATTTTGGGACAGCTTTTTAGAACAAGAAAATATATGCTCTTCTAATCCTTGGTGAAAAAAATAATATTGTCTATTATTAGCTCAGCCTACTTATTAATTAAATATTAAAAAGCATATTTAGAATTATACATATGGTCATTTTCAAATGTAAAATGTTAATATTCTCTTTCTAAGAGAAAAATCAATCATTCCAGAAACAAGAAGTTATATACAGACACTATCAAAATATAAAGATGGCAGAGCACAAAGACTAGAACGCAAAAGATATCCAGGCACCAGTTTAACTTACGATCTGAAGTGATAGTCCGACGGCTCTGTGAGAGTCTTACCTCCATCAGTAAAAGTCATCAGTCAGTATAAGGCTCTCAGATGTAGCTTGGAGAGTGATGAAGTTCCATGAGGCACAAGCTAGTCCAAACCAATGCTGACGGCCCAGAATAGCCCTCCTGAGACCTGGATGGGGGTCAGATTAAAGTAGCATGTTAAAAACTCTAAGAGCGGTGGAAACTTATTTGCTCAATTATTAATAATCAAAAGTTTAAAGGAAGGTGATGAAACTGCCATAAACTTCCTCCATTTGTGCATAATCAAAAGGAACCACTTTAGTCCAAAGGGGTTTAATTACCCTATATAATCAAAACATTACCAGAAGTGTTTGAACTTCTGGAATCTCAACACTATTTGCAGTTTTCTAAGCAAACATTTTCCCAAATTACAGGTTTTCTAATGTAAATCATGATTTAATTTCCCTCTTGTACTGAAAAATAACTAAAATGGATTTTCTTTTTTCTCTCTGGAGCATTTCCTTTTCTCTCAAGGCATATGTACCACTTATAAATCAGATTTACAAGAAGAATGATACAAAAGATGACATGTCAAACGATTATACAATTCAACAAATCAATTGATGCAACTGTTTTAATCTTTTCCAATAAATTAACTGACTTTACTCATGATTACCCCATTCTGTCAAATTGCCACGCTTTTAAGTATGAAATAGATCTCTATGATTCTGATATTAAACTATGCCATATTTAAACCTAGATGATCTTTTATACCTTCCTGA
The DNA here is from genome assembly GCF_009834535.1 of Camelus ferus. Classification (NCBI taxonomy): domain Eukaryota; kingdom Metazoa; phylum Chordata; class Mammalia; order Artiodactyla; family Camelidae; genus Camelus; species Camelus ferus. Next base: position 51,782,313 of record NC_045709.1, read on the forward strand.
AAATTCTGCTATTTGGACAACCATTCTTTTCATGGAAAATTTTCTCTTAAGGTAAGTTAGGACATGCTCATGAAGTTCACATTCCTGTTGCTTAATGAATAAATAAATTTTCTTTAATTATGAGGATAATTCTTATTCCAATGCTTTTTTAAAGGCTTATCTTACATGTCCACTCATGCAAGAATCAGTCAGAATGTTTTTCTTTCAAGCTTTTACAGTAAAACAGAAGAGGCTTCACTGAGAGGTTCCACAACTTTTACAAAGACCTATTAAACTGATCACCTGTGAGCATGGTTCTCTGGGAATACAAATTTAACCATCGATGAGATACACAAAGATTCTGTAAATTGTATTTCAAAACTCAAGCAATGGCTCACATTCCTCTAGGTTAGTTAACACATAGCTCACAATAGCCTCCCCATCTCTTTAGGAGAATGTCTTGGTTTGTGTTATCGATTGGCTTTTCAACCATGTTGTAAGTAAAGCTTTTTATTTATGGATGACAAGCAACGAATCCCTTCAATTATTTCTTTTCAAAAATTTTAAATTTAGAATTCTTTTTAAAAAAATTTTTCGGGGAGGTAATTAAGTTAATTTATTTATTAATGGAGATACTGGGGACTGAACCCAGGACCTCACACATGCTAAGCTCATGTTCTATCACAGAGCTATACCTTCTTCCCCAATTATTTCTTTATTAATGTCATTCTTTCCTGTGTTGTTGTCATGACTGATTTTCTCCACTAATGGTTCCTGTTACAGTTTCAAGAAGAGCTAGGTTTCTGCCATTGGATGAAATATATGTTGGTTTCGATTTACTAAGTTTCTTTTCTCAACTAAGTAGTCACCATTATTTTTTTTTTCTTGAGGTTGTTTGTATGGGACCTTCTTTTTTTTTTTTTAACATTTTTTATTGATTTAAAATCATTTTACAATGTTGTATCAAATTCCAGTGCAGAGCACAATTTTTCAGTTATACATGAACATATATATATATATACTCATTGTCACATTTTTTTTCTCCGTGAGCTACCATAAGATCTTCTATATATTTCCCTGTGCTATACAGTATAATCTTGTTTATCTATTCTACAATTTTGAAATCCTAGTCTATCCCTTCCCACCCTCCGCCCCCTTAGCAACCACAAGTTTTATTCTATGTCTATGAGTCTATTTCTGTTTTGTATTTATGCTTTGTTTGTGTGTGTGTGTGTGTGTGTGTGTGTGTGTTTAGATTCCACATATGAGCGATCTCATATGGTATTTTTCTTTCTCTTTCTGGCTTGCTTCACTTAGAATGACATTCTCCAGGAGCATCCATGGTACTGCAAATGGTGTTGTCAGTTTTTATGGCTGAGTAGTATTCCACTGTATAAATATACCACCTCTTCTTTATCCAGTCATCTGTTGATGGACATTTAGGCTGTCTCCATGTCTTGGCTATTGTAAATAGTGCTGCTATGAACATTGGGGTGCAGGTGTCATCCTGAAGTAAGGTTCCTTCTGGATATATGCCCAGGAGCAGAATTCCTGGGTCACATGGTAAGTCTATTCCTAGTCTTTTGAGGAATCTCCATACTGTTCTCCACAGTGGGTGCACCAAACTGCATTCCCAACAGCAGTGTAGGAGGGTTCGCCTTTCTCCACAGCCTCTCCAGCATTTGTCATTTGTGGATTTTTGAATGACGGCCATTCTGACTGGTGTGAGGTGATACCTCATTGTAGTTTTGATTTGCATTTCTCTGATAATTAGTGCTATTGAGCATTTTTTCATATGCCTATTGATCATATGTATGTCTTCCTTGGAGAATTGCTTGTTCAGGTCTTTTGCCCATCTTTGGATTGGGTTGTTTGGTTGTTCCTTATTAAGTTGTATGAGCTGCTTATATATTCTGGAGATCAAGCCTTTGTCAGTTTCATTTGCAAAAATTTTCTCCCATTCCGTAGGTTGTCTTTTTGCTTTACTTATGGTTTCCTTTGCTGTTCAGAAGCTTGTAAGTTTCATTAAGTCCCATTTGTTTATTTTTTTTTACATTTTTTATTGATTTATAATCATTTTACAATGTTATGTCAAATTCCAGTGTAGAGCACAATTTTTCAGTTATACGTGAACATATATATATTCATTGTCACATTTTTTTCTCTGAGTTTTCTCTGTTTATTCTTGCTTTTATTTCTATTGCTTGAGTAGACTGTTATAGGAGAATATTTTTGAGATGTATGTCAGATAATGTTTTACCTATATTTTCTTCTAGGAGGTTTATTGTATCTTGTCTTATGTTTAAGTCTTTGATCCATTTTGAGTCTATTTTTGTGTATGGTGTAAGGGAGTGTTCTAGCTTCATTGTTTTACATGCTTCTGTCCAGTTTTCCCAACACCATTTGCTGAAGAGACTGTCTTTATTCCATTGTATATTCTTGCCTCCTTTGTCGAAGATTAGCTGACCAAAAGTTTGTGGGTTAGGGTTAGGGTTAGCAAGGTAGCAGTTTACAAGATTAACGTTCAAAAATCAGTTGCATTTCTTTACACTAACAATGAATCAACAGAAAAAGAAAGTAAAGAAACAATCCCCTTTAAAATAGCACTCAAAGTAATAAAATACCTAGGAATAAATCTAACAAAGGAGGTGAAAGAATTATACACAGAAAACTATAAACCATTGATGAAGGAAATTAAAGAAGACTTTAAAAAATGGAAAGATATCCCATGCTCTTGGATTGGAAGAATCAGTATTGTTAAAATGGTCACACTGCCCAAGGCAATCTACAGATTTAATGCAATCCCTATCAAATTACCCAGGACATGTTTCACAGAACAAGAATACATCATAATGAAATTTATATGGAACCATCAAAGACCTGAAATTGCCAAAGCATTACTGAAGAGAAAGAGTCTGGAGGAATAACTCTCCCAGACTTCAGACAATACTACAGATCTACAGTCATCAAGACAGCATGGTACTGGTACAAAAACAGACATATAGACCAATGGAACAGAATAGAGAGCCCAGAAGTATGGGATCTTCTAATATGTTCATGTTTCCAGTCATTGATGGTGCCTCAGTGAGAATGTGCACAGCATTAACCCGGTACCTCAATGCATGTTCATAGTCAATAACACTTTAGGGGTTTTCCTCCCCTTCACACAGCACTCAGAGTAGTCAGTCCAAGACTGATACATAGAAGATATACAAGCAAGCATTCAAAGTGAAAATGAAAAGAATGAGAAAAAATGAATATTTAGTACCTATACCTCTCCATAATATCTTACCTAATTCTCACATAAGCCTATGAAATAAGTGTTACCCACTATTATAATTTTTCTTTTTCCTAAAAAGGCTGTTTAATGAACTTTCCAAGGTCACACCTTGACTCCAGAGTCCTACTCTATACACCTTAGTTGTAGATACTGTCCATGGGAATAAAAATCAGTAGGTGGGATCTGTATGTTTTCTACAGTATTATGACAAGGTTTCATTAGATCCTCCATTATGCAGGGGGATACTTTCAAGGCTGCTGATATTTTGGCAACAGCATAGCGAGGGAAGGAACAGAGTCATCTGCTGTATTTTTTAGGGTCCTTGTCACCAAATGGTGTTTTTGAGAGCCTTATATTCGCAAATTTTCCTGAAAAAAAAGAAATGATGCCTTCAATAATTATCATTTAATAGCATTATAATTGATGAATATCAGCAGAAATGCATGAAGAGAGTAAAATAGTTGTATCTGCAGGACCCTAGAAGGGACTGGATATGGAGAGTGAGTGAGAGACAGGAGTCAGGGATGGCTCCTTTATTTCTAGCTTCAATGAGTGAGAAAATTTTCATGCCATTCACCAAATGAGAGAATATAGTTGAGAAAGAGATTTGAGGTGAAAATTACTAGGATCATTTTAAAATCAAGTAGAGCTTAGACCACCTGTAAGACATTTAAATGAGATTTCCAGGAACCAGCTGGAGATCTGGGTCTTGAGTTCAAGGCAGAATTTAGGGCTGAAAACACAACATGTTAGTGATCACTGAAACCATGAAGGTGGTTTGAGTGACCTCAGCAGTGTGAACAGTACAAACAACATGGAGCTGGTGAAGCAGCCTTGGAAAATGTGCATATTTAAGGAAAGGCAGAAAAACATAAGCCTGCAAAGGAAACAAAGAAGAAACATCTAGGAAATAGGATGGAATCCAGGAGAAAACAAAAGTCACAGAAGCTGAGGAGTTGTTTCTTGCTTAACAGAGGGAATGGTCAACAGTGACAAGTAGGATGAAGAAAAAACGGTCCATTTTATGGGTCACTGTTCATCCTGGAAAAAACAAGGAGTGAATATGTACTGAAGTGGCAGCAGTAAATGTTTATCCCTCTATAAAGCAGTTCCATTTCCACGAGAAGTTTAGCACTTAGGTAAAGCTAAAAAGGGATGCCATGTCAAAAGGAGGTATTTTAAACATGAGAAAAACTTTGTTACTTTTTTTTTTCAGGAGTCCTCACCTGTGAAAAAGCAGAGGTAAAACTCTTAAATCAATCCAAAGTTAAGCTTTTACAAAGATTTCAACCAAAGGGCAAGGAGCGAGAGAGGCAGAGGAACAGTGACAGAGTGATCGAAATGACAGATTTTGGAATCTAGAAAGAAGCAGACAGATTATAAGGAAATGGAGTGGTCCAGGGCCTGAAGGTTTCCTAAGGTCAAAGACTAGGTATATTAGTTTTACAGAGTTGGAAAGATAGATAGGTTGTCATAGATAAAGAGTGATGAATTTATGTTTAATGTTTCATATGTAGTAGAGTGCTAGATTTTGATATATTTTAAGATGTGGTTATATGTGTCAATATTGAATTAATGTAATGATAAAGACCATTAAAAATTGAAATTAAAGAATTTGATATAGTTATCCACAAAGTCATTGAAGTGGTCTGGGAAATTATTAAGATTATTAAGATTAAAGTAGAGAGGTTGGACACTAAAAAGGCATTGCTAAATTAGTTTTATGTCGATCAACTACTAATGTCTTACTTCTCTTGGAATTTATCTAAAACAAAAATCAGTTGAAAATATGCAATGTACAATAGATTGAAATTGTCAAACAATTGCTGAATTTTTTGAGAATTAGCCACCACAACTCAAACCTTAAATAACATTATGGGAAATAAGAGAAAACTATTTTGATGTTAAGTTAATTGACAAATATTTTCCTAGCAAAAATTGGCTAAAGTGTTCTATTTCCTTTTTATACCAGCTTAAAACACTGTCCTTCTTAAACTTCTTTTGGTTAACAAATTTCAAAATTAGGTTTTGATGTCATCTTCATATGATATATATAATATAATGGTGTATATTTTACTAAAGTACACAAATCTATTAATGTTTCCTTTTCTTCCCCAGCTCTATGGAGATATGGTTAACATGTAACATTGTGTATGTTTGAGGTGTATAGCATGATGGCTTGATGAATTTACGTATTGCAAAATGATTACCTATATAGGTTTGTTGACATCTTACAGTTGTGCATGTATGTGTATGCACGTGTGTGTTAAGGGATTTTGAGATCAACTTTCTTAGCAATTCTCAAGTATACAATGCAGCGGTGTTAACCACAGTCACTGTGCTGTACATTACATCCCCGAACTTATGTACCTTGTGACTGGAAGTTTGTACTTTTACCACTTTCATCTATTTCCCTCCTCCTTTGGCAACCACCAGTTTACTCTGTTTCTATGAGTTTGGTTTTCATAGAGGATGCAGAGAGAAGTAAACCTTTATACACTTTTCATAGAAATGTAAGTTGGTGAAGCTACTATGGAAAACAGTACAGAGGGTCATCAAAATATTAAAAATAGAACTATGTATGATCTAGCAATTCCACTTCTGGGTATATATCCTAAGGAAACGAAATCACTGTTTCAAGGTTATCTGTGTTCACTGTAGCATTATCTACAATAGCCAAGGCATGGAAACAATCTAAGCATCCGTTGACAGATGAATGGATAAAAATGATGTGTGGTGTGTATCTATATATATAAAATGATATATATATATAACGTGATACATATGTGTGTGTCTCTATATATAGACACACACACATATATATACAAATTTACAGATATGTATATATCACACAAAATGGAATATTACTTTTTTAAAATCATCTCTTATAACCTGAAATTCAAGTGTCCTAGTTTTGTTCTGTACTTTTGATCAATTGGAACATATCTTGAGGAGACCATTGGTCCTAACTGATTTATGACTGACTAGTTTAGCTATCAAATTGGAAGTAATGTATTATTATTAGGCTTGTTATCTTGGTTCTTAAGTGGATGGCTCTCAAAAGAAAATCTTTGAGTTTAAATACATACATACATACATATATAAAATGTGGCTAATATTTATTAATTTCTTATATTCCAGGTGTAGACTTAAATATATTCTAGTAGCTAATTTATTCTCACCACAATATTAAATAAATGATTTTGCTCTCATTTGTATGATAGTCCATTTATGTATACATGTGTGTAATGGTTAATACCTTATAATGGTAGAAAATGTAGAAAATATGAGAGGATATACAGAAAAAAGGTCTTCCTCTGACTTCTGTCTCCCCTCTCCCCAGTTTCTACTTCCCTTTACAATTAATATCCAAAGAGCTTAAGACTTTTGGAGTATCTTTGAGAATATTTTCTACAATTCTTCAGAAGTATGTCTGCTTCAGAGAGAAGCAAGATGGTGGAGTAGAAGGACGCTTGTAGCTCACCCTCTCCCACAAATACACCAAAACTCACATCTACGGACCCACTCAGCCAGCCAGAGCACCTGCCGAACTCTGACAGAACATCGCCCTCTTCGAAAGACAAAGACGCCAAAAATCTGGTAGGAGAAAAGGAAAAAAGAAAGAAGAAAGAGCAAAACAGTGTGGCACCGATCCCGCAGGGAGGGAGCAGCAAAGGAGGACTGGCGCTCGTTTGCTGGGTCTCCCCCCTCCAACGGAGAGGCCAACAGGATGGAAGAGGAGCCTCCAAGGCTCAGATCTGCCCTGAGCACCCCTTGACTGACAGAACTGAGTTAAACAGGCACAAAGAGTCCCCGTGATGCACAGCCTGAGACGCAAGCTGGCAGCTGGGGCTGGGACAGGCCACTGGAGCTGGGTGGAGGACTGGGGCGGCTGCACTGAGGCAGCCCCAGGGGATTGCAGGGGGCTGCGTGCTGTGGCTGGGAGGGGATATGGAGCAGAACAACCTCGGTCCCCAATAAATTGTGAAAAAAGCAAAGCAACACGGCTGGTGTGCCCTGTGGGGAGGGGTGCCATAGCCTTTGTCTCCTCAGACCTGCACCGCCATTACTGGTGCTTCTCACAAGAAGAGAGGTGGGACTCAGCCAAAGCCTCCATCTCCTCCTGTGCGCAGTGCCCAGGCAGGGGCGGCTAGGACCTGAATCTGCACCCAGGGGCTCTGCAACATCCTAGGCAGGACTGAGAGTTGTTTACACCCTGAGGCAGATAGGATCTTTCTGACCTGGCACCTCAGAGAACTCGCACTGCCAAGACATATAAGGAGCTGAGATTTGGCACAGAGCAGGGGTGGGGCCGTTCTGCGGTCTTCCCTGAGCCCACCTTCAGAGCGTTGACCCAAGGTGGAGCAGGCAGCTGCACAGAGCAGCGGAGCGACTGGCACCAGGAGAGGGTGGGAAGCAACCCGCTTTCCTGGCAGGAATGTAGCACCTGACCACGGTGCTGGGAGGGGGCGTGATCTGCCCACCTGCCTCTCCCCCCCCCCGGGCACTGCATCTGACTACAGCATCAGGAGGGGGAGGGGGAGTGACCCACCTGACCACAGGGAAAGAGCTCAGCACCTGACCCAGTGTTGGGAAGGGGCACGATCTGCTAGCCAACAGCCACAAGGGTGCCAACAGAGGGCCTCTGAAAACAGCAAGCTAAGTTTGCGAAACAGGGCGAAGACACAAGACCTCTCGATAAAATCATTAAGAGCACACCATCTCCAGGAGAACTAGATAACTGATACTCCTTAAGCCACAGTGCCAGAGAGATAAGAGCAATATGAAGCAGAGGAACCATTCCCAATTAAAAGATCAAGAGAAATCCCCTGAAAGCACAGTCAAGGAAATAGACATCGATGGCCTACTAGATCAAGATTTCAAAAAAGGACTTATCAAAGTACTGAAGGAACTAAAAGAAATAGTGTTTAGAGATATGAAATATGTCAAAAATGAAATAGAAGCTATAAAGAAGAACCAAGTAGAATTAGTAAACTCATTTGCTCAGATGAGAGCTGACCTAAGGCTGTACAAAGCAGGCTAGATAATGCAGAGGAACGAATTAGTGACCTAGAAGACAGGACAACGGAAAGCACCCAATCAGAACAGCTGAGAGAAAAACAAGTAAAAACAATGAAAACAATATAAGGGACCTATGGGATAATATAAAGCATGCCGATCTACACATAATAGGGATTCCTATTATGTGGAAGAAAGAAGAGGAAGAAAGAACAAAGGGAATTGAAAAGGTATTTGAAGAAATCATGACTGAAAACTTCCTAAACCTAAAGGAATCAGATATACAGGAGGTTCAGAAGGTCCCAAACAGGAAGAACCCAGACTCACAACAAGACAAATCATAATCAAGATGGCCAGAGTCAAGGATAAAGAAATGATTCTAAAGGCAGCAAGAGGAAAACAAAGAGCGAGTTACAAGGGAAGCTCCATAAGCCTCTCAGCTGATTTCTCTACACAAACACTACAGGCCAGAAGGGAGTGGCAAGATATATTCAAAGTCCTGAATGAAAAAAAGATGCAGCCTAGGATACTCTATCCAGCAAGGCTATCCTTTAGAATAGAAGGAGAGATAAAGAACTTCACAGACAAGCAAAAACTAAAAGAGTTTAGCAACACTAAACCCATGCTAAAAGAAATATTGACAGGTCTACTCTAAATAGAAAAGAAGCAGGATGCTACAAAAATGAGAAACTCATAATTGGAAAGGAGATAACTGCCATGAATTACAAAAAGAATAAATGCAAAATTGTAAAAAATAGACATCTAAATCATTAAGAGTGGGAGAGGGAAGCAAGGAAAGCCACTGTGGAAAACAGTATGGAAATTCCTCAAAAGACTAGGAATAGACTTACCATATGACCCAGGAATCCTGCTCCTGGGAATATATCCAGAAGGAATCCTACTTCAAAATGACACCTGCACCCCAATATTCATAGCAGCACTATTTACAATAGCCAAGACATGGAAACAGCTTAAATGTCCATCAACAGATGACTGAATAAAGAAGAGGTGGTATATTTATACGAAGGAATACTATTCAGCCACAAAAACCGACAGCATAACGCCATTTGCAGCAACATGGATGTTCCTGGAGAATGTCATTCTAAGTGAAGTAAGCCAGAAAGAGAAAGAAAAATACCATATGAGATCGCTCATATGAGGAATCTAAAAACAAAACAAAAAACAAAACAAAACAAAATGTAAATAGAAAACAGAAACAGACTCATAGACATAGAATACAAACTTGTGGTTGCCAAGTAGGTGGGGGTGGGAAGGGACAGACTGGGATTTTAAAATGCAGAATAGATAAACATGATTATACTGTATAGCACAGGGAAATATATACAAGATTTTGTGGTAGCTCATAGCAAAAAAAAATGTGACAATGAATATATGTATGTTCATGTATAACTGAAAAATTGTACTCTACACTAGAATTTGACACAACATTGTGAAATGACTATTACTCAGTAAGAAAATGTAAAAAAAAAAAGTATGTGTGCCTCTATGTTCTATATATGAGAGTTATGAAATATATGTATGTGGCATTTTCATTATTTTTTTTATTATCATTATTAACCAAAGAATGAAGATTACTTTTGCTTTTTAAATTTCCAGGTGGAAAGGACTTTTTTCCCAATATTATTATCAATTTTTAATTTCATTAAATAGTGATGAGAAGAATTAATAAATGAGAAATAAATACCCTAATCTAGACATAAGTGTACAGTTGGAAAACAAGAAAATAAAAGTATATTTGGGATGATGACCATGAGTAGGCAGATGGCAGCCAAAAGAAGGATGCACATTAATCTTATGAGCTTGTAAAGTTCTTAGGATCTATAAAGGCAGATGTTTTAACTCACCTCCAAAGATAATTTCTGAAGAACTACACTCTGTACTACACCATTGAGTAGCTTCTTTCCCTTGTATCTGACAGTCGAATGAGGCAGAGCTGACACTGAATGGCTTCATCACTTCTTAGGACCTATGTCAAAGCCTTACCACTCCCCACTAAGTTTCTTAGAATGCTTGCTCTGGAAGAAGGCACCCACTTTATAAGATAACCAACTATCGAGTAAGCACATGCCGTGAGGAAACTAGCCTTATAGAGAGGCCATGTGGAGAGAGAGAAATGCCTAAGCTAAGGTTCCAGACCTGTATGCAAAGGAGCCAACTTTGTTATCCAGCCTCGTCAAGCCCTTAGGTGACCTCAGCCCTGGTCAACACCTAACTGTAATCTCATCTAATTGCATAAGACAGCCATCCAGCTGAGCCCAAGCAACTGACAAAACCTCGAGGAATAATATATTTCTATTTCAAGTCATTTATTTTCAAGGTGGTTTCTTTTTTACACAACAGTAAGTAATAATGTGAATAGCAGGAGATTAAGCAATGACATGGAAAGAAGGGTGACACCCCTTCCTATTACATAAAACAAAAAGGCTGGAGTTTGATGGCTTCTTTAAGACAAAGGGAAAGGGTGAAAGTAAGGGGCATGCAGATGAGATGAAGGGTTTGAGAAGAGTGATATAGGCTGGAATTGGTACCAGGGGAAATGGGAATGGGAGTTGAATATGGAAATGGTAAAGGACCTCTGGGTTATGCTATGGGTTAAGCTGAAATCCATGAATTGCATTGGTACCATTTGCCCAGTTAAGTCAGTTGCTCTCATAGTTGTTAAACTCATTCATGAGAAAGGAATCAAGGATCTATGCCTATAAAATAACAAAAGTGCACATTATATGGACAGCAAAATGACTCAAAATGAAGACAGCACTTGGGATGGAAAAGAAGAATATTGTGACAGGTGCTAAACTCTTCAATGAAAGCCAGAGAGGTCAGTGCATGACAATTGCAGAGAGGACAACTGCAAATGAAGAAAGGCTAAAGGTGGTAAAGTTACAAGTCTGATACTCAAAAGTTTCACCCAGATATGGAAGCATATGATAACTTCAACATCTATTTTTAAAGCGAAGGGTTTATCCTATTGAAAAGAAGCATTTTTAATGCTCTGATATAGAATATCAAATTAATTTCTTCAACAGTTTATATTACCAATAGCTGTTATGAGAACTGCCTAATTAAACTCAAAAAGCTTTGCACTGTGAAGGAAACCACCTATAAAATGAGAAGGCAATGGAAATGGGAGAAAATATTTGCCAATAATATGACTGACAAAGGGTTAATATCCAAAATATATGAACAGCTCATACAATTCAATATTTTAAAAAAAACTCAATTAAAAATGGCCATAACACCTGAACAGAAATTTTTTTCCAAAGAAGACATACAGATGGCTAACAATAAGATACCACCTCACACCTGTCAGAATAGCTATTATCAAAAAGTCTATAATTAATAAATGTTGGCAAGGATGTAGAGAAAAGGGAACTCTGTACACTGTTGGTGGGAATGTAAAATGGTTCAACCACTATGGAAAATATTATGGGGGTCCTCAAAATACTAGAAAAGGAACTACCACATGATAAAGCAGTTCTACTCCTGGGCACATATCTAGAAAAAAAAACACCCATTAATTCAAAAAGATACATGCACCTCAATGTTCATAGCAGCACTGTTTACAATAGCCAAGATATGTAAGCAACCCAAGTGTCCATCAACAAATGAATAAAGATGTGGTGTCTACATATACAAAGGAATATTACACAGCTCTAGTTATTTTTTTCTATTTGCAACAACATGGATGGACCTAAAGGTATTATGCTCAGTGAAATAAATCAGATAGATAAAGACAAATACTATATAACATTACTATATGCAGAATCTAAAAAAAGTACAAATGAATGCAGATAGCAAAACAGAAACAGACCCACAGATACAGAAAACAAATCAGTGGTTACCAATGGCGAGAGGGAAGGGGAGAGGGAAAAGTTACGCATATGAGATTAAGAGGTACAAACTACTACATAAAAAATAGATAATCAACACGGATTTATTGTAGAGATAGGGAATTATAGCCCTTATCTTATAATAACTTTTAAAAGAGTATAGTCTGTAAAAATACTGAATCACTATGCTGTGTACCTGAAATGAATATAATACTGTAAATCAAATGTACTCAATAAAAAGTGTTTTGTATGTAGTGTTACACGTGGTCAAGTCAGTGCCATATAATGCACATATGTGAACCTAAGCAAAGTAAGGCAAGCCCTTTCATTACATCGTAGAAACAAAACACAGAAATACTACTGAGAGCTAGTTTAATGAGTATGGTTTTTAAGGTTCTATTAGGAAGCAAAAAGTACGAGTTTCAGTCATTTAGATTTGGGTTTAACATAAAGAAGAATTTTCAAGTGGTAAGATCTCTCCTTTCAGTGGCCTCAAGAGATGACGATTTGCCCATTGTTTGGACATGTTCAAATTAGGTGGGAAGTTAGAAAGGGGATTCTACTGCCAAAAGAGTCCCTTAAAAAGAGATTAACTTCAAATTAGCAAAATAAGAAAGGAAAATGGAGAAATTACAACAAACAAAATAGAAATACAGAATATCATATGAGAATATTATGAAAAACTATGTGGAACCAAACTGGATAACCTAGAGGAGATGGACAAGTTTCTGGAAACATACTGTCCACCAAAACTGAATCAAGAAGAATCTGAACACTTGAACAATCCAATCACTAGAAAGGAAATAGAAATAGCAATTAAAAACCTCCCTACAAATAAAAGTCCAGGACCGGACAGCTTCACCGGGGAATTTTACCAAACATACAAAGAACACATACCAGTCCTTCTCAAACTCTTCCAGATGACTGAAAAGGAGGGAATACTCCCAAACTCATTCTATGAAGCCACCATCACCCTGATACCAAAACCAGGCAAAGACACTACAAAAAAAGAGAATTATAGGCCAATATCACTGATGAACATAGATGCCAAAATCCTCACCAAAATTTTAGCAAATAGAATCCAACAACACATAAAAAAGATTATACATCATGACCAAGTGGGGTTCATCCCAGGGACACAAGGCTGGTTCAACATATGCAAATCAATCAGTGTAATACATCACATCAACAAGAGAAAGGACAAAAACCACATGATCATCTCAATCGATGCAGAAAAAGCATTTGATAAAATTCAACACCCATTTATGATAAAAACTCTCGCCAAAGTGGGTATAGAGGGAACATATCTCAACATAATAAAAGCTATATATGACAAACCTACAGCCAGCATAGTACTCAACGGTGAAAAACTCAAAAGCTTCCCACTAAAATCTGGGACAAGACAAGGATGCCCACTATCACCACTCCTATTCAACATAGTCCTGGAAGTCCTAGCCACAGCAGTCAGGCAAGAGAAAGAAATAAAAGGGATCCAAATTGGAAAAGAAGAGGTAAAAGTGTCATTATATGCTGATGACATGTTACTATGTATAGAAAACCCTAAAAGGTCCACACGAAAGCTACTAGAGCTGATTGAAGAATTCAGCAAGGTAGCAGGTTACAAAATTAACGTTCAAAAATCAGTTGCATTTCTTTACACTAACAATGAATCAACAGAAGAAGAAAGTAAAGAAACAATCCCCTTTAAAATAGCACCCAAGGTAATAAAATATCTGGGAATAAATCTAACCAAAGAGGTGAAAGAATTATACACAGAAAACTATAAACCATTGATGAAGGAAATTAAAGAAGACTTTAAAAAATGGAAAGATATTCCATGCTCTTGGATTGGAAGAATCAATATTGTTAAAATGGTCACACTGCCCAAGGCAATCTACAGATTTAATGCAATCCCTATCCAATTACCCAGGACATATTTCACAGAACTAGAACAAATCATAATAAAATTCATATGGAACCATCAAAGACCTAGAATTGCCAAAGCATTACTGAAGAGAAAGAAAGAGGCTGGAGGAATAACTCTCCCAGACTTCAGACAATACTATAGAGCTACAGTCATCAAGACAGCATGGTATTGGTACCAAAACAGACATATAGACCAATGGAACAGAATAGAGAGCCCAGAAATGAACCCACAAACTTTTGGTCAACTCATCTTTGACAAAGGAGGCAAGAATATACATTGGAATAAAGACAGTCTCTTCAGCAAATGGTGTTGGGAAAACTGGACAGCAGCATGTAAAACAATGAAGCTAGAACACTCCCTTACACCATATACAAAAATCAACTCAAAATGGATTAAAGACTTAAACATAACACAAGATACAATAAACCTCCTAGAGGAAAACATAGGCAAAACATTATCTGACATACATCTCAAAAATTTTCTCCTAGAAGAAATAAAAGCAAGAATAAACAAATGGGGACTAATGAAACTTACAAGCTTCTGCACAGCAAAGGAAACCAGAAATAAAACAAGAAGAAAACCTACGGAATGGGAGAAAATTTTTGCAAGTGAAACCGACAAAGGCTTGATCTCCAGAATATATAAGCAGCTCATACGACTCAATAAGAAAAAAATAAACAACCCAATCCAAAAATGGGCAGAAGACCTAAACAAGCAATTCTCCAAGGAAGACATACAAATGATCAAAAAGCACATGAAAAAATGCTCAAGATCACTAATTATCAGAGAAATGCAAATCAAAACTACAATGAGGTATCACCTCACACCAGTCAGAATGGCCATCATTCAAAAGTCCACAAATGACAAATGCTGGAGAGGCTGTGGAGAAAAGGGAACCCTCCTACACTGCTGGTGGGAATGCAGTTTGGTGCAGCCACTGTGGAAAACAGTATGGAGATTCCTCAAAAGACTAGGAATAGACTTACCATATGACCCAGGAATCCCACTTCTGGGCATATATCCAGAAGGAACCCTACTTCAGGATGACACCTGCACCCCAGTGTTCATAGCAGCATTATTTACAATAGCCAAGACATGGAAACAGCCTAAATGTCCATCAACAGATGACTGGGTAAAGAAGAGGTGGTATATTTGTACAATGGAATACTACTCATGAGCCATAAAAACCGACAACATAACGCCATTTGCAGCAACATGGATGCTCCTGGAGAATGTCATTCTAAGTGAAGTAAGCCAGAAAGAGAAAGAAAAATACCATATGAGATCACTTATATGTGGAATCTAAAAAACAAAAACAAACAAACAAACAAACAAAAACAAAGCATAAATAAAGGACAGAATTAGACTCACAGACAGAGAATACAGACTTGTGGTTACCAGGGGGGTGGAGGGTGGGAAGGGATAGACTGGGATTTCAAAATTGTAGAATAGACTACACTGTATAGCACAGGGAAATATACACAAAATGTTATGATAACTCACAGAGAAAAAAATGTGACAATGAGTGTGTATATGTCCATGAATAACTGAAAAATTGTGAACACTGGAATTTGACACAACATTGTAAAATGATTATAAATCAATAAAAAATGTTAAAAAAAAGAGATTAACTTGCAACCATGAAATTTCTCTATGAAATTGATATAACAATTTCCAGACAGTCCGTTTATAAACCACATCTACCAAGGAAAAAAAAAAAGGTCATGTGATTTTTTCTGTCAGGGGCTTTTGAGGAAGATTTCAAGCAATACAGTCTTGTCCACAGGCCACAACACTTGGGTATACCCACCAAATCCAACCTACTCAAGAAGCTCCTTCCAGCTTAAGCATGGGGGTAGGGGAATTTGAACTGCTATCTCCATGATTTCTACCTTCCTAGTGTTGTCTCTTGACTGGAGAGATGTTCCAGTCACTCCCAGTTCAATTGGTACTAGTGTGCTGGTGCTTCCAGAGGTACGTCCTGCATAGACCAACCAGCAATTCAACTGGATCAATTGTATGAAAAACAAACCCTCCTCAGTGAACGAGTCTTCTCAGCATGTGCCATGCACTCATTTTCATGGCTACAGTTGCCAAGGTGGGTGACTATCTCAGGTCTTAGACCACGACTAGGCTCTTTCCACAGAACCATTTTCCCATTTTCCCCAAAGTCTGTGCAAACCTAGGGGAATAGATTCACTCCCTCTACCCAAGGTGATAAAATTCTGTGAATTATGCTAGGTTTACTCTCTTCCCTTTGCCCTCCTCCATTTTTCTGCCCATCGTATCATATCATAGGGCCAATTTCTCCCAAATAGAATTAGTGAACTATTTTCCCACCCCTTCTTGGATTCCTTTTTTTTTTTTTTTTTTTTTTTGGCTTGTTTCTCTCATAGCTTTGTTGGTTGATTGGTTCTTTATTTTGAGTTTTAATGGTAACTGTGTGATTTGCCATTTTACAGGAGAAACAGCCTCACTACATCATGTGTCTATCACTGGAATGATGCTCATAGATCTGTATAATTTTCTAAACATTTTTCCCTAAAATTTCCCATAGTCTGTTTTTACAATTTCTCTTTATTATTGTATTTCTAGCTTTCTATTTGAACTCTGCCAACCCAAGGGAGTCCTGTATGAATGTGTATATTCTTGGAATAAATTTAAGGGGAAAAAGTACTGCAAATTCATACCAAACCAACACTTGAGTTCTATAGGAATTTATGGTTAAGAGAAATGACTTATTTGCATAGTATTTAGGTTTTTTTTTTTGTTACTTTGGAATGGCATAATTTGTGGGCAGTGTTCATTAAAAATACAGATAAATTTTAGAAAATAACTGATAAAGAGGATACTATTAAGAATTATTACTATAGTCATATCACTTACCAACTAACTTCATGCCAGCATAACATCAATTCCCTCCTTTTTTAAAAACTGAAATCACCCATACAGTATTCCTCTTCTGTTCTGTCTTTAGAAAGATTCAAAATTGTCTAAAAATGCTTATATCCCTTAATCTGAATGTACAGAATCATACATTATAAAGCTGGAGTGGGGTTGAGAATTGAATTAAACTATCTGGTGTTTCAGATGGTGAATTTGAGACTCATGGAAGTTACATGAGTTGGTGATAGGCCCAGAGATGTTTTATTTGGGGGGGGGGTCCATGTAAGGAGGATAACCAGATCTCCTGCCTCTATTATTGTACTTTTTCTAATATCCAGGGAAGTTTATAATACAGACAAGATGATTTTATCAACTTCAGCTATAACTGATTATAACTGGGGACTCAATTTTCTCAAATTTCAAAGAAACATCGGGTTCATTTCAAGTTTAATAAAATTCTACTTTTGCTTTAAAAACTGCCTTTTCCAAAATTCAGACATTTTAACCACATATTCCATAAACCACAAAATAAGTAAAGCTAAAATTTTACTCCTTAATCACTTCTTTTACCTTTTAACATAGACAATTCTAATTGGAGAAACTTGAAAGCATAAGCTACAAGAAAGATTAATTTCCCTTCTCATCACAAATGCCATAGTTCTTCAGTCATTTATAAGTTTTTTTTCCTGGCAGAGCAGCCCTGCAGCATTTATATAATCTTTTCCCAACTCCTGGCCAGGTTTGTCTGGTGCTGCTTTCCAGGAATGTTTGGAATTAGAATCATATTTTTTGTCATTCTTTTGTTTTTGCCTTCAGTAATTATATCTTTTTTTTTCCTGTCTTAACTATTGGATGTGCTGGCTAATATCTCAGTGATATTTTTAAAAGTTAGTTCCCATCTAAATGATGGTATTGGACCATCATCAAGTCTCAAGAGTAAAAACAGAATGGAAGTAATAAGTTTCAAAAAGATTTTATAAAGACTTTTAAACTACCAGCTCTCTTTTTTAAACAGTTTAATTGAGGTATAGTTGATATTCAATAAACTATTTAAAGTAGGCAATTTGATAAGTTTGGAAGCATGGGAACACACAAGAAAACCATCACCACAATCAAGATAGTGAAGATATCCTTCACCCCCTCAAGTTTGCTCATGCCTGATTATAATCCTTCCATTCCTCCCCTCCCCAAATGCCTTGCTCATGCCGAGGCAACCATTGATCTGCTATCTGTCACGATAGATTGGTTTGCATTTTCTAGAATCTTATATAAATCATACAGTCTCTACTCCATGTTGTCTAGTTTTCACACAAGATGGTTATTTTGAGATTCATCTATGTTGTGGCATGTTTAAAAAGCTCGTCTGTTTTGTTGCTGTGTAGTATCCGATTGAATGGCTACATCAGAGTTTGTCTATCCATTCATTTGTTAACGGACATTCTAGTGGTTTCCAGTTTGGAGCTATTAGAAGTAAAGGTTGTATATGTCTTTGTAGGGACATATGCTTCTGTTTTTCATGGGTAAATACTTAGGAGTGGAATAGTTGGATCATATGATAAATGTGTGTGTGTGTGTTTGTGTGTTTTTTTTTTTTTGATCCACAAACTGTTTTCCCAAGTTGTACTGCTCCACATTCCCACCAGCAGAGCATGAGAGTTCTACTTCATCTGTATCCTTAGCAACACATGGGAGGGTCTGTGGTTTTCATTTTAGTCATTCTTATAGATGTGTAGTGTATCTCAGTGTGGTTTTAATTTTTCTTCCTCTCATGACTAATGTTGTTTGACATACTCTGCTTGGAGTAACAATGGGACCAGTTGCTTTGATATTTACAGTTTTCCTGGGGTCTCAGCGGCTGGGGTCTCCACACAAAAATGGCTGGACTAAAGGAGATCCATAGAACTCATCCAACAGGAAACCCTGGAAGTGAATACATCTTCCCTCAATCAGGATGATAGCAGTGAAATAAAATAACGTGTAGCTGGTGGAAATTACACTGTGAATAAAAAAAGATACTGTCTTAAAAATTCAAAGGGAAATCATTCTGTAGATACTCTTTACTTAAAGAACCAGAACTTTTTTCAGAAAACTACTTGATCCTCAATAATATGTAAAAAAGGAATGACCTGAATAGAACAGGAGCAGAAAACCATGAGAAGAGACTGGATTCAGATTAAAGGGCAGCTGTACAAAATGACAATGGTTGAGAAATCTCTAAATGTTTGAAGGAAAATGTGTGTGTGTTAGATTTTTATTATAGCCATTTTGGCTTTCACCTACGAAAGCAATAGAAAGACACCTGCAGATATGTGAGTGCCCCCCAAAATTAGTCAATCACAAACCTCCTTTAAAAAAAAAGACATAACTTACTAAACTGAAGAGTTTATCTATTCATCTAAATCTTTGTTAAATAAATACTTATTAAATTGTCATTCCCAAGCAATGTGTTAGGGTCCCGGGAAATCATAGAAAAAGTATCACTTTTCATCAAACGGGTGTTGGCCTTTAAAATGCATCGCTAATTATGGATTATGGAAATGTTGAATAATGCTTTACATTTAAAGGATAGGAATTTAGTTACTATTAAGTTGGTTTATGGTTAACTATTTTATTTGGCAAGGTTGCTACAGACCCTTTCTGACTAATCCAATACTACGGTTAATAGAAAATTTGTGGTCATTTACTACTAATACTAAATGAGAGTAACCAATTAATAGATAAATCAGTAATTAAGGAAGGAAGGAAATAAAATAGTTTGACTATAAAGTCACCTGTCACTTTTCTTTTAAGATTCATAGATGGCTTCAAGACCAAAGAGTACCCCAGGCTTCCAACCAGAAGGATGTGCTCTCATTGTCCAACAGATGTCAACAATGCCTTTTTCTAGAACTCTAAATAACAATCTACTCCACATAGATGTTTAAATTCAAGTGACAGCCTACCTGTCATGTCCTGTTCTCCAAATGATTAGGCAAGGAGTGGGAGGAGAGAGTGTGTGATGTCCATGACTCCTCTGCCTCACTGTCCCCAGGTTAGACACGTTCCTGATAATGCTGTGAAGGCCTTTGTGTCTCTTGGAAGAACAGCAATAATCTGGAAACTGTTAGAACTTTGATCCTTATCAGACAGTAGCCACTGAAAAGCTTCTCTGGTAGTAAGCTAGTTGGCTCCAGAATAAGTATGAAGATTGAGAAGAATACCTTTCAGGGAAACCCTAGAAATTGAATGCGCAGTCTCCCCTCTTTACAAATCCAATCTGTCTCATGTTATTTTGAGCACTTGCTGCACATAATGGAAGGTTTTTGTTAGCAGCATGAAGGTGGTGGGGAGAAGCTTCAGGAAAACAACATCAATTTCTCCACTATTATTTCCACATTCCTTGTTGACTCACATGCCTCTCCTGCAATAAATAATTCACTGTAATAAAAAATTTACTACACTAAAACTATCATTAAGGTCACTGGAAGAATAAATCACCGTGTTTTACGGAGTATGCCTAGCTAACCCACTTTACTGCTTGGTTTTTTATTTGCTGGGTGATGGGATGTGCAGGGCAGCTAGAGGAAGTAGGGATTCCTGAGCAAAAATTAAAACATTCTTAGAGCAAACCACCAGGATTGAGCTTGACCTTTGGGAAACAAATCGAAGAGTCCTATAAAAGTTGTGCTTCAAGCCCCATCAGAGTTATTTTTATGGACAAAATCTCCAGTGAGATCTTTGACAATAGGTGTACTCTTGACTTTCAAAGGAAAGAACAGGACATATTACCAGCTTGTTAGCAATTCTTCAAAAAAAATATGGACACCTTCAAGTCATCCTACATTTCAAATACTAAAAAAAGTCCAAGAAAACTCCCTTTAGCCTTGCATTTTATGTATATGTATGTAATGTATTACATATATAACCTATCAGGTCTGTTGGAACAGCTTTGAATAACTGTTTAATAACTGTAACTTATATAATGTAAATAAACCTTTTCCTAATCCTGTTATCTAATTGTCAAAATGAAAATTTAAATATGCTCTGAATTATTTGTGAAACTTCCTTTTCAAGGGATGAGGAATTGTTCAAATGTTCAATGATACGGTGTAGTTTTAAAATACATTGAGAATAATTTTAATGAAATTAGTTTATCTTGAGATTAGCGAGAAAAACTTTTAATTCCTAAAATTTATCACATTTAGCATATATCAAAAGGGAGACTATTTGAAACTGAAATGATAATTGTAATTTCCAATCATTATTCCCAAGACATGGACCTCACTCAAGTTTCATTTACCATTCTTGATTTTATGGCTCCACTTTCCAAATATTTATAGATTCATTTAATCAACAAATATTTATTGTGCACCTAATATATATTTAAAGAGCTATGCTGGTCAAAGTTGGAGGTTTGGCTATGCATCATTTACTCCTGCCATTAAGAGTCAGGTAAACAGATAATACCCATGACTCTAAAGCAGAGTGGAAAGTAAAGATCACTGAAGTTGAGGTTATAAACTAGGGGAAGCCAGAGTATTAGCAGAGTACCCATGATGATACTGAAGTCACTGGGAATGTTGCCAGGAATTAGGGTGAAAAGAATATGGAGTCAGGTGCTAAAATCTTAGCCAAAAATTGACAACGGTCTCACTTTCACATGTTTAGTATTTCTCTTTTTTCATTGAAACTGCGTCCTCATGTTCAATATGCAGAATTGTGTCTATTACTTCTTTGATATAAGGCTTTTGAGATTTCTTTGCAGTGACCCAAAGCAGGTGAGTAGGAAGAAGCAGCCAGGGCCTTATTCAGACATACATTAGGGCTAACCCGGATGGCAGAAGTCACCTAGATCACATGATGTGATGCTTACGTACAGTAGAAGGGTCAGGCACAGTGCCCAGGAGAGGTGGTGACCAAAGCCACTCCTCTGGGAACCGATGAGCAGTGAGTGAAGCATGGCAGTGGGAAATGGGGGTGAGTGTGCCCAGAAGTCTGAGGACCAGCAGGCAGGCCTTATCCACTCCTGAGCATCCCAGCCTCAGATGCCAATCAGGCTGAGAATAAGGGAGTCTCCCTGGGCAGGGAAATAGGCCAGAAGAAGGGAGGGGAGACACATCCCCAGGCCTCGAGCTAAAGCAGGGAAGCGCTCTTCCAGGCTCAATGATGGGAACAGATGGAGGATTAAGAATCAAGGCACACATCTGCATCAAGCCAACACATGGGTAAATGGAAAAGCTGCCAGGTGGGCAAAAGAAGTCTGAGGAGGAAGGTAGGGCAAATCCAGGTGTTGGGGGACATGCAGTTTATAGGACTTGGAGGCCTTCTATAAAGAATACAAAATGATGAATACAAAAAGTTAAGACTTCTCTCAGAAACTCGAAAGATGTCCAGGCAAATGAGTATCTCTAGCTTCAACTCCACTAGCTTCCAAGCTGTACAGGGAAATAAGGCCCTACCACAGAGCACAGGGAACTCTATTCAATGTCTTTTAATAACATATAATGGAAAAGAATCTGAAAAGAAAAAAATCATATGTATGTATATGTATAACTGGATCACTTTGCCGTACACCTCAAACTAACATTGTAAGTCAACTACACTTCAATAAAAATTTTAAAAAAAATTGCTGTACAGAGAAAGGGGCTTGAAAGGAATAATGTGAAAAATTTGTTGTTGCTCCTGAAGTACTTACAAGTTTCTGAAGTCCTAAAGTTGAAGTACGTAAGTATTTCCTGCCCTGTCTGAACAGCCTGGGAATCAGAGTGACCTCACCTTTAACTGCTGTGATCATACAGGTCAGCCTTTTTCTGTAGAAAAGATAGAATCGGGGGAAGTGAAATATGAAATATACAGAAGAGACTCTTATCTGCTAAGGTGGGATAAAGATATTGATTTTCCTTGCCAAATTTCAAAAGATGACTTTGGATATCAGAAAATATAGTTATATGAACATGGACTGCATCTTTGAACATTATTTTAATGTAAACAAAATGGAGTATGTAGAAATGTGAGGGACAAAATACCATATCCCAGAATAGAGTATTAATGTGCATAGGTTGATAATATTTTTAATTTTTTTAAATCATCAAACATGTGATTACCACATTACAGAAAAAAGAGGTAATCATTATCAATTCATATATATTCATTTTAGTTTTGGTTCATTCTTCTCAGATTTTTAAAATATACACCTTTGCTTAGATTAATTCCATATGTCCTTTGAAACAGAGGATCTTCCTCAGTGTTAAAATGTATCTCTAGTCCTTATTCACATCTAAACTGTGTCCTCCTTTCTTTGAACCTGGTCAAGCTGCATTTCATGCTTTAACCATCTTTTTCATCCCTGTTGCTAACTGCTCAACAACAGCTAATGTAGCCCTTGATTTCATTAATGGAAGCATAATGCCCAGAACACAGGTGTTAATAGCTCCTTCTACCCTGGGCTGGGCAGACCACATGTAGATCACTGTGTTCATTCCCAGAAACACATTTTATAAGGGTCATTGACAAATGGAATTACATTCATTCAAAGGAGGATTATCAGGATGGTGAATGCCAAATGAGGGACATTAAAGAAATTGAGGGTGTTTAACCTTGAGAAGAAAAGCCCTGGAATGAAATGGGGAGACGTGATAGATCCCATCAATTATGTGAAGTTTTGTCATGTGGAAGAGGCATTAGGCTTGTTCCGTGCGGCTCAACCATTAGGTGGAAGTTATAGGGAATCAAGTTGCCGCTCAATTTCAGTGAACTTTCCAACAAGGAAGGCTGCCTGAAATTTTAATAAACTCTCTGTTCCCTGTCCCTTAGAGGGTTCAAGCAGAGATTGGATCACCACCTGGCAGATGGGCTTAATTGGAAGATAAGTTGAACTGGCTGGGGTTACAGACTCCAATGTCTTCAAAGGCTCAGGCAAAGATGAGAGAGGAAGCAAACCCGGGAGCTGACATGGAAGGATGGAGCCTGTGGTGTGCCAGAGAGTGATGCCCCCAAACTCACCCCCCAGTTGATGGCTTTCACATTAGTTTTGAAGTGTTCAGAACATACACATACACACTGTTAATTGACCATATTCAGCCTATAAGCACCAGTTCATAACCTTTAAACCATGTCATTTTTGAGATCTCTTCCAAGGTTAAGATCTTTACAGCCTAGGACTATGTTCAGTACCATGCTCCAGGGATTATATAATGTTTTCTGTTGATGATCACAAATAACTTTGTTTATTTTAACTTGAACTGTAACTCTTCTAGGATTTAATTCATATTTTACATTTTTAAAGGAAAACAAGGACTTTCATAACTTGGCATGTATTTCCACTTTTTTCTCTTCACCACCCCAAGACTCAAGGTGAACCACAAACTAATAGAAACAGTCCTCATTAATGGCACTGTCTATCATTATAGATACAAGAATACAGGATCCTTTGAAACTGAAGGTTTGAATCAGATTTTCCCATCCAATAATCTATATGTGTGCATTATTTTTTCCACAGTATTTCACAGCAGACACCCTACCGATAAATACAGAAAGGGGTATTAAAATTAATACCTAGTATTTGAATAACTCCCCTTTTGTCCAGATAGAGGAATAAAATTCTTAACTTTGTTTCAAATAGCTAAATATAAAGAAAAGTTTATTTTGACATAAATTATACAAAATACCATTAAAATGATAGGTTTTCTATATGTAAATATCCATATCATTGGCAACAAATTGCATGTTTTAGAGCCACAGAATAATTTTTAAGAAGGAAAGCAACCTTAAATATACAATATATTGCATCTCATTTAATGCATCGCTATTTTGAGTCTCTGATACTTGAGGTGCCTGATTGATACATTTACATGCTGGGATTTGATAAAAGTGGCATTTTTAATGGACAATTAACTAATACTTATAACTGATCATTGAAGAGGAGGAAAATATTTGGGAAGGTGAGTAAAACTTATGAATTTAATTTTGGACCTGTGACGTTTGAAGCTCCCCCAGAATTTCCAAGTGTCTAGTCAACAGATATGTATCAATGGTTCTGGAACTCAGTGGAGAGGTTTGCACTAGAACTGTACATTTTGAGGTCTAGGTACTACTCAAAGGCAAGGGAGCAGGTAAGCCCACACAATAAGAGCAGGTCAAGTGAGAAGAGTGTGAAGGAAGACTCTGGGGATCTGCACAATGTTTACAACACATGGGTACTATTTCCATATATTCTATAATTTTCATTATTTTTTTTAACAAAGTATTTTTTGCATAGTCTATATAGGTTTAATTGTGATTCTTATTAACTCATTTTAATATACTCTATTAAATTAAGACCCCTTTCTTCCGTTCCTAGTTCAGAGAGATTTATCAAATGGATGTGGTATTTTTATTCACATATCATTTTCACCACGAATTCCTCTCATCAATATCATTCCTAAAGAAATATGTGCATTAGGATATATGTACAAAAAATGTTTACTACCATATTACTTGTAGTAGTCACAATTAAGACAGTACCCAAATAGTCATCAATGGAGAGAGAGTTAAATAAATTATGATACATGGACATAAAGTACACAGCCATTAGAAAGGAGCCTTGCCAATAAGTACATGAAAAGATGTTCAACACCACCCATCACCAGGGAAATGCAGATCAAAACCACAATGGGATATCACCTCATATGTGTCAGAATGGCTATTATCAAAAAGGCAAGAAATAACAAGTGTTGGAGTGGATGTGGAGAAAAGGGAATCCTTGTGCACTACTGGTGGGAATAGAAATTGGTGCAGCCACTATAGAAAGAAGTATAGTGTTTTCTCAAAAATTAAAAATAGAACTATCATGCCATCCAGAAATTCCACAATCTAGGTATTTATCCAAAGGAAACAAAAACTCTAACTCAAAAAGATACATTCCCCATGTTCATTGCAGCATTATTTACAATAGCCAAGATATGGAAACAACCTAAGTGCCCACTGATGGGTGAATAGATAACAAAAATGTAGTGTGTGTATATATAATATATATGTAATTACTTATACACAATGGAATATTATTCAATCATTAAGAAAGAAGGAAATCTTGCCATTTGTGACAACATGGATGGGCCTTGAGGGCATCATGCTAAGTGAAATAAATCAGACAGAGAAAGACAAATACTGTATGATCTCACTTATATGTGGTCTCACGCATGTGCAGAATTAAAAGAAACAAAAAACTCAAGCTCATAGATATGAAGAATAGATTGGGGGTGGCCAGAGACAGGGGGTGGAGGATGGTTAAAATGGGTGAAGGGGGTCAAAAGTTATAAACTTTCAGTTATAAAATAAGTCATAGGGATGTAATGTACAGCAATGGCCACTTTAATTAGTAATAATGCACTGCATATTTGAAAGTTGCTAAGAGGATAAATTTTAAAAATTCTCATCAGAACAAAAAAATTGTACTATGTATGTTGATGGATGTTAACTAGACTTACTGTAGAGATCTTTATGCAGCATATAAAAATAACAAATCATTAGGCTGTATACCTGACCCTAGGATGTTATATGGCAATTATACCTCAAAATTTTTTTTTTAAAAAAAGCTTTGTTTGCACTTATGGCTATGGTCTTACTCTTTTAATAGACTTCTACATCCATTTGCTAATGTTTTATTTTACTTTTTTTGTATCTTACGCATAAGTGAAATTAGTCTATACATTTTTTTGCTGCTTTTATTACTATAGCTAATTACTAGGTTTTGCTATTAGAGTTCATCTAATCTCAGCAGAAGAGTAGGCACTCTTCCCTCATTTTCCCATGATTTTGCATTTAATTACACTGTGTAAGAAATTACCTTTTCCTTTACAACCATGAAGGAATTAGCCTAAAACAATATGGTCCTGAATGTTTTGATCCCTTTTAATTGCCCGATCAATTTGTTCTGTCAAATGGGGAAAGAAGAGAGCACACCGGAGAAAGTTTAATAAGGTTTACTTTTGGAAGAAGCCTCATTTAAGTAAAAGCCTCAAGATGAAAAGAACAGTCTGAGATGAAGCTAAGAAAGTGGGTGATCCTGCTTTCAGAGCAGAGTGGAACAATGGGAGGTCAAGTCTCAGAAAAACAAGGAAAGAAGTGTCATGGTGATCAGAGGAATCTTCAGTGTGGGCAATGTCTGGGGACTCTGGATAAAAGGCAGCTTGGGTGGAATTAGCTAGTCTCAGGGCTCCCAAATTTAAGACAAAATCACATTGCTTTAGCATTGCAATTACTGAGAATTCTATAAGAATCCTGTCTTATTCAAAAGGTCACAGTGTAGATTTGGAACAAAGTCTTGTGGTTTGGAAGAATCAGTGGTTGGGCCTCATGTACTATCCAAATTTTGGGGCCTGCCATATGGCCCACTCCTTCCAGAAGCCATCTGCACCTATTGTGTTGATCTGGTCCTCCTCTTAAAACTAGATTCCTCTTAGTAACACACAGTTATTCAATGATACTGTTCTTTTTTTTCAAACATTTTATTTTAAAATAATTTTAGAGTTTTGAAAAATTTGCAAAGATAGTTCAGAAAGTTCATACATACTTTCTCTAAGTTTCCCTAATGTTAATTAATGGTGCATTTGTCAAAATTAAAAATTTAATGTTACAAAACTAATAGTTAAACTACAAGCCATATTCAGATTTCACCAGTTTTTCCATGAGTGTTCTTTCCCTGTTCTAGGATCCAGTGCAGGTTACCATGTTGCATTTAGTCTTGTCTCCTTAGTCACCTCTAATCTGTGACAGTTTCTTAGTCTTTCTTGCTTTTCATGACCTTGAGAATCTTAAAGAGTTTTGGCCAGGTAGCTTGTAGGATGTCCTTCAATTTGGATTTGTCTGTTGCTTTCTCAGGATTAGAATGAAAGAAAGGGGAAAATACCACAGAGATAGGGTGGCCCCCTCCTGTGGACCAAGAAATCATATGTAGAAGCTCAACCACCATTGTGATGATATTTGGAGGAGGGGCCTTTGGAGGTAATTGGGTCATGAGGGTGGAGTCCTCCTAATGGGATTAGTGTCCTTGGACAAAGAGATAAGAGATACACAGGATTTTCAGGGCAGTGAAACCATTCTTTATGATACTACTGTTGTAGATGTCATTATACATTTGTCCAAACCTGTAGAATGTACACCAAGAGTGAACCTAAATGTAAACTATGGACTTTAGGTGATAATGATGTGTTAATGTAGGTTCAGTTATTAACAAATGTACCACTCTTGTGGGGAATGTAGATAACGGTGGTGATTATGTATGTGTAAGGGTATGTAAGGGATAAAAGGGGAATATCTGTACCTTCCTTTCAATTTTGCTGTGAATCTAAAACTACTCCAAAAAAATAAAGTTTAAAAGAAGAGTTTTAAGAGGGATCATCTCTCTCTCAGCCATGTGAAGATACAGCAAGAAGACTGCCATCTGCAGACAAGGAGAGGACCCTTACCAGACACCAAAACTGTTGGCACCTTGATTGTGAACTGCCCAGCATCCACAACTGTGTAAAATAAATGTTTGTTGTTTAAGCCACCAAGTCTGTAGTAATTTGTTATAACTGCCTGAGCAAAGACACCTTCTCATCATAAGATCCTAGTACAGGATATCAACATGACATCACTGATGATGTAAACCTTGACCCCTTGGTTAAGGTGAAGACTTCCAGCTTCCTCTACTGAAAAGTTGCTATTTTTCCCTTTCCATAGTTTATTCTTCGGAAGCTAATCATTGAGTCCAGCACACATTCAGAGGGAGAGGATTTAAGCTCCATCTCCTGAAAAAGGATTGTTTACATATATTATTTGGAATTCTTCTGTAAGGAGGATTTGTCTTTGTCTCCCATTTATTCAATAATTTATATGAGTATGGTCTCTCAGATACTCATTTTATTCCATGGATCAGATTTATACTGTCATTATTTATTTTGTTACTCAAAGTTAAAGTTCTTTTAACAAGTCACCTGGCTGTGTCTGTTATCCACACCCCCACCCCCACCTCCAGATAGTCCCAGGTGTCCGACCAGATTGCAAACTCCTGAATCTAGGAAATGCTGTATAGAATGTCTCTGTTTTCCTCCAGAGTATCTGGCATCAATCACTGAATATAGTAAATTTTTATCAAATACCTGTTGATAGATAACGAGAGAGAGACATAGAGACAGATGTGTCCTTCTTCCACAAGGTAAATCTATATAAAAATCATTTTAGCCAAATCATTTCCTGCCTTAATCTTGTGGGTCTCAGGGGAGAAGATGTTGTTAGAGAAATCAAGGGCAACATAAGTACACTTAAGGAAAAAGAAAAGACATTTTCAAGACAACTCTCAGAGGTGAAGAGCTGTTGATATCAAAGCTTATTTCCCACTTAACGTAAGCCTTGACTTCTCTCTTCCTACTTTGCCACATCTGTGTTAAGCATTCTGGTCTTTTCTATAAAACTGCCTATTTGCAAAGAAGAGCCGCAGATTTTTAGAAAACCAAAACCCTAAAGAGTCATTTTAAACCAACTTACAGTTAAAAAAAAATAAATAAACCTAACGTTTACCCAACATAAAAAGGGAACACTACAACTTTTAATTACCCTAATTAAAAAAACCACAACTGTTATTATTGCAATAATCAATTCCAAATCTGCATATACTAATGAGATAAACACACTACTGTGATACTCAATAGCTCTTGACCCTAATGTACTAGAGACGTGTGATTCTCTAATTAGGATTCACACCATCCTGTGCTCTTGCATTTATCAGCTGAGGAATGTGTTTGTAAATTCCTTCCCGTGAGCAAAATGCCAAGTGCTGAAAGGCCAAGTCCAAACAGTCGAAATGAAGCAGAATATCAAGTAATTATATAGCAAACTCAGACAGTGTAGACAATCATTAAGGTAGGCAAAGCATTCATCCGAGGCACTGGGACAACTAATCTATTGGGCCAACTCCATATAGAAGTAACAATGAGTTAAATATATATGTTTAGATGAAGTTTAACAAGCTTGATTGCTATTTATTCCAATGAACAAAAACAAACTATGGAGACAACCATTACATTACGGTTGAATTCAGAAAATAAATTAACTGCAAGAAGGACATTCCAGAGCCTTAACTAGGTTTGCGAGATAGTTGGAAGAAAGTTGTAGGAGGAAGTTTATCAGTAAAGAAAGTCTACTTATCTTTTTATACGTGAAGTCATCAGGTTTGATAAGCTGCTAGCCCAAGAAACGCTTAATTTTCTAATAAAACTTGAAATAGGCTGTCTGCTCTTTTCACACAGGGTCAAAGCTGCAGCGTGCATGTTGTACCCTGACAGCTTCTATAAATACTGTTTTCCCTTTGCTTACTTCAGGAAACACACCACCTGATCCCCAATTAACACAATGATTTATATAAAATGAAAGCCCCATTACTTTGTTTCACTGTCATCCATCTGCAATGTTTCCAAGCAGGGCCACATTTAAAGCCACATCTGACGAGTATGTCTATTGGAAATGAAGTACACACGTATGCGCGCGCACACACACACACACACACACAGATGAAACCGCCATTGTTCCTCCCACAGGTGTGCAGGTATTCCACAAGGAGAGAAAAAGACTCCAACTTACTACACTTTCAGCACTAAAACCTCTTGCTTCTCTCTCTGCAGTTACTTCAAAGCAGAGTTTCATCCAGCAACTGGGGGACATCAGAGTAGAGACCTCAGTCATGGTAGGGAGCACTGTCTCTTTGCCTCAGAAAAGCCTCAGGAATGAAAGGGGTCCTGGTTGCTGTTGTTTGAAATTGTAGTTTGTTAAAGGAGCAGTAGAAATAAAATGATGTGTTCGGGGGAAGCCTGCAGTGGTGGTGACAGCATTGGGAGTGCATGGTGGTGGGCCAATTACCCAGCTCCCCTGCACTCCTGAAACAGTGGGTCAGGAGGGCGCCATCTCTCTGTTGGGACCACACCCCTCTGACCCATGTCCATTACTTCTGAAGCCTTCTTTTTTAAGGGGTTCTTTAGAAAGAGAGAAAACATGACTATAACTCCTGAATGTGGCATATTTTCCTCTGAAAATGACTTGATCAAAATATATTAGGTAACATTTCATTATTAATTTATGTGGATTAAGCCAGGCTGGTTAAGATGTGTTTTGTCCATGTTTTTCTAGTGTTAAACCAAACTGAAGAGGAGCATATGCTATATCCTTTTCACATTTCCAATGACTATTTACCAAAGACAAACCTTTTCTCTGTTCTGGCATTTCACTGCTATTTGTTTATTATTGCTATCCATGTATTATGGGTAAATAGTTTATATTACAATATTTGAGGTTATAATTTAAATGGAAGTAAAATTTTCATTTGGCATAAAGGCACATATTATGGGATAAAACTATAAGTAAAAACCTTGAACTGTCCAATGCCTTATAGTTCTTTTTCTTAATTAAAAATTTTGTTTTAATTTTTTATTCAAGTATAGTCAGTTTACAATGTTGTGTCGGCTTCTGGTGTACAGCATAATGTCTCAGTCATACATATACATACATACATTTGTTTCCATAATTCTTTATCATCCACTGCCTTACAGTTCTGAAACTGAAATTTGGAAGGTATTTAGAATGACGATTTTGAAACAGGCTAGATTTCTGTATTTGCCTAAGAAAGGGTGAAGAGAAATTTAATAGTTTCATTTCATTATAAGATAAGGAAATTTAAAAAAATTAAGAAATGGCCAATGATATTACACTGGAATTTTACAACTAGAGAAGCATACTGAGAGGTTCAATGAGGGAAGATGTGGGATCAATTTAATATTAACAGATGATTTAATTATAGGGAACATAAGGAAACATTAAAATATACTTATTTGATATCAGTGGTTCAAGCAAGAAAAAGGTAGACCACACAGATATAGAGATCAATCATGGAAAAATGAAGATGGCACTCTGCAGGAAGCCTCACTACCGTTTGTGCGCTACGTGTTCCTGACACAGGACACCCTAGTCAACCTCACAGAGGAAACAGCGATATCTCAAATGTATAAAAAGGGATCAGACAAGCTTAGATTTGGGGAAGACCCAGAAACTCCATGGAAGGATGAATGTTCATAATCATATTATTAAATACAAGTATGAAACATGGAGGAATTAGAATGTTGCTCTTTATTTAATACAATATAAAATATATTTATTTTAAACATTTTGGACACAGTTGCAGATAGATTCAAGTCTAGCTCTATGGTGCTCAGAGGTGCTGCTTATACTTGTTATTCTAAGCCTTTACAACTGAGTGATGCTTTAAAGATATAAAAACATTTTGGCTAAACGGTGAAGGTGGAAACAGGAGTAAAAAAAAAATTCACCCTTTAGTGACAATTAGGTGAACCAACAGGAATATCCTAAAAAGAACAAGACAAAGACTCCCCCAGGTCCCATACCATTCAGCATATTTTCTTGAAGAGACTGTTAATAGAGGTCTAAATCAAAGTGAGTGGGTATGCATGATATTCCCTCAGTGTCATAAACTTGGCTCGGTATTATAAATCAATGAAGCGACATGCTCAAATAAACTGTAAAACCTCAGGATAAAACTGTGTACTGCATGTGATATGGCCACTACCTCTTTGGAATCTAAGCTGATTTTGGGGGAGGGATAAATTAGGGGTTTGAGATTAACAGATATACATTACTATATAAAACAGATAAACAACAAGGACCTACTGTATAGCACAGGAAACTATATTCAATTTATTGTAATAAGCTATAATATAAAAAAATTCTTAAAAAATATATATGTATGTTTATGTATAGCTGAATCGCTTTGCTGTACACCTGAAACTAACATTGTAAACCAACTACACTTCAGTGAAAAATAAAATTAAAAAAAAAAAGAATCTAAACAAAGTTGATATTCAAAGGATCTCTAGAGGGTTATTAAGTCCATTTTTTCCTTCATGTAAGAACTGATTTGACCTCTTGCAACCTTTATCCTATCCCCTTTTTTGTTCTGTGTGTCACATTGAACACATACTCTGTCTTGGCAGGATGTTCTTTGGCTTAACTCCAGTCTTTTCTATGATATCAAACTCCAGGCAAGCTTTCATATCAGTGACTTCCACTAAAGTGTAAGAGCTCTTTAAAGTCTACTAAAAATTGTAGACTACGTGTCCATGAAAACAGCTTTATCCAGTACTGCTTCATTTCAAACTGGCTGAGTGAGTTATAAGCAGAATTGTGGTTATACCTTTTAGCACTACTCCACATATGGGCAAATCTACAGTCTCCTTTACAGGTAATTACAGCTTTTTCTAACCTAAAACTTTTAGCATAATTATCTCCCCTGGTTATCAATTTAACTTCCCTCATATATACTTGCTTTATATTATTTATATTGACTTTTAGTTACCTCTTACTACATTTTAAGAGGTTGTTCACTTTGTACATTCATTCAAATGTACCGTTGTATTCTTATTTTTTGTGTGTCAAGTATGATACCAGCTTATTCTAGCCACGTGGTATCACTTTGGAAGGAGATGAGGGTTAAGTTGGTAAGTAAATGAGTAAACAATTTTTTAAATAAATATTTTTACAACTATTATGGATTGAATTGTGCCCCCTCCCACCCACCATTTACATGTTGGAGTCCTAACCCCCAGTCACTTCAAATAAGTGACCTTATTTGAATATAGGATCTTTACAGAGGTATTCAAGTTACAATTGGATATTAGGATGGTTCTAATCTGATTGGTGTTCTCATAAAAAGGGGAAATTTGGACACAGAGGTACACACAGAGTGAAGACAATGTCAAAGACATACAGAGAAGAAAAACATCTTTAAGTTAAAGAGAAAGGCCTGGAACAAATCTTTCCTTCACAGCCTTAGAAGGAACCAAGACTGCTGACATCTTGATTTTGGACTTCTAAATACTAGAACCGTCAGACAATAAAATTCTGTTGTTTAAGCCACCCAGTCTGTGGCACTGTGTGACAGCAGCCCTAGCAAACTAAGGGAAGAACACACCTCTGGTGTATTGGAATGAGTACCAAGGAAAACCATAGCTCTCAAGGTGATTTTCCTTTCCAGACACTCAGTATGTCTGGAAACATTTCTGCTTGGCACAGCTTGAGGGGAGGATGC
Source organism: Camelus ferus (assembly GCF_009834535.1). Lineage (NCBI taxonomy): Eukaryota > Metazoa > Chordata > Mammalia > Artiodactyla > Camelidae > Camelus > Camelus ferus. The sequence continues at coordinate 51,816,341 of NC_045709.1, forward strand.
TCCTGGAAGCCAGTGGGCAGAGGACAAGGATGCTGCTACAATGCCCGGGACAGTCTTCCACAACCAGGAACCATCTGGCCTAAGATGTCAGTGTGCTGAGGTTTGAGAAACTCGAGAAGAAAGTGTCAGAAGGCCGTGCCTGCCTCTGTCACCTACTATGCCTTGGTTAAGTCGCACATTTACATAATCATGAATTTGGGTGTTAACAGCTATAAAATGGAAACACCTCACAACACAGTTGAAAGAAATGCCTAAGATGATGGATACGGTGCTGTACAAAGAAGGGATGTGTACACTAACAGCTGATGTCAGGACTCCTTTCTCTGAGGGCTGGTGGTGTTAGGTGACAGCAGGGAGGGGAGGGGGAAGGAAAGGGTTATGAGCAGAGGAAGGAGTTGGACAGCCACACTCCCCCATCACAATGCCAAACCACTGAACTTGGTGTTCATGCACATAAAAAAAACCTTCATGTGTGGGTTTGGTTTTATATAATTTTGCCCCCTGTTCCACTAAGGGCAGGCTTTAGAGGGAACACCGGAAAGAGATCCTTCCTCTGGGAAGACAAAGCTCTGCATGAGTAGAGATCAGAGAGATCAGACAGAGGAACATGCAGACCTTCCTCCGTGGTGGACACCATCCTCTCCAGGGCTTAGTTGCATGAGCTGGGCTTCGGTCCCACGTGCCCCTTGATGAGGCACTTTTGTAAGTTTCCAGCTTGCACAACTGTTAGAGTGGGTTGACTAGGGCTGTGGGTATGGACATTGCTGTTTTCAGATGAATCTGTGGAGTCAGTCGCACGAATGCATCCCCCCTCAGAAGTCAGAGCTACTTGTGGCTCTTGAAAGGGCGGAGGGCATAGCTACAGCTACAGCCCAGAAAAGCCTGAGATTGCTGGAGAGCTGCAGAGGGAGGCCTGAAATAGAGGCCAGCAGGAACGCCAAACAAGAACATATCCTAAGTCACAGGTGCAGAGAGGACACAGGTTAAAAGGTCTGAATTTAGAGGCACAGAACCTTGCAGAAGTATTAAGGCAAAGGAGATCTGTATTTCCAATATTCCAGCATTACAGGAGATAGGATGTGTCCCAGGAAGCTCAGTATTACATGCTACTATCTGAGGAGCTCATTAATTTCATTCAACTGATTATTATTGTGTGATCATTAATTTTATATCCAACTTATGTCTAGTCACAGTAACCAGCTATTTTGCCAAAAAATCTGCTTTTATGAAGGTGTTTTTTGAGATGAGATTAACATTTAAGTTGGTGGACTTTGAGTAAAACCAATTATCCTCTATGATGCAGGTGGGCCTCATCTAATCAGTTAAAGATCATAATAGAACAAAGACTGATCTCCCTAAGCAATAAAGAATTTGCCAGCAGACTGCCTTTGGACTCAAACTGCAATTCTTCCCTGAGTCTCCAGTCTGCCATCCTGGACTAGCCAAGCCTCCATAATCATAGTGAACCAATTCCTTAAAATAAATCTCTTTCTATATATACACACACTGTTGGGTTTGTTTCTCTGGAGAACTCTGTCTAATACATTAAGCACCTACTATACATAATAAATTTAAAATGTTTGAAGTTAATCATAAGCCAGGAAATACATCAGGTACTTAACATGAGTTATTTCAACTGAGATTCACACCATCTTGAAGCAAACACTGCTGTTTTCCAAAATTTATAAATGAGGAAACTGGGGTGCAGAAATGTTAAGTAACTTGCCTGAGCTGGAGATTCTGTCATGCTGACATCAGACATACAACCTGTGCAACTGTGCTGTCTTGGCCAAAGACAAGCACCAAGCTATGCTCAGGGGATAACCTGGTAAGGTTGACATTGTGCCTGGTTTCAGTGGGTATCAGGTGTGTGTGGAATAAACCTGAAACTGTGGTGAGTGCCCCAGAAATGCTTGTCCAAATACAGTAAATAAGCATAAAACATTAGGCCACCAAGTTAACCGGGAATCAAATTTTGATGAAGTAGAAGAGTGTTAGATATGCTATTGCAGTGCCAGTTAAGGCAGTGTTAATGGCCAACGAAGACAACAGTGACTGCACTCCCAGAGTATATTCATAAGTTCTATGGACCGGGTGTAAAAATATTAAAGGGGCATTACATTGTATAGAAAAGTGGCTCCACTCTGTACCTGGGAGTTACTGAACCTTAAGAAAGAATGATGCTTGGATAGCATAATGTTAATCTCTAGGGAGAAAAATGAGCTAGATCTGTTAAAAATTTTTTTCTTTTGTATATTTCAAGGTTTATAACTCCCAGAGAGATTCACGTGCATCTCTGCTCGAACGCGGGCTTATTATGTTCTGAACAAAAAACGGAGCAATATGTCCTGCAGGTGTGATGTTTTTTCAAGCAAAACCATTAGTCCACCAGGAGTTGCCCATTAAATGTGTGTCTTTTTACAACCAGCTGAATCACTTCCTCTGACTCATAACAGGGTTATTTACAAATGAGTCGCTGAAGGTATAACATCGTCTGCCACAGCCAAGGTACCGTCTGTTCTATTAAGTATATATAAAAGTAAGCAACAGAAAGGAAACACATTTCCTGCCAGTTAACCAGGTGCTAGTGAAGAGCCTGAGGCAAAGCCCAGGGCCCTTAAACTAGTCGGTCATTAACTGCTAGGAAATGTCTACAGACAGGTCACCGCTGGTGGTGGAGAGAGCAGACAGTCTAGGGGAAACATTCACCTTGGCATGAAGGGGAGGCAGAAGAACTCAAGAAGACAAACGTGCAACAAGCCAAGGAACATTTTCTCTTAGTTTTCACCCAAAATCAGTTCCATCATACTACAGCTTTTTTATGGAAGGAAAATCATAACATCTTTTTCCTTCTTGTTTCTTTGTTTTTCAAAACTTTTACCTTCCCTTCGTCAATGTAATGGCAAACTGCACATGTGAGCTCTGATTACAGATCTGGACTAAACATCATAGCGAATGTCTGCCCTGTTCTATGCCTCGTGTTGGTTATAAATTACATACCAGGCTGTTTTGTTTTGAACAAGGATCGAAATGAAACCAAATTACCACACGATACCTAGGTCGGGCTAATCTTAAAGCACTAGTAAATTTACTCCCTAGAAATATTCACCACATGCCATTCCTACTTGATTAAAGATTTTTTAAAAAATCAATTTTGGTTTGAAACAGCCTTTTTGCCTGGAGCTGCTTATGTGATATATTGCTTTTGGCTTTGGTTTCCAAAATGTCAGCCAATGGAGAAACTGATTAGAAATAGAATGGTCTATAAAGGCCCAGAAAAAGAAACCAGAAGTTTTCTTATACTGCCACATGTCCCAAGTTCATTCACTCCTACTCCTGACTCACTAGTCTTATTTCGTCTTGCTCACCAATGCAAAGGGCTTCAAGGTTCTTAAGAAACCCCCAGAAATTATTGACTGACAGTAAAAAGTAGTAGGGAGCAATGCAGACAGTTCCCTAAGATTAAGTTGAAGAGAGGTAGATGGGTTTTACATCATTTACCCTATAGAACCCCATTTCCTAATGTAACATGTCTCTTTACCCAGACATCCCTGCCTTTGCTATCAACAAGGGGCATATTTTTATAATCTTTCCAAATTCTGTGCTCAGTCTTTCCAACATCACCATAGGCAATTAAACATTGCATCAAACTTGCAGGAAAACTAATGTTAGCAGCGACCACCCTTTAAGAATAGTTTGGTGACCATTTGTTTTTACTTAATTATCCACTTGGCACAAGCCAGTCAACTTTGAGGAACCTAGAAAATGAAACATTCTCCATCTTTGTCACATAGGATTTTCAAACACGTGAACCCCCATTAACATGGGCGACATCTGACTTATTTTTGTGAGATAGCGGCTCATGCAAAGTATTTAACAAAGAGGAAAAAGGAGGTGACTTTGTTGGAATATCCCTTTTCACCTCAATATTGAATACATCTCACTGCTATGAAAAGCTCACTGTTGTTATAATGGGAAATTCAGGGGAAATGCATTAGCGATGCCGCTCTCAGTGGAGGCTCTTCCAGGTTGAGGGATTTCATTAGGGACCCTCACTCTGGCCCCGAAAAAGGTAGTGATATCAGTCCTCAGCCTGCTTAATAAAGTAGCAATTATAACATATAAATGTATCAAATTTATGAAATTAAAAAATCCAAAAAAGAAAAAAAAAAAGCATAAAGCTAAAGAAAAAAACAAACAGATGAAAGGGGGTATACAGAGGAGCTATGTATTACTTAAAATTTCCCTCTGGGAGGATTTAAAGAATAACATTTCTCCCTTCTCCCTCAGCCCACCAAATTTCACATCTTATCAAACATCTTTTTTTCCTAGTTTCTAGCAATGTTGTTAAAGCAAAGGCAGTTATTACTACAAATAGTCACTGACTGTTTTAATATGTTTTATGAGGGTACGGAATTTGACCTTGGATACAAATATTTCAAGAAATAGTTCTGTGACATTTTGCCATCAGTGCCTAATTGTTAGCTAACCATTCAAGAATGGAGGGTTTTAAGTGACCAGTTAATGATAGCAAGAAAGGTCATCAACATTGGGAAGAATTGGGTTTCTCCAAAATGTTATGGGTTTCTTGACATGCCGATTTATACCATAAATTAGTGCAATCCTAGTCTGGTTCAAATTCTCCAACAAGCTCAATGAGGCATGTCATTCTCCTTATTTCTGCTCTCAAATGATCACGCTAGAGAAGAATAAAATTGTTTCATGCCATTCCACCAAGAACTACACATTCAAAACATAAAGCTTATTATTAGCAATTAAATGGCACTCTGTATTTACAAGATATTTTAAAGTCATTAATTAAAATTTTAGTGCCTATTTATGTTTGCAATTGGGAAATATTAGACTTTCCATTTTGCAAGTAGAAAAACATACTTTTCATGGTAAGTGATTATTAAAAAATGTCAAGTTCCTTAGTCATAGAAAGAAGATTCTTCTTCAACTGCCAGTTCCCAATTCTACCCTTATTTAACTCAGTTTCCTTAGTAAGACTGTCCTTCTTACCATTTTTCTCTAGTCCTTTTATAAATGAGTTGGGCTTGGAAATAGAGACATATTTTACATGCATAATGGAAGTAAATTTTCCAACCTAAAAATCAGATCTTTGAGACAGCCTGACAGGAATCTATCAGCCAATACAATTGAGCCTGCACTACTACAATTAGCTCATTTTTTGTCATTACACATGTCAGTAAATACTTTTCCTTCAAATTGCTACTTGCTCTTGTCATTGACTAAGACATGTAGGGCTTTGTCTCGTGTCATTCTAATACTGTTTGGGGCAATGACTTTAGAAAATGCCTCTAAAACATTTCTGACGTTGCTGACTGAGGAAGAAACCACAGCCTTATCGCTCTGAAACATCAACCCAATTTCACTCAGAGTGTCCAGATCAAAAAATATCTTACTGAGTTACAAGATGTTTCATAATCATGGATGGATATCCTCATATCCTAAGAATGTACAAAGATCATTTCTTTTATGTTCCAATAAAAAAGAATCCATCGTTAATTTGTCGTGACACGTCCTCTGTCTGCCTTACTATAAATGATGGCCTAGCCACAAAATTAAGCTAGACTCTTGTGGAGTCTAGTGACTGGATTTGCATGTATACAAAATAATGAGACAAGACAGTTGCTTAAAAATTATGTAAGTGGAGACAGACTTATAGGGAGCAGAATAAACTTACAGGAAATCTTATTACTAGATGTGTACAATGTTTTAAGAAACAGCTACAAAACAGTACATACAGTATGATTCTCATTTTAATATGTTTATATTTATATAAATATATCTGTATGAATATAGGTTGATACATATGTATGTGCATAGCTTTGTATCTAGAGGTTTATTCACAAAAATCACCATAGTGATTCTCTCCATGTGGTCAGATTTATGGGCCTTTTAAGTTTATTTCTTTACCCTTTAGTCTTCAAAATTTTCAATAATGAACAAGTATTAACTATATAATCAGGAAGAATATCTTAAAAAATAAATAGATGTATAATCAACAATAAAATTCTAATATTAGGAAGTCTGTGTCTTTAAATTCTTCAGAAGGAAATGCTAAGTAAAAACTTAGTAGAAGAAGAGTATTACACCTTCAAGATTCTGAAAATAATTTACCAACCAAGTAAATGAGGAACTCCCATTTTCCTACTGGAAGTGAATTAGATACTAGAGATATACAATCATTAAGTACAGAACAAAGAAAAGGAAGAGTTTTTTTAGACCTAGAAGGTTAACTAATATTTTCAACATCTCTTCTCTTTCATTGCATTACATCTAATTGCAATTTGCTTGGGCTCAGTTAAGTGGATTCATAGTTACATTATTTAGTTTTAACAAAACTAAAGGAAGGTAACTCTCACAAAATGGACAGATGCCTTTAAAAGATTCTTGCAAAGAAACTAGATTGCAGCTAATATTACTCATCTAAGCTCAAGCAAATATTTAAATGGTAGAGCTGACATCTCTCACAAGATCTTCATTACACCTGAGAGGCAACTGCCATCTGATAATTCAAAATAATCAGGAAGAGTATTTGGAATATGTACATGTATATACATATTTGATAATAAATTAATCTCAATCTAACTGCATTCTATGTCTTAAGATATTAGTGATCATATAAACCCATAACATTAGCAATATACAAAAAATGAACAACCAAGACATAAAGATAAACAGCCATTAAAATTGCCATATTCTAAGTTATCTCATATGCAGTGTAATATTTTATTGAATTTTTCTATTAAACCTTATGGCAAGTGTTAGGAGTCTCCTGAGATTTTCATTGTGAAAACCAAGTGCCATGTCTCAGTGAGGACACTCTCCCTGCAGTGGTAAAAATGGACCACAGTGATGCACTGAAAACAACACAATCTAAAACCATTTTTTTCCCAGCAAATACTCCTTAGAGAGAAAATATTGCCAAAGACTTAAGGAAACAAGTCACAAATCACACATTGTAGGAGATTTGTTCTTTTGGATGAAACTATAGATTATAGTATGTCTCAGCTTACGGTATTTGCTATGTGCTGCTTCAGTAATGAAATGTACAAAGAACTCCTTTTTTGTGAACCACTATCAACAACTGCCCATGACTGGAATAGAGAGGGGAACCCGCATTCAGAACTCAGAGGTAGCCTCGCTTATGAAATTCATTCTTCGCATCTTTCACAGCCAAGCTATTACAGCAAATCAGCAAAGATTGAAGCAAATAAAATGGATAAGCTGCTATAAGATGCCAGTTAGGACTCCTGTTGCAAGACTCCAATCACCTGTAATAAAATATGAGTAGTAAACCTTGAAACTGGGCAACAGTGGAGCCCTTGGTTTAGGTTGTGGCCCCAGCTTTGTTTCATCAAAGGGGAGTTTTTAAATCATAGAGGAAGTACTTAAAAGGAGTATCATTTAAACAATGAGTTGGGTTTTATTTTTATTTTTTTATTTTTTTACAAAAGACAAGAGTGGCTCCTGCACATATATCTGGAGAAAACTCCAATTTGAAGATATATACATGTAGCACTATTTACAATAGCCAAGACATAGAAGCAATCTAAATGTCCATTAACAGATGACTGGATAAAGATATGTGTGTGTGTGTGTATATATACACACACACACACACAATGAAATATTACTCAGCCATAAAAAAGAATGAAATAATGCTTTTTGCCTCAACATGGATAGACCTATTGATTATCATACTAAGTGATGTAAGTCAGAGAAAGACAAATATCATATGAAATCACTCATATGTGGAGTCTAAAAAAAAAGACACAAATTAACTTATTTACAAAACAAAAACAGATGCACAGACATAGAAAACAAACTTATGGTTACCAAAGGGGAAAGGGGAGGGGAGGGATAAATTAGGAGTTCAGGATGAGCAGATACAAACTGCTATATATAAAATAGATAAACAACAAGGTCCTATGGTATAGCACAGGGAACTATATTCAATATCTTGTAATAACCTACAATGAGAAAGGATATGTATATACATACATTGTATGACTGAATCACTATGCTGTACACCAGAAGCTAACACAACATTGTAATCAACTCTACTTCAAGAAAGAAAATTTAAAAATTAAGTAGGCAATTAGTAAATGTTAGATATTATTTGGTGCCAAGCAAAACAATAAGTTCAAAAGGAGAAAAGGCAAGTGTCAACTTTGCTGACCTTTAGATTTGATGAAAATAGTCATCAACAAAGTTACCTTGAAAATATTTATGAAAAAAATTAACATACTTAGTTTATACTTTTAAAATAAAGATGCTATTTTAACAAGTAAAAAAAATCTTCTTTTTAAAAAGGAAATTCATACTATGAAAAGAGAATTTTAAATCGATGTTTAAAAATATTTCCAACTTCATAGGATTTTTGTCATTGAAAGTGATATAAATAAGTCACTTTAAAAACTTTCATATTTATACAACTGAAAAACTAAAAAAAGGGCCTTTCTAATCTATTTTAAGAACTCCCAAATAAAGAGTTTCAATAGAGTACAAATTTACTGGTTAATATTAAGATGTAGCACCTACTGTGTTTAACATTAGGAAAAATTTATATTTAATCACCTTATTTTCAACAAATGCTTTGGAAAATTGAGGATGATAATGAAAAATGTTTTATGATTTGGTAAACAGACCTATTTAAGATCTACGTCTACTTGTGAAATAAAACTTTCAGCTGTTAATAGCATTACAATCTAGTGTCAAAATAAACATCACCTAGAAGGCTTTCAGTTGCTGCATCATTAAGTGCTAAAAAGTTTTTAAAATAGCATGTCCAGTTATATTATGCCAGTTTTAGCTAATTTTTGTAAAATAATATTTAAGAAAATTAAAAAATTTAATATTTGTCAGTTTTTTTCAATCTTTTGGAATTTTTATTTCATGTATGTTTTATACTTTTAATTAGTTCAACAGTATAACTAATATATGTATGTATTTATGAAGAGTTTGGTATAAAAATTTACCTGATAAGATGTGTAATTTTATAAATGTAGTCCACTGGCCTTCATGATAGATGTATGCAGAACAAGTTTTGAGCAGCTCCAATGCAGTAAAGAGAACATTTGAAAGAAAGTTCTATTTCATATTGTAAGGAAACACATCTAAATCAATATATTTGTCATGTGGATTAGATCACAAGGTAAGGAGATATTTTCCCAGGCAAACATTGCTCCTCCTAATTGTGTTGTGCCTGTTTGATACAAATTGTTTTTGCTGCTGTAAAGGTTCCCAGGACCTCACGGGTCTCCCAGCACAGCCAGAGCACCGGGAAAGCAGTGCACGTCTCAGAAAGCGATCATTTCCCAAAATGAGACAGTGATCTCCAGAGAGAACAAGACCTTTATTTTCTCAAGCCTGTGATAGTTTATGCTTCTGCTTAAATACCAACACTCTATAAAACTCACAGCCATTTATCTTACAATTCAAGAAAATTCCACAGTTGCCACATAGCACTTTTATTATAGGAAAAAAATGAGAGGTAAATTTCTTCTCTATCCCCAAATCAGATAATGGAATTCACATCTTTCTCCTTGTCTTAGTTATTTATCTGGGACTTCCTGGCAAATACTCTGTACTTCATGTGAGTGTCACATCAGGTACACAAAGTGATCATTTAACTTGGGAATGGGGAGATTATTTGCTTTCCATTTGTTTTGCCAACAGCTATAATTGTATCTTAAAGTCACAGTTAACCATCAATAAGATCAATCACATGTTTCGAAGGATTAAAATCTCATTCTCTGTATGTACTTAAATGGACAACATAATAATGTTTATTCCCTTTGTAAGGACAGACCATTTTTTGAAAATTATTTTTTCTACCTTTTCTGGTAGTAAATATCACACATAATCATTGTAAAAAAGTTTTAAATATGGAAGTGTAAAAGAAAAATGTGAAACAATGTGAATTATCACGTGAAATGGGTGAAAGAGTAAATCAATAGCCACTTGGGAAAACAGTTTGGCATCTTTTAGTAGAACTGGAGACACATATTCCTGTTGACCTGACAATTCACTTCTAGGTATATGCCCCAGAGAAACCCTTACATACTGGGTACCAGGGGATACATGAAACAATCTTCTTAGCAGCACCACTTATAAATAGCTTGAAATTGTTAACAAACAGGATTTCCACTAAAAGTAGAATAAATTGTTGAATGCTCACACGTGGAATACTGTACAGCAAAGAAAACAGTGAACTGCTGCTACACACTACATGGACCAGTGTATAGAAATGTAAGTAAATGAACTACAGCAACACGCTGTGTGGAATACTGTACAGAAAAATGAGTAAATGATCTGCTCCTATATGCTATAGGAAAGCATTGCATACAAGTGGGAAATAACAAAGCTTCATGCTCCATGGAATAATATGCAGCAAAAACTCCAGCTGCATGATATTTTAATGTGGAATGTTGTGTATGTTTAAATGGATCAATCTCACAGACATACTGTTGAAAAAGGTGCAATTCACAGAAAAATATTCTAATTTATGACATTCAAAAGAACAAAACTCAACTATATGTGATTTAAAGATAAATACACAGGGTCTAAAGCTACAAAACAAGGGAACGGTTATTTTGAATCAGGCAGGATAATCTCGTCTTGTCAGTTTGGGAGGCTGTAACAAAAAAAATACCATAGACTGGTGGCTTAAACAACAAACTTTTTTTCCCCCTCCCAGTTCTGGAAGCCAAGAAGTCTAAGATCAAGGTGCCAACAGATCTCATTTCTGAGAGCCTGCTTCCTGGCTTATAGAGAGCCACCTTTTCCCTGTATCTTTACATGGCCAAGAGATGGCCTTTTTATAAGGGCACTAATCCCATTCTTAAGGGTTCCATCTCTCATAGTCTAATTACCTTTCAAAGTCTCTGCCCCAAATGCCATCATGTTGGGGATTAGGCATTAACTTATGACTTTTGGAAGGACACATTCAGTCCATAGCATCTTTAGACAGAAAGTCACATAAAGATTGTTTTAACTCAAAAAATGAGATATTGATAGAGTTGTGCTTGATATATGATATCTACCTAACTAATCATAGCATTTACCTCTAAATTTATTATCACAACATCTACTCAGACATAAATGAGAAAGGATACAAGGTTTTCTATGTCATGATAACATCATTTGAGAGACACTTAGAAAACAAAAGATGTATCAGTTAAACACCATACTCATCTATAAGTGACAGAAAATATGACTAACAGTGGCTCATCCTACACAACAAGAAATTTGGGTTAGCAGTCAAGTCTGGCACAGTGGCTCCATGATGCCACCAAGGACCAGGCCCTTGTTTTGTTCTGCCCCACTGTCTTCCGTAACACTTTTTTCTTCATGGTAACAAAATGGCTGCTCAGTTGCCAGGCATCATGGCCGCAATCTGGGCAACAGAAGGATGAAAAAACAATATAGCGTCTGAGTCTGTTTCAACGGGTGCCTGGAATTACAGCTGCTGTCTGGCTACCAGGAACACACAAGTCCAGCAATGAAGACAGCGGACAAGGGAAAAAGGATAAGATGAAATATCTGCACCCTCCTCTTTCAGAGGATGTGTTTAGAAAGGGATACAAAGAATCTTTTATATGGAAATAAAGTATCTTGATTTTTTAAAATGAGTGTTAGGACAAATATGGAACCCATTATCTGGATTAAAGTAACTGCAACCAATAATAATTTTTTTCTGCTCTCATTTTAATTTCCAGCTTTGATTCTTCATGTAGCCAGTGAACTTATACCCTTATAACCATTGAGAGGGCTGTGAGCAGCTGAAAGATTAGTCAGTTTCTCTTGGTGTAATCTCTGTCTCTCTCACTCTCTCGCCCCCTTTTTATTCCTATACTTTCTGGTTCCACAAACAAGTAGATGATGAGGTAATCGGCATATTCGGCTTGGGTAGGTAAGACTGGCAAAGAGGAAATGAGTACATCCAGAGTCTAGCTGTACCACCAGAATCCAGTTCTTGTTCCCAACAAACCAGTCACTCAATCCAGTTTCTACAACGTGATTAATATCCTATGAACCCAGATATTTCATCTACATAGTGGTCTTCGAGACTTCTCCTGTACCTTACTTTATAAAATAGTGATCTGCAGATGCACAAATTCCTTCTTGAAGGAACATGTATTGTAATTTCCACACTAATCACATCTCCTCTTCCAGGATACAAATACTCCTACTGGAAATGTACAGAACCCTTGAAATACTGGCAGTGCATACTTTAGATTTATCTGGATTCCTCCTCCTTTCATAAAGATTTAAAGGCATTATGACATGGTAAGGCAAATAAGGGATGTGGAGACAAACCCATTTTAAGTTCTAATGCTGTCATTTACCAATTGTATAAATTTCTGGAACTTTTTCCTCATCTTCTAAATCAGGACATTAAAGCCTATTCCATAGGGTGATTATGAGGATTACATTAAAAAATACGTCTCATGCTTCTCAAATTTCCGCAGAGAACTTTGCTCTGAGCCAGAAAAAATTTATGGTGCAGCCTCCTGGAACATAAATTTTATTCTAAGATTGAGGAGTGAGCGGAGTTCAAGTAATGTGACCCTTAAATAATGTAAAACATTGATTAGATAGTAAAACAAGCCTATATCACAGAGTTCAAATTCACATGAACATCTAAATTAAACAGAAAACTTCAAATAAATCTGCCTTTCAGCCATCTGCCCCAACTTTCATGCTGTTCTTCTGTTAGATATATTTTGGTGACAATTTTTAGAAGCCATGTATGCACGCCTCGTGCATTGTCAAACACTTAATAGTTGTTCAACAGCAGTAAAGATAAAATCTCATCTAGGTAAAATTCCTTTTTTTTTCAGTGGACATTCCTCATGAAGTTAGCATTGCCCATCACACCACCTGTAGTACATCCACAGGGAGGAGCAAATAAGTGATAATCCACAGACAATAAAGCAAGCATCTATGTGACACAACCAATAACCCTTTGAACCTGAAAGACTAGGAAAAGAAGGTCATTCTGGGGTATTAAGAATTTTTTGGAGAGTTGGTAACCTGAGGCAAGGCCAGGGCTAATTGTCCCATGCAGTCATTAGCTTTCTGAAACAGCTACCCATAATCGCCTTACCAAAATGATGTGCACACACACTGGTGATGCAGAGAGACAGAGAGCCTTGCTAGTAAACTCCTCACCTGGCAACTTGGTGCATAAGGAGGAGGAGAAATGAACACCCTTCTCTTTTCATCATCTTCACCCATATACCAAATAGCCCTAGGTGAGTCTCAGTTCTGGCAATAGCTGTAGAAATCATAACATTAGAAAGTTATAAAAATTTTAGCTGGATCAACTCATCATTTTTTTTTTTATTAAACAGAATGAAGCATTTTAATGAAGCAGAAAATAAAGGAAAACACCAGAGAGTTTTGTAGTTAGTGAGAGTAAACATTGTTTCTAGAAACTTTTGTTCCAATCACCTGTGAACTGGTTCCCTATGGGTGTACAGGCAGGTCCCCAAGTAAAAGGAATTTTGTATTGTGGGCTGCAGACAAAAAGGCTCAAAAGCCCTTGATGGAAAGTACTCTTTGATTTTATAGACAATGGAACTAAAGCACCAAGCATTTATAGGCTTTGCACAAGCAGATCATGAATTTTTGTTAACGTTAGGCCTCAGGGTAGCACTCAGGTCTCCTGATTCATTCCAAGTTGATTTTTCTGTTTTTGCTAAATCTTTCTGCCTTGCCAAGGGATCAAAAGCCTTGAAAACCTGTATTTTATTCCTTTAAGAGATACCTAATGATATGTAAATAAATAGCCAAAATTGTCCTGTTAAAGTACCTACATTTGTAAAAAAAAAAAATATATATATATAAGGGACTATGTTTGTCCCCAGCATGTTTGTCCCTTTCTCCAAAGAAGTTGTGGTAGGCAGCCTCTGAGACAGCCCCCAATGTTCCCTACCTCCTGGCATGTATGCCCTTGTGTCATCTCCTCCCCTTCAGTGTGAGCTCAACCAAGTGACTCCCAATGAACAGAACTGGGCAAAAGTGATGAGATGTTACTCCCTAAACTGGATGTAAAGAGAATGTGCTTCCATCTCGTTTGCTATTTCTTTCACTCTGATGAAGCCAGCTGCCATCTTGGAAACTGCCCTATGGAAAGGCCCATGTGGGAAGGAACTGAGGGAACCTTTGTCAGCAACCAATCCAACTACTGGTGAGGACCTGAACCCCAATAACAACTGCCTGGGTGAGTTTGGGATCATCCTGCCCCGTGAAGCTTGAGTGGAGATGGCAGCTCTGGCTCACACCTGGATTCCACTCTTGTGAGATCCTCTGAGTTTAAGGACTCAGTTGCCTAGGAATTCTGGACCCACAGAAGCCATAGATAACACAAGTTTGTAGTTTTAAGCTGCTAATTTTGGAACGTCACTTATTATGGAGCAATAGATAACTAATATACCATTTTTACCTATGGGGATATTAAAAAAATAGGAAAAAAAACCCCACCATGATGAGTTTTCCTCACTAATAAAAGGAATGGTTACAGTCACTCTTAACACAAATACCCTTAGGGGCCTGGTAAGAAGGAAAATGGAGAAAAGTGAGATAAATATATAGGAGCCTAAAATGTTAATACAGAGTTGACAATAAATTACTCAAGGCAATGGGATGTTATTTTCAATTTAAAAAAATATAAACAGTGTTAACAAAGATATGGAGATATTGGAAAACCTCATACATTGCTGATGAGAATGTAGAATGGTACAGCCACTATAGAAAAGGGTTTAAAGTTTCCTCAAAGAGTTAAACATAGAATTTTCATTTGGTCCCAGCAATTCCACTCCTGGGTATATATACCCAAGAGAATTAAAAACACATATCCACACAAATATTTGTATAGGAATGTTCATAACAGCATTATTAATAATAGTCAAAATGTAGAAGCAACCCAAGTACCTATTAATGAATGAAATAAAATGTGGCATATCCATACAATGGATTCTTATTCAGCCATAAAAAATAATGAAGTATTGATATATGCTACAACATGGGTGAACCTTGAGAACACTATGCTAAGTCAAAGAAGCCAATACCAACGGCCACACATTTTATGATTCAATGTACGTGAAATGTCCAAAACAGACAAATCCATAGAGACAACGTAGACTACTGGGAGTTAGGAGTAGAGCAGACGGGGACCATGGCATAACTGCGTAATGGGCCGGAGGTTTCTTGAAAATATTCTGGAATTAGTGGTGAGGGTTATACAACACTGAATATACTGAACATACTGAACTGCACACTTTAAAATAGTTAAAATTGTGAATTTGATGTTATGTCAATTTTATTTCGATTTTTTTAAAAAGGCAAAAGAGATGAGGGAATGACAGAGATGAGGGAATGAAACAAAACTGATAGAAAGGACTCTACCATTTATTTGTTCTCCAAAGGAGCTGCCCTGTTGGCTGGGGCAGTCACTGGTCTAGTAAGTGAGGACCAGCAGTGCCATACAAGCTGATATTATGAGAATTAACCCATCTAATTCATCATACTACCACAGCAGTAACTGCTTCCACATAGTAATATATCCTTTAATATAACCTCATTAAAGAGCGAACCCACTTCTTACTAAGTCGTCAGAACATTTATTCAACTTTAGAGTACATTAAGGCCAGAGACTTATCTCCTTACATTTCTTTCCATGTAGAATTTTATAGGGGTCAAACATTTCATTCTTTTCAAATTATTCCCCAGTGAGATTCTGTATATAACCACCTATATAGGAAATTCTTTGAAATGTTCAAGGAAAAATTACAAGTCTATCATAAGGTCATAAAAGGAGAAAAGAACATTCCTTGAGTGGGATTATCTAATCAGGATCTAAGAAGAAAATTTGTGTGTGATGTGAGTAATTTTGATATTTTTTAGGAAGGAGTACTCTGAGGCTAAAAAGGAATTTATTAAGTTCACAAACTTTAATATGAAAATATGTAGATTATAAACTTTCCCATGTCTAGCTCTGGGTTTCTTCTCAAACCCCATATCTGAACTATCTCTGAAACCATTTCTCTTGTTATAATTATAATGGCAATTCTTCTAAATTCTCAATCTAAACATTCACCATTTCCTGCCTAGGATTTAAAAAAAATAACCCTTCAACCTGACTCTGGACCTCAAGTCTGTCTGCTAGGGTTATTTTGTTCTAATCCTTACCCTCAAGTCCAGAGTGATTCTTCTAAAACATAAGTATGATAGGTCATTTCAAATATCCTATTTCATTACAGGCAGTGATCTCTTCCTGGGTCAATAAAACAATTTAGGGGATCTTGAACAAGACTTTACAATGAAGTATAGAAAACACTAGGAGATAATAAAAAGGAAAGAGGAGGGAATAAAGAAATAGGAAAAAAAGAAAGACAGTATTAATGGGAAAGACTTGTTTCCAGAAACTTTTGTTTCAATTACAATTTAAACTGTTGTTTAATTACAGTTAGTTAAGAATTTCTTACTGTCGGGCTCAAAAGCTTGACATCTACTGAACAAGGGAAAAGCAAGTTTTAGCCTGATTTACAAAACCTGTTTTTACCTGGCTTTTTTCTGCCTCTCCAGCCCTTTCTTTTTCCCATCCAGCCAGCTTTTTTTTTTTCTACTCCTGTGCCTTTGAAACTCTAAGAAATTCTTCCCCACCTTCTCTAGCAAATGTTTGCTTATCCTTCAAGAGACAATTCAAATGTTTTCTCCATAGAGAACTGCTCCACTCTTAGGCAGAAAGCAACACTACCTTTTTTTCCAGGTGGCCCTCAACCCTATTAAAAGATCTGTTATTACGTTGTAATCATCTGTGGATATTCTTGTCTAAGGCTTCTAAAAGGCAGAATTCTGAGAAAACACATATCTGACTTGCACTAAGTATTCAATAAATGAATATAAAATGTATGAATACACAGAGGTTAAATATTCTTCATATGTTTACATGCAATTATACTACGTTTTAAAAATTATTCCTGCAGAGCTTTTGCCACGTATGCCATAAGAATTAACAATTGCTTGGGAGCACTATTATCCATCACTAATTATGCAAGTTTCGTCTGCTCTTCACCCTATGGCTTACTCCAGAGTTTAGCATCGGTGTAGGAAATGTTCGGCACTGGTTCCACATCCAAGCACCCACGTTCAAAGCCAAGTTCCACCACTTCCTAGCTGTGACTTCAGGCACGTTACACAGCCAGCTTTTTGCTTCAGGCATCTCATCTGCTGATAATAATAGTAAGGTTTAAATTATTTAATGCCTATAAAGACCATAGAACTGTCCCCAGCACATAGTAAGAGGTCAATAAATATTAGCTATAGTTATTGCCCAAGTAAGAAGCAGAAAATCAATGTCTATAATTCAAGCTTCTGTGCTAATGACTTTCAATTTGAAAATCACTATTTAATTTACCTGATAACCCTATTTGTTCTCTCTGTCCTCAGCTACTTGATCTGTATGGTAGATTTTTCTACTATAGTCACATGGACCTCTTGTATCTCAGAGTCAGCTACTCTGGTTGCTAAACACTTACTTCTTTGAGTTGCTCGGGTTATCAGTGAGTCTACATTTTTTCCCCCCACTGTTTAAGGAATTTTTATTAAAGCAAGAATTTTATAATCCAAATTACGTTTCCTTGCTCAGTTTTCAATTCAGTTATTTAAAACAGAAGTGACATTCTGAGCTATTCCACAGTAAAGAATTACAAAATTAAAGAAAGGAATGCTTTACATTTTTGTACTTTGAAAATTCTTTTTCCCAGGGTCTGTAAAACATTAATTTGTTTTTATATTTTGCTATTTTTTTGTAGTTTTTTTGTTGTTTTTAAATCAATATATAATCTAGGACTACATTATGTTTTCTAGATCCAGCATTTGCTTGGTACATAAGGTTCAAAGTTTCCTTTCCTTTTTTTATTTTATATTTTGTAGTGTTTTTTTTCCCCCCATAATATTTAAGTTTTTGGATGTTTGGGTATTTTTCTTCGGTGAAGCACGAGTTTCTTTTTGTGGTCCCTGGTCAGTTTTAAGCAGCTGGACCACCAGTGGCTCTGTTAACTGCTTTCTGGGCAGCCTCTTTAGCTTGGTGGGCTTGTGGCACAGCTACAGCTTCATGAACTTTTGAACGGAGAGACTAGTGACTGGAGCATATGAAGAAGTTCTGAATTATCAATCTCCAACAACATGTCAGTGATTTTACCAGCAAGAGTAGGGTGCATGGCTTGAATTAGAGGGAAGAGCCGTTTACCCAGCATTTGCTTCTCCTCTTGTGGAGGGACACATGCCAACATGGAAGCAGTCAAAAGGCTCCTGACCTTGGACATGAACAGCAGGCTGTGTATGGTAACCTGTGGCTGTGCATTAAGATGCTGTTGAGGTTGGCAAACTCAGCAGCATATTTATACTGCAGAACGGTGCAAACAGCAGGAGTAGCCTGCAGCAGCAGCCGCTGCAGGACATGGACCCACCGTCCGTGTTGTCTACATTTTAAGACAAACCAGGTTAAACATAGTTCTCAGATATCAAGAAAAAAAATTTAGTTTTTTCACATGATGAGAAACAGACTCAAATTTCTTTCTTTCTTTTTCTTTTTCTTTTTTTTTTTTTTTTGTAAAAATGTCACCTTTTTGTTTTAGGACTAATGCTCATTGCCAGACTGTCATATTTATCAATCTGCAGGTGTTAATCATATTCTATTCTGTAGCCTGGGTGTTTATATATAGGTGTGTTACTTTGTGAGAATTCATTACTCTGAGCCCTTACAACTTGTGAATGTTATCCTTTAATAACAGTTTATTTTAGAAAAAAATGAATTTATTTATTCAAAATGATTAAAGCCCTTTAATGTTTGTCTTCTATGTCAGAGCTGTCCTGCCTGTGCCACAGTATTTCCAGTGAGAGAGCATTTATCTCTGTCCTCTCTGCTGAAACTCTTTCCCTTCATTAGCCAACCACACACTACTATCCACTCAATTCCCCAAACCAAAACCACAGACTAAAAATTGATTCCCCATCTCCTTTATCACCATGAATGTGCAATCAATCATCAAGTCTCATTAATTCCACTTCTAAAATATCTCTCAAAGCCCATAAAATGCCTTGTCATTCCCAAGGTCAGTACCCTAACCGTGGCTCTCAGCATTTTTCACATGGATTACTGCAAATGCCTACTGACTTAATCCTTGGCTCATGGTTGCCTCTAACACTTCCTCCACAATTCTGCCAGAGTGGCCTTTCTATGAATCATACCTAATCATGCAGTTTATATGCTTAAATGCAATGGATGTTTTCCCATTACCTACAAAATGAAGTGTAAACCTTTCGATAGGGTATATTCAAGTCTTCCCCAAATTACTCCATCCTACGTTTCCAAGGTCACCTCCAGCCATCCCCCACTCATTCACCACAGGTTCCTGTTACCTGCACATCTCTGACCATTTCCCAAGACTCCAGTGGAAGTTCACACTTTTTGGGCAATCATTTCTTCACTTCTCTGCTTAGCAAAATCCTGCTCAACTTCAAGGTTGAGTTCAAATGTCATCCCTTCTGAAGGTTTCCCTTACCTGCCTGTCCTGCATTTCCACAAGAGCATAATAACTTTTTGAGTATTCTCACTTCTCTAACACTCCCTTCACACTTTCAGTATAGTATTACCATGCAATACTGTAGCCAGTTGTTTACATATTCATTTATGCAAAAAGGGGGGGTGTTGATCATCTATTATGTGCCAGGGTCTCTGCTGATTCCTTGGAATTATCAGAAGGATAGGTAAGGAGTCTGTCCTGTTTTGCATTCTGTTTTGCTCTGAAGTTGGATAACATATCCTATGTATCTTTGCATGCTTAGGTTAGATTAGAGCCTAACATCTAACTATTAAATTTTCAACCGAATGTATGCTCTCTCAGGAATAGAGACTTGTACCATTGATGCCTAGAATAGAATTTGGCTCATAGCAGATTTATAATTAATGCAAGCATTAGAAAAGATTTAACTCAACCAATTTATTGATTTTGTTTTCCATCCCAATGTAGGTGCCTTAATCCAGATTCTGGATTATTTTCCAAATAATATCGAATAGTACCTTGCTAAATGAACTTAGCTTCTGATAATTCTGCCATTGAATTGAATGAGTGTTCTAAGAAAATTAAAGACTTGAAATATTCCTAACTGACATAAATCTTCTTGAGTTAAAAAGTACCTTGTTGAATTTCCAAAATTAAGGATAGCAAATAATCCTGATGATCAGACTTCTTAATGGGAGCCTCTGCCTTTTTTTCCCCTCAACAAGCATCACTGATCTCCTATGTTTGTAGACTCAGACCTACCCAGTTTTCAAAACAATCCACCTTAGACTAAAGCAATTCATCAGCAGCCTCTCCTAAATACCTGTGCTCTAATATGACTTGGATGGCCTCTGGTTGGTTACCTGTTTGGCCACTGGGTCACTGTTTCCATGTTCCTAGGCTATCCTATAATACTCCAGTAACCCAGTTATCAGTTGTGACTGAAACCTTGACTTGAAACAACTGGCATCATCTAAAACTCAGTTCCTTTCTTACAATTTACAGTTTAGGGACCAACTCTGCAGCAGAATCTGTAGTTTATCTCAGCATCCTATCCTGCTTAGTTCTAACTTCTACCCTATCTCTACCAGTTTATATTTCAAAGTTCTCATCAAGCTTTATGATGAAAATAAGACAAGTAACACTAAACTCGTCTAGTGTGATCTAACCACAGCCTCTATCACCCACTTCCTTCCAGTTGAAACTGTGCTATTGTTTAAAAATTAGACATCCATGTGCTTTACGGAATGCTTCTCAAACCACAGAGTAATTGAATATTAATTACTCCAAGGCAATTATAGCAGTTCCATTCCCACTGGCATCCCTAGCCAATGAGACAATCTGTTGGAAGGCTTCAAGGAAAGCATCCCTTCAGGGCCACATGAGGGACTTGCACCTCTCTGACTTTGAAAGATGCCATAGAAGACATAATGCCTGAAGCTGCAACAGTCATCTTCCCACCATGAAAAAAGAAAGAAAATTTCCCCAATTCTGAGCTGGGGTCTCACTGAATTAACCAAATCTGTAAGCTTCTACTTCACCTTCTTAATTTTTCCTCATTGTATAAGTCAATTTTAGTTGGGTATTCGCTATATTTACATATTTACAGGAATATTTCTCCCTGTTCCTCCCCACTCAGTGCAATGATAAACCCTAGAAAAAAATACAGAAGGCAACCAAAAGATGTGTCTGAAGTCTGGTAACGAGAACTCAAACTGACTTAGGACTTCAAGACCAAAGGAACAAAACAGCAGTCAGGTATGTTATTTCTCCCCTCCAATAGAAGAAGATTGCCCAGACTCAGAATTTCTTTCCATCATCCTAGCAGTGAAGGCAGCTCAGGTAGACCCATCCTCTCTCAGACTCATCAGGATCCCCATAGAAATAGCAGACAATCCCTCATCACCCACAAGAATCCATGGGGAGCCCTTTGTAACATTTAGTGACTAGGGCAAAAACTTGGATGACTCTCCAGAAAACTATAATGAGTGAGAATAAAAGCCAGTTTCCAAAAGTAACATATAATATGGTTCATGTATATAACATTTTTGAAATATAATTTTAGAAATGATTAAACAGATTAGTGGTTGCCGAGAGTTTGAGGGGGAGGGAGAACTGGGGGAGGTGGGTGTAGGGGTCCTTGTGATGATGGAACTTTTTAATATCTTGACTCTGGTGGTGGATACATGAGCCTACATGTGTGATAAAACTACAGAACTACATATACATCTACAGATGAGTGCAGGCTAAACTGTAGAAATATGGATCAGATCAGTGGACTGTATCCATCCCAGTATCCTGGTTATGATTCTATACTAGCTTTGTAAAATGTCACCATCAGGGAGAACCTGGTAAAGGATCCAGGGGTTCTCTCTGTATTATTCTTTACAATTTCTCATAAGCCTACAATAATCTTAAACGTCCATGTTACAAAATTACACGAGGACCAAATAAAACACGGTGGAACCCTGTTCTTCAGTTTGTCACCCTCCTTAACAGAATCTCTGGATGGTCAGACTAGTTCCAGAAATACCTAAGAAACACACGACCTCTCTAGTTTCAGACCCTCGATAAACCACTCAACCCATCTCTTCACAACAAATGTCTAGAAAGGTCTAGTAAACTCTGAGGAACCTGTTGTTTCAAACTTTTTTATTTTCTTTTTGTCCATCTGTATTTGGCCTTCACTTGCAACATACAAACCAACCCTGGTTCCTAAGGATGGCAAGGCTATACTGACAGTGTATCATCTTCCAAATTCTAGGTATTTTGGGAAGCAAAATTTACTTCTGGGAGAGGGGAAAAAAAGCCAGGGGGATAAAGTGATAATGAAGGGAGTTTTCAGTGAACACTACAGTCATGAATAAAACCATAAGGTGCTGTGCTAACTAGGTGAAGGAGTTGCCAAGAAGTCCTTACAAAGATGATACTGTGGATCAAGCCACATGCAGCTTATTCAACAGCTACTCGTGTTATAAAACATTCTTCATCTTCCACTTGCAGGGACATTAGTCATACCCACGTCAATCAAAGTTAATACTGAAAGTCATCAATGCATGGAGTTGCAGAGAGATGTGTAAGTATTTCGCTTTTCTAAATATTTTCAATTCTGTAACTCTTCTCCATTCCTTTGACATGTTTCCCTCATACCTCACATGGTTTGAAGGATAATGGAGTAGAACACACCAAAGAGCTCAGTGTCAGCGACCTCTTGTATGAATTCATTTCTCCCTCATTCCTGGAAGTTCAGGGGAAGATAGCCCTCATACTTCAGGAGAGAAATTGAACAGATAGGATTTGGTTCTCCCCAAAGTTCATATATTGAATTGCAGCATGAAGAACGTTATTCCCTGATATTACAGGTCCATGACAATAACTTTACAAATAATGGTTTTCTTTATGAAAAGTTATATCATAAGGCCTACTTTGTTATTCTGTAGCTAAAATACTTAATTTTATTTTTTGCTCATTATTTGATCCATTTATTTTCCTAAAGAATCTGTTTGCTTTTGCAAGTTGCAATAGAAATAAATAAGGCAGCAACCTGGATAAACCTAGAACAGTAAACTTTTGTTGCCCTTGCCTATGTGGTCACCTTAATATTTTACTTTTTTGTTACTACACAGTGCATGGGCCCAATGGTGATTTAAAAGATCAGGGAAGAATCACATTGGAAGCAAAGAGGACAATTTTCACTTGGAACCATGTTTTTGACTGAGAAGAAAATACAAAAGAAGAACTGTTTAATTCTGCTTAGAATTGTACATAGGTCATACTGCCCCTTAGACCCCTAAACCTAAGTCCCTGTGGTTATTCAATTTATGACTTTTTGTCAATCTTTCTCTCAGTTTATTCCTAAGCCACTATTGACATCAGATCCCAAAACTGGATTTATGAAAAAACCCAAAGGGCGTGTTGATACCTGTTCCAGGCTGTCAATGAAAGCCACCTTTATGAATATATTATACCCATGGCAGAAATTCATTTAGAAAGGATAATATGGAACCAAAAAAAAATCCAAAAGTGATGTAATTTATTTATGAATTCAGCTAAAAGACCCATAAAACCAAACTACTCTACCTAGTAATTTTCTGTCTTTGTATTGTTTATTATAACTTTCTGGTTCACTAGTGCTGCAATATGCCACCATTACTTAAGCTATATCTTTAATTAAGCATTAATAAAATATGAGTTGGATAATTATTCCAGCAATTTTATTACATAATTAGTGAACAAGTGAACATGAAATTGCACTATGAGACGTTATATAAAGTTTAGTATGTGCATATGAGTAGCTTAATTCAATGACTGAAACAATCCTCACAGCAAAAATAAGGATTTTTCTGGGAGTTTTCTTATTTCTAGAAATAATTCCCAAGAAGGGAATGTTTCAAAGACTTGGCTTAGAAATTCTAGAAATGAAAATAAGTATGTCTGTCTGTGGTTTTCATTCTGCCCTACTGTCCAGGGTCTTCTGATCATCCCCCTCCCTCTAAGAGCCACCATACACAGCACAACAGGTCAGAGTACACCTTTGTTACAGAGTAGGCACCGAATTCAAAGCTACAGGTGATTTAAACTACATGCCCAGCCATCCCTTTTTGGTGCTGAGGCTGGCTCCGCAGCGTCCAATTAATCCAGTCCCCCCTTTCCTGTTTACCTCACTTTCTGTGCATTAGAAAACATGAATACTTTAATGATGTGATAAGAAAATACTCATTAAGCTAATTGCTGAGGGAATTGAAATCAGTGTTAAAGGGAACATCACTTTTAAAAGCAATGACCAGGACACACAACAAAGTGAGTGAGAGGAAAACAATCAAGTGAAACATAATATATGGACAAGCCCAGAGTAAATCAGGTGGGGACTGCCTGGGTATTCCTTCTCTCACTGATTTGACTTTGTTAAAAATTGTTATGTTTGGTTCTCTTTCTAGAACACCAAGTCCTGGTCTATTCGCATATATCTATCTTTTCTACAGGATAAAAACAAATTTTAATTAATTAATTTAGCATTATGATTATTTCTGTTGGTCCCTTCTCATTATTTTCCTTTTTGGAGGCTTTTATAGTTAGTCTTACTGTTCAGTTTTCCAAATAAAATTTGTATAATTTTCTCATGTTTGTTTTAATTTTGAGGTTTATTTTAGCTTCATTTAATTTATAAATAAAATTGAGAATTGCTTTTATAAAATTTTATAGTTTGGGGCTTCTCTAAGAACAAGGTATAGCTTTCCAATTTTTAAATACATGAGTAGATGTTTCAGGTTCTCTTTATTTAGAACTTAAACTTTTACTGTTCAGTTTATTTTTAGGTATTTTTATTGAAATCTGGTTTATATATATTACATATAGTGTGGATGTAATACATGTGTGTGTTTGTAGCTAGAACTATTATTATATTTTATTCTCTTGTTTCTAATAGGTTTTCAGTTGATACTTTTCAAGTATTTAGACACAATACTTGCATATAATGATGTTTTTAACTTCTAACATTTTTACTTATTTCTCTTAGGTCCCATTGCATCAGCTCATAAGTCTAGAGAAATAAAAATTTGTAGAAGAATTAAAACATATTTTACTTCTTATAATTTCATAGGGATGTCTCCTGTTAACCATTAAGCATAATGGCTTTGTTTGATCTATATATACCCAGAATTATAGAAAGGTATATACACACACATTTGTGACTGTGTGTATATATACATATATACATGTATACACACACACACATATATACTTATGATATGTATACATATGGTATATATAACTGTCACTTAATTTATAATAAACACATCAGGGAGGAGTATCTACTCCTATAGGTTTTAGATAAGATAGAAATTGTTTCATCATATACTTTTGGGAGAATCTATTGAGGTGAATATATGATTTTTTATTGATTAATATGGTTAATTATATTAGTGTAACTTCTAATACTATTGTATCTTGATCCAAACTCCATTTTTTTGTGCTTCATTATTCTTTTACAGTATGATGAATTCTATACTGAAAATTATTCTGTAGTATGGCTACTTTGGAAAACAGAACAGAGGTTCTTCAAAAACTTAAAAATAGAACTTCCATATGATCTAGCAGTTTTACTTTTGGGTATAGCTCTGAAGGAAATGAAATCACTATCTTGAGATCATCTGTACCAACATGTTCATTGCAGCATTATTTACAATAGCCATATGAGCACACAAGAAGTTGGCTGTCTGCAACCCAGTAGACGGCCCTTTTACTAGAACTCGACCATGCTGACTCCCTGATCTTGGACTTACAGCCTCCAGAACTGTGAGAAGTCGATTTCCGTTGTTGATAAGCCACCCATTTTATGAAATTTTGCCATAGCAGCCTGAACTGACTAAGATATTAGATAAATTCCCATTTCTTATCTTGGTCAAACCTCTGTGGCATTTAGGCAATAACTATCAAGGTAAAAATGGGTACCTTTTTGACCTTAAGCTTCATTTGGGGGAATTTATTACAGATAAGACTAAATGTGCTATAAAAATATTTATGAGGCTATTTTATGAAGTTGTTCACAGTAAAAAGATTTGAAACAATGAGTTTTTACTGGGAGTTAAACTTTTGTTCTTAGAAAATTGGGAGTAAGATGAATATAACCAAGTTGGAAGAGAGATTTAATGTTTATGTAATCATCATCTCCAAACTCTGTAACACAAAGACGACCTGAATTGTAGCTTCCTGCATGTAAAACTGACTTTGACTTCCTCTTGTGAAATCTCTGACCTTGGGCAAGCTACTCCCATTCTCTGGGCTTCAACTTCCTTGTCCCAGAAATGGAACACAGTCTCAGTTAACCCCAAACATCCCTCTTTTTCTAAAATTTTATGTAAACCCTTTATTAGATTAGCTGATTTCCTTCTGAGCATAAAGGAAATTGGTGACCCAGTGAATCCCACAGGAAACAGCAGCTGCATACACACTGGGTGGATGAGATGGGAGCTGGCTTGCAGAGGCTACCAAGAAAGCAACCAGCACAGAAGGAAGCACCAGAATGAGGGCCTGGTCAGTTAGAAAACAGCTAGGACCTCAATGAGTTAAATGAGGGCAGAAAACCCAGGGTGGTACTCATCAAGATGTGGGAGACACCAGAAGAAAAAGGGCAGACAGAATTGATCCATTTGCTAATAAAGAACTGGGATCAGAATGACTTAGTAATTCCCACACATGCACACACACATATGTAAGTATCAGATAACAATAGAATCAGAATGATATCTGTATTTGTCAAGCAGCTGCCAAGTGTGTGCTTAAAAACAAAAAACAATTTTAGGTGCTAATTCGCTCCAGAAGAACACCATCATCAGGATCTTTAACATTTTGCTTTGGTTCCAGCAAAACTGAACTGATGAGGCATCCAGGTATTTAAATGAAATCATGGCTCTAATTGATTAAAAGCAGAAGAGGAAATGATGCTATATAAATACACTTACAGTATAATGACATGTGAATTAACATAAAATAGGGAAGACTCCATATTCCCAGTCACAGATACCCAAGCTCTGTAGGAAGCACTGAGGAAAGTGCTTTCTACACAGATGCCCCTCTCCCCCATCACCACCAGGACAGGCACAGACTGGTTAGATACCTCCATTGTTATTCAAAACTGGTTACCAGGAACAGTTGAACCTCTAAATGAAGCTCACAGCAAGTACAAACTATAAAAAGCATTCGCTTGTCACTAAAAGAATAGGAACAAGTTTAGCACATCTACTTTTCCACACTTCAAGTTTTCAAATGAGACTGTAAGGCGATTATCAGGGGATTTTGCAAGAAGATAATGTTCCCTCTAAATCTTTTCATCCAGGCATGATATACAAATGTGCACTATATCTTTTCTGTAATTAAGTAAACTGTTCTCTTGCTTCATAGATATTCAGCAACAAATGACACCTACATGATCTTTCTGGGGGGGGGTAAATTAGGATTTATCTATTACCAAGTACATTCTTGGAAAAATGGACATTTTAATTGATCTTTCTGGTAGTAGAATAATTGAGAAAATAGTTTATCATATTTTTTTTTACAGATCCCTTTTATCATTGTTTTGAACTCTAGCTATACTGCCAAAAGGTGACATTACATTTTGCTACTTTGTCATCTTGCCTCAAGAGAAAACATCTGCCTGTTTAGTCAAAAAGGAATGTGAAGTGTCCGAAGGAAAAAAAATGCTAAATATACATATATATATGTATACACACATATATACATATATATACATATACACACACACACATACACACATGCTCCTTTAGTAATGCTACCACTAAAAGATACCAGTTCTGATAATATTTTCAAATGTAATATAAGATAACTAAAATAAGATAGAAAATTGTCATATATAACCATAACAGTTCTGTTGGCAATCAGCTTCTGAGAACGTATCATCTGCCAGTGCTGACTTTGAAACTGGGGCACAAATATCATTCCTGCCATCAGTGAGACCCTAATCTAATAGTGAGGATAGGTGTGTAGATTAAGAAAAATTTTAGTAGACTATGAGATTGACAAAAATACTCTACATATGTGTAAATGATTCATGCCTATTGGTATATGATAAGTGAACAGAATATTGTTTTAAAAGGATCTAATGGAGTTCACCAGGACAGAAGGGAGAGAGAGAGAAGGTAATTCCTGGCGGTCAGAACCTCATACACAAAATCATGAAGGTGTGATCACAGTCATGCTTTCGAGGACCTAGATCTTTGCCAAAAGGTAAAATTTGGAAGTAGTGATAGGAGATCAGGGCTGGTCAAATGAAGCCAAACCTTGAATCTTAATGTAATTAGGAACTTGGATTTTGTCTTGAGAGAAATGAAGCACTTGTAAAGCGTTTTCAGCAGAGGAACAGTAAGATCAAGTTTGCTACCAAGAGGCAAATTAGTTGCAACTAAGTAAGTGCCTCTGATTAGAGGCCAGAAGGGTAATGAGCAGTCACATTGTAGCTTCTGAGCTAGATTTCTCCCATCTTACCTGTGTCTTACTTCTGTTTTTAAAATACGTTTGGTTCAAACTGCAAAAATGATAGACTAAAAAACATAAATACAAAACAGAAACAGACTCATAGACATAGAATACAAACTTGTGGTTGCCAAGGGGGCGGGAGGTGGGAAGGGACAGACTGGGATTTCAAAATGTAGAATAGATAAACAAGATTATACTGTATAGCACAGGGAAATATATACAAGATCTTGTGGTAGCTCACAGCGAAAAAAAAAATGTGACAATGAATATATGTATGTTCATGTATAACTGAAAAATTGTGTTCTACACTGGAATTTGACACAACATTGTAAAATGACTATACCTCAATTAAGAAATGTTAAAAAATAATGATAGACTAAAAGGGTATATGACAAAATTTCCTAGGCAGTTTTGTCTGTAAGCCACCCAGGGTCCCTCCCTGCAGGTAACTGACAGGACTATTTTTTGCCTGTTCTTCCAGAGATATTTGTGCACAAATACTTTATTCCCCTGCCCCATTCAATTTTGCACAAACAGCTGCATAGTCAACATGCTGTTCTGCATTTTCCTCACTTAATATCCCAGAGATATTGCTTTATTCATACATAAAAAGCACCCTCAATTTTTAACCACTGCATATATTTTCCTATGTGTGTTTGTGTGTGTGTGTGTGTGTGTGTGTGTGTGTGTGTGTATACACACACACCATAATTTAACTGGTTACCTCTTGAAAGATAGATTGCTCCACTGTTACAATAGATACAGTTGCATATGTTTTATTTTGTACATGAATAATTACATCTAAAGGATTCTGTTGGCATCGTCTATTGCTGTGTAATAAACTACCTAAAAACTTAGTAGCCTTAGCCAATAATCATTGCTATATCTCACAATTGTGGGTCAGGAATTGGAAAGCTCGGTCTGGGAGATTCTTCTGTTCTATAATGCATCATAAGTGGTCACTTTTTCCTATTCAGCCTGTTGGATAGGTTGGTTGGATGGTCCAACATGGCTCAACCACATAGTTAGCACCTCGGCAGTGATAGTTGGAAGGCTGCACTCAACTGGAGTAACTGCCTAGAGTTTAATGTGACCTCTCCAGCATGGCCAGTTCAGTTATTGAACTTCTTACATGGTGTCTTGAGGCTTCCAAAAAACAAAGTTAACTCACCTTAGTCTAGTCCTGCCAAGGAGCATCATCTGAAAGTCCAGGTTATTGTCATCCATATCAAGTCCAAGTACAGGTGGTACCCTTCAGTGCACTAACTTGAGTATGGTTCTCCTTGAACTGATAACTTGTGAATGAAAAAAAAAAAAAAGGAAAGAAAGAAACTGTCTGGCTGTCACTCCTATACTGCACCATCCCCCACAAATGTACACATATACCCAATACACAATGGCAATACAGAGACCACATAATTGCAATGGACACTCTAATTCAAAACTAGGGGAAAAGGCAATAACAAAAAATATAATCTAAGTAATCATGGCAAAGGACCCAAATAGACATTTTTCCAAAGAAGGTATAGCCAGCAGCTATATGAAAAGGTGCTCAATGTCACTAATCATCAGGGAAATGAAAATAAAAACCACAATGAGATTATCACTTCACACTTGTTAGAATGGCTGTCATCAAAAAGACAAGCAGTAAACAAGTGTTGATGAGGATGTGGAGAAAAGGGAACCCTTGTGACCTGCTGGGAGGGAATGTAAATTGGTGCAGTCACCATGGAAAACAGTATGGAGGTTCCTCAAAATGTTAAAAATGGAACTACCATATGATCCAGCAATCCCTTTTCTGGTTGTATATCCAAAGGAAATGAAAGCAGGGTATCAAAGAGATATTTACACTCCTGTGTTAACTGCAGCATTATTTACAATAGTCAAGACACAGAAACACCCAAGTGTCCACCAAAGGATGAACAGATAAAAGAATATAATATATATAGCAGTATACTATTCAGCCATAAAAAAAATCCTGCCATTTGTGACAACATGAATGAAACTTCAGGGCATTATACTAAGTGAAAATAAGTCAGACAGAGAAAGACAAACTGTATGATCTTACTTATGTGTGAAATCTAAGAGAAATAAACTCACAGAAACAGAGTAGGCTGGTGATTGCCAGGGAATTGGGGTTTGGGGAAATGGGTGAGGGTAGTCAATGAATATAAACTTCCAGTTTTGAGATGAATAAGTTCTGGAGTTGTAATGTACAGCATGGTGGCTATAGTTAACAGTATTGTATGCTTGTAAATTGCTAAGAGTATAGATCTTAAATATTCTCACTAAAAAACAAAGGTAACTATGTGAGGTAATGAATGTATTAATTAACCTTACTGTGGTAATCATTTCCTAATATATACATACATGTATCAAGTAATCACATTACACACTTTAGACTTTTACAATGTTGTGTGTCAAATATATCTCAATGAAGCTGGAAAAAAGTAGGGAGAAAGGAAAGCACATGTTGACAGTGTCTTGATTAGGGGCCAGTTCTAGTCTCTAGAAATGTTCTCTGACTTTTGGCCTTACTCTCAAGGTCCTGGGAATTCACCTCTTAGTCATTTTTTAATTTTCCATAATAAATAACCTATTTTTGCCTCTTAAGTAATCTTTTCAGCTTTCTTTTTGCTCTTAGACAATTGAGGGCTCATAGTTTTTGTTTTGTTTGAAATATTTCTGTCCCTTTTATTCCAAGTTGATGGTACTAATACAATTCTTTTATAAACTTTGTGGGATTCCTATCAATCTTTGTAGGGCTCTCTACATTAGATAAAAACCATATCACAAACCTCTCAAGAAGGCTTTCTTGAGCTTGGCACAAGAGTCGGGATGCTAAGTTGAAAATAACTTTAAATTTCCTACAAGGTGTT
Source organism: Camelus ferus (assembly GCF_009834535.1). Classification (NCBI taxonomy): domain Eukaryota; kingdom Metazoa; phylum Chordata; class Mammalia; order Artiodactyla; family Camelidae; genus Camelus; species Camelus ferus. The sequence goes on from NC_045709.1 coordinate 51,847,815, forward strand.
TTGTCTAGTTGATAGCTTCTATGAGACATGCCCTTAAATCTTCATAGTGTCATAACAAAGGGTTTTACAGGCATGTCCTTGAGATGATCTTTACCCTATGTCATTTCTTAATTTGAGAGCTTTTGGAGAAACTGGGAATGAGAAATATTTATTTTCAAGGGACAATATATTTTGTCTAACCTTTTGTCTACTATATATTTTCTCTAAACTTTACTTGAAAACTGAATTTTTTCTTTTGTCACTCATTTCCCTTTACCTGTACTTTAATATATAAAGTTTAAAAAATGAAATGGCACTTTCAACATTATTCTTGGACAGTGCCTCAGCTATATTAATTAGTTAATTAGTTACATATTCATGTTATCATAAGTGACAAGTTGTCAAATTTCACATCAATACATTAAAAAGTTGCCTTTTTTCCCTAGCCTCCAATAAAAATTTCCTAGCCTTCTTCCAGCTTTTACAAACAGGCTCCACAAGGCCTTTCAGTTTCTATCTCCCACCTGGTCCCAAAGTCAATGCAATATGTTTTAAGTTTTTGCTGTGGCAGCACTTCATGTTTGTGTATCAAATTCTGTATTGGTTATCCACTACTGTTAACAACATACCCTAAATGGCATAAAGCAAAAATAACTTGACTTTCTTTATCAGTTTCAGGGGACCAAGAATTTGGGCAGGGCTGGATAATTCTGGGTAATTTTTTTCCATATGGCATCCACAGAAATCTTTTGGCAGATGGGCTGGCCTATACGGTCCAGAATGGTTATGCACATTCTAATTGATCTCTATGTTCAAAGTAATTTCTATGAAAATTCTAATAGAATTTGTGAGAAATTTAACAAACTGATTCTAAAATCTATTATAGGATAACAAAGATGCAAGAATAGTCTAAACAATGAAAAAAATATAGAAAGGTAAATGCCCCTACTAAATCTCAAGACTTACTGTTAAAATACAGTAACTAAGACAGTATGTTATTAGCATACAATTTGACCAATAGAGCAGAATAGGGAGGCCAGAGGCAAACCTGAGCTTATATGGAGATGTATATGTATATATTAGAAGAAACACTGCAGAAAAAAAATCTTTCAATAAATTGCCCAATGAAGATTGGTTATCATAAAAAACTTTCCCTAGGAATTCTACCTTAAATCATACACAAGCAATCAACTCTAGATACACAGGGATAAAAATACAACTTATAGAAAAACACAAAGGAAAATTTTATATTACTTCCAAAGTAGTAATGATAAAAGGGAGAAAGCTGTTTAATGTGCTTGGATTTACCTTTTGTTCAAATACATATGTATACACACATACACACTAGAAAGAGAAATGACAACCACAAAGTTGAAGTATTTGAGACACATATAATTCACAAAGTTTAATTACCCAAAAGGAGTAAGTAGATAAGCAGATGGATTATAGAGATGGCAGCAGAAAAACATTTCACCTATTATTCAATAAGAAAATGTAATCAAAAATGACAAAAGATATTGAACAGTAAAATCCTGGATAAGGACCGTGGATGATTAATTTAAAACAAGAAGCTCAATCTTATTAATAATCAAGGAGGTTTCTATTAAACTCACAATAAGTTATACTTTTCTACTCAATAGATTTGCAAAAATTATTAATTGCAATATTAGGTGTTGAGGCTTGCAGAAACAGGAACTCTAGTGCAAATATAAATGAATACAACCATCTTGGAAATCAATTTGATGTTATCTTACAGCTGAACATTCACATACCTCAAAATCCAGTACCACCAATACCAGGTATAGGACAGTGTTACTAAAAGTATGTTCCACAGACAGGTACTGGTTCTCAAACTGTACATTAATAGATGGCAATAAGATAAGAAGCTTACACCAAAAGATTAATAAGCACAATGCTTCCTTCTCTGAGGAAGTCTGAAAACAGCAACTTGGCTGAATTAAAGAGTGGACCTTAAAGACACAGTTGTTTTGTATTTGATATACAAGCTACATATCTCATTGTAGACTGGCATTTTGAATAGCACTAACCTAAAATATTGGTGGTTGATACTCATTAATGGGATATGAATGAAATTTGGAGGGTCACAATTAGCTTCTTTTTAAAAATGAAATAAAATAGAATAAAATTCAGTAGAATACATATAGTAAACGGAACTGAATAAAATATAACAAAGCACATCACACTTTTGTTTCAGATATAAAAGTACATGCATCCCCCAACACATATACATGTATTCATACAAACACACACATATTCTGGGTTGTTATACAAAACTTATTTCTTCTATAGGTCACTGCAAAAGAATTTTGAAAACAATATTCCTAAAGAAATCCCAGGTATATGCTCTAGAAGATGTCTAAAAGTATTAAAGTCATAGAAAATATCTTCTCCAACTACAATGGAATGAAAATAGAAATCAATAATAAAAGAAAACTGGAAAATCACAAGTATGTGAAACTTAAGCCACATATTCCTAATTAACCAATGGATCAAAGAAGAAATCACAGAGAAATGTGAAAATAATTTGTGATGGAGACTAAGACACAACATACCAAAACTTGTGGGATATAATGAAAGCAATACTCAGAGGGAAATTTATAGCTATAAATGTCCACATTAAGAAGACAAATGTTCAATTAATAACCAAATCATCTCACTTTAAAAAACTAGGGGAAAAAAAGAACAACTTAAATCCAAAGTAAACTGAAGGAAGGAAAAATATTAGAGAGAAAGTAAATGATATAGAGAAATAGAAAAATAGAGAAAAATCAAATGTTGATTTCTTAAAAATCATCAATAGAACTTACAAATATTTAGCTAGACTGAGCAAAAAAGCAAGAATTCTCAAATTCCTAAAAACAGGAAAGAGGTGACATTACAGGCACAACAGCCTTATAGAAATAAAGGTAAGAAAATAGGAAAAATAATTAAATGTCAACAAATTAGATCTTCTAGATGTGATATATTAGATATGTAATATGTAATGTAATACATTAGAGCTAATAAACAAGTTCAACTAGGTTGCTGAGTATAAGACCAATATTCAAAAATTAATATATTTCTATACATTAGCAATGAATGATCCAAAAATAATATTTAACAATTCCATTTCTAACAGCCTTAAAAAGAACAAAGTACTTTGGAATATATTTAATAAACTGTAAAATATACACATCAAACTACAAAATGTTGTTGAAAAAATTAAGACTAAATAAATGGAAAGACATCCCATGTTCATGGATTGGGAGATTAACACTGTAAAGATAGCAGCATTCCACAAAGTTGATCTACATATTCCATGCAATCTCTATCAAAATTCCAATTGCCTTTTTACAGAAATGGACAAGGTGATTCAAAATTCATATAGAATTACAGGACAATCAGAATAGTCAAAACAATCTTGAAAAAAGGAGAACCAAGTCAAAAGACTCATACTTTTCAATTTGAAAACCCACTACAAAGTTACTATAATTGAGATAACATAGGACTTGCCTAAGGATAAATTTATAAGATTAGAATTAAGAATCCAGAAATAAACCTATCTATATATGGTCAACTGAGTTTTGACAAGGGTATTAAGACCATTTATATTAGTTTCATGTTGCTGCTGTAACAGGTAAACTGGATGGCTTAAAATAGAAGTTTGAAACAACACAAATATATTCCATCACGGTTCTAGAGGCCAGAATTCTGAAATCAAGGTGTCCACAGGGCCTCCTTCCCTCTCTTAGCTCTAAGGGAGAATCTATTCTTTGACTCCTAATTTCTGGTGGTTGCTGCCTTCCTTGGCTTGTGAGTATGTCACTCCAATTATCTGCCATCATCTTCACATTGCTTTCTCTGTGCATCTGTATCTTCTACTATTTTTTATAAGGACACCTGTCATTGACTATATGACCCATCTGGATAATCCAAGATAATTCTATCTCAGGATCCTTAATTAAATTGCATATGCAAAGATTCTTTTTCTGAACAAGGCAAAATTCATAGGTATTAGAGACTAGAACATGTAGTACAAACCTACAAACCATTTGTAGGTTTACCATTCAACCCACTACATCATTCAGTGGTGAGAAGAAAATTCTTTTCAATAAATGGTGCTGGGAAAACTGCATATCCACATGGTAAAGAATAAATTTGAACCTCTCTGTCATACCATACATATATAACAGCTAAGTCAAAATGGATCGAAGTCATACATTTAACAGCTAAACCTATAAAACTCATAGAAGAAAACAGACATGAATTTTTATGATAATGTATTAGGCATCTATTTATTAGAATAGTCTTCAAGAGGACAAGCAGCCAAATCACAAGAAACCCAAGGGGAAAAAAAACAGACAAACTGGAATACTTCAAAACTAAGAACTTTTATGAGTCAAAGGGTACTATCAAGAAAGTGAAAAGATAACCCACAGAATGGGGTTTTATTTGCAAATTATATATCTGATAAGGCTCTAGTATCCACCACATATAATGAGCACTTAAAATGCAGCATTAAAAAGATAAGTAACCCAATCTTAAAATGGTCAAAAGACTTGCATAGACATTTCTCCAAAAGAGATACACAAATGGTCAATAAGTACATGGACAAATAGTCACTATCATTAGTCTTCATTGGAAGTACAAATCAAAACCACAGTGTGACGCTATGTCACATGCTGTAAGTTAGCTATACATTTTTAAATGGGGGAAAAAAAGGAATGACAAGGATGTTAAGAAATCAGAACCATGATTCCTCACTGGTAGGATAGAAAACCATGCAGTCACCTTGTAAAATGGTTTGCAGCTCCTCAAAAAGTTAAAAAGAGAGCTGTCATGTGACTTAGCAATTCTACTTCTAGGGATATTCTCAAAAGGATTAAAAGTATATGTCCACACAAAAAAACTTGTTCATGAACATTTATAGAAGCTTTATTCATAATAGACCAAAAGTGAATACAGCTCAACTGTTTATTAACCAAGGAATGGACAAAGAAATGGCGTGGTATCCATACAATGGAATATTATTCACCCATAAGGAAAAAAAGTACTGATCCTTGCTACAACATGAGTGAACCTTGAAAATATTATAGTCAGTGAAACAAGCCAGACATAATACAAAATGTTCAAACAGGAAAATCCAAAGACAGAACGGTTGCCAGGACTGGGTGATGAAGGAAATTGGGAGTGGTGGCTAACAGGTAAGAAGATTTTTTTTGGGGGGGTATATATGTCTTATTGAAGTATAGTCAGTTTACAATGTTGTGTCAATTTCTGGTGTACAGTATAATACTTCAGTCATACATGAACATACATATATTCATTTTCATATTCTTTTTCACCATGTTACTACAAAGTATTAAATATAGTTCCCTGTGCTATACAGTATGAATTTGTTTATCTATTTTATATATATTAGTTAGTATCTGTAAATCTCCAACTCCCAATTTGTCCCTTCCCGCTTCCTACCCCTTCTGGTAACCATAAATTTATTTTCTATGTCTGAGTCTGTTTCCATTTTGTGAATAAGTTCATTTGTCTTTTTTTTTTTTTAAAGATTCCACATATAAGTGATATCATATGGTATTTTTCTTTCTCTTTCTGGCTGACTTCACTTAAAATGACAATCTCCAGGTCCATACTAGTTGCTGCAAATGGTATTGTTTTATTATTTTTTAGGCTGAGTAGTATAAATATATCACAACTTCTTTATCCAATAATCTGTCAATGGACATTTAGGTTATTTCCATGTCTTGGCTATTGTAAATAGTGCTGCTATGAATATTGGGGTGCATGTATCTTTTTGAATTAAGGTTCCCTCTGGATATATGCCCAGGAGTGGGATTGCTGGAGCATATGCAGCCTACCCACGTAATAGAAATAAAAGCAAAAATAAACAAATGTGACCTAATTAAACTTATAAGCTTTTGCACAGTAAAGGAAACCATAAGCAAAACAAAAAGACAACCTATGGAATGAGAGAAAATATTTGCAAAAATGAGACCAACAAGGGCTTAATTTCCAGAATATATAAACAGTTCATACAACTTAGGAAGAGAAAAACAAACAATGCAGTCAAAAAAAAAAAAAAATGGGCAGAAGACCTAAATAAGCAATTCCCCAGTGAAGACATACAAATGGCCAATAGGCACATGAAAAAATGTTCAATATTGCTAATTATCAGAGAGAGACAAATCAAAACTAGAATGAGGTATCACCTCACACCAGTCAGAATGGTCGTCATTAAAAAGTCCACAAATGATAAATACTGGAGAGGGTGTGGAGAAAAGTGAACCCTCTTACACTGTTGGTGGGACTGTAGTTTGGTGCAGCATTTATGGAAAATAGTATTGAGATTCCTCAAAAGACTAACAGGTAAGAGTTTTGTTTTGTTCTGTTTTGTTTTTGTGGTGATAAAAATGTTCTGGAATTAGGTAGCAATAATGGTTCACACCTTGGGAATTTACTAAAAAGTAAGTTATATTCTTTAAACAGGTGTATTTCATGGTTTATGAATTATACCTCAAAAGAAATTAAAATAAATGTAAAAATAAATGAACTACAGCTACCCACAACATGGATGGAAATGTATAACAATAATGTTGAGTTAGAAAAATTTATGTCATAGAAAATTTCCCTTTTTGTAAAACTTAAAGGTGAGAAAATCTAAAAAGCAAATAAATAATAAAAATAAGATTCAGGAATCACTTTAGCTATGGCACTAGTCCAAAGAAATATGCAAAGTTAATGTTAAAGCTTTTGTTATTAAGTATGGTAAGTGTACAAATATTAATTTTATAAGTATGCTTCTTACTGAATATAGATACTGTGGTATGCTTCAATTATTATGTAAGAAAAATATTTAAGTAATTGGCGTTTCAATTTCATGTGGCTGGGGAAAGGCTAGTGTCACGAATAAAAACAGGGATGTTAAGAGTAGATGACCTGTCATTTCATGACATGGGTCAGCCTTACTTTCTTAGTCAATCTGCCCCACCATTCTTCCTATAATAATCATTTCTGATTACTTCTGAGTCACCAATCTGTTGATGCCCAGCCAACTGAGTCAGGAGTTGGGCTTTTTATAGACCTGCAGCATCAGAAGTGAGTCATCTACTCAATTTTGGCACAGTTCATTTCAAAATTATCTCCCACCTCCTCTCAGCTAAAATTAATCTGCCTAATATTTTATCTAAGCCTGCATCATTGATACTATGCTATGTTTAATGATTAAATTCTTCATTCCCCTAAATCATGATGTCCTGTGATTCCCTATGTTGAATGAAAGCATTTCCTGTGCTTTATGAAAAAGATTTAATGCTGGATTTGAGTAACATCCTTGCTCAGATTTCAAGTGAAATTGGACTTTCTTAGTTTAGGGTATAACAGTCATGTTGAAAAAAATTATTGCAAAAGAAATTTTTTTATTATTATTCTTGGGGTTTCTTGGAGTTTTTTGTTTTTAATTCTAAAAGCTCTTTTTATATGACTTTATCTTAAGGAAGATCTCACAAGAAAAGAGGTTGCACTAAGCCTTCTAGGTTATGGGAGGAACTAAGGAAGAGACAAGTAGGTTAAAGAAAGGAGAATGAATGAATGAATGAATGAATGTCCCAATTCCTAGCCTTGGGATTGAACATCAAGTGTGAAAACTTGATGAAACTTATGCCATGTGAGCTTGCAGACTCTCTCTCCAGCAAAGAATCATTTAAGTGGTGAAAACTGTCAAAGAACTGTTTAAAGTCTCTGGAAATGGACCCAAGGACAAGCAATAAATTGAGAATTATTTATTCAAAAATTTACAGAATATCAGTAAGAACAGTGGTAATCTGTGGCATTTGAGCCACAAACTGCTCCTATCATCTGTCTCCCACTTCCTACTCAGTTTTTCAGAAGGTTTATGCTGGTTGGATGAGGCCCAGAAGAGGCTGGCTACCTTCTTCCCAACTCCCCATCAACTTCTCAGTTAAAAGTCAATTGTTTCACGTGGGTCGTTCCCTTATAGCCAACCCCAAGAGATTTCAGAAGATATAGTCCAGGAGGGTACAGCCTAGAAGATAGGGTCTCCAAGATCTACCCAGCTCCCACTCATAATATAAAAGATGTATCAAGGTCAGTTATGTCAAGCCATGAGCTGCTGGCCGGAGAGACTAGGGCTTCCATTGTCACCCCTTCTCCCCATCATCTACTCATAGGGCAGAAGTTCCAGGCCACTTAGGTTAACGGGATTGCCATTCCCCAAGCTCCCTCTTAGAACAAAGGAGTCACTCTGGGAGATGTAGACCTATCCTCTCTCCCCTATTCAGCTCCAACACAGCTAATAGAGCTTCTACTTAGTGGGGAAGCAAGATGAGGACTGTCAGCTCCACAGCACTGCCTGAGGCGGGCAACTTAATTTGGAATAAAGAGTATGCAAATTTTTGCCTAAAGGCATTCTCCCTTCACTAGAGATCATAGTAGTATATAATTAGAGAAGCTATTGGATATAAATTGCAGCAAACAAAACAGACTCGCCAGAAATTTAACAAGGAATGACATGAGAAAAAAGACAGAAAAAAAAAGGCCCTAATAACATTACACTCATACCTAGTAGTCTGGAAGACTGTACACATATACTAGGGTCAATCCACTCTGGAGCAATTGGAGGATTATTAATCCCTGGCTAAAAGCAGTGCAGATTTGAAATCTTCCTGAAGTGGATGGAAGTCTTACTGGCTCAAAAGGTTTAATCATAATCCCTAATCAGTCACTGGCTGAAGACTAACTGGTGTCGACCCAGGAGAAACTACTAGGATTCCAAGTTTAAAATTTTAAAAGAGAAAAAAATTCTAAGCACTAACATCAGACATTGCACACTTTAGGAGAAATAGACTGTGCAGAATTAATGCAAGCAATCCACTAAACAAACAAACAGGCAATAATAACAAGTCACAGGGTGACACAGAAACAGATATATTATACAAGATATCTAATTTTTATGAAAAAGTGAGACATTCAAAGAAACATGGAAATGTGACCCATAAACAAAAAAACGAATCAAGCACTGGATAATACTTTTGAGGGGCCCCATATGTTGAACTTAGCAGAAAAAGATTTCAAAGAAGCTATTAGAAATATATGCAAAGAACTAAAGGAAATCATGCCTAAAAAATTAAAGGAAAGCAGAATTCATTAAATATAGAAATTAATAAGTATACAGAAATTACCAAAAATCCAAATGGACATTCTAAAGTTGAAATATACAACAACTGAAGTGAAAAATTGCCTAGAGTGAACATAGCACATTTGACCTGGTGGAAGAATGAATCAGAAAACTTGAAAAAAAATCAAGAGAGATTATCCAAAATGAAAAAAATAAAAAAAATAGAAAGAAAAAAAAAAAAGAATGAAGAAAAAAAGATGAACACAAACTCAGGAAAGTTTGAGGCACAATTGAGTAGCAGCATCTACATATATCGGAGTAACAGAAGGAAAGAGAAAGAAAAAATATTCAAAAAAATCATTGCTACAAACTCTCCAAATACAGTGATATACATTAATCTACACATCCAAGATCAACTAGCTCCAAGTAGGATATACACAAAGAGATCCACGTTTAGATAAATAGTCAAAGTGTTGTGAGCCAAAGAAAACAAGAAAACCTTAAAAGCAGGAGAAAATTGACTCACCACCACATATAATAGGACTAAGTTTAATTCTTACTAATGTAATTTCAAAGAGCAAAGTTGCAGATAAAATTTTAGAAAATAATTCTCAGTGAGTGGTCAAAGGAAGGGATTGTTAAGACACTTTACAGCTATAGTGTGTTCTTGGGAGACAGTGAATTAATCAATAGTTTGTATTACATGTAGAATTACTGACTTTACACATTTATTTATTTTTAAAAGACTGTTTTGTTAACACGAATTGGCTAATATAGAATAAAAACCCTTTAGGAACTGTAACTGAATATTTTTACCACTTCTATGCAATGTAAAAGCATTTACATTTGCTTTCCTTGTGTTGTTTGTACTGAGCAAAAATCTTGAAAAGAATTTGAAGTACATTAATGTTGGCTTCAAGGCTATTTTTAAGCTAAAACTAATTGCTTATAATTGTCAAAATGTACTATAAATATAGCCTTAAAAATTAAAACATTCTAAAAGATTGTCTTTGGTTGCCTACTGACCAAATGATACTCAAATTAAATGTTTTCCAAAGAGTAATGTTGGCTACCCTTGATACTATTTCAAGTTCTCTTTGAAGCCACTTACTCTTGAGGACATTTGAAAACCCTTCATTTTCTTTTTCTGTGCTACCCATTCTGCAAACTTGTTGTGACCACCTAGAGTAGAAACTTTAAGGTCTTCTTCACTATAGCAATGACCCTAGTGACCAAAGCCAGAATTTCACTATCTGCAGAGTAACCCCAGAGTCTGGAATCTTAAGTCATTTTTCGCTCTGATGACAGACTGAATTCTAGAAGTTCATGGCTCCATAGTGTCTTCTTCAGATTTCTTGACTTAGGACAACTAGCTTAAAGATTATATCCTACCAGACAAAAGACACAAATAGGTAGCTTTTAAAAGAAATAAGATGACTATGAAACACCAAAAAAATTTCAATTCTACCAGTAATCGCATTGAAAAAGATCTTATTTTGTGAGTATTTAATTTCCAAGCATTTTAAATGATAGCAATGCTTTTAAGAAAGTAGAATAATGCAGAAGTTAGAGTGGAGACTCTGAAGCCTCATTGCCCTGCGTTTGAATATTCAGCCCATCTTTTATCAGCTGCGACTTAAGACTTTAAATCTCGTGCCTGTTTCCTCATCTTTAACATAGGCCTTCACTATTGTGAAGATGGAACAAATTAGAATTTGTGAACATTCTTATAACGTTGCTTAGGAGACGTTAAATAGCTCCATGAATGTCAGCTATTGGTAGAAGATGGAATTCCTATCAATTGGCACATGCTTTCTAAGAAGTAGTTTGCTCCATGTGTATCAAGAGCATAGAAAGTGCTTAAATTTTTCATGTAGTAATTCTCCTTCTAGGGAAACTATCCCAACAAAATAGTCACTAATTCAAACATTCATGTACAATACATGTTTGTTAAAGCAAGAATTCTGATAAATTGGAAATAATTAAAATCTGTAACATTTGGAACAAAATCAATAAAATTATGATATTTATAATGAACTTCTCAAACATAACTAAAATAATAGGATGGGACATTTACTACAGGCCAGGATAGAAAAATAAGGACCTAATTTAGTTTCCTACCTTAAATAACCAGAAAACTAGATAAGATATATGAAAAAATATTTTCCAGAGATCGGGCAATAGGCAGATCAGGATTATGATTCCTAAAATGGAAACAAATGAGGTTAAACCCTAAATTGCCTAGTTTCCTCAGAAGCCATTACCAGGCCATATTGTAGTGAGGAGGAATCCAAAAGAACTTCACTGTTTTGCTGAGTGAAGGTAATTATCAGAAAAGAAGAAGCCTTAAATAAGGAGAGCTCTAGAGATTTTCAGGGCAGGTGGGGGACTAGTCTCTGGATTAGCTGTGAGAGGAAGGAAACCTTTTGAGGCTATGGAAAGTAACACTGGAGAAGTTGGCAGAATAATTTCTGAAGCTCATACAGGACTGAGAATTTGGGAGGACCCCCCCCAAACAACAGTGGAAAAACATCAAAATGCATGGGAAATTTAGTAGAGTTGTCAGAATGTACCACCTTAGTAGTGGGAGTAAATTATCACTAGATTCAAGTGGTACATCTTTGTACCTCCCCTAACAAAGCTTAAAGGCTTTAAGATGTTTTAACCAATTCCAAGTAGCTTAACTGTGTACCATAATAGAATATCACAATGTGTGAAGTAACATAACCAAATTTATCGTCCCAAAACATAAAAATCTAACTGTCTGGTACCTAATAAAAGATTAAGAGGCATTTAAAAAAGCAAGAAAATACGATCTCTAATTGGATATACACCATTCAATAGAAACAGAGAAATGAAAGAGATTAATAGACAAGAAATTAAAACACCAGTTTATAAATATGCTTCATATGTTCAAGAACCAGTATAAGCCATGAAAATAATGAAAAGTGAAAAATGTAAAAAAGACACAAGTACAGCTTCTAGACACATATATAGCTTCTAGAGATGAAATACATAGTATCTGAAGTTTAAAAAGAAAAATACACAAAAGGGAATTAACAGATGAGACAATTCAGAAGAGATAGTGAGTCACTTGAATATATGTTAATGAAAACAATTAAAAATAAAACACAGAGGGAGAAAATGACCAGAGCATCAGTGAGCTTACAAGTTTCTACCATGTATAAAAATGAAGTCCCAGAAATTGAGAAAAGACAAGGGCAGGGGGAGTGTCAGAAATAGTATTTGAAGAAATAATGGTTAAAATGTTTCCAAGTTTGATGAAAATATAAATCCACAAATGCAAGAAGCCCAATGAACATCAAAAAGAATAATCTTAAAGAAAATTACACCCACTATATCATAATCAAGTTGCTGGAAACCATTGATTAAGGAAAATCTTAAAAGAAGCCAAAGGTACAAAGGTAAAACAGCAGACTACATGTCAGAAATCATGCAAGCTAGGAAAGAGCAGAGACATAACTTTAAACTATATAAAGAAAATGAAAACAATGACAGGCGTTGGCAAGAACGTGGAGATATCGGAAACCTTGCACACTGTTGGTAGAAAATAGTATAAAGATTCTACAATCTAGCAATCCTACTTCTGGCTATATAACCAGAAGTTTTGAAACTGGGATCCCAAAGGAATATTAGTACTCCCATGTTAATTGCAGCACTATTCACAATAGCCGAGATGTGAAAACTACCTAAGTGCCCATTTACAGAGGAATGGGTAAAGAAAATGTGGTATATGCATACAATAGAGTACTAGTCAGCTTTTAAAAAGAAGGAAATTCTGGACACCATGGGTGAAACTTGAGGACATACTAAGTGAAGTAAGCCAGACACAGAAACACAAATACTGCAGGATTCCACTTATGAGGTATCAAAAATAGTCAAATTCATAGAATCAAAGAGTAGAATAGTGGTTACCAGAGGCTGGGATGAAGGAGAAATGGGGAGTTACTAATCATGTTTCAGTTACACAAGATGAATAAGCTCTAGAGATCTTCTATACAACACTGTACTTACAGTGAGCAATAATAATGCACATTTTAAGATTTGCCAAGAGGGTAGATCTCATGTTAAGTGTTCTTTCTGTAAGAAAAAGAAAAAAGTATCATCTAGAATTCTTTACCCAGCCCCAACCCCTCAAAAAGAAAACTTCAGAGTTGAGGGTAAAATACTTTTAGAGAAAAAGAAAAAATAAAAATAAAAGATGAGAAAGTATATGACTAAGAGTCCTACACTATATGAAATATTTAAGGAAGTTCCTTCAGCAAAAGACAAGTGATGTGAATGAAAGTTCCATCAGTAGAGAGACATTCATAGTGCCAGAAATGGTGTATATATATATATATATAGGTTAACATTTTAAAGGTTTTTCTTTAGTTTATATTCTTTAAAAAAGATAATAGACACTTTAAAGCAAAAATAACAATATATTGCCAAGCTTACAGTATATGTAGAAGTAAAATGTGGACAACAATACAAATGATTCAGGGAAGAAATGGAAGTATATTGCTGTAAAGTATCTACATCGTATATGATGCAGTATAGTATTTAAAGGAGACTGTGATAAGATAAAAATGCATCTTGTAGATGCTGGGGAAATGGTTTTCCAAGTGTGGTCATGAAATCCTTGGTGTCCTCAAGACTGTTTCAGAGGTCCCACTAGGCCAAATCTAATTTCATAATACTATGTTATTACTTGACTTTTCCATTCTCATTCTCTTATGAACATACAGTGAAGTTTTTCTGAGGTTAATTCATGAAATTGTATAATGAAATATATCAACATTTGGAAGATCTGCATAACTTGGGGAACTAATGAATTTGAACAAAAGACTAATGAATAAATTTTTAAATCATGTATAGGTAAAACATACATTCTAAGTGCAATACATATCAATATGTTTTAGCCAACAGTGTCTTGAAATATTTTTGGATTTCACTAAACTTTTCAAAAACTGCAGTTTCCGATCTTGCATGTAAGGAGCTTAGAAGCCACCATTCCATTGTAACAAGTAAAAAGCGGCACAGACTGAAAAAATTCAACCACTCTTCTTGGATCTATATGAGACAGAAGAACATAGAGCAAATTGCTGCCTCCAAGACTCAAAAGACCAACAGGTAAATACAGAAAATAAGTTACTGGAGACTCAAGCAGAAACCATGGCAGGAACCAGTGCCAGGGCAGGGAAACCTGAACTGCAATTAACAAATTGATGGAGGGTCAGGGTGGACAATTTGAGAGTTAAAAACTTCAAGGGGGACCAGTTATAGGTGGGAGGTGGGGGGCACAATATTGTGAGCTCCCCTAGGAGGTTGATCAACTCCCACAGTAAGTATCAGAGAAAAATCCCCTTGAACTTCTAGCAGGGGGAGCAGAAGAGAAATCATTTTGAAAGACACCAGAGCATTCTTCTTCCTAACATCACCTGCCCTGAGGTGAGAATAGTTAACCAGAGCCCAATCTGATGGTTTAATTATCTGAGCCTAACTGACTTGGGAAAGAGAACCACCAAACTCCAGCTCATTGTAGCCATCCTGTCCCACTTAAGAAGGGAGAAGAAAACTGAAAAACACTTGCGAAGCTCACAGTCCCTAAGCATAGGCTTACATTTAGGTCTTTAATCTATTTTGAGCTTATTTTTGTGTACGACATGAGGAAATATTCTAAATTCACTTTTTTCACATGTAACTTTCTGATTTTCCCAGCATCACTTATTGAAGAGACTGTATTTTCCCCATTGTTGTCTCCTTTGTCACAGATTACTTGACTATATGTGTATGGGTTTATTTCTGGGCTCTCCTTTTGAGATATGTTTTTGTGCCAGTACCATAGTTTTGATAATTGTAGCTTTGTAGTATAATCTGGACAAAAAGCTCCTGGTACATGTGACACTGTTCTTTTTTCCCTCAAAACTGCTTTGGCTATTTAGGATCTTTTGAGGTTCCATACAAATTTTAGGTTCATTTGGTCTAGTTCTATGAAAAAATGTCATTTTGATAGGAATTGCATTAAATTCATGGATTGCTTCAGGTAGTATGGACATTTTAACAATATTAATTCTTCTAATCTAACAACATAGGGTATCTTCCCATTTCCTTGTATCATCTCCAATTTCCTTCACCAATATCTTATAGGTTGCAGAGTATAAGTCTTTCACCTTCTTGGTTAAGTTTATATCTAAATTATTTTATTCTTTTTGATGTGATTGTAAATGGAATTCTTATCTTGCTTTCTTTTCCTGATAGTTCATTATTAGTGTTTATAAAAGCAACAGATTTCTGTATGTTAATCTTGTATTCTGCAACTCTACTAAGTCCATTTATTAGTTCTAATAGTTTTTTTCATGGAGACTTTATATATATATATTAACAATTTAACTTCTTCCCTTCTAGTTTGGATGACTTTTATTTGCTTTTCTTCTCTGATTGCTGTGGATGGGACTTCCAATACTTTGTTAAATAGAAATAGCAAGAGTGGGCATCTTGTCTTGTTCCTGATTTTAGAGGAAAAGCTTTCAGGGTTTTTTTTTTTTTTTTTTTTTAACCATTGGGTATAATGCCAGCTGTGGGTTTGTCATAAATGGCCTTTATTATGTTGAGATATGCACCCTCTACACCACCTTTGTTGAGAGATTTTTACCATGAATGGCTGTTGAGTTTTTTCAAATGCTTCTTTTGCATCTATTGAGATTATATGGTTTTTATCTTTTGTTCATCTAGTGTGTCACATTGACTCATGTGCAGATACTTGTGTGATACTTATGTGAGCCATCTTTGCATCCCCGGAATAACTGCTGTTTGATCATGGTGTAAATGATTCTTTTCATGCATTGAACTTGGTTTGCCAATATTTTGTTAAGGATTTTTACATCTATGTTTATGATAGATATTGGCCTGCAATTTTCTTTTCATGACATGTCTTTTTCTGGTTTTGGTATTAGGTTAATGTTGGTCTTGTAGAATGAGTTTACAAGTGTTCCCTCACCTTCAATTTTCTGGAATAGTTTGAGGATAGGTATCAACTCTTCCTTACATGTTTGTTAGAATTTCCCTGTGAAGCCATCCAGTTCTGGACAACTTTTGATTACTGGCTGAATTTCAATACTAGTATCACTTTGTTCACTTTATCCACTTCTTCATGATCCTTGAGAAATCATTTTAAAATGTGAAGATACAGACTGAAACTAAAGGATGAAAAAAATATTTACCATTCAAACAGTAAAAAAAAGAAAGACAAAGTGGCTATATTAACATGACAACATAGACTGTAAAATGGAGAATTATTATAAGTAACAAAAAGAATTAAAAGGGCTTGTCTTAATTATGTATGCACCTAACAAGAGTTGCAAAACATACAATGCAAAAAATTGGTGAAAGGAAAAAGGGACAAATCCACAAATTATAGGCTGAGATTCAATACTTGTCTCTGTAATTGGTAGAAATAGTGCACAGAAAAATCAGTAAAGATGTAGACAACTTAAACAGCACAATAAACCAGAATCGTATATTTTAGTACAGACTTTTAAAGAACACCACCAATAATACACACATTCTTTTCAAATACATATGGAACATTCACCAAGACAGATAATATGATGTGTCATTATACATTTATCAATAAATTTGAGGGTTTGAATTCATTTACAAAAAATGGTCTCTAACCAGAATATTTAAATAGAAAGCAATAAAGGATGACAGAAAATCCCCAAGCTTTGGAAATTAAATGATATACTTCTGAATAAGATGAGATAAGGAAAAAAAATCCACAATAATTGGAAAATATTTTTAACTGAAAGATAATGAAATCACAACATGCAAAATGTGTGGGATGAAGCTAAGGTAGTAACAGGAAGGAAATCTATAACATTAAATGCCAATACTAGAAATTTAAAAAGTGACCTTAGATTGATGATCTAAGCTTCAACAATGGGAAACTTTAAAAGAACAGATTAAACCCAAAATAAAGAGATTGAGGGAAGAAATACAAATAAGAATGGAAATGAATGAAGAAAAAACAGAAGAACAATTGAGAAAGCAATATAACCAAAATCTGGCTTCAAAAGATTAATAAAATTGGTAAACCTCTAGCCTCACTGATAAAGAAAAATATGAGAATAAAAGAGGGGACACCACTACTGATACTATAGACATTAAGAGGATAAGAGGAAATATGTTGAACAATTTTATGATAAATTTAAGCACATAGATGGAATGGAGAAATTCCTTAAAAGACAATCACCAAAGCTCACTCAAGAAGAAATGGTTAATATGAATAGCCTTATATACATTTTAAAAATTAAATTAGTAATTAAATTCTTTCCCACCAAAAAGCCAAAAATTATACCCATCAGACCCAGATTAAATCACTGTTTAATTCTTTTCCAAACATTTAAGGAAGAAAGGAAACAAATTCTGCACAAAGTCTTCCAGAAAATATATAAGGGAACCCTTTAACTTATTTTACAAACAGAATTACCCTGTAATCAAACCACACAAAGATTTTAGGCTGTAATATTTTTGACATCGCTAAAGGACTAAGTATAAAAATTTCTTAAGAAAATGTATAAAAAGAGGAATGTACACCATAACAAGTGAGATTTATCCGAAAGTTGGCTTAAATTTTAAGAATCCAACAACAGGAACTCAAATTAAAACAGAAAAACCATATGGCCACATCATTTGGTACAGAAATAATGTTTGACAATAGTCAATACCCATTCGTGACAAGCTCTCAACATCCTAGGAATAAAAGGGACCTTTTCCACTCTGATAAAAAACCTATATCATAGTCAATTGTATAAAAACTATTCCTTCTAAAATCAGGGATAAGGCAATTCTATCCAAACTCATCACTTGTATTTACTATTACACTGAGATCTTGCAAGAGCAATAAGCCAGGGAGAAAAAAAGGTAGAAGGAAGAAGTACAACTGGCTTTATTCAAATATATAGTTTTCACATAAAAATGCCAATAGTATCTACAAAAAGATATTAGCTCTTATAAGTAAATTTATCAAGTTTAAAAGATACAAGGCTAATATGCAAATCAACTTTTATATAACAATTGGAAATTTAAAAATTTAAGTTATCATTTATAATATTAATACTACAACCTTTAACATTAAAGATAACAAAATATTTAGAAAACCTATACACAGAGTTTTATAAAATACTGCTGAGTAAAATTAGAGAAGACCTAAATAAATTTAGAGATATATCACAATAATGGATGGGAATGCTCTATATTGTTAAGCTGTCAATTCTTTCCACAATGATACATGAATTCAACAAAATACCATCTGAAATCCCAGCAAGATTTTTTGTATAAATTGTTAGGCTGATTCTAAAAATTTATTTGGAATGTAAAAGAATACCCAAAACAATTTTTAAAAGAGAAAGATAAAGTTGGAGGACCCAGGCCACCTGATTTCAGTACAAAGTGATGGTAACCATTGCTGTGTTACACTGAAACCCACACATACGTTGTCAATTGATTTTCAACAATGTTCACAATGCATGCCAATGAAGAACAGATAGTATTTTTAACAAGTGACACTAGTTTTGTATAAACAGACCTCAACACTTACCTCACACTGTAATTAAAATGGACCTTAGTCATAAATACAGAAATTTATAAAATTTCCAGAAGAAAAAACAAGAGAAAATACTTGCACCTTGGATAGGGAAAGATTTCTTAGGACAAAAAGAACAAACCATAGGAAAAAAAAAAAAGTCAAATGAGATATCAAAATTGAAAACTTTTGTTCTTCAAAAGGCATGATTATGAAAATGAGGAATCAAGCCTCAGACCTGGAGAAAATATTCATAGCACTTTATATATAATATTCAAGAGAAAATCTTTTATGTGGGGAAACTCTTACAATTCAATTTTTTAAATTCCAAGAAATTAAAATTTTGAGTAAATACTTCAAATAATATATTAATGGCAAGAAAGCACATTGTTATGTGTTGAATTGTGTCCCTCCCATTCTGTGTTGATGATATAACCCCTAGTACCTCAGAATGTGACTATATTTAGAGAGAGGGTCTTTAAAGAGATGATTAATTTAACATAAGGTCATTAGGGTGGCCCTAATTAAATTTGACTGGTATCCTTTTAAGAAGATGTGATTAAGACACAGCATACATAGAGGGAAGACCATCTGAAGACACAGAAAAGAGAAGATTACCATCTACAAACTATGGAGAGAGGCCTCAGAAGAAACTAACCCTGTAGACATCTTGGTCTTAGACTTCTAGCCTCCACAATTGTGAGAAAATAGATTTATGTTGCTTAAGCCATCTGGTTTGTGTTACTGTTATGGCAGGCCTAGCAAATTGAATACACACACGAATGTGTTCAATATCACCAGTTATAAGAAAAATGTAAACTGAAACATACTAGAATGGCCAAAATTAAAATAGATTGTCAATATCAAATGTTGGCATGGATATGGGGCAACTGAAATTTTCATATATTGCTGTTGGGAATGGAAAATGGTACAGTCCCTTTGGAAAACAGTTTGGCAATTTGTTTAAAATTTAAATATACACTCACCATAAAATCCAGCAATTTCTACTCTCAGATATTTACATAAGAGAAATGAAAACATATGTTCACTGACTCAGATTCAACTATTTATAGCAGATTAATTGATAATAACCCCCAAATGAAAACAACCAAAGTGTTCAACTGGTGAACAAACAAATTGTATTTTATCTATATAATAGATTACTAATCAGCAATTAAGGAAAATATTACATGTAACATTATGGATGAATCCCAAAACCCTTATGCTAAGTGAAAGATGCCAGACCAAAGACTACACACTGTATGTTTCTATTTATATGAAATTCTAGAAAAAGCAAAACTATAGTGACAGAAAGCAGATCAGTGGTTGCCAGCCCACCACCTCACCATCTGTGCTGTATATATTTTCTCTATCTCAAGGCTTTTGCTAACTCTTGGCTTCTCTGTCTTCCTGGTATCTTCAGATGTCATCTCTGTGTTCCTCATATCTCAAGATCAATCCCTTGAGAGCAGGAATCAGATATTTCCAGCTAATTATTTTTTGTGGTGATTCTAAACTATCACCTAGAACTTAGTGGTGCTTCCTTGGGAGGTAGAGATAATTTCTCCCTGTCCCTTTGAATGTGGGCTGTAATTAGCAACTTGCTTCTAACAAATTGCATGTGGCAGATAATATGATGTGTGCTTCTGAGAGTGGGACTTAAACGGCATATGCTTTCTCATCTTTCTCTTGGATCGCTTGCTTTAAGGAAAGGAAGCCAGTCGCCGTGTCATGGTAATACTCAAGCAGCCCTGTGGAGAGGCCCATGTGGAGAGGAACTAAAGCTTCCTGCCAACAGCCAGCGAGGAGCAGAGTCTTCCATTCATGAGCCACGTGAGCCAGCTGTCTCTGAAATGGAGGCTCCAAGCCTCAGATTACACAGCTCCTGCTACCATCTTGACTGCAATTCCAAACAACTTAAGCTACCCCAGAATGCGCAACTTCCAAAAAGTGTATGGTAATAAGTAACAATACTTTCAGAGAGTAGGTTTTGGGTACTTGTTTATCCAGCAATACTGCCCTTATTTAAGGGGAGTTTTATCCTATGCTTCCTCATAGACTGACTATCTTAGGGCACCCAGGCACAAAATTAACTCAAGAGTTTTCTCTCAGCAAGTACTCTGGGCTTGGAAATTTACCTCAGAGTGGAGATACAGATACGAAAGACCCCTTTATTGGGGAAACCAGCATTAAAAAAAAAAAAAGTCAATTAAAAAAGGCCTACCTTCCTTAGGATAATAATCTGCTTACTGTTAACCTTTAAAAAATCAGAAGCAATTTTCTTTCATACAAACATGACTCCAAATGAAGAGAAATTAGTTAATGATGAGCTTCAGAAAAGACTAGGGTTCCTGAGAGTTGTTTTCTACGATATGTTGCTTTGGGTTTCTAGGTTTTCCACTGTTAGCAGGCTCACAGTTAAAAACCTAAGTCAGTTCACCTTTTTGTTCTCTAGTGTACAGTAACTTTTAATCTAATTTTGGTCAAAGACATCTTCGTGAATCTAGAGTCTTGATCCTAATAAATACAGACTGCCACAGTGAATTATATGGTTTACTACATATTTATTACTTCACTGCATATATTAACTACTGCTTTGTAAATGAAGTTCTTTCAGAAAGTG
This sequence comes from Camelus ferus, assembly GCF_009834535.1. Classification (NCBI taxonomy): domain Eukaryota; kingdom Metazoa; phylum Chordata; class Mammalia; order Artiodactyla; family Camelidae; genus Camelus; species Camelus ferus. Next base: position 51,869,151 of record NC_045709.1, read on the forward strand.
ATTCTGTTCCCAAGGAAGCTGAGACTTTAAATTCTAGTACATATATGGGGAGTTACCCATCCCTATTAAAGTTGGTTTATATAGCCTGTTCCAACCTACCCATTTATTTGATATAATTGATAAATTCTTGACATTAATAAGAACTTACATTGATACACACGAAGGGAGACTAGATTTAAAGGAAATCCTTATGATCAGTTCACTACCTTTTCCCGTACATTGTGTTTTCCCTTTAAGGAACCTCATTTTATTGGTGCATCAGAAGACTAACTCAGAGTGAAAGCACAATTGATCTTGGATCAGCAGCATCATTTTGTTGTATTAAATGTGGCAGTATCCTTCCCAGCACTCCTAGCTGAGGATAACTACAGATAGCCACAAAGACACCTTTCTCTTTACAGATAAAAGATTCCTCAGGATAGAGTGCATATGAAATGAACCTATTTGATGCTTAAGTTGGATCAGTGTCTCTTTTATGAAGGTGCTAAAGCATCTCATATGATTACTACCTGGAACAACAAGGCAGTGGGAATCACCTTAGAGGGCTCACTCCCCTATAGATCCAGAACCGAACGTCCCTAAGAATCCATAACTTACTTTCAAAAGAAAGCAAAAACAATGCTTTCCGACTTATTAAATATTCCTACTAGCTTAAGAGAGAAATTCCAATGGAGCTATTCTGGTTAGAGCCTCACCCTCATTATTTGGTTCCCAATGTATATTTTGCAGTAATTTCACCTTCAAAATACATAATAATAAGGATGTTGTGACAGTAACAGCTACCCACTGCAGCAAGTAGATAAAAATAAACCCTTTCATATAATTCTTACTGTTTAAAGATAAATATTTTTAAAGTTTCTGTTCCAAAGAAAGATACTTCCTTTTTCATTGGAACACAAAACAAAAGAGAAACTGCTACATAGACAATTGGCAGCACTAATACAGTGGGGGCATTAAATGACTGAACACCACCTTCAAACCTCTCTGCAACTAAAATTCCATGTTCAGGTAAAAAAAAAAAAAAGACAAGATGAATCCAGTTACTGTAATTCAGGTTAAAAAATAACAGTCTAAAATAATTAAAAGATTCTTCAGCAATTTACGATAATGTATAACCATACTCTTTCATCCTAAAAGACTTGCCTACAATTGTATTTACTCCTTGTTAAGGTGAAGTATCACTCGGCTTGAAACAGATGTGAAATTATCTTTATTAGATACTTTTCTTTGACGTTGGTATTTTAACACTGTGATTAAACCAGATGGAAGACAACTTTTTCCCCCTTCCTTAAAAAAGACAGAGGGGAGGAAAATAAAACACACACGCTCAACCAGGTACTTTCAGATTCTAGTTGCCATAACGACCGAGTCAGCTTCCATCACTAAATCATCTTTTGATCACCTTTACGGGTTTTTTTGTGTGTAACAAATAAAGGATTCATTTATTTCCCTTAATTATTTTCTATTGAGAAAATTCTCCTTTTTGAAAACAGCTCATTGTCTATTTTACTAAACAAAAGCAGAAGAGCACTATAGACTCCCCCTCAAAACTGTAAAGCACAAGGGCTCCCCAAAGAAAGCTTGGAAGTATTATATTGCACTTTCACAGACTTCTAATGGTATTTTTAAAGGGTATTTTGTTTCCATGAAAATTAAATACTTTTGGTAGCTTTACAATGTGAGAATTATCCACATATTTTTGTTTCCACTGGCCAATTCAAAAATTGTTTATGATAACACCAGCAAAACATATTGCAGTAAAATGTCTTCCTTCTGGCCTCTTTCATCTATTGTTTAATCTGTGGGTCTGAACACATCTGGAAAACAGTGAAATCAGTGGGAAGTGTGAGAAGCCGGTAACGAAGCAAGATGCTTCCTAGCAACAGCACTTGGGAAAAACAGGCTTGTTTGTCAAGTGGCCCCAAAACAAGAAATCAGGGAGCTCTGGGGAATGATAGTGGCAGATACAAGATGCAAAAAATAAGTTAACATTTACCTTCCCAAAGTGGAAGATTCAATGTCTGCTATAAACAGGACACCCAAACTGAAAAGAAGTCGAAAAAGCCATAATGGCCAAGTGTAGAGAACTTCTCACACATCTGTGATGAAGACGGCCAATTCGAGAGTGTGTGTCCAATTCATCACAGATTGTGACTTTTGTAAAATATCATTAAAAATGCAGTCAGAGGAGTGAAATTAGAAAGATGTTACTAAATGTAAAATCAAATTTTAATACTAGAGTCACCCAACATAAGATCTTTCTGCTTAAATGCTTAAAGGTTTCTTAAAACTTACCCTCAGTTGCTCTCCAGACCTCCATAAGAGCCAGAAACAGTTCAGAAACAGTGCTCGCGAAAGCAGACCACTGCACTTTGAATAGCGCTGGTGTAGAGCTGAGCTTTTAAAACCTACTGAGCATTGGGATCACATGGAGAGCTTGTTAAGGGCAAGTCCCTGAGCCCCACCCCTCAGAGAGCCAGAGTCAGTAAACCTGGGCACAGGGTCAATAATTAGCATTTCTAACAATCTCACAGGCATTGCCCACGTACAGGTTACCATGCTAGAGAGGACTTGATGCATTATGTGGCACCTGTGTCTAATGCTCTCTCTGCAGACATCCCATTATACTAAAGCATGAAAATCCTGAGAGTTAGATTGGGTAAGATTACCTAGGAGGAGAGGTTTAAAGCTAAGGCTTTAATTCCTCCAGTGATTCACCATCATTTTCAACACAAAAGGTAAATGCAATGGTTTAGAACCCAAAGTTCTTCGAGATGTGCCTCATTCCCCACTTTTGCCAGTTTTTTTTTTTCTTATTCTACAGTCCTGATCAATATGGAATTTATGCTTCAGACACAAGGAATTATGAGTAGACAGAAGCTGACAGGGAATCTGACAGGGAATCTGTTGGTTCCTTCTCCTGCTCTCCTGCTGCCCCACTTTTATCCCCTCTGCCCAGAAGGGCTCATCCTCCCTTCCCTCCAGTTCCTCCTCCTCTTTTTCTTTCAAAAAATATTTTGAGCCACCTGATTTTTGTAGGAAGTTTAAATAAGATCATGCATGTAGAAGGCGTGGTAAGGAACCAGCATACGGCCAGCACTTGACATTGATGCTGATGTAGACAATGATGATGGTAAAGAGAAAAAGCTTATATGATGATTAGGGTCGCTGACACTTGGTTGTGTTAACTACTGACTTTTAAGTCACCTCAATTAGACTGTGAAGCTTCATTGTAGGAACTGTGCTTTTCACACCAACATTTCCATTTCCTAGTGAGGTCTCTAGGATACGGGAAGTTCTTCATAAATGTTTGCTGACAGAGTGGCAAAAACCTGAACAGGTCATGACATACATCAATATTTAATCCTATTCTTTTCCCACTATGCCATGTTGCATCATTTGGTATTTCCCTTTTCCCAGCCTCTCTATCACAGTGAACCCCCCCCCCCCCCAAATTCTCTGTCATTTAAAATAATTCTTGGTCAAAGCGATGGATATGTTTGTTAATTTACTTGAATGATTTCAGACTTGTTAGAAGTGGCTAAACATTCATCATTCCTGTAAATGTAAGGGGGCTGTGGCAGCTGCTCAGGGGTGTCACTGGGCTCTCTCTTCGAGAAAGAACTTGCCCCTCAGCTGCGAGCAGTAGTGTCAGAAAGCCATCTCTGCTTCCAACTCAAGGCCACGGTCCTCTTAGACAGGCCCTTTTTGATAACAGTATAAGAGGGAGCTGGGTTTGGCTATGTCTGCCTAGTTCAATGCCTCTAATAAAGAGTTTTTAAAGCTTCCTTTGAGCTGGCAGGACTTCTGATCTGATGATAGTATGAGGTTCTACCTCCCAAGCCTGCTTCCTTCTCACTTTCCTTTTACAGATATCGGATCAGCAATACTGTCTGAAGATTTTCTCTTCTCAATCCTGCATCCCTCGCCGCTCATCTTCACAGGTGTTGCTTATTCCCTGTGTTGCGTACTTCCAACTTCATCTCAGGGTTTCCTTCCTAATAGACTGGAAGCATGAAAATGCAAAGTTATGCTTTTGGCTTTCTCAATGGGATGTTAAGCATGGAATCCAACTGGGATCTAGTCAAGATAAAAACCTGAACAAGATATAAGTGAGACCTGTAGAGCATGGCCCCAATTTATCTGAGATTAGGCACAGAGGTGGGTCATTGTGTCCTCACCTGCTGAGACACATGGCAGTCTTTGCCCTTCAGGGGGGTTCTCTCACTGCTGCTATTCGAACGTCACTCTTTCCATCTTCATTTCTCTCCATCATGTATCTTCCTGATGCTTTCAGACTCCAGAACCAATATCCACAAATCATTTGTCATCTTCTTTGTATTCAGAGAGGCATCTCTGGGTGAATAAAGGCAATTTTAGGTGCCTTCTCAACTATTTAACAACTGAGACCAGGAAGATACAGCCAAATTTTCTTTCTTTCTTTCTTTCTTTCTTTCTTTTTTTTTTTTTTTACAAACAAAAGCTGTAGCTGCATCAACATTGGAAAAAGTAAATTTATTCAAACACCTAGTAATAAATTGTGAGGACAGTTTGTACTAAATCAGTAGTTCTTAGTCTTTTGGAGTCTCAAATACCTTCGACTGTGACACAAAATCTATAGACTCAACCCCTAGATCAAAGCACTACTACTATTAGAATAAAGAGCTCAAGGTATTGGTTCTGCTATCAACCTTTCTTTTTAATCAATGTTTTACTAATAATCATAAGTACATACTAAGATAACATTTTGCTGCATGGATGAATGTTTTTCACTCCCAGTCATTAGTTTTACTTAATTGCTCTTCTACAAATAAAATGACTTTGAGATTCTGCCTCAGGGAAGGGAAGCTTCAGCAAAATAAATAAATTAATAAGCACACTAATACATAAAATATATATATGTGTGTGTATATATATATATATATATATATATAAATGTTTAGTTTTTCAAAGCTGGCTTCTTGGCTCAAGCAATACATTTGGAAGAATACCTGCCTATCCAATTTTTCTTTTTCATCCTACAGCAGATAAAAATTCCTAGTACACAGAGCGAGGGAAGCAAAATTAGAGAAGTCAGTTTATGTTGCTAACAGTGACACTTCTCATTCAAAGAGAAGAGACTGGGAGAACAACAAAAATTAAAAAGGGAATCTGTGCACTTGAATACAAGGTATTGAAACAAATAAAAGCTTATGTAAAGTGTCAAAGATTCAGGGCATTGAAATCTTCAAATCTAAAAATGTGATTCTATTTTGAATGGAAGTGATTCCCAATGTCTGACTTAGCTGATGCTGTATAGTAAGTATCCTTCCCGCCAAACAAAGTAACTTAAAACAATAACCATGGATGTAGTTCGTGATTCTGTGATTCCGAGAGTCAGAAACTTAGGCTGGGATCACCTGGTTGGTTCTGGTTTCAGCTCCACTCTCCTGCATCTTTAATCAGCTGTGATTAGTGGAGAGGGTGGGGAGCCAGGGTAAGATGCTTTGCTGATATTGTCTGGGTTCCTTCTCAAACGTGGGAACTCAGCCAGGATAATAGAGTTGACACAGCTCTGCAGCATGTAGTCAGCCACCTTCCAGCAAGCTCGCACTATAAACAGAGTCAGGGGTCTCAAGAGACGGAACAATAATGGGATACGTGAGGCCTCCTGGGGACTCAAGTTGGAACTGAAAACCTGTTACTTCCACTGCATTTATTGGCCAAAGCAAGTCAGAAAGCCAGTGCAGATTCAAGGAGATGGTAAAACGATTCTACCTCTTGATGAAAGGGGCTACAAAGTCACATTATAAAGGTTATGGACCAGAAAAAAGTGAAGGACCATGGCCATTTTTTGCAATCTACATCATTTAATATGATATTTGGATTAAAATCATCTTGAATAAAACCTCAACACTATCTGCCTCCTTATGGTGTCCTGTTTCATCATATCTCCTTCTTATAGATAAATAGAAAAACTTGTCTTTGGGGACCCAGTGAGCACTGTGGCCTTTGGAAGTATTAAATAGTTCACCATGGCATTGAGGTGCCCTGTTAGAGTCTGTGTCCTATGAAGTTCAATATCCACATGGGAACAGTTACAAGTACTAGCCTGAGACACCTTCCCTCCATAATACCTACAAGACATCTAGATAAAACCCCAAATTCTATCCCTTCTCTAACATTTGCAGGACCTTGGCTTCATGATCCTCTGTGTAGATCATACCCACATTCATGGACCTACAATCACTGATGTGTCTCTCAGTGCATAGGTGCATAGGTGCCACCATTGCCCCTTGGAGAGGCTGAGGAAAACTATAGACCCTTTAAAAATGCACATCACACATCCACACAAAATTTTGTATGTAATTTCAGGAGGTCCGCTGACTTATTGAAACCCATCCATGGACCTTCTAAGAGACTATGGACTCCATTTAGAGGAACATCCTCTAGATTATGGAAATAAATCTCTTTTACTAAGGAATTCAGCTAATAGAATCAGAGGCAGCAGGGGAGCGTAAGGGAGCAGTCAAAGGGACCCTGCAGGCAGTCACCAAACTCTGACTCCCTGAATGATGAATGTTCAGACATTATTTATTCTGGAAGAGACAGGCTCTGGTGTTTTCTTTTTAAACGTGAAAAAACAGAGGCAAACTCACTAAGTGTGATATCAAGATCAGTTACAGAATCACCACTTGTGATGAAGGCCGCAGAACAATCCCTTAGGCCAGACCCTTCTCTCTTTTAAGAAGGTAGAACTTGACGCTCTTTGAGTGGTGACCATTTTGAACCATGACACTGCTTCTATTAAAAGCCTTACCTGTTATATTGGTGGATGAAAGAAAACCATGCCAAAGACTTGCTTCAAAATAGTCCAAGGAGTTGCATATATGAAGCAAAATTGGCCACGAGTGTATAGTTACTGAAGGTGAGAGAAGCATAGGTGAGAGTTTTTACACTATTCTTTCTACTTTTGTGTATATTTGAATTTTTTATAGTAGAAAAATTTTAAAAGAGAGCAAGAAACTTCAGTGTTTATTTCAAAGGGAAAGGCAAATCCAGATAAAATAGAGGAGCCTAAGTGTATAACCTTCTTTTGAACCAGTCTGGAATAAAGAGATTTTCTACATCCTATCTTACTCTTTTCCACAAGACCACAATACCTTTTAGGTTCCTCTCTCTCATTTTAAAAATCTCCTTCCCCATTTTTTCATTCATTTAAGGAGGTTATGAAAAATGATTTCAGAATGATGAAACAAGTGTTAACACGTGGTTAAACCATAATGTATGTCACCTGGGCTCTCCCACCCACTGCTTTAGGGCTACTGACAAGTGAGACAGGACTCCCAGGATACAGGGCTAGGAAGCTCTCTGCTCTCAGCTTCTCACGTGGCCCACTGTTCTCCCTGTCTTCTAGACCACGTCCATCAGGCAATAAACACAAACACCAGTTGATTGACAGTGATCACAGGTTATTAATTCAGACCCTTGGTTTCTTTTACCTCCAAAAATGAGGCAAATTCCAGACCAATCTACCTAACAGGATTGTTTTGAATCACAAATTAAATAATTAAATAAGGCAGCTCTTTGTAAATTCCAAAGGCATTTGTTTCAAATTGTGTTCGATGGATTTGCTCCCCGCTGCTCCCTTCCCCACTATCCCCTGCCCCAACTCCAGGGCCATCCCCCAGGGTCTCTGAGCACAGTGCTCCCTCTGACCCAGCCAAGCCTCCTCCAGAGCAGCTCCACACTAATCTGTTCTTATATATGGGGTTCTGTGCGGAATTTCTTTGAAAAAGAGGGTGCTGTCTCTAATGAAAATGTTGAAAACTACTGCCTTCAATTTGTATGTTAAAGAAAAGGTTAAAAGTTGAGAGCTACTGCCAAATGAATATTGATTATGAGATAAAACATCCCTGGAATCATGGATCTTGTCAAAGAAAAATACAATTGGATTTGCAATATATATCTATATCTATATATGTATATATGTACATGTACATATGTGATACGATATGTATATGTATGTATATGATATACACATATGTATGAGATATATGTGTGTGTATATATCCCTCTCTCTCTTTACACATATGTATTTGCTAGATTGATTTCATGAAGAATTTTCTGGAATACATCTATGATATAAAGCAAGGTGGAAGCAAGCAAGCAAGCAGGGTGGGATAGAGTTTCCCAGGGAAGGCAAGCTATGAAAATTGCAGTGACATTCTGGAACCAGAATAAGAATTAGATAACCTGGGTTTGACCCCTAACACTGATGTTTAGCACCCATATGACTTGGAGCAGTTTTATGTGTTTGTGCCCAATTTCACCGATTGTGAACCATTAAAAATAACACCTGACTTCTTGGGTGGATTAAATGAAAATTGTAAATGCCTAGTATTCCCGTAAGAGACAAAAACATTCTAGGACGGGATAACCCTGCTTCCCCTGAGAAACTACTCTACTGTTTTTTTTTTTTTTTAATAACAAGAATTATGTAGCCATTCACATCTTCCACTTTGTTTCCCCTTCCAGAAAATTCAGAGCCCATTTGAAACTCAACTGTAACAACCAGGCTGACCCTTAGAGTCTTGGAATATGTATTTTTCCTTTCCCTGGTATTGGATTTTACTTTTAGTTGCATTTTCCCTGATCTCAATTTTCAGTTTCATCACTTGTTTTAACATGTGTGTTCTCATCTCAGCTGTTCCCAATCCTTTGTGGAGCGAAGCAGTGGTGGGGGAGGGGAGGGGAGGGGAGGGGAGGGAGGGACAGCGGGAAGGAGGCTGGGGAGAATCTTTTTTTCTATGAATGCTCAGTAAGCATTTGTAAAAGGAAAAGTATAGTGTGAATAATCTGGATGTCCACAGCTTCAGGAACTGTTGCATTGAGGTGTTTAATGAACAGGCTTTCATCTGTTGAGCGCCTTTCCTTCCCCAGGATGCTGCCCATGATGTGAGAGTCTCACTGGTAACACGGTCACATTATGGAGAGTCTTTTCTGGCACTTTCTGGAAGGTACCAGTGAGGACTGAGAAGAGCAGTCTTTCCCCTTCTTCTCTTTCTCTCTTTTTATCACAGTTTGGATTATTAAATATAATACACTGGAGCCTTGCTGTAACAACCAGTCTTTGCCACCAGCCACATAATTTATTTATGTACCTAGAACGATTCCTGTAAAACATTTATATACTATAGATGGATAGATAAATAGTAAGTGATAGCTGAAAGAAAAATTGTCTAGACCTCAGAGGAATCTAATAATTCAAACTTACTACAGACAGCCTGCAGATAGTTAACATATATAGTATTGATTATATCAAGATTTAGTACCCTGGAAAAAACCTCATACAAAACAACATTTTGCTATCACAGAGGTTTGGGAGAGAGGCAATTAAAATGCAAGAAACACCACTCTTGTTCCTATAAAATTTTACAAATATTTCTAGGAATGAAACCATTGTCTCCTGAGAATAGGTGTTTGGTTACAAATCTAGCTTCTGTAAAACCAGAGAACATTTTTTGTGTCATTCAAAACAAAGGCTATGTTCCCCCTGACAGCAATGTGGTCCATGGTTACCCCTCAATTTTTATCTTACAGCCCCATATACGTACCCACTGAAGAAGGTACCAACTATCATGTCCTGCGACAACACTGACCAAAAGAGGGCTTTGGCATTTCTGAAGACAGTGTCTTCCTGCACAGAAAGGCTAGATGTTATGTTGGAGCATAGTGGTCATAAATTGACACCACACATTTCTCTCCATTCCCCTCTGCATATTTCTGCTCTTAGTCTTCTGCCTATACAGGTGATCTCACTTGTCCTCAAAATTTCAAATATTGCTTTCATGTTGTGTCTTCCAAATTTACAGGTTTATGCCTGATTGCTTTTTCTCTTGAACCCCAAATTCAGGATTTCACGCTATCCAGAGAATACTCCCCTTGGATTTCCTAATAACTCGCCAAATTTAATTTGTTAAAAAACAAACTCCTCCTTCTCCGTTTCCCCCTTTCTCAGCTGCCTCAGAAGGTAATTGGTGTCATGACTCTTCCATCCCCCATTTGTTTGCTATCAGAGAATCACCTATCAGAAGCAGACTTGAATGCAGGGAAGTTGATGGGACATGAAGGGTACACTCAAGGTTTGGGTCCACACCCTGCATCTCCCAGATGGTGTTCTTATTCCCTTCTCTGTGCTTGCAGACTTCTGCCTATGCCTCTGTCAGAGAGGGTAGCTCACTACTGTGTGAGTATTTGATTTGTGTCTTTTCCCTTTTGGGGTTTGAGCTCCAAGGGTAGAGAAAATGTCCTCTGTCTTTGTGTAACGAGCTCCCTAGAGTATGTTTCTGAATGCACTGCTCTTCATATATTTGGAAAATATTTATTGAACACCTATTATGTACTAAGCAATGGAAATATAATTGTGAAGGTGATAGACTTTGTCCCCACCCTTAAGCAGCTAGGAACATAGCCCAGAAGGGCAAAATGCTGTCATTATGTAAGTTCAGATGCATGATAAGTGAGGGAAATAGGGAGAGGTTGGTAAAAGGGTCCAAACTTTCAGTTATAAGATGAATACGGTCTGGGGATCTAATGTATAACATGGTGACTATAGTTGATAGCACTGTATTGTGTGATTGAAATTTGCTAAGAGAGTAGAACTTAAATGTTCCTTCCAAAAAAAAAGGTAAATATGTAGGGTGATAGATGTGTTAATTAACTCAACGTGGGGCATACTTTCACAATGTATGTATATGTCAAATCATCACATTGTACATTTTAAATATCTTACAATTTTATTAGTCAATTATACCTCACTAAAGCTGGAGGGGAAAAGCACACGAGAAGGTGCTTAATCTCAAGGAAGAAAGAATAGAAAACATGGCTGGGACTAGGGTGAGGCAAGCTAGGTGATTAGAGCACAAAATTTAAGGAGGTGCTCACTCTTGGAGACGAACAAGTCTAGAGTCAGAAACTGAGAGTGAGTGCCTCCTTACATTTTCTTTTCTGGGTGCCTCACTCAGGTCCTGGCTCTGATGGAAAATTTATGATCTGCCTATAAACACTGAACCACTTGCAAAAGGATTCCAAGACAGATTGGTAGAGCCTTAGAAACCAGGATCTTCTATAATAGGAAGTTAAATACTTTATAGGATCTGGGCAGATTCCCTTCTATTAAAGGAGTGCTTGAGATATAAAGCATAATTACTTTAGCTAGATTAGTAAGTACCACCACCACAAATATAGGAATAATAAAAATGGAGTAAACAGATGTGCTTAGTAATGATATATGTTAAGTAGGAACTAGGTTACAGTACAATATTTAGGGCACAAGCCTCTAGCACTTCACCCTTTACTAGCTATGTGGCTATGAGTAATCTCATATCCCCTAGATACCTCAACTTTCTCATTGGGAAAATGGAAATAATAATTACACTCTTCTCATAGATAGATGTTCTTGGGAACGTTAAATGAGTTCATTACATAAAGGGCTTGGCACAATGCCAGGAACACTGTGAATATTCAATGAATAACTGTTGTTATTATTTTTAGTTATAACTGTTCTTAGCAGATACACCCAAAGTGTGCAGTTCTATGGAGATGATATGCTGAATACTGAGACTCTTAATTTGAGAGCAGAGATCTTAAGAACTAGTTGGGATGTTCATACAACTACTTTCAGGACATCCTACACAGACACTTAAAACTTTTCAAAGGATCACAATGGCCCTCAAGAAAAAAGGAAATCCAGCAGCATCATCATGAGTCATAAGATTTTGAAAGATCTGGTCTCAGATTGCATCTCCAGCTTCATTTCTTACCACTCAGGTGATTTGGTTTTAAGTGGGCCAATGAACCCTAATTCACTATATCCTCTTGTTTTATTAAAGTTCTACAAATATTGTCTTTATTATAGAGATTAAGGTAACAAAAATAAATAATATGTCATATTCTTTCTGTATCAGTTTCTATATCAGTTAGCTATTGCCATATAACAAACCACCTAAAATTCAAACTCTTAAAACAATAAACACTCATTATTGTGCATGTGTCAGTAGGTCAGCTGGGCTCACTTATGCATATGTGGTCAACTGTGGGTCAGTTTTTGGTGCTTAGCTGGCCATAGGCTTGTCTCAAATGGCCTTGGCTGGAACAACTAACCTCTCACAACTGTGGTGGGGTTCCAAGACAAGGAGAAAATGCTCAAGGCTTTAGGCTTGGATTGGTTTTCACAGTCAATTTCAATTCTGTTGGCCAAAGCACATTATAAGACCAATGCATATTCAAGACGTGGAAAAACTGATGTAATCTCTTGATGGAAGGAGCCACAAAATCACATTGCAAAAGGTATGGACACCATGTGAAAAACTGGGGCAACAAATTAATCTACTACAATCCCCAAATATAAACCATCAAAACATGAATAATGCATTTCCATTATAGCATAAAATGTTGAGGTCCTAGGTGAGATGACATATTTCTAACTTAAACTCAGTGTTTTAAAAGACTTCATCATAAGAAGCAATGGAAAATCACCATTTAAAAAAAAAGACAAATAATTGTTTTTCTGAATTCCTCTAAGGTTAAACATTTGGCTAGTCTTTAAAAATCTGCTTCTTTCTTCCTTCAGCCCTTTTCTAGGCTTCCTTTCCTTTTTATTTATTTTTTTGTTCAGTTTGTCTTAATGAAGTAGCTTGGCATTCAAGCAGCAGCAGCTCACTCCCAGAGACATCTATTGTTTAATATTAATGTTCACCTCAAAGTGAAGCAATATCCCACTGTCTTCCCATTCATTCAATGAGAAATTCTGTTTCTTAGAGAGAGGGAGGTAAGAGTGATGCTGCCCTCATTTTGTCCTTAGGGTGCAGGAGACTGAAGCGGGAAGCTGCCAGATGGAGGCGGGGAATTCGATCCTGCTGCCCAAGTCAGTGTCAGTTGCAAAACTCTAATCATCCAAGTGGGCAGGAAGTCACCTAGGCAATTCAGCTGGTGGGCGCCCATGTGAAAGGGAAAGATAATCATTAATGTCACTCCCGAGATGGGAAGGTCTTTACAGACAGAAATAGATTCCACTGGCACCTTGCATGAAGCCTACTGAAGTGCAGACAGTGATTTGTAAATGTTATGGGAGCAGTAGAGCAGACTTAAATTCAGCAGCATGTGATTAGCTGATAAAATAACTATTTTGTTGTGCTTTGGACTCTGTGAAGTAACACGACTTTAAATTTTGGATGACAAGTCATTTCTGCATATTAAAATGAAAAGCTTTTCCCAAGTACCACTTAACTCTGTGAAATTCTTTATATATAAATATTACTGGCAAAGAAAGGAAAAGAATAAAGTCTGCCTACCAACTTACCTACCTGACACAATGCTCTGGAAAATGAAACAATGTTCTTTCCCTAAAAAGGCTCTTTTGAGGATCAACTTCCGTTTCAAAGAAAGTAAAAAATTTGTGGATGATATGAAATGAAGTCTGCTAGGACTAAAGTTTGCCTCGATGCTCATCCATATTCTTAAATAGCAGTGCTCTTATATCCTTTCTTCACTGACTGAAGATAGAATTGTGGCTAATAGGGACTTTTTCATTATCTAAAAAAATCCTCAAAGCTCTAAGTATTGCTATATTGATGCATGTGGAAAATTTACATACATGAAAAACAGAAGCCATATTTCCCCTTGGTACCCAGATTTGTTTAGGCAGAGGAAAAAGGTTTATTTTTTTGTATCTTAATAAGACAATACACAAATCTTGATAAAACTTCAAGGCTTCTCTTACTTCCAACTCTTAATGTGCATGTATGATATAAAATGTCAAGAACTCAGTAAATGGAGATATTGTACAAATAAGTGGATGAAGGAGTGTATGTTTTTCAATAGTTTTTTAGGCTAAACATATGACACACACTGGATTGTTCAGAGGAGGGCACAATGTGATGTGTAGGTCAGCCTGCATCCTGGCTTCTGGACTACTTGTTCCTGTTAAATGAGTCAGATGAGATAACAAAAATATCTTTTTTTTTTTTGGTATGAAGTATGGCTGGGTTGTAATCATGCAAATATGACTCTAAATATCATACTAATATCAGCAGAATACTTTCTAATTTACAAAGCACGTTCTTCTTTACTTAAATATCAAATCCTTACAACATGAGGCAGGTGATGAGTGAATCCTAGGTACTTGAGATTCAAAAGATCAAGAGGGTCATTCCAGACCCATTGGTAAGTGGCCAGGTAAGGATCCCAAACTTGGCTGTTTTGGTTCCACATTTAGTTTCCTTTCTATTGTTATTATTCTGATTAAAAATTCACCCCCTCCCTACCTACTCCCCACCCTTCTGAAAAGTGATTAAAATTTTTTAATTGTGCTAAAATGAAATGGAATGTCTCAAAAGGAAGTGTCCAGGATAAAAAGCAAAGCTTCATTGTCACAGAAGTGGTTGTCTAATTAATTTTAATTAATTGTCTCTAACAACCTTCTAAGTAGGCGGGGTGAATATTATCTCTCCCGTGATGGGTGGGGAAACAGCCCTACTCATGAAGCATCATGAGGATATGCTGACCTGATGCCACTCTGCTCCTCCTGCCAATTAAGGGTGAGGATGTACCCTATCCTCCTTTTACCACAGGGCAAATCCCAGCAGGTCCTGGGATGAGTTGCTTTGGAAATTGGATACCAGGACCTTGTTGAGTAGGTTGTAGCTCTGAAAGTGAAAGCTGCATAAGAAAGCCAGCTTTCAACTTGCCACTCCTAAAAATACATCCCCGGATGGGGAAATTCCATTAACTGTAGCACAAGCCTTTCATTCCACAATTAGAGACAAAAATCTGAAGCTAATACCTCTCTGGAGTTGATCTACCCTTTGAGTTTGAGTTCTGAACATTTCTAGAGCCCTTTGGCAGAAGCCCTTTGGCAGGTCTCCAATACCCCGTAGATCTGAGTGAAGATTAAATGAAATAGTTTGCAAAGTGCCTGGTCTGATAGACAATGATTAGGTGCTCCCTAGGTGTCTACTCCTTCCTCTTTCCATTCCACTCTAATCTCCCTTGCTACTCCCCTCTTGAAAATGCTCTCTAGCATGTGGGCTACCCACTGTCACCTGAACTAACCCACCTCACAACTTTGCTCATGCTGGCCCCTTACCTCATATGTCCTCTCCCTGCCCCTGCTTAGAAAATCCATGTTCTACCTCTAATGCTCTCACTAAAGTTTTTTGTTTAGCTTCTCCCATCACTGGCCCCACCCCCTGGCCCCCAACTTCCTTCTGTTGATAACATCATGACAGCCACAGATGGTGATAGAGTCTGCTGATAGCATATATGCCTGTGAAGAAACTATGAGCTCAGTAAATATTTGCTGGGTTAAATTTAGGGGAAGGTATCAAGCTGATGGTGTCACCTGAAAAGAAAACAAAAACAGAAGAGGAAATGGTAGGAAAAAAAAAAGGTAACATATTTGACATACATACACTATTGCCTTGAGCCGTGTCTACAGGCATATTAGGGCATATTTTCATAAATTTCTCCAAAGTTCTTGTTTTCTTAGCACAGTAAAACAGTGGCTGTGGCACAATAAGAAATATGGCCGCTGTTAAGTGTTTGCATATAAGTGGGTTGACTAGGATTCTTTACGTTCATTTTATCTGGAGAAAAAATATTTTTAGGAGGATCAGTTGTTTGTTTGTTTGTTTTTGCTTTGTTTCATTTGGTGATGTTTTGTCTATTTGATTTTTTTTAAACAAAGAATGACAGACACGAATACTTCTTAGATCAACTATTTTGGATTATATTGTCTGTGCTGTTTTTTATGTATTGGGATAACTACTGGATCTCACAGACACAGAACTGGGGTAAAGATGGCCTGATAAACAGCCCAACAGGATTGGTGGGCTAGGGTTGTGTTAAAGTACATGTGCTTTGGAGCCATACTGTCTGGTTCAAAACTTGGCATGGGATTTTACAAATTGTATGAACTTGGGCTTCTTTATGCCTCAATTTTCTCATTTATAAAATGGGGTAATAATGGAGCCTAATTCATGGGGCCATTGTAAGAATTAGAAGAATTAACATTAAGCACATAGAATAATGCCTGGCATATAACAAGTACTATATAATTATTTGCAGTTATTATCTGACAAATGAGAGAAGTAATTTAAATCAGAACTGCCCTAGATAATCCAATACATATGGTTACTATATCAGTTACTCACTGCTATGTAAAAAACTCCCCCAGAAGTAGGGAGTAGGGGTTTAAAACTGCAACCACCGTTTATTTTATTTTTCCAGGTTCTAGTTGGTTCTTGCCCATGGGCTCTTGTGTGGTTGCAGTCAGACAGTGTCTGGGGATAGAACCATCTCAAAGACTTTCTCAGTCTCCGGTCAGGCAGAAAATACTGAGAGTTGGCTAGGACTTCAGCTGAGGATGAACGTCTATGTGTGTCCTTTCCATGTGGTCTGAGCTTCCTCAGAACTTGAAGAACAGATTCTGAGAGCAAGCCTCTTAAGACAGAGAGTGCCAAGTGAAAGTGTATTACCTTTTATGATCCAGTTCCAGAAGGCACATAGTGTCACTTCCACTGTACTCTGTTGGTCCACGCAGTCCTGTTTTAAGGGGAGGTGACAGAGATTCCAGCTGCTGACAGGGGTGGGTAAGGTCATGTAACAAGAGACCAAGTGGGATGGAAAGTATTGTTGAGCCATCTTAAAGAATTACAACCTGCCACTGTGAACCTTGCATGTAATAAGCATTCATTAAGTACTTGGTGAATTGCAAAGACTACAGAGTTGATGTCTTAGTTAAGAACTTATTGCAAGACACAGAAAACAACTCAAATGTATTAAACAAAACAAAAAACCAATTAAAAAATTATAATGTGTTTTCTTGAGGAACTCAAGGAAGTTATGCCTCTTGAGGAAATATTGCTAGCAACTATTAGGTTTACCTTCAAAATTTTTCTGAAATCTACCATATCTTACTGTGCCCACAACTGTCACTCTCATCCTAACCACCATCATCTCTTGCTTTGAATTACTACAACGGGCCTCCTAACAATTCTCCCCATTTTTCCCTCTTTGGTTCCTACTGTCTGTTCTCCATACAGCTGCCAGGGATCTTTTAATTATGTAAGTTATATTTTTATCACCTCTTTTCTTAAACCCTTAACATGGCTTTCCATCAAATTTATAAAAAACATCCAAAGACCTTCCCATTGTCCACCACGACCTTGCCCTTAGGTATCTGTCTGCTGTCATCACCAACCACATTCTCCTTTGCTGCCCATCTTCCCACTACTTTGGCCTCTTTGCTAGTCCTGGAACAATCTAAGCACGCTCCCACCTTGGGGTCTTTATTTTTGCTGTTCAGTCTGCCTGGAAAACTCTTTCTTGAACCATCATCATGGTTTGCTTCCTCTCTTCTTTAAGGATTCTACTCAGATATCTCCTTATCCCATAGACTTTCTCTGACCCATCATTCTCAATACCTTGGGTTTTAAAAAAATTAACTCATTTTTGAATTGAAGTATAGTTGATTTACAGTGTTGCATTAGTTTCTGGTGTATAGCATAGTGATTCAGTTATACATATATATATATATTCTTTTTCATCATAGGTTTTTATAAGATATTGAATGTTATACCCTGTGCTATACTACAGTAGGACCTTGTTGTTAATCTATTTTATATATAGTAGTTACTACATGCAGATCCCAAACTCCTAATTTATCCCACCCTACCACATTCCCCCCTAGTAATCACGTTGTTTTCTATGTCTGTCTCTTGCTATTTTATAAATTTCATTTGTATCCTTTTTTTCAATTCCACGTATAAGTGATATCATATGATATTTGTCTTTCTCTGTCTGACTTACTTCATTTAGTATGATAATCTCTAGGTCTATCCATGTTGCTGCAAATTTCATTATTTCTTTCTCTTATATGACTGAGCAGTATTCCATTGTATAATTATATCACAACTTCTTTATTTGATCATCTGTTGTTGGATATTTAGGTTGCTTCCATGTCTTGGCTATTGTAAATAGTGCTGCTATAAACATTGGGGTGCCTGTGTCTTTTCAAATTACAGTTTCCTTCAGATATATGCTCTAGAGTGGGATTACTGGATCATAGGGTAAGTCCATTTTCAGTTTTTAAAGGAATCTCCATACTGTTTTCCACAATGGCTGCATCAAACTACATTCTCACCAACAGTGTAGGAGGGTTCCCTTTCCTCCACGCTCTCTCCAGTATTTATCATTTACGGACTTTTTAATGATAGCCATTCAGATCAGTGTGAGGTGATACTTCATTGCAGTTTTGATTTGCATTTCTCTGATAATTAGTGATACTGAGAATTTTTTTCATGTGCCTATCAGCAATCTGTATGTCTTCATGAGAAAAATGTTTGTTTAGGTCTTCTACCCATTTTTTGATTGGGTTGTTTTTTGTTGTTGAGTTGTATGAGCTGTTTGTATACTCAGGAAAATGAGCCCTTGTCAGTTGCATTGTTTGCAAATGTTTTCTCCCAGTCTGTAGGTTGTCTTTTCATTTTATTTTTGGTTTCCTCTACTGTGCAAAAGCTTGTAAGTTTGATTAGGTCTGATTTGTTTGGCATGCAGCTGTCCAGCTTTCCCAACACTACTTGCTGAAGAGACTGTCTTTTCTCCATTGTATATTCTTGCCTCCTTTGTCAAAGATTAATTGACTGTAGGTCATACTGGGTTCTGTATTCTGCTACACTGATCCATATGTCTGTTTTTATGCCAATACCACTCTGTTTTTATTACTGTAGCTTTGTCTGAAGTCTGGAAGGATTATGCTTCCTGCTTTATCTGTTTTCCTAAATATTGCTTTGGCAATTCTGTATCTTTTGTGATTCCATATAAATTTTAGGATTATTTGTTCTAGTTCTGTGAAAAATGTGGGATAAGTGGATCAGGAATGCCAGGATGAAAACATATATATTTTTACAGGGTTATCAGATAGAGTCAATTAGGAAACCAAGAAACAAATATCATACGAATTCTACTCAACTTTCTCTACACAGATCCACCAGGACAGATGCCCTGAAGTTAGGGACCAGGACCAACCATAGTCTTGTTTAGTCATTAAGCTGGATCTGCCCTGAGAGCTACAGAGTCAGCCCTGACCTCAGCCATGCCTCCACGTGCACACACCCTCTGCTAATGCTGGACCTGCCCTAGCCATGAACCAGGAATCTGCTTGGATGTCCCTCATGAGCCGAGCTTACAAAAGCACCAGTGGTGTAAATCCACCAAAGCCACCTGGGACACAGCACAGATCTCAGCCCCACTTCTGAACTTGCAGGGCCCCAGGAAAGGGCTCAGATTTTGGCCCTGCCTGCTCCTGAGGGCAACCCATCAGCACTTGCACACTCCCTGAGCTTTTAGAAATGGAGCTGTGCTGGCTATTATGGTGGGGTCCTGCCCTCCCTTTGCATGTGCTCATTAACAATGGGGCTTCTATGGTGGACCTGGGCTCCACTGCACACACTCCCAGTTGCGACCCAGACCACACTCCAGCCCCTTCAGGCTGCCTCTGCACAGCCAACCCCAGTCCTCTCTCTTGGTTTGTTCTCTGAAGCTGAGTTTCACCACCCAGCCCCCTGCGTGCACCAGCAGGAGTGCTCTTGTCAGGTTTGGGAGCGCAGTGAGGTGGCACAGATCCTCTGTGCTGCTCTCTCTCTGTTCTGCCTGTCTCAGACCAGCTGGGCTCTCCTCTGAACCTCTCAAGCTCCCTTTCTGTTCCAGCTGATCTCCCCACTGGTGAAGGGGCTTCCCAGGGTGAGGGAACCTTTCCTCTTTTACAGCTCTCTCCCAGGGGTGCAGGTCATGCCCCCAATTCTTTTTTGTTGTTGTTCCTTAGTCCTACCCTGTTATATGGTAATCCTTCTTGCAATTTTGGTTTTATGAGATTTGCTGCTGCATTCACCAGGTATTCTGTGAGAACAGTCTCACATACAGATGTATTTTTGATGTATTTATGGGAGGAGATGAGCTCCACATCCTTCGGTTCTGCCTTTTGACCC
Source organism: Camelus ferus (assembly GCF_009834535.1). Taxonomy (NCBI): domain Eukaryota; kingdom Metazoa; phylum Chordata; class Mammalia; order Artiodactyla; family Camelidae; genus Camelus; species Camelus ferus. Next base: position 51,889,178 of record NC_045709.1, read on the forward strand.
GACCTCTCCCACAGGATCTTTTTAAAACGCTGATAGTATTTTGAACTTCTAGGGAAAACTAGACATTTAAATAGCATCACATTTTCCAATTAGAAACTAAATAAAGTTGCTTTCACCTCCCTTCCCTTCAGGTCTTCTAATTTCAATATGAATTAGAGAAAGTTGGGTAGAATTCCTATGATATTTGTTTCTTGGTTTCCTAATTGACTCTATCTGATAACCCTATAAAAATATATATGTTTTCATCCTGGCATTCTTGGTCCACTTATTCCACATTATTTTCCTGCATAAATCATGTCACATTCCATTTTATATGAGTGTGTGTGTGTGTGTGTGTGTGTGTGTGTGTGTGTGTGTGTTTATGGTCTGTCCCACTTAACTAAGTTCCAAAAGGCAGGGACTGTTTTGTTCCCAGTGCCTGCACTGCAGATGGTGAACATATATTTGTTGAATGACTGAATCAATGAATGTTTAAAATGGGTGCATGCTCAGCATCTCTGAGAGTAGCTTCAGAAATAATCGGAAACAAGTGCGTCCTTGCCCACAGATATAATACCAGATGTGGAATGTAACTGGCAAGGAAACATAAAAAAGGACATGGAGAAGGGAAGGAAAAAAAAAAAAACCTAGATAAATTGTAATTTAATTAAAAGATTTTTAAAGTGGTTTTTGAAGTGAAAAAAAAAAGTGAATGAAAGGCCGCAAATGGCAAAATATCCTTCTTTCTTATGGGTGAGTTATATTCCATTACATATATATATATACTGCATCTCAGTTATCTATTCAACTATTGATGTGCACTTAGGATGCTTCCATATCTTGGCAATTATAAATAATGTTGCTGTTAATAGCAGGGTGTATGTATATTTCTGAGTTAATTCTTATTTTGTGGTTGGCTTTAGTCCTTTGATAGCTATGTAAGTTTAAAAAGCTAAAGCTCTAAACATTCTTAGAAACAATGAACAATAAATATATGTAAATTTAAAATATATGTGCAGTAAAAAAAAAGATCTATCAAGCATGAAAGACATAGAAAAAACTTAAAAGACATATTACTAAATGAAAGAAACAAGTCTGAAAAGGCTACAAACTGTATGATTCCAACCAAGTGACATTCTGGAAAACGCACAGCTATAGGAACAATAGAAAGATCATGGTTTCCAGGGGTTTGGGGGGAGGGAGGCAGGGAGGATAGATGGAGCACAAGGGATTTTTAGGGCAATGAAATTATTCTGTATGATACTATAGTGGTGACTACATGTCATTATGCATTTGTCAAAGCCCATAGAATGCACAACATCAAGAGTGAACCCTAATGTAAACTATGGACTTTGGTAGATAATAATGTGCCCATGGTGGTTCATCGATTGTACCAAATATGACACACTGATGAGGGATGTTGAGGGTAGGGGAGTATACATGTGTGGGTGGGGAGGGCTATGTGGGAGCTCTGTATTTTCTGCTCAATTCTATTGTGAACCTGGAACTGCTCTGAAAGAATAAAGTCTATTTAAAAAACAAACAAAAAACCTAGATAAATTGTAACTTAATTAAAAGAGGATAAAAAATTGAATTATTTTTTTTATTTCAGAAGTAAGGAAAATAGATCCTCAGAGTCATAAACTCTTATAATTTTGTATGTTGCCAAGTCAAGTTCAGTATGTAGTAAGTATAAGGAAAACCCTCTCTCATAATGGTTAGTTGAACACAGAGTAGTGAACGTGCAACTCTATATTTATCATACTGTAATGCAAAGCCTTTTGCATAAATAAATGCCAAATGCTAAGACTATGAAGCCCACGATAAAGGATTCCAAGGATGTGAGACCTGTATAGGCATCAGCTTAGCGGGGACAGTTAAAAGCAAGCAGCTGATTCACCTAGTCTGGTTTGTAGCCACAGTGGAATTCGATAAATGTTGGAATAAACGCACACCCTTACTTTCCCCAGTAGGTGTTTATGGTGATTTCAGAATCTGGAATTTTCAAGAATAATATTTTCCCCATCTGCCTTTCCTCATTCTCTTCGCTTTGATCCTATGAACTTCTCCTACAGAAGTCTCAATTTTCTACACAGTTTATCATATTTATGAGAAACAAAAACTCAAAAATGACATATCTAAGTTTAAGGTGAAAAGATTCAGACATGAGTTTAGAAAGCAGTATTTTCCATTCCCAAAAGCAGGGCAAATCTCTACACACTATGGAGAGGAGGGAGGTTATACAGTGATTCCTAACCATAGGAGGAAAAGGAAGAATTTTTTTTTAATTTAAAAAATTTTATTGCATAGATCTGAGAGCAGAGTGGAAAGGACTTGGGACCAAAACTGTGAAATTCAAGAAAGTTGAACAAAATAGTTAAAACGTTTGTGTTCATACTTGGATGAGTGTATATCCCTGGGGCCTGACATGATAGTGGTTGAAAAAACTGAAATGAGAAATCTCTGCAGAGAAAGTTACCTTAGGGAGAGAGAGTGAGTGAATGTTTGCTGTAGGGTGCAGAATTGCTGAGAACTCCTTTATTTTTGAACTTGGAGGATTCAACAAATATTTAGCAGATATCTTTTGGGCTCACAAGCTCCTGTGGTCGGATAGGGATTGACAAGGATGAGACACAGTCCCTGACCTAGAGGGATTTAGTGAGTCCCAGGTTGTGGGATTTGTTTCAGTCAAACACCAATTTTATCTCAGAAGACCAGAGGACTCACAGTAAAGGAAAAATTCATCTAGCCCATAGCCTACTTAATGTCTCAAAATCAAACAAAATAAAATAAAAGCTGACCCTCACAGACATTGCTGTTAATCACAGGCATGGTCCTTAAAATATACTTTCTGTTTCTCTTCCTTCTTCTGTTAATCTGAAATATAAAACCAGCCATAACTTGGTGGCAAGTGGGATCAGCACCTATTAATAAATACTATTATTTTTCTAGATACAAGGAAATAGAAAATGACAAAATAAAAGATATCCCTTAAGGACATAAAGAGCATGTGTTTAATAGAAAGCAATATGAGGTTTGTAAAAGACTAGATTTCTCAAGGAACAGTCCTAAAGATATGAATTCTAATTAGATTTTATATGGAATGAAAAAAATGATGAACAAAACCAACTAGGAAAAGGGAGAAACAAAGACTTACACTTGTAACTGTGTGTGATGCATAATATTATTACCAAAACTTTATATTTCCACTCAGAATTTGAAATTAACTGATAACATTTATTAAACTCCTACAATGGACATGCAGACTAAGCCAAAGGTCCAGTCATAATCTTTAGGAAACTTCTATTTCTGTCATTTTTAAATCAATAATACCAGAGTTTGAGACAATACATTTTGCAACAAGAGGGGAAAATGTTAGAGTGATAAAAAGAAAACAGGAATTCTACCATAGATTTTTAAAAGTTTAATAAGTAATGATAATTTGAGTTGATGTGATGTTTCAATTTTTTAAATACTCCTTTTAGTAACTCAGTTGACAGGGGACAGAGCAGTGTAAAAATAAGGGCAGGTTTTTGAATCCCAGCTCTGTCACTTACTTGGCTTGGGAAAAATTATTTAAAATTTTCTGAATATTATTTTCGTCTCTTGTCTAGTGGGACTATACTGTTGAGCACAGTATTATCATGAGGAGTCAATGGAATAGTTTCGTTAGGTGCTTAGTATGGAGTCTGATCTTAAGTCTTCAATATATGTCATATACCATCCTCACTATTGTTGTTGTCACCAACATCATCATCATCATTATTAAGGTCTTCATCATTATTTGGATATATGGGGATTATAGCAGATAAAAAAAGGTAACATCCTTGGCATCTAGTGGTAATTTGAAAATGGTAAAAATTCTATCAGCACAAGATATATATTTGTTTGTGATCAATATGGCCCAAGGATAGATATCCTTACTCTTAGTTGCAAATGGGAAAACTAAGAAAAATCAAATGATTTGCTAAAGGACATGGAGAATTCATAGACACCCTGTGCAAACAGCCACTTGCATGGTTAGGTGTGTGGACTGTAAAACCAGAGAACCTGGTTCTACTCCCGGATTTAACCACTTTGTGATTTTGGAAAAGTCACTTACTTCTCTGTGCTTCATTTTTTTATCATCTCTAAAGTGAAATTAATGTCAGTGGCTACCTTTCAACATGATAACATACCAGTAAATCACACTTTTGATCGTGGTGGCAAAGGTATTTACTATTCACCAGATAGTCATGAGCTTCCCCCACATCTCACAGACCTTGGCAGTTGGGCTGTGTGTCTGTGTCTGATCAGTGGCTTGTAAGCGCATTGTCACTTCTGGGCCAGGGACTTTAAGACTGGTGGGAGGCACTCTACATCTCTCTTCTCCTGAGGTGATCTGGAAATTGCAATGTTGATATGGCAGTTTCACAGATCAAAAGAGCCTGGACAACTCAGTCACTGGGTGGAGGACAGCTTCCTTTGGAAGTCACCTGACCTCCATTAGAATTCCCGTGGGCAAGAAATAAAACCTTTGTTGTGCAAAGTCACTGAAATTTCTGATTTTCTTTTTTTTATAACAGCTTAACATAGCCTGTCCTGACTGTACAACCATGATGATAGTTCCAGATGTAAAGCCCACCTATAGTATGTGTATTGGGAGGTCAGAGTAGTGGGAGGAGTACCTTTGAATGAATTATAGTCCTAAGGCTATCGAAAAGATCAGGAAAAGTTGTATTTCCTTCCTTTGTTCTTCATATTTGACACTAGCCCAGATTTCTTCCTGGGCATGGCCCACTGAAATTACTGGCAGTAGTATCAACATGCAGTTAATAATGTGGCATCTATGATTTTTTATTTTGAGTCAGTTTCTCCTAATCATCTCCTTAGCCAGAAAGCAAGAATTAAAGACTCTGAGCCCTTCCAGCAGCCAGAACCAGGTAGTTCATCTTGGGAGAAGGGAAAGGAGATGTACATACAAATTAGATATGGTTATTCAGTTCCATAAAAATGGTCCTTAATTAGTTTTAGAACTCAAGTAATTATGGTGCCTTGTATGGAATAGCACTCAATAAATGTTTGATGGTGACAGCTATGATGTTGAGGGAGCATGGTCCAAAACCACTTAGGAATCTGGCAATAACCAGAACTTCTTAGGAAATAAGAATAAAAGTAATTAATTAAAATGTTTATTGGACATAAGAGCATTCATTATGTTATTCATTAAAATTGAAAGCTCTCTTATTATTTGATTTTAATCTGGGTTTTCCAACCCCACAAGGAATATCCTGTTAATCAAGGGACTATGTTAAAAAATTAAAAACAAGATCCAAGGAGCCCAGAGGACATTACTTTATGATTTGCAGAAAAGTCAGAATGCAAATTTCTCACTGCATTTCTTGAATTCTGTCAAAACATTCCATTTGGTAGCCTCCAAAAAGGAACAAACTGAATAATTCCTCAGAGATTGTGGTACCTAGCATAAGTGCCAGCAAATGCAGAGCAGAGTTTACCAGTACAGAGCTGCCTTTTCTTGACAGGGCATAGTTGCATATGTGACAACATGAGTCTATGCTTCAAGTAAGAACAATGCAGTTTTAAGGGGAAAAGTTCAGGGTGATTCCTGGATGCCTCCTGTGTTTTCTACTAGTGAGTGTCCCTGAGACTCTGTCTACTGACCTATTTACCAAATATGTGAACTACAAGGTTAAAGAATGAAAAAGTCACCAGGAATTTTAAAAGCTGCCTCAGATAAATCATGAATATTGGTACACATACAAGAACAAACAGCTGTTGTTTTCCAATGAGCAAAAATGAGGGAAGAGATCCTTCCCTGAAAACAAAAACAAAAACAACAGAACATAAACAATATGGATTAAGAAGATTCACTTATCTACCCTCTAAAATATATCCTTAAACTGTAGTTTAGCTTCATTTGATACAATTTCCTAAATCTCTTATGGATAATACAGTTTCATTATGCAAATGGTTTTGTTGAAGTATTTATTTTATAAGGCAGCCCGGGGCTAAAATTCCCCACTGAGTCTTTGCTTTAGTTTCCCAAAGAGACTCTCTTTCCATGAAATGCCAGGCCATGAAAGACTGTTTTTGGCTGTGATTTGTTTGAAATGGGGACTGAATATGGAATAAATATTCAATAAAGGGCCCAGAGGGAACCAACGTAGCTCAAACTTTGTATCAACTGATCCACAGGACTCAGCCTGATCTAACTGATCATTGAACTGATTTTGAGTGAGGGCCTGTTGTTAGAATGACAAATGGGGGGTTTGGGGAAATGGCCATGACCAGAGTTATTTTGAATACTTGCAACCATCTCCACAGGCACCTGTTAAAAGTTCACTGACAGTATACCTTTCAGGGGCAACATAGTGAGGGACATTACTCAGTACACAGATGTGGCTTTTCTGGTTTCAGCGATTTGTCTCGGCACATACAAGGATCAGAGAACAGAAAGGCAGGTCAGCACAGTCTGATGTTAACATACTGGTTATTTTTTGTTACGTGTATCAGTTTACCAGTGGATTAGGAGAATCTGCAACTATATGTCTGACACAGACCATACTTTATATGTTAAGTACTACAAGTCAGCTATTGCCCACTGATTTATTACTCTTTAATGCACCCTCTGCTTAACTAGTGCAATGGGGACTTGGCAGTCCCTTTCATTAGTGTTCCATAATAGAGTATTTATGATGCTACTGTTGACTCATGGAGATATACTTTACATTTCTGTATAGCAAGTTATAATGCCAGACAGACATAAGTTTCATGATGGGGAATTATTTTTTAAAAAGAGGTTTGATTATGATTACAACAATATAATCACTGCACAGAGGAAGTTAGCAATACCAAACTAGGAAGTTCTTAAGCCTGTAGAAAAATGCAGGTAAGAGGGGGTGTTGGAATGTTTCCTCAACCAGACTGATGCAGGGCATAAAGTCCCTGACACCCAGAAACGTGGTTAAGTAGGACTTTATAGGGTAGCTGTCTTTGAATCCTGAATGAAGAGAATTCTGAAAGCTTTTTCCAGTTATTGATTCTCTTCTAGGAAACCGGCTTTGTAAATTTATGATTTCACAGATACCGTGTGTCATCTTTTTGTTTTCTACAATATTCTGCTTTATGAAAAATATCACTTAGGATGGATTTAAATTAATTTTAATTTAAAAAAACTTAGAGTTTTATTTTTAAATTCTACTATTGTTTCTGGGATGATTTGCGAAGATTGATTTGCTTTATGAGGCCAGTGCAGCATCTTGCCTCATTACCTTCCATTTAGCTGAAATGGAATCATCTACATCGTTTGTATATAACATTTAAACCACCACTTATGATGGAAATGTTGGTCTGGCATATGGCCTTCCTAGTCACACTAGAATTGCAAAATAGTGCCAAAAGGAAGATATACTACATCCATGGTTAAAAATAATATTTCATATGTAGGTATAAGTCATTATCTGGAATGTTATTGTTCTGTTGTTCCTCAGATTTTTGTCTTAACATTAGTCTTTACAAGGTAGAGATTAATGACTATATTATCATTTATAAATAAAGAAACTGGGATATAGAGGGTTGAGCCATGATGGCGGCGTAGAGACTCATAGCTCACCCTCTCCCATAAATACACCAAGAAGAACACCTACTGAACTCTGGCACAGTGTCTCTCATCTTGAAATACAGGAGGATTCTCACTAAATCTGATAAACAACAAGCTTATACTATATAGCACAGGAAACCATATTTAGTATCCTATGGTTAAAAAGAATAAGAAAACGAATATATGTATGTTCATGTATGACTGAAGTGTTGTTCTGTACACCAGAAATTGACACAACATTGTAAACTGACTATACTTCAGTAAATATATATTAAAAAAAAGAGAGAGAGAGAGAAACTAGGATATAAAGACAGTTGGGACCTGTGAGAGCTTCTGACCAAGTTGGACAGCAGTTGAATTAAATTTCTTAAAATCCAATCCTTTGCTCATTTCACTGGCAAGATCATGTTGGATTGTCTCACACCTTCACTGAACTACTTTCCATTGTTTTCAAGTTGAAATGAACTACACGAGATCATGTAAGACTTTCTAAACACTGTCATTAAATTATAGTTAATAATTATAAATGGGTCTGATGTTTCTCAGGCCAAGTCCAAAATCAGGTAATACCACTTTCATAAACAGCATTCCTCTGCATCTTGTCCCTCCTCCTTAAGGAGGCTGCCCACTCCCCTTGCCCTGTCCCCCATATCTCAGCAGTTAGAGGGAGGCGGTCTCAGGTGGGCTCTAACTACTCTAACTACAGGATTTGCTTGATTTTCCTTCTCGCCTTCAGCTCCCATCTTTGTTTATGATGAACCCCAAGACAAATTCCCCTACTCTTGCACTCCAGTGTTTGCCCCCTTGCCCCAGGTTTCTGGCTTTTGAAGTCATGCTCTCTCACGTCCTTCAATCCAAACTCCCTCATTGTACCAAAGCCCACATGAGGCACAAAACTTCAGATGCTTTAAATGATGACCATCCCCTGGGACCCTGAAGAGTGTTACATCAAAGAAGGACCCTTTCCCCTACTACCTTTAAGTTGTACCATTTTAATAGCATGGGCTTTGGAGGCTGAGTGACTGGGTTCAAACCTCAGCTTTTCTACTTACTTATTACTGTGTTACCTTGGGCAAAGTTTCCTAACCTCTCTATGTTGCAATTTACTTCAAATGTAAATAAAACAAGACCTACCTCATAATGTTGTTGAGAAGATTTAGTGGCTTAAATGTACTTGGAACAGTACATGATACATGGTAAACACTCTAAATGTCAGCTTACTTGCTATTAAGTGTCAAATCAATGCCTCTTTGTATTTCCAAAACCTTAATGTGATGCTTATAAAAACAGTCCTTTCCAATTTTACTTTTAGTGACCCCATTCTCTCCTCAATCCCCAGTTTCTGTCAGGAATCCATGGGGTGTGGCTCTAAAGACTGTCTAAATGAGAAGTATCCTTTTACTTGGCTTGTAGCCCCTGTAGACTATGAGTGATATTCAACAGGCCTCCTTTGGGTTCATTCTTTCTCAAAGGCTACTCATCGTCCTTACAGGTACACCTGAATTCTAAGCGAACATGCTTAGGCTTGGGATGAAAACCTTGTTCCATAGGAAATGTTTCAGAAGGATGAGTCTTTTTAATTGCAATACATTTGTAGGACAGATTTCTCCAATGAACATTCACTCTGGGTAAAGCAAGGCTTCATGAATCTTCCACAGAAAGTTCTATATACCCAAGCTTTGAAAAATCACGTTTCAACTAGGTAACTACAATAGAATATGAATGCTGTCAAAAGGTAATTTCTTGTCCCTACTCTCCCTCGCCACTTTCTGTAGTATTTATTTCATAACATAGGTAAGCCATGGTAACATCATTCAACTCAGAAAATCTTATCTCATAAAAAATGCATCAACTTTTAGCCAAGCTCTTTCCTGTTACCTTGCCTAACCTAAAATATTATCCATTCAGTAAGAAGAATTCAACTCTCACACTTTAAATCAACACGCATGAAACCCATGATGTCCAATATTTTTGATTGTTAATTTCCTTGTTGCTAAACTCTTCAATTCTTGTTTTGCAAGGCTGCTGGCATTTAACAGCTCTCCAGCTGACAGTGTGGTCAATGGATGTGTTACAATTCAAGTCACCAACTTAGAATGGCTCCCTGATGAGAATTCTCAGAAAACCCTAGCCATTGGTATACTGTCCTAATTTACCCTCGCTCACCTATCCTATTCAGAGCATATTCTCTTTTGAGCACAGAGATATCATCTGTGAACTTTTACCAGTATCTGAATTCCCATGTGATTACTTGGGTCTCTTGGAGTGCTAGCTTACCTTTTCAGGCCTCCCGTCACTTACTTGCCTTTGTGCCCTGTGCTGGTGCCAGCCTCAACAACCTGCAGGCAGTGGAGAGTGCCCTGAGTTTTAATGATGTGTGCCTTTGCGCACACTGTTCTCTCCTTCTGCGATGCCCTCTGCCTCTCCTTCACCTTCTTTGCCTGATTTACTTCCACTCATCCATCAAATCCCATTTTAGATATTGGCTCTCCAGAGCCAGCCAGTCAGTGTTTAGTACTGACACAGTGCCCTGTTCAGACTCCATCACAGCTCTGTGATCCTGTGATTTAAACAATTGCCTTTGTCTCTTCTCCACCAGAAGGTGAACTTCTTGAGGACAGAAATTGGGTCTCTTATACCTATATTCCCAGTGGCTAGTACTAGGTTTAGCACATAGTGGCTGCTCAAAAAATATTTTAAATTAAAAAATAAAAGAATGAATGAAAGAAATTGAAAGAAAAAAATTAATGAATAGAACTGCTAGTTATTGTATCAGTAAAAGAAGGAATTTGGGGTTTTGCTAATTAACAAATATTTAATTATAAGTATTTGAGAGAAAAGGGAATAAAAGGAGATAAAGTATGCAGAGGCCTACACATGGTAGAATATATGGGAGGGGATGAGCAAAAAGACTTGAGTTATGTTTACTATTTACGTTTCTTTGTGTATAATTTTTCTAAGTTCATAGACGTGCTAATTAACATTTGTGGAATAATTGAATTTTTCATCCTGTATTTTAATTTGAACAATGACCTTATAGCAGAGGCATGATTATTATATCCATTTTGCAGATGGAGAAATTCAATGTCATGGTCAATTAAGGGTCTTGCCTAAGGTCATCAAGTCATAGTGATGAAGTCAAAATTCAAACCCAGGTCTTCTGGACCTAAATATCAGGCCACGTCCCCTCTTTTGTATGAGAATGATAAAAACGGTATTAGGTCTCAAATTTGCTCTAGTGAAGAGATGAAGAGATGTGTAAAATAATGCATAATAAAAAGACCTGCTCTAAAGAGCCTGAGCCTAGACGTCTCCACGCCTGTAGTCCAGACCTGCGAGTAGCCATTTACTCACCGTGTAGCCCTGAAGAAATCAGTTGGCCTCTCTTAGTGCAACTTTCTCCTTGTCAAATTACAGATGTTATTACCTGTCTTGAGCAGTCTTACTGTGAGGATTAGAAATGTGTATAAAGTTCCTAGCACACAGCAGGCACTCCAAAAAAAAGTTGTTATTCTTATGATAGTCAGGGTCTTTGGAAGTTAGCTGTACAGCTTTTAACTGCATAAGGACAGGAACACAGAGGTACAAATCCCTCCATGCTGAATAATGTGTAAAATTGTATGAGAAATGTTCCTGTACATTAAGAATATTACTTTCATCTGGTTGCATTTTTTTTTTTTTGTCCTCATCCTCCTTCTTGGGCAAAGTACATTTTATGTTTTGGAGCTCATTAGTCTGTACAAGCAAACAAACAAACAAAAAACCTTTCAAATATGTGAATGCTTGACACCACAGAGGAACTTCACAAGCAAATTTATTACTGTGCATTTCCAGGTAAAGTAAGCAAAGAGATAATTATTTGTCATCCTTTGAATGTGCTAAAGCAGATGAAAACACATTGCAATTTGCACAGCTATTGGAAAGATCTTCAACACAGAACTGTGTGAGCCCTGATGTTGGCAACCCCCTACAGAGGATACAACAGCCAGTTATGTTGGAAAAATTGGCAAGTTCAGGACAGCGAATTCCTGCATACTTGAGGCTGCCTTGCTGATTTCTTTCTTTCAACTCAAACCCAAGTCAGGCTAAGCTCCTCCACTGTAGAACAACAATGTGGCAACGAGGAATGAATTTTTCCCCACCCTTCATCCCCCAGTCTCTCCCTTTAGACAAATCATCCCTGCCCAGATCTCAAAGAAATCCCAGAGAGGCATTCTTGCTGTTATATCTCCAGGACTCCAGCCAGCACAAATCAAGAAAATGGTTTCCAGGTGCAGACTGCGTCTCTCCTCCTCCCCCCTCACTTTAAAATCTTGTGATTGCTCCAAGCTTTAAGCTGGAGATGGACGACGGGGGAACAGGAGGGTAACCTTAAGATTCAAAAGCCCAAAGAAAATTATTTTGCCTTTTTCATTTTAGTGGAGTAATGTCCATGCTCCAAAACATATCACACAAGCCAGTATGATTAATTCTGTCTCTTTTGATAAGCCTTATACCCCAAATAAGTGGGCTACATTATCTGAACTATAGAATGAGCCCTACGGAGGGAGGCTTTTACAAAAGTAGTTCTAATCCAATGCTGTTACTATCTCCCAGTCACTAGCTCCATTTTCAGACAAAGCTGTAATTGGTGGGAAAATTGCCTACTTCTCACAATGGTCCTGGATTTTCTAAATTCAAGTAATAGCAGATAATTATTGATAAACAAAACACTGAATTTATCCCTCTGCCACCCCCCATAGATTTGCAGATACTAACTACTATATATATAAAAAGAGCAACAGCAAGGTCCCGCTGTATAGCACAGGGAACTATGTCCAATACCTTGTAATAGCCTATAATGAAAAAGAATATGAAAAGAAATATGTATATATATAAATGAACCACTATGCTGTACACTAGAAATTAACACAACATTGTAAATAGACTATACTTCAATAAAAGAAAATGAAAGAAATAACATAACACTGAAGGGAAATGTCTTTGAGAAACTTCACTAGATATAATAACAGTTGCAGTAGTGTAAGAACAATTGGGAGCGACAGTGTTTAGAGTGAGTATCATTGACCCTGTTCTATTTTAGTTTTAACTGTAGTAATTTCTCTTATGCCAAATACCAGGATATTCATCATTCTGAGCACTTCTGGACCTGTGTCTGTACAATTTTCTCTATTCACATATAGAATAATCTTTTACATGGTAAAATATAAAAACCGTTAGATTCTCTTCTATAACTATAATTCAATCTTCTGTATTTTTTTCTTTAGCATCTAAACATTTGAAAGCAAATAATTTTGTTTACCATATCTATTATATAAGTACGATTCGCTGTGAGGCGTGAGATTTAGGACTTGCCGAGAAGGAACATATATCCCCATATCTCTAAATTTGTGACACGCAAAGGACATGTTTCATATATCAAGGTCAAGAGTTTTTCTTTACTGTTTACCCCATAAACCCCTCAAAATCAGGCAGATTATAATTTGCTTTGCTTTTAGAACATGGCCATTTTGTACAGTTTTTTCTTCCTCCTGAAATTCCTTGTTTTAGTATTATGTTAATTTTCCCTAGATTATTTTGTTCCTATGCTATTGTTACATTATTTTTTTTCTTATTGAGAAAAGAAATACATGCTTTCTAACATATTAGTAAGATTTTTTTTTTCTGCTTCCCAATCAAATAACATATTGAGTTTGAATCCATTAAAATCATTTTAACACACCCTTGTGTTAGTTTTCTATGTTATGATACAGATTCGTCTTGGAGAGCTCTGAATTTCTATTTCACTTTGGACTTAGTGTCAGAAGCTGCTAGTGCTTGCCAATATGCATCTTCTCCTCTTTGGCACATAGCTATTACATTTCCAGGCTCCTTGTAGTGAGAAGGACAACATGACAGAACAGGGACAGAAGTGATGTGCACACTTCTGGACAGGTGCACAAACATCTCCTATGTGTGACACCCCTCTGTCTATCAACTAAGTGGAATAGACTAGAAGACTGAAGACATGGGGAAGAACAAAGCCCCAACATGGAAGAATCCTGGGTGCCTAAGAGACAGAGTGGACCATACCTCCCACACACAATTGACTCAAATTGGATTTTGATATGAGCAGGAAGTAAGTGTATATTGTGTTGAGCTGTTGGGATTTGGGAACTGTTCATCAGAGCTCTTAACCTCCCGCAACTAATGAAGAAATTGGTTCCCTGAAGTGGGCTACTGCAGAAATGCAAAACTTAAAATAAGTGGCTTAGTGGTTGGGTGGCAGATTGCAAGAAATCATACTGAGCACAGGTACCCTCTGAAGACCTGTTATACAGTGGGAGCATTTTATGCTAAACTTTTATTTAGGACCATTTTGAAGGCCACTATATGCCAACTGTGTGGGAAGAGTCAGAGTGAACATCTGTGTTGGCTGCTGTTGGTTGAGGTATTACAAGAATGAAGTGAGTTTAGATGAGAACTGGCTGGTTCTGCAAACAGAAATGAAAGGAAATAGAATCCAGAAATTGAATGTCATGAAGGAATGGAAAAAACAGCTGTTTTCGAGAATACAAACTGCAGGACATGAGACTGAAGATATCTTTGATCCACTGTCATTCATTAGGATTCCGGTTTTGCCTTCCCACTCAACCATGATGGCCCCAGGGAAGCCAAGAAATCAAGCTTGAAATTTATGTCCAGAAATAAACTTTGGGTTTACTGCATGGTTTACTGGTGTCTGAACATGACTAGTAACAAACAGGTCAAGAGCTTACATATTTTTGAAGGAATTCTATTGCAGAAGAAAACTGCAAACCCCACGGGAAAGGCTATTAACCTCCAAAGACAATGGTTCTCAAATAGGGGCAATTTTGCCTCCCAGGGGACATTTGGAAGACTGTTTCTGTCACTACTGGGAGAATGCTGCTGGCATCTAGTGAGTAGGGGCCAGAGATGCTGCAAAATATCCTAGAATGTGCCGAATAGTTCCCCACAACAAAGAATAACAATGCAGCCCCAAATGTCAGTATTTCCCAGATTGAGAAAACCTGGTCTAAAATAACCCTCAGATCCCCAAAATTTACATAAGGAGGAAATGAGCTGCAAAAGCTGAGGGTCTTATGACGAGCATAGATGAAACACTCACTCCAGAGGGGGCCAGGGAGGACAACTGACAGAATAAAAACCCCTGGAAGACAGACAGAATGAGGAGTCATGTAGAACCGCCTGACTCTTGCTGCTGGCGACAACCTCCTACTATATACGGCACCCATTTATTAAAAAAATCTTGGCAGGCCGCAGGCAGAACGTCCAATGTGTTGAAACTGTCTTGTTGGTTTTCTTTCCACCCATACTTGGTTGGTTTGATTGGTATAGAATTAGAAGTTCAAAATAATTTTCAACACCCTGAACATATTGTTTACTGACCTCTGACACTTTGTATTGCTGATTAAATTCTAAAGCCCATCTGATTCTTCTATTTTCGCTGGTGACCTAATTTTCTCTCTGGAATTTTTTAGAGCCTTCCTTTTGTCCCTAGTATTCTATTTTATAAAGATGTATTGGGTCTATTTAAAAAATTTTATTGAAGTATAGTTGATGTACAATATTTTATAAGTTACGGTGATTCAAAATTTTTAAAGGTTATATACTCCATTTATAGTTATTGTAAAATATTGGTTATATTCCTCATGTTGTACAATACATCCTTGTAGTTTATTTTAGGCATAGTAGTTTGTACCTCTTAATCTCTTACCCCTATCTGGCCCCTCCCCCCTTCCCTTTCCCCGCTGGTGACTACTAGTTCATTCTCTATATACATGAGTCTGCTTCTTTTTTGTTATATCCACTAGTTTCTTGTATTTTTTAGAGTCCACATGTAAGTGATATCATACAGTACTTGTTTTTCTCTGCCACTTAGCATAATACCCTCCAAGTCCATCCAAGTTGCTGCAAATGGCAAAATTTAATTCTTTTTATAGCTGAGTAGTATTCCATTGTGTGTATACACCACAACGTCTTTATCCAGTCACCTGTTGATGAACACTTAGGTTGCTCCCATACTTTGGCGATTGTAAATAATGCTGCTATGAACATAGGAGTGCATGTATCTTTTGAATTTGTTGGGGTTTTTTTTTTTTTTTTGATGTATACCCAGAAATGGAATTGCTGGGTCATATGATAGTTGTATTTTTAGTTTTTTGATAAATCTCCATACTGTTTTCCACACTGGCTGCACCAATTTTCACACCCACCAGCGTGTATGAGCCTTTTCTCCACATCCTCACCAACATTTGTTATGTATGTTCTTTTTGATGATAGTCATTCTGACAGGTGTGAGGTGATATCTCATTGCTTCTTAGAATCCTTGGATAATAGCTGATACCAGCCACTTAGGACACACATGCTCTACCAAGTATTTAATTAAATATTTTTTTCCTAAACATATTTTGTCTTCATTCCCACAAGCAAACACATTTTTATTAGCTACTAAGGTAATGTTTTTTTCTTACCTCATTATGTTAATATACAGTATATAAAAAGAACATTTTCATCTTACACACTCCCCAAAGGGTTGCAAAGGTCACACTACTTCCATCATAATGCCATGAACTTGCCTACATCTAACTTCCCTGGCCCATTTCCCAGTGCTTGCCACTAATAACTCTTCTCTAAACATGTCTGCATCATGAACTAGGCTCTCAGAACTGCGTACCTGCCATTTCCTCTGTCTGTACTCCTCTACTCATCTTATCTTTCCTTTTGGAAAAGTCCACCCACTTGAATGCAGAAATAAGTTCTGCTCAAAATGCACATGCATACACACATTTGCTAAGCCACTGTTTTCTCCATTGTATTATGTAAAATTTGTTTTGGTGGGTCATTTTACAACGTGTGTGATGGAGTATTGGGTCCTAAAACCTAATCAACAAAAGTGACTAAGACTCATATTAAAAATAGACAATGCATTTCCAACGCTATTATTGATACTAACTGCAATAAAGAGCTCGTGAATCATCTAAATTTAAAGGTTCAAAATTTCATGATTTGATTTTTAAATAGTATCACAAAATTAAAGTTGCTGTTGTTAATGTGATGCTGTATTAACCTCATTTTGGGGGAACTTCAAAATTTTATTAAAGTAGTAAAATATAGACTATCCTTTCCTTCTCACCAGAAATGCTGCTTTGATACTAGTAAATTTAATGCTACCCTTTAATTTGAACGAACGAATACTTGTTGAGAAACTATATTGACAGCACTATATTGGGGGTTTTGACATATATAGATAAGCTATGGTTTATGCAAACAAGTAATTTACAGACTAGTAGGGGAGCCAAACATAATTAATTCTAATTCAGGGCATAAATTCCTCACTGCAATAAACAAGTGCAGATATAGAGCTTTGATAGCATGGGTTTGAGGAGTTCAGTTTTGCATGGGAAAATCTGGGTCCACTTTTTAAGTGAAGTAGAATTTGAACTGGAAAGATTAGTACTCTAATGGGTGGACATGGGTGAAAATGGCAACCCAGGGTATGATAACAGCTTATATAAAGACAGGAATGAAATAGTTTGGAAGTGTTTTGGGAGCCACAGACGTATAATTCATAATGTATGCTATCAGGATGGACAGGAATGTCTTAATGGAAGCAAAGGAAGAACGAAAAATTCTGGCCATGTTGGAGATCAGGATGGAGAGGTTCCTGTTATTCTATATGCAATGAAGTTCTGTTGAAGGTTTGTAAGTTGTGAAGTGACAGGAATATTCTTAGGAATAAGACTCTGGTAGCAGAGGGAGAAAGAAGACCTGAGGCTAGGGAGGTAAGTCTGGAGAATAGGTATAAAGCTTATTTAATAAATATTTGGTGGTTGTCTATAATCTGCCAGAGGGTAATAAGTGCTGGGGATTAGCACATTGTTCAAAAGAAATAATATGCAGTGTCTACTCTCCAAATGACAGAAAGTATGCAAACTTCTGTTAATAATCTGCTGCTTTATGCTTCTGTATAAAGGACTGACATTTCCTCTGTACAAATGTATGGTCATAATGTCAAATAGATGATAAAACACGGTAGGAGGAAAAAAAATCATGCTAACATGCTAGCAAATTGTGAAGGATCTTACATGAAGTGCTAGGCACTTAAGAGTTGATAGGATAAAAAATCTTTTTTTTTTTTTTTTTTTTTTTTTTTTTTTTCAGAAAGATAATTCTGGTGCACGGCAGGAAAATAAATAGGAAGAGGAAAACCCTGGCAGTTGAGAGATCAGTTTGGAGGCTCTGGCCTATTTATATGGAAACTAATTGGAGCCTGAATGAGGAGAGAAATAGAAAATTGACAAATGAGCTCTGAGAGGGTGAAGTGGGATTGGGTTAGGAGCACAAGACTTAGTTTTGGAGATGATGAGGTTCTTTTTCAGGTTTAAAGCCCTTTCTTGATGACTAAAAATGGGTGATTTGGAAGCTGGGGGAGTTCGTATTGCTCATCTCTATTTTCTCTGCTGAGAAGACAAAGTCCACCTTGTAGTGACATGTAGATTCTTAGGAGAGGACAAAGATAGAGTAGCTCTTCTTGAGGGTGGGAATGATAGAAGACAAGGGACAAGTAAAGGCAGCAACACTGACTGGAATCTGTATCTTTCTGATAGTTTTTATTTGCCTCCCT
This sequence comes from Camelus ferus, assembly GCF_009834535.1. Taxonomy (NCBI): domain Eukaryota; kingdom Metazoa; phylum Chordata; class Mammalia; order Artiodactyla; family Camelidae; genus Camelus; species Camelus ferus. The sequence continues at coordinate 51,907,405 of NC_045709.1, forward strand.
GGTCTATTGAACATTTGAGGGTGTTCTCTGTTAGAGAGACAAATGGTTTAGGCTTCAAATACAGGAACAAGTCTCAGCCTCAAGTCCTGCCAGTTACCATTTTTGGCCATGCACACTGCATACTGCCCAACTCCAGGCACCACCATGCACACAGACCTGAAGTTGTAAATATGGTGACCCTGAGTGCAGCTAACGATGAAGAAGCAATAGAAGCCCATTCAAGGGGATTCCTGTCCCAGCATGATGAGGGCCTCTTCTTCAGCTCCTACTCTCTAAACAAGAGTAGAGGAGGTACCTCTGTACACCTGCTGAGGCATTAGTCTCACTGCAGGAAAACACAAAGATCTCTCTCAGCTTGTGGTGGATGATGCATTGAATCCCAGGTATAGAGAACAGGCTTATTTCTCTTGACTTCTCTGTAGATAGTTCACCCTTGATCTTTGAAAAAGAAGGCAAGGACTCCAGAATCTTTTTTTTTTTTTAACAGAAAAAAGAACATAAAATTTTATATAAAAAAAAAAAAAAGTGTGCCGGTGAAACTGGTGAGTGTCTTTCATCCAGCTAACTGTCCTTGGACATACCTTCTCTGGATCTGCTATGTTTCCAGGACCCTTCGATCATTAATTGCACTGCCCCTGCCAAACACTAAATGTAGTTTATTCCAACTGTTTCAGGGAATGTCAAGGTGTAACAGAAAAAAACAAAAACAAAAAACAAAACAACAACAAAAAAGGAGTTTCATGCCAGAAAAATTCTGACCCTCCTACTTAATGGTTATGTATCTTTCTAAGCCTTGATTTTTCAACTGTAAATGAAGTTAATAATATTTTCTGGCAAAGCTCAGTGAAAGGAAAAAAATAGGATTACCTATATACAATGTCCAACAATGACAGATAAAAGCCATTTAACAGATGTTAGCTTCTTTTCTTCATTTCTACATGTGGTTAGGTACTTATTGTATTGGTCAAGAAAAACCTTGTATAAAATCAAAATGGTAGGCCATCTTGTAGATTTTAACTTGTATTTACCTGGATCATATAGTCAGGAGATGGGCAAAAGTAAAGAATCACCTTTCTTCACTTTCTCCCATAATCTTTTAAGTCCACCTCTGCAGTCCTGAAATTCCTCAAAGACATCCCCACTTACTTGAGCAATTCTTGGTGAATCTTTTGGTGGAATTTCCTCTTTTTCTTCTTTTTTACTGCTTTAACTTTCCGTATAGCTCAAACTCCTTTTCCATGTAGCTGTCCTTAGAAGAATAGTCACATTGGTGAATTATTAGAAATTTTACAAAATCTGTCTACCTAGATCCCCTTGGGTCTCTTACACTGGCAACTAGCTGCTAAGAAGGACAATGGCAGAGGTACCTGAAACAAATTTTTGTTGAGGTCTAATTTTTATACAACAGAATCACACGAATTTTGGATTTTCCTCTACTTTTGGGATTTGATATCCAAAACTGTAAAACAAAAACTTCAAATTTATAGGCAGAATCATGAAAATGTCTTGGGCTTTCCTGTAGAAGGCTTCAAGAAAAACAGGACTCTAATATCTCTATACTCAGGTTTAGAATAATGTTTTATATGTCATTATATAACTCTTTAGGGTGGGGGACTTATTTGGATTTTCAGTACACTACATTTTCCTTTAAAATACTCAATGAAGTATCTCCATGATGAACTCAAGACAAGGTCTGTAGGACAAAGATACCCAGAAACTTCACTCATATTACTACACAACAATTACTCGTGTAACTTATACCTTTATTGTTATGATAAATCATTACTTTATATTTGAATATTGAAGGAGTAGGAAACAAACTAACTTCCCTGATGCTAAAATTGCTGACTTTTCTAAGAAATCCTACAATTTTCTTTCTCTACCTTACTGCTTTTGTGCTAAGTAACCTCCAAACTTCTCCCTGACATTCTCTGTAATAGTTGTAACTCAGAGACTATGTTCTAGGAAGAAGGTAACGGGTTGATAATCTCAGAAGAATGGACAGACCCTCTGCAGTTCCCCCATGATGCCAGGAAGATTCATCGAGGTAAAGGCGAAAGTAGCAGCAAACTGTAAGGCACCCTCATTGCTATCACCTTTTCTGTTCCATCCAGCTTTTTTTCCTATAAAACTTCAGGACCCCAACTTCAAGAGGGATTCACAGTCTCTAAGGCATGAGGCTGCTGTGTCTCCTCTTTGCCTGGCGAAGCAATACATCTATTCTTTTCTAATCTTTCCAAAACTCTGTCTCTGAGTCTCAGTCCGTTTTCTGGGTACAGAGGCCAGCTTTGCAGCAACAATATTAGTGGTGAAGGCTCTAGGTGGTATAATCATTAACAGTCTAATAATTTGCAGGGACTATCATAAAATATTACAGTAACATTGATAGACATGACCAGATCCATTTCAGCGATCAGCCACTATTTCCGGACAAGCCGAATCCACTGCAAGTATCCACCTCCGCCTTCTGTAAAACCCACCAATCAGCGTTTACCCTTCTGCATGCCTTATCTGCATAGCAACCTCTGCCTCCCCAGAACTGAGTGAGAACTACTGGCGGCAAAGTTCATCCACGCTCCTCTTTCAGGCACGCCCCTTTCACTTTAAGCATACCCACCAATCGGAACTTATCTCTCAGCACCCGTAATTTGCATAAGAACCCACCAATCAGCTCCAGCCGCCCAGGCATAAAATAACCAAGTCTGTACAGACAGGGGGCTCCAGTATGACTGGAGACCCCCTCTGCAGGTTTCTCAAAATAAAACTGTCTTTGCCATTGAGCGGTCTCTGATCCTCTCTTTCTCTCTGATTCTAACATACATATCCTCAGAAATCATGTCCATTCCCTGAAGGGGTATCCACTGATCCAAAGAGACTGAGCACCTGTTCTAGTGAACTAAGGGCAAGAACAGAGCTACTAGCTCTGCACTCTTCCTATAATATCAGGCCCCTTTTTGGGGTATATAGTAACAAATTAAACTGGAAATAGGATTTAAAGTTGGCAAGAGGATTGTGCAGTTTCAAACCTGTAATAAATGCCAGGATCAATTTTATATGTGAGATTTATTTTTTCCCTGTCTTGTTATCTTATGTCATTTCATTGTGGTATAATCATAACTGAAGAAACATAGCAAGTCTTCAAAAAACAGTCAAGATCCTGTGTTTACAGACAAATCTAAAAATTGGATTTGGCTTAAGCCATCTATATCAAACTAATTCCTTTTCTCAGGTTAATGCCCCAAGGCTAACATTATATGCAGAGCTTACAAGATAGCTTTAGTGTTGTACTCAGGATGAATGGTTTACTCAAATTCAAACAGCAACATCTTTGGTAAAAAATTTTGGCTATGTAAAGGTGAAATTTAATTCAATATAATTCAAATACATCATGATCAATCTGATAATTTTGTCCAACTCTGAGATTTTTCTTTAAAAAAAATCTGTACCTACGTGAAAAAGTCCAGCAAGACAGCTGTCAATATTTGTTCTTCTTGTAAAGTAAACAGTGCCTTTTCTCTACCATCCACATCAAATAAGGCAGATTGAAAAATCAACTAAACCAGAAATTCAAACTTGGAAAAGCTTAGGCACATACAATTCTACCAATTGATATGGGAGTTTTCATAAAAACCTATTCTCAATGCTTCTCTTTGAAGCTATATTTAGAATGAAGCTGTAGGAATTGTTTCCAGAGATAGGGAAATATGACAATTATCAAAATTTTTCCTGAGCCTTTTTTCTCATTAATGACTGCAAATCCTCACAACAATGTGATGCAATCACAAGATCAGGCTTTGAAAAGCAGCCTGGGTGTTGCCTTCCCACAATCAACACATCCTTCACCAGCTGCTCTGTAGAAGCTTGACCTTGTCTGGCAACGCAGCGAATCTCTTACTCGAGAACCGGAATTGCCAACAAAAAGCAACATCTCTAAAGGGGAAATTAAAACATCTCCAAACGTGAACTATGGCTCTGAAAGGGAAGTGCTGCGCATCAGCCTCTGCTTTTGGTCAAGACAAAGTAATTTAACTTCAGGCACCATTCACTGGAAAGCTTAGGATGCTGGAATCGGGTCTGAAATTTTGGCATTGTGTAGGAAATCTATTACCCATACGGAGAGATGCTAGAATTTTTAATGTATAACTAAGGTGGTGGCTGAATATATTACACACCTGAAACTGTCCCACAAGGCTGTAAGCATGTGAAATTGTTTGAAGATTGCTTTATGTGAGCCTTGGGCATTTAGATTTCAGGGTTCAATGTACTGTATTGAAACAGGATCCTTCTCAGCCAAACCAAAGAGAAATGTGTAGAAGCTGAAGGAGAAATAGGCACAGGCTTGGTTTGGGGCTTTACACTAAGTGGACAAAAAAATGTTGACTGCCATTTCAGTAAACAAAGAATGTTGCCTGCCACCAAGTCATCAGCCGCTGCAGCTGACCCAGATGGTACGCCCTGAGGGGAACTCATGATAGAGAAAAAGAGCATACTGGCCCTAGATAATTAAGATGCATATCAAAGGAATAATGTCAATGAGCCCAGACTCCTCCATCTTCCCAAACATAGAAAAGAACTAGAATCATAAACTTGAGATGTCTGGGTTTTTTTTTCTGTGATTAGCAGTAATCTTTTGATGTTTGACTACATTTTTTTTTTCCAGCAAAAACTCCTATATAGCCTGGATCCTCCCGTACCTCTTTGAAACAGTTCCTATGAGCTGTCTGAGAGCCACCTTCCTGGGCTATGGTTCTTAACCCCGTCGCCAAACAAAACATAATTCTCAACTTTCAGTTGCACATTTTTCTCCTGACTAGGAAAAGATTTCAAGGTGTGACAAGGCCCTTGTGTTTTCAACAGGATGGAGAACAGTGCTGAGATCATAACCTGTGTCTGCGGGTTCCATGGGTATGTCTAGCCCATTAGGTGAGCACGGCTGCAAAGCATTTCGGGGACCTTCAGGGCAGCGAGGGCAAGGGGAGGAACCCACGCATCCTCCCTGGGTTGAAGATTCCCCCACATGCTCTGTGACCTCGGGACACGGGGTCAAGCCTGGTGACAGGCACAGACGTGTTCCCTGGATGTGGCTGTGCGCGTGTCCCGCCCAGGCGTGAACTGCCCCGCCCCCAACAGGGGGAGGCGAGAGTGGGGGCGGGGATGGGCGCCCGGGTGAACCGTGGAGGGGCCAGTTGGCCTGCACGGGAGAACGATGGACGCTACCTCCATGGGCCGGGACCTCATGGAGCAGGGCCGCCCTCCAACACCCGCAATGTGACCTTAGACCGCTTCCCGAGAGAGGAAGCTCCGGAACGGGTGAGGGCGGCGGAAGCCCCACGAACCCTCCCACAGTCTGTAGGTAAGGCTGCATTTTATGTTTCTACACAGTTGAACCAGAAGGCAGATAATTAAATACTGGATAAGGCGAACCCAGAGGCAAAGCTCCCTTGGGGGTCCCTAGCTGCCTGTGGGGCAAGGTTGGGAAACGCCTGGCAAATTCCTTTCCGTCCACTTGCAGAGGATGAAGGCAGGAAGTGAGGGGCAGGGACGCAGAGACCGAGGAGGGCGAGAGAGCGCGCGCGGGAGAGCGTGAGCAGCGACGGGAAGCCGGCGCCTCTGAGGCGCGAGGAGGCGGGAACCGGGGGCTTACCGGAGTTCTCCCGGCGAGCTGCACCCACGGTGGTACCGGAGAGCGGGTTCTCCTCTGGTTCTTGCCTCCAGAGACAAGACGCGGAAGTCAAGAAAGTCAAGTGAGGGTTTCTGAGGAGATGGTGCGCTAGCTCTCGGCGGGGAGACTGGGCAGCCTCAGGTGAGTAGCTGCGTTGAGTTTCCTCAGCAAGCTGGTTAGATGGGGTGTGAAAAATGAGGAGCAGAATATTCACTGGGGAAGGCGGGGTTTGGGGTTGTATTTCCCGGTTCTCATCCCTGCTCCGCCTTCCCGAGGGGAAGAGGGATTTTGTCCCTGTTTGGTCCGGGTGCGAAGTGTCATGGCGTCCGTGCGTGACGGGTACTAAGTATCCGCGAGGCAAATTTCATGATAATAAGCGTTTAAAGAGGCTCTACTGGAAGGGGAGTCTCCCCGTCTTGGGCCTAGTCATTTCTAACCGAGTTATGCCCTATTCTCCGTTGCTTGTGTCGTTCTTTTAATGGTTGTGCCCCGCCCCCTTCCCTCCTGTCTCAGAAATAAACTCTTACAGGATTTGCTGCCAGGGGTTAATTAGTAGTTAGTAAATTTATGTTGAGAGGAAAAAACCTCGATAAGTCTCCTGGTAACAGTTTTTGGAATATTAGTCTGAGGCTGGGTCATGGATACAAGGCCCTGTTTCCAGGGATAAGGAGCTGGCTAGGGAGAAGCAGAGATCACCGTGTGAGGCACGAAGTCTGGGATTCAAGACTGGGCTCAGGTTTTCTGCGGGGCACATGAGTTCAGCTGCAATCCAAGGCATGGATTCAAACATAAGGGTATATAGATTGTGGACCTAGGATCTTCTGTGGTGCTATGGACAATCAGGGAATCCAGAAGCTCTCCTAAACCCATTGGAGAGCAGCCTGAGGGCAGTAGAATTAACTCAAAACCTTGCTGGGTCAGATGGGACTTGTGTCTGTTCCTAAACTGGATGGCATATAGCCGAGCACTCAATAATTAATAGTTCCCTAAACAAAACATTTGGAGATGCTACGTTGGATCCAAATTTATAAAATAAAGACAGTGTCCAGTGCATATTATTACAGTGTTATATTCTTTAGGAGAAGTTCACTCTCCATTTTATATATCTTTCACAGTGTAGGCAACACTGGTTTTCTTATATCTACTGTAGAACTGAAAAGAGTAACCAAAATAAATAAATAAATAAAGTCTAGAAGGTTGAACTTCTAGTTCAGTGTCATATTTGGGATGGAACTCAAGAAAGATTACCTAGTATTGACACAGGCAGGAACCAGGGACCTGGGACTCTGGGCTGCAATGCTTACATTGGGACTGAGCAACAGAATACAAAGAAACTATAAAGGACTAAAAATAACTGTGTGAATGCACAGTTGGGGCAACCTATGAGCAATAAGATATGAAAATGCCAAAAACCCAACTGCCACTTCTGAGGTGTTGGGAGAAGGAGCAGGGTACTGGGAGCAGAAGCAGGATACTACACATGATTCTAGCACATGGCACCAGCAACACGGTGGGCAGGCCACCTAAGCCACCCCTCCAGCCTGCCCCTACCCTTACCTCATTTAAGGGACCATCAGGGAGTGAGCAAGGGAACCTGTTACTTGCTTTTGCTTGCTCGGTCTGCAGCTCAAGTCCCAATAAAGCCTTGCATGAATTTCTCATCTGTCCTCTTATCAATTTCTGTTGATTAAGGAGGCCAAGAACCCTGGTTGGTAATAGTATCATGACTTCTTACTTCTCTTTGTAACCCAGAGACATTTCCCCTATGTTCCTTTTTCTCTCTTATCCACTTTGAAGGATTCATTTACATCCTTCAAAGTCCAGCTGGAGTCCCTGATGACTCCTATAGTTCACAGTGTAAATCCTAACATTAAGCACATATTATGCTCAGGTGCCTTACACTTTTTCTTCCCAACTTGTTTGGGAATTTTGTTTCATGTGTTTTGGATTTCCACAGCCTAGAGGAAATAAATATTAATTTATTCAATTGTTCTGTAGCCCTTAATATTGGATGATAGAACCTGTGCTTTTTAATCACAAAACTACAGTCTAAAATAGAAGCTGCTAGTCTTGGGCAATATGTAGGATCAGAAATATCTAGTAACACATATATAGTCCTTGAGTATTCCTTTGTATAAAAAGTGTAGACAAGGTATATGATCTTAGACTGTCTATTTGCATTACCATGAAGGTTGGAATCCATGACCCCTGAGAGTCCTTCCACGTCTATGAGTGTGTCTAATCATAAGAAGGCCTGTGCAGCAGCTCTTTGGAGACAATGCAAACTCAGCCTGGATGATTAGATGATTCTAGGAGGAGCAGTTATGTTGCTCTGTCAGTAGCATTGAAGGCCTGTGTGGGCAGGTGGAATCTAGAGCCCAGGCTGAAGCTGGGAGGTGAAACAAGTGATGGGGCAGACATGGGAGAAGTTCTCACCGGGGAAGGGGCAGGATTCTATGTCAGGCAGTGGATGGAGATCTGGCAGGATATGTCTCATACCAGAAAATTCAGTCAGCAGATGGCAGATACCTACATAGAGGCTGGGGCTCATGGGCAGAATTCCAGCTGTGGGATGATATGAAGAAGGGAAAAGTTGGGGGTTGTGGATGAAGTCACCTGCTGTATCAGTAAATGAAGGATTTTGCAGCCATGAAGCCATCAGCCACTGCAGCCGCCCTGACTGTGCACCCTGTGGGGATTTAGGGTGGAGAAAAGCAGGATATGGCCCTAGATAGTTAAGGTGCATATCAAAAGGATAATTTCAATGAGCCCAGACTCTTGCATCTTCTCATACATAGAAAAGTACTAAATCCATTAATTTAAGATGTCTGTTTTTCTGTAATTGACAGTCATCTTTTGATGTTATGACTACTGGTTTTTGTTTTTGTTTTAGTGGGTTTTTTGGCTTGTTTTAGTTTTTTTTTTGCCCCCCCCCCCAAACTCCTATATATTGTGGCTCCTCCCTTACCTCTTTGGAGCAGTCCCTCAGAGCCATCTGAGAGGCTGCCTCCTGGGCTTAAGTCCTCAGCAAGTCCTTGGAATAAAACATAATTCTCAGCTTTAAGGTTGTGCATTTTTTTTTTCATTTGACAAGATCATTTTGTGAAATTGGAGGGACAAGAAAGTAATTATAAATCCCAATTCTTGATTATACTCTGTGATTAGATCCCAGACCTGCAGCAATTCTGAAAAGAAACTGAGAGTGCTGTTAGCTTGAGCTCTTCACAAGTCTGGGGAGACCAGCCTAGACTGAGAAACTGATCAAGGCCAAACCTCTAGGGTTTTAGTGATCTCAATTCTGAAGGTCACAGGGAGGCAGCGACAGGGAACTAAGCAGATAGTTATAATCTATTGCCTGCCTAGAAAAGCAACATAGATTTGAATTTAGTACTTGCATGTTTCTTTGAAGATGTGTTAATATTTATACAAAGCTGACTTTGATAGAGACGCTGCTGATTGCATGAGAGATGGAATGTGCTCTGAGGGGGGTGGTCAGGTCAGATTATAAAAATAAATTCTTACAATATAAGTTTTTTTCCTAAATCACAGATTTCTCTTTCAAGGCATATTTTATCAGCTGCTCTGTCACAACCTACAGCTATCTTCATGCTTTATTTCTTTCTTAAAAACAACAACACTGTTATTCAGTTGATTTCTTCTGTAATCTTTATACCTTCAAACATGTTTTCCTTTTGCCATTTTCTATGGTGAAATGTGTCATTTTTCTGATTCTAAAGTAAAGAGGATGTAATAGTTTTTATCTCTAAAGCTCACAGAAAATGAAATCATGTGTTTTAAATCACTTCCATTCCATTTCCCATTCTTGGCTTTTGTGCCAGAAACGATTTCTCTTTCTAGTCTTTCCCACATCCCTAAAACCTTTCTTAAAAATTCTTCCCAGACAAAATGAATCCACAGTCCTTCTATGTGAGCTGCGTGCTTCATTATTTACTGCTCATCTATCACATAAATATATATACTCATAATACCCTAATTTATTGTGGGGCAAAGAAGGCTCCAAGAGCAATAGGGAATGTGTGTGTGTGTGTGTGTGTGTGTGCGCGTGTGTGTGTGCACGGGTGTGTTAGGATAAAGAGGGCTTTTTACAAGCACTTAAAGAATATACAACAGATTGAGTTAAGAAAGGCAAAGCTAGAGGGCATCAGATAGAAAATTTGAGCCAGGCTAGCGGAATACAGGTTGTTCGAGGGTCTTGAACCAAAAAGGACAGTGCATTGGCCCAAAGAACTGCCAGAAGAGCAATTCTGTTCAAGAAGGGAGGTGAGCTCCTAGCTGGTCAGGCAGGCCCCCCTTCAAAGGCCAGGGATCAGAGAAAGAGATGGCTTCTTTGGAGATGAGCAGGATACATAAAAAAAACTTTTTTAACTGAAATATAGTTGATTGACAATGTTATGTTAGTTTCTGGTGTACAGCATAGTGATTCAGTTTATACACACACACACACACACACACACACACACACACACATACTATTTTTCACTGGAGGTTATTACAGTATATTGGATGTAGTTCCCTGTGCTATACAGGAGAAAGGACCTTGTTGTTTATCTGTTTTGTTTATAGTTGTTTGTATTTGTTAATCCCAAACTCCCCTGCCCTTTCTCTTTTGGTAACTGTAAGTTTGTTTTCTGTCTGTGAGTCTGTTTGTGTTTTGTAAATAAGTTCCTTTATATCATTTTTTATACATTTTTGAAAAGAACCTAGACATAGCTAGTAAACTGGAATCTGGTGGACTTTGTGTTGTGCTGGCAGCTTTATTTGCTGCTGTAGCCCAGGAAAGATCCCTTTGTGATCATCAAGGATTAGAAGTTTGGCTATTTGGAGCTCACCTTCTTTTTAATCTTAGGAGAAAGTCAAATGGCACTTCTGGTTATAGCAAACTGAAAGGTGCTCATCTTGACTTTAAGTTCCTTGGGGGCAGGATGTGAGTTTTCTAAATATTACATACCCAATACTTATCACAGTGCTTAAAATATGGAAAAAATTTAAAATACTGGTTCTTTTCCTCAGGAATGGGCAGGTAGAACCATAGGGCTACTTATTTTCTGAGAACATTTCTCTAAATCAGCTATCACCAAACTATTATTTTGTGGACATTCATGAGCTTATAAAACCTCATCAGTGGATGAGTTTTTTTCAGCTACATGGGCAAAGGGGATGGAGTATTTTGACATTTATTCATACTGGCAGATCCAGAAGGAAAATAAATCCATCTTCCTATAGAATTAAATGTTCCACAAGAGCCCAACTGAAGATTTTGGGTTTGGGTTCTGGTTTTGTATTGTATTTGTTTGTTTTTACTAGCTGAAATAAGCAACCATTATTACAAGTCTGACATTTGTTTTAGTTACACTCCTAATAGCATTTTGAGGTTCAGATAACAATTATGTAATTGCCAGGGGAAATGCAAAGATCTTTTTTCAGAGATAAATATGGGTTCTGTGTACATGTTACTCCAGTGGGCATGGCCCACGTTGAATGGTAGGAGATATTCTGAGCAAAGTCCATTCTCCTAATCGTCAGTTGCTGACAGCTTTGACTTTCTCATTCCAGGTACATCAGGCATGTAGATGGATGATGGACAGATAGGACACCCACTGAAGTATACTGAAAATAGCTCATATTTGAAAGAGACTAATAGGCTATTTTATTGCTCTGAGGCATATACTTTGAAATCTTTACGTCACAGCTCTGTATACTTTCATGAAGTCATAACAGAAAAAAAGAGGGGCTACAGAAAAATTATTTGCTCCTATTTTTTATATTTTACAAAATTACTTTTGAAAATAACATTCTCTTTGATTTTTCACGTTTTCTTACACGAAGACCTTGAGGAAAATACTCAATTTGAGTTTAGCCTAGGTTAAAAAGAAAACATCCACGAAGCATATGTGATACATTTGTTCACCCCAATCCCTTTTAGATGCTCAGAACCCTTAGGAAGGAATTCAAGTCTGGGTAGAAAGCAGTTTTCCTCAGGAAATCAGTACCATCCATTTTCCTTCAATCTTTGTATGGTCTCTGTTATAGTGTGATCCCAAATTGCTATGTTTTGTGTTATAGTCACTCATACATGTCTCCTTAAATCCTTTCAAAAATAGCCCATAAGCAACATAAAAGCAGATGCTGTGATCTGTTAATCCCCTAATGTAGCACCTAGTACAAAGAAGGGGTCTATAAATATTTGCTGAATAAATTAATAAAAGATATCAACATATATCATGTGCAGCCAGGTTTCTGACACAGTAATAAAAATTTCTTATGCTCAAACTTGTTGAGTGTAAGGAATGTTTTATATGAATCTCTGTGGAGGAGGAGTCCAGGGAAAGGGTCGTGGAATGAAGTAGGCAGGTTTGCATTTGAACATGGGTTTCTTTTTTTTAAATTGAGGTATAGTTGACGTATAACATTATATTAGTTTCAGGTATACACTGTAATGATTTGATATTTGTGTGTATTGCAAAATGATCATCACAGGAAGTCTAGTTAATATCCACCCATACATAGAAAACAAGAAATTTTTTCTCCTGTGATGACAACTTTTAAGATCGATTCTCTTAGCAACTTTCAAATATGTAATACAGTATTATTAACTGTAGTCACTGTGCTATGCATTACATTTCCATAACTTACTTATTTTATTTTGTAACTAGAAGTTTATACCTTTTGACTCCCTTCATCCATTTCATTCTCCTCCCCCACCTTCAGTAACCACCAATCTGTTCTCTGTATCTATGAGCTTAGTTTTTGTTATTTGTTTCTAAGTTCTAAATATATGTGAAATAATGTGGAATTTGCCTTTGACTTATTTCACTTAGCATAATGCCCTCAAGGTCCATCCAAGTTTTTGCAAATGACAGGGTTGCATTCTTTTTTATGGTTGAATAATATACCACATATATATATGCCACATAGAACACTGGTTTCTTTGAAGGAGTTCCCCCTCTTTTTTTTTTTTTTTTTTAAAATCCTGTGGAGGGTAGCAGTAGACAGGTCACTACATGGATGTGGGAGATAGGGTAGGCCTTCATTTGGCAGTATGTTTTCATTTATTAAGTAATTTACCTCCCTATACAGCACTCAACACATTGACCCCTGTGTGAACAGGTCAGTTACTGGGTCTGAGAGAAGTCAGGGACAGGTTGCCCTAGGCTTGCCACTGCTGCAACAGAAGTCAGAAGAGATAAGGCTATTGCTAAAGAGAGGCGAGGTGGCGGGGTGGTGCAGGATAAGGATATGGGATTAAGAGATACAAACTACTATGTATAAAACAGATAAACGAAAAGGATCAATTGTACAACACAGAGGATTATAACCATTATCTTGTAATAAGTTTTAATGGAGTATGATCTGTAAAAACACTGAATCACTATGCTATACACCTGAAACTAAACTAATATTATAAATCAATTGTACTTCAATTGAAAAAAAAAAAGAGGCCTCTTCTGAATCTTTTTATATGGTCCTCTTGTAACATATAAATCCTAGGTGTCAGCAGTCTATGATGACCAAATAACTTGTCATTTCTTTTTTTGTTTGTTTATTTTACATGTAGTCCAATGGCCTGATTGCTAGAAATTGTCCCCTCTGCAAAGTATCCACAAGCTGTTTCTAGGAACCCCCATGGTGCCATCTCATACATATTTGGGATCAAGTCTCTCTGATTTTTCCTCCTCTATTCATGTTGCCACCTCAGCCCTGTTTGACCTTTGCTATATTGCTGCTTTACTGAGCCAGGCAGCAGTCTGCTGGTTTCCACTCCCCCCAGTACATCTGCCCAATGCACATCCACACTAGTCGAAGGGAGAACACCACATCATATTTGGAGGTGGTCCCTTTACAATTCCTCACGGGGCCACTGACTTTACTGAAGCCTTGAAAACAAAGAACATTTTGTAGACAGTCATTTAAAACTGCAGTTAGATGTGGCTACTCCTAGAGTGTAAACCAACGTCATAATTCCTTACTAGCCTAGCTCCTTGGCCAACTCATGGAGTGCTACCAGGTGACGGAGGGAAGCTCACCCCTGCTACCATGAATACTGCAAGCAGTGTGTTGCCTTAGCCTCCAGAGCCTTGGTTAATGCCTGCACCCAGGAGGGGAATAAAGTAGCAGTTTTCCCCAAAGCCAGGGCCACCTCATTATTAAGCCTTTCCCAGGACTGTTTACAATGGGACAATCCATACAGAGGTGATGAAATCCCACCTCTCACATGCATGGACTTGATCTGTCACCATGACCTTCGCAAAATAGCTTCAAGAGTAAAAGATTTTACCCTTGAATATTACCCTCTAATATGGTTTATTCCACCTGGAATGAACACAAACAGTCCCACTCTAGTTGTGCAGCACTGAATCTAGTCTAATTCCTGCCACTCTTGTTTATCTAGTATAACATGAAGAGAAGTTAAGGTGTGAATCAGTTACCTCTCCTAAGCTATTATCATCAAATGCTTCCTTGCATGTGTACCTACCATCCAAGAATGGACCTTTTCATTTAGGCATAGATCATGCATTTACAGATTGAGAAAGGGAAGACTCTCTTAACTCTTAGGGGGCACACATTTACTCTACTGAGTAAAATGTTCACTATCTTCAGCGTAAATCATCTGTGGGGCAAATTCACAGAACTCACAGCTTCCCCAGGAACACAGAGAGCCTGCCCTTAGATATGCGTCACTAAATGTCCATTTAAGTAATTTGTCCAAAAGAAAGATAAACCCTAGTCTCCACCCTAGGAGGAAAAATGCTTATTACTTTAAAAATGACCATTTTAAGCTTTAAAAATATTAAGGTCAAGTTTTCCTAAAGCATTCCCTTCTCTCTACATCCTAACACCCTGTCCCAATATCATGAAATCATAAAAGTTTCATCTAAACACTGTTGACTTATCTTAAACCTACCCAGTTACCTCCATTCCCAGATTGTTTCACTTGAAAAATTTTCTAATACTAATAGGCATTCCTTGTATAAAAGAAAGGAAACATGGAGTCAGTCATAAGGGAGAACAGAAATTTGCAAGGTGGGAAGATGGGAGATAGTAAAACAAGGCAATGCAATCACACAGACCTGGCTTTGAGTTCTTGCTTCAACATTTACTAACTTCTGATCCTGAGAAAGCTATTTAACCTTCCTGAATCTTATCTAATATGTGGACAATAATAGAAGTTTCCTCAAAAATTTTGAGAGGAATATATGAGATAATTCATGTCAACTGCCTAGCTCAATGCAAATCTATTATTATTATTTAAATTATCTTTAATAATTTCATGTTAAATTGTACTTTTCTAAACCATGAGAACTCCATTCATGATACTACCTTAATATTTCCATGAAAATCTTTCTATAATTTCTGTCACAATCGTCTTATTTTTGCGCTCAGTTAATTGAAGGCTGTTGGCAGGAGGGTGGGGGTCATACATTGGCTAACAGATAATTACTACAAGAGGTTGAAGATGAAGCAAAGGTGATAAACCTTCCTCTCAGCGGGCTTGGAAAAAGACCACTTGATCTGATAAGAAAATGCTTATGATACAAGGAAAGTCATAAGAGAGAGACCAGGGAGGAGCAAGAAGTCCTGTCCTTCAGGGTGGTCTTATACATCCTACAAAGGGATTGTGAGCTATGGACCCCAAAATGAACATCTTAGATGTTCAGCTGGTTTTAACTTGAGTATCTAAGAGACTCGACACATAGGTGAGCAATGAATGTATGTCAAACCTGATTGGGATGCTTACAGGTTGGGTTTGTGATCAGTAAATTTGTGCTTGCTTCTCTCTGGTTGTCTACACTGAAATTGAAAGCTATTGAATGTAGTTTCCTGTGCTCTACTGTAGGACCTTATTGTTTATCTGTTTTATATGTAGTAGTTTGTATCTGCTAATTCCAAGCTCTTAATTTATCCCTCCCTGACCCCTTCCCCTTTGGTAACCATAAGTTTGTTTTCTGTGTCTGTGAGTCTGTTTCTGTTTTGTAACTAAGTTCATTTGTGTCATTTTTTTTTCAATTCAATATGTAAGTGATACCATATGATATTTGTCTTTCTCTGACTTACTTCACTCAATATGTTAATCTATAGGTCCATCCATGTTGCTGCAAATGGCATTGTTTCATTCTTTTTTGTGGCTGAGTAGTGTTCCATTGTATAAGTATACCACAGCTTCTTTATCCAGTCATCCATCATTGGACATTGAGGTTGCTCCCATGTCTTGGCTATTGTAAATAGTGCTGCTATGACAATTGAGGTACATGTATCTTTTTGAATTAGAATTTTCTCCAGTTGAATGTCTGGAGAATAGGTATATTTTGAGTGAATACTTTGATATACAGTGTTTTATTGATACCTATGTCAGGGGTTTATTGTTACCCATGTAAGATGCAGGGAAGAAGCTTGACTGAGGGGCGTATCTTGGTGTTGAGAGTAAAAACTTGTGACACTCAAATTTTAAAATAGGATTTTTAGGCCAGTTTTATCAGGGTTAGTCCTTACTCAGACCATCATCTTTAAAGAAAGCAAAAATGCTCATACATACTTGAGTTTGTCTATCCTGAATTTAATTACAACTCATTTTAGGGGAGGGGGGTCTAAAGTTCACTTATTCCAGCAGAAACACAACTTCCAGCATCTGGGAATGGTATGAGTGATTTTTTTGAACATTAAACAAATCTTCTAAAAGCACATTTTGTTGAATTACATTTGACTGAATCAGACACACGTGAATTGAATTTATTTGAAACAATGGTATGGAAAATTATGAGGCTAAATAGCTTAGTGTTGTGTTTCAGATTTTGACAACATCGGCTTGTAAACATTGGAGTAGGTGGGCTCTGGGTTGACTAAAATGACAGTGTTTTAGAAGTCTTTTACCCTAAGACATCCTCTAGATCAAGAGTCAGAAGCTTTCTGTAAAGGGCCAGATGGTAAATATTTTAGACTTTGTAGTCACATGGTCTCTGTGGCAGCTACTCAACCCTGCTGTTGTAGCAGACAGCCCTAGACAGGACATAAATAAATCTGTGTAGCTGTGTTCCAGTAAAACTTTATTTACAAAACCAGCTATTGGCTGAATTTGGCTCACAAGCAGTAGTTTGCTCTCAATAAAGAGAGTCCCTAACAGGAGCCAGGAGTGTGTCCTTGTAGGGAAGAGTCTTGACTCTTGGGGTGACCTGACAGCAGGTCTAAATTACCCTGGAATGTGGTTAGTACCCTGTTGCCCTCCTCTCACTCTTGGCTGTTGATTTGGTATGTAAATAAAGAACACTAAGTCTAGAAAAATCAGAAAGTAAAGATGAACAAAAAGAAGAAAATAGAACTTCCTTAATCCCATTCCTCAGAAAACATATTTCATTCTATATCATTTTACATATTTCACTATGTGAAGAAATGCTATGTATTTGTAAATACATAATTTCATTTACAAAAATTAGATTATACTATGTATATGTATGTGAATACATGGGTATATATATGTATACATATATACATATGTGTGTGTTTATACATATATGCATGTATATACATATATATAGAGAGTGTGTCTGTGTGTGTGTGTGAACACATTTGGTAGACATATAATAAGCTTCATTAGACTGTAAGAACCCTTACTTGACCAATCATGTGGCAATGGATATTTTTATATGTTCTACTATTGTTGAATATAAGTGAAAGACCATAGCCTTTAGTTGTAACATTGGACTATATAGATAAAAATGACTTAATATTCCCTCTTGTGATCTTAAATTCTAATTTTAACTGAAAGCAACTTAGTCTTCATGATATGTCATATTTTTAGATAATTTTCAAATACACAAGTAAATTATTTTTAAGTTATTCTAGATTTTTTTTTGTCTACCAAATTATTTCTGGGTATTCTTTTGAAAGCAATGGCCAGTTGCTGTCAGTTATTAATTCTCTTTCAAAATGTCCCAAAATTTGGGAGCAGTTGCAAGGATCCTATTGAAAATTTTTACCTTATTAGCTGTTTGGTGCAAATCTAAATCTTGGCTTTAAAAAAGAAAAAAAAAATCCTTGTTGAGGGCAGGGGCTAATTTAACTTTGGAACTTGCCTAGTGTGAGGACTTCTTAAATTGGCTTGCAGAATCTAAATATACAGCACATCCTTAACGTTATCTGTTTAAAAATCAAGGGAATGGAGATGCCTCAGCTGAAAGGATATGGTCAGAAAAGAGCCTCCAGCGTCCTCCTTCATATAATCTCGGTCAGCGTTCCTTCTAGGGGTTCCAAATTAACAGCGGGGCAACTCTTATTTTTTTATTTTCCACTTTGAACATGCAGGTGTTTCTTTCAAGAGGCCCATATGTTCTTTTACAAGCTTTGTCCAAAGTGCCTGCAGTACAGCCTCTGGTAACATGGCACACAGCCAGTTTCCTTACAAGACTTTCCTACTCCAAGGAGAGTATGTGGAGACTGAATATAAGTGTGTGTGTATGTGTGTGTGTATGTGTGTGTTGGAGTTTGTGCATATGTGTATGTGTGCAGAAGAGACGGAGCAGGAGAACAGCAGCATCCTCTCTGGGCTGGTGGAGTGCCTGCTCATGGCGCCAGCAAACCACCATGAAGATTACTGTGAGCGAGGCCTGGGGCCCAAACTGACCCCACGCCAAACTCTTGTTCGTGGCCTGCTTCCCAGCAGGCTGCAGCATGGCTGTGGCAGACCCCAAGAGCAGCTGTCTCTGCCTGGCAAACGGGCCTTAGTCCAACCAGGTGGTTTTCTTGAGTTAAAAATAACAGTAATTATGCAGAAAGAGGAGCACCACTCAAAGTCAACTGTTCCTGGTTCAATCAGGATCATCAAGAGGACCCCAAAGTTGAGGGTGTGGTGATGCGGGAAGTCTGTGGAGGGAAGGAAATAGGGAGGCTTCTGTGGTAATGATGGAGAAATGGGAAATACCCAGAAGCCTAAGCAAAACTGGCCAAAACATGCTGGGGAAATAATTTTTTTTGTGAAAGCATAGCTTTTTGATCATCACTGGGGAGAAAGCTTGTGACGTATATATAAAAAAAGCTTGCACTTCAGAACAACAAACTGCTTCTCCAGTCCTTACAGGGACAGTGAATAGTCTAGAGAAAAGATCTCGGTGCTATTTACTCTTACAAGCTTGAAAACGAATCTGCCTTCTCTACTCATCCTATCCTCACCTTTGTTTCCATGTTAGCATGGAAGTGAAAAGGAGGAGCACCTTTATTCTACACTGGCCACAAATGCAAGAATATGTCCCCATCAAAATACACTACTGCAAAAATTCTTAAAAGTTGGATAGTTGATAAATATAAGAGCAAACCAACAAATATAGAAATTCTAGCAATTTGTAAGAGTGAATTCAGTGGCAGTGTCCTGTCTGGGCATGAATATTTTTTCATAACTGCTTACTTTCAAATAAAGAAGATGAGCAGGACAGAATGACTCCCTATAAATTATTTTGTATTGGGTTTTCTTTCTTATAAGTCACCTTCTGGTGACTGGCCATCCAAAAGTGTGGTTTGTGGATTGGCAGCATTAACATCAGTTTGTTAGAAAAGCAGAATCTAGTCCCACTCCAGACCTCCCAAATTGGAATCTACAGTTTTAAGAAGATCTTCATATGATTAGCACACACATTAAAACCTGAGAAACTCTCCTAGTACCATCAGGAAAGTTTAAGTTCTGTATTTAGATATACCTATTATTTATTTCAAGCAATGCCGATTGTAGTATTCACTAAGAGTTGTTGGGTAAACAATCACTCACTAGCTCAGCCTACATGGGGATTCGGGAAGAAAAGTTAAAAATCTTCTAAGTGTTTTTGGCTGAAATAGATAACAGTGGGAGAATTACATTTATAAGAATAATAAAAACAAAGCAATGTGCATTTACACATTTTGAACCACTGTAGTTGAAATGTGTTTGCTTTAATCACGTTAGACATGCCTGTGTTACTCTAGGACATTTACTTCAAGGAAATGATGGCATCACGAGGTATCGTATTAAAGGTATTGATTAGCTGTCATAAAGTCAGCTTAGAATGGCATTCAGTGCCGACTAAACTGAAGCCATTTGTCTCAGATAAAATTGTACTAGGTAATCTTAAATTTAGCCTATTAGATAAATAGACTATTAGATACCTTGATTTAGTCTATTAGGAAAAATTGATAAATATCGTCTATTAGAGAAAATTGAAAATAAAAAGGTACAAACAGTCTCTTCAAAGAATGGTGTAAAAATGATCCAGACTCCAACTTTGTGATAAGTGGACAATGTGAGATTACAGGCAGCCTCGGGACTCTGGATGAGGAAGTCACCAGGGCATCATACAATGAAGCGTGATGCGTAGAACTCGGTGGTAGGAGGGGCAGCGGAATCTCTGCCTAGGTAATCTGAGACATATCCTGCTGTTGACCTATTCTCTGAACTCCACCTAACTCTTCTGGAAATCCTGTACATGAAACAATGGCAGGATATCTCTGGAAAAGTTACAGAAATTCAGGGTTCAAAACACATTGTTCATAAACTCATGGAATCTTTACATGCAGCCCACCAAATTAAAAATATTTTTTAAATAAGGAAATTCCTTGCTTATCAAATTCAATAGGCTTTTACTTTAGAAGTAAAAAGCAGTTTTAGCTTCTTTGCAGATAAAGGTTTTTACACCTAGTTATTCTTAGGAAAAAGGTTAATGAACTCATGTAATGGTTCTTAAACTTTAGCATACAACAGAATCATCTGAAAGCTTTATTAAAAGACAAGATTTTGGGGTCCTACTTGAGATTCAGTAGGTCTGAAGTAGGGCCCAGAGTTTGTATTTCTAACAAGGTCCCAGATCATGGCTTTGCTGCTAGTGCAGAGATCACACTTTGAAAGTCACTGAACTAAAGTAAAGATATATTACTGATTACTCTTATGAAAGATAATTTTATATACATTTATTCTACAAACATTATTAGGCGTTTTCTATGTGCCCAGGACAATGTTAGTTGCTGAAGATGCAAAATTGAAACTTCAGCCTTGCCCTCCAATGGTCATAGTCTAATGGGATCACAAATCCCATGGAGAGGCACCTCTTCTTCTGAAGCATTAAATGAGAAGCAGAAGAATTCCCTGCTCTTAGTACTGGAGGAGAAGAAACTCATGCCCCCCATTCCCTGTGCCCCCACTTTCCTCTGCCCTTAAGAGGTCTCTAAACAACACAGAGAGGGAACAAGCATCATTTCACCACCTTCTTATCCAAACCTGATGACCTCAAAATAAACATCTAGTTGAAGTATGGAGGTGAAGAAACAAATACATTTTTTTTATTATAGTGTAACTGATTTACAATGTTGTATTAGTTTCTGGTGTACAGCATAGTGATTCAGTTATATATATATATATATATGTATTCTTTTTCATTATAGGTCATTATAAGCTATTAAATATAGTTCCCTGTGCTCTCAAGTAGGACCATATTGTTTATCTATTTTATGTATAGTAGTTTGTATCTGCTAATCCCAAAGGCCTAATTTATCCCTCCCCACCCCCTTTCCCCTTAGATAACCATGTTTGCTTTCTGTCTGTGAGTCTGTTTCTGTTTTGTAACTAATTCATTTGTATCATTTTTAAGATTCCACACAGAAGTTATATGATATTTGTCTTTCTCTGTCAGACTTACTTCATTTAGTATGATAACCTCTAGGTCCATCCATGTTGCTCCAAATGGTGTTGTTTCATTCTTTTCTATGGCTGAGTAGCAAACTCAATTCTATTTGAATTATAATTATTTCTAGGTAAGAATTTTGTGATTACTGTCACATGGCACTGTCTGGAAGCAAATAGATTTTTTAAAAATCTATACTAAGTTTTTAAAGTTATTGTACAGCCAAAGATGCATGTCTTTGACTGCTCAAGCCTTCAAAGAGCTTTTGGGCATTCATACTTGCATCACTGGCAAGAGGCATGAGAGTACTGTGTCACTGAAGAGGGCATAATTCCTATGAGTCACTTCAAGTGTGGTCATGGGGAATAATAAACATCAGATAATCTCCCAGGGGGCAGAGTCAGGGACCACATAAAGCAGTGGTCAAGGGTCTCTTCCAAAGAGTAGACCAGGATCTAGTCTAGTAACTTTTCCTGTCTCTATACTAGGGGGCTTCCCAGTGCCTATCCAGCAGGATATTTACATTGCTAGAGATAGGCATCTACTGTGTAACTCGTATTGCTATTTAATGGAAGTTCCTACAGCTCTTTTCCTGTCCCTCTTTCATCATTGCCTGGTGGTTGAGTATGTGCATTAGACTGAGAGAATGAGGGGAGATATAGATAACTTGCTTTTTTTTTAACCTATAATTTGCCAAACCAAATGAAGCCCCATATATTCTTGATGGAGTGTTGAGCATATCATTCAGAAATCCTGGACTCTGAGCTAGCTACAGTAACCAGGTAAACTTGGGTCTATCTCTTTTGAGGTAGTGTGTTTTGTATGAGAGTTATTCTTGGATGTTTGAGAGTTAGAATCTGGAAGAGGTGATTTGTGGCAAACGTGTGCTACCCTTCTGTATTATACAAATTTAATTGGGAGATATCTTCCTAGCTGCTCTTACATCTAGGTGGACCACTTGGATAGTATTATCAATGAAGTGTAAGTAATTGCATTGTTGCAATCAGTGATTATAAGTAATGTGTATTCCTTCCTTTCCTAGATAGTTAAGTGTCAGTGTGCCCTCTTCAACTCCTTTTCCCTGTCCACCATCTAGATGTTGACATCCAGAGTGACTGTGAGAGTGTTGAAGATGGTAGAGATAAAAGATGAGGGAGCCTGGATCCCTGAGTTACCACTTGGAAGAAAGTCACCAGACCACATCCACACTGGATTGTTGTATGAGTGAGAAGTGTACTTTAGATGAAGTCACTAACATTTGAGAGTTTATCTTTTAGTGTTACTTCAATGTAGTGTTACTTTAATGTTACTTTTATCTGTTAGTGTTACTAAATTGTTATTAAGTTTTCATTGAAGCACGAGTGGAGGCTCAGGAGAAAGAGCAGATTAATATGAAATAAAATGAAAGTACTACATTTTTCTCTACATATCTGAGTTGTAGAATGGATTTAAATTTGTGACCATGTCACACATAAGTTATGCCTCTTACAGTAATCCTAAGAGGCCACTATTGTGAGCACCATTATACAGAAGAAGGAACAGAGACTTAGGGAAGTTATGTGATACACTTACATCATGGGTGACAGATTCAAAATTCATACCCTGGTCATTCCAACTCCAGAACCCATAGTCTTTCCCCTCTCCCCCTACACTTCTCTGCCAGTACTACTGATAGGAGCAATTTCTCTGAAGGTGACTTCCTACTGAGGATAAGCTGCTTTTCTTTCAGCAGATTTTTATATTTTTATTACCTCTTTCAAGAAAAAGAGACTTCTACTGAAAATGGTGGAAATGAAACCGTCACCTGATGATATGTGTATAATCTAAAGCTGATAGAAGAAAGGGAGAAAGCTGAGACTGGGGTACAGGCAGAACTCAGAGACCCTCACTGTGGCCATGCCATTCCTGAAAGCAAAGAGGGAATATCTGACATTGACCAACCCTACCCTACAACAGATAGCCTCTGGCTAATGTTCACAGAGCTAGAAAGGCAAAGTTAACCTGAAAGATTAATTGGTTAATCATGATCAGCCAACTGAGAATCACAACTATTTATTCTATAGAAAAATGTTGCTACCAAGCCTAGCTACTCATTGAAGACTTTCATTTGGAGTAAAAGGATGCTTAATCTTTTGAGATGTTGCATATGGGTCCAGTTTGGTCTTGTCAGCACAGTTGTCCTTAATTCACCCCAATGTCACATGGGATTAATTTTTAAGAAATTCCGAAGCATGCTGAGTATTCTTAGTTTAGGTTAACCATAGATTTTCATTATTTATTCAATTAAAATAATTTTATACTTTGTTATTTTCTTGAATTAAAATATTTAATAAAATTATTCTATGATTCTACAGAACCTCCATAAAAAGTATTATGTCTGTTATAATATACAGAGTTAGCAGGAATATAAAAGATTGGATTTTTCATGGAGTAGAGTTTGACCTTCACATTAAAACTTTTTAGGTTTCCTCAGAAGCTAACAATGAGAGGAAGATATGAACTTGTGTTAACCTGTCTCAAAAACCTCCAACATGTGACTGAGTAGAAAATTAGCTCCTGCTTGCCCTGTGTGAAGTGACCCATGGGAGGATAAAGGGACAGATACTGATCTCCTAAGCTGAAGTCATATACTTAGGAAAGATAGCTTTAGTTCTTAAGCTAGAGATTCAAACTTGTTTTTGGTTGACACTTTCTTGACCCCCCAGTTTACAGTTTAAAAGTACTTATATTCCAAAGCATTGCTGCCTTAATGCACTGAATGTTTGTGTCCTCTCTCCCTCCCGCAAATTCATATTTTGAACCTAATCCCCAGAGTGATAGTATCTGGAGATGGGCTTTGGGGAGGTAATTAGACTATGAGGGTGGAGCCCTTGTGAAAGGGAGCAGTGCCCTTATAAGAAGAGGCCAGAGAGCTGGCTCTCTCTCTTTCCACCATGTAGGGATATGGTGAGGAGTTATCAGGCTGCAAATCCTGCAAATCAGGAAGAGAGCTCTCACCACAGGCAACAGTGCGACACCCTGATCTCAGACTTCCAGCCTCCAGAACTATGAGAAATAATTTTTTATTGTGTATAAGCCACCTGGTCCATGGTACTTTGCTATAACAGCCTGAACTGACTGACACTGCCCTTACTCACAATATATGCAATTATGCCCATAATTCTAGTTGAGGTGTATAAATATTTGCACATGCAGGATGAAAACACGTTACCCACATAGCTCTCATTTATCTCGGCCCAGGTGGAGACAGATGGAGCAACCTGAAGGCAGAATTGTGAAGAAAGCACATAATAGTACTCTATGGTGTTTCTGTATGACCTTCTTCATTCGTTTTATCCTTAGTGACATCCTAATTCAACATTTCAATATCTGGAGTTTTCGTCCCTTCCCTGGTTGTGCACTGACCTGAATGGATCTTCCTAGTTCCCATAACCAGACCACAGACCTCCCACCTGTGGACTTGCCTCACCCCAGGTCTCAGGGTCCAGAGTCAAGGGACCCGGCATCCCATCATTTTGGATGTTGTTCTAGAGCTAACTTTTATCAGGTTTTTCCTAAGAGCTGGGTCTTGTCCCTGGTGCACTGGGTATCTGCTTTGCTTTCTCACTAATGTTACCTAGACTATGTTAATTACAATTGTAAATTAATATATTGCTCTCCTGTTTGGTCTTAATTCATTATCTTTTTTTCATCCTTTAGCACTTCTCATCTTTTAACATCTTTTCACATGTGTCTCATAATCAATTGCATCTTCAGGCATTTGTGATGGTTTTCATTACTCATACTTGGTTGATATCCTTGGTGTCCTATCTAGACAACTGCAACCTCTCATTTTAGTCAACAGAACATTTAGGACCATTTGAAATGAAGTGTGAGTTCTGACTTGTCCAATGTCATCATCTGGCTCTTCCTAGTGAGCTCATAAAAACACTCACATGGAAATCTGAGGAAAGAGTGCCAATAGCTTAGAAGAAATGCTGAAGATGAGAGTGTAGCATTGAAGACAGCCTTTATCACCAACACCCTTCATGTCAGAGAGCGGTGGTTCCCAAACCTGACTGTGTACCAGAATCGCCTGGAGGGTTCGATAAACACAGTGCTGGATTCCAACTCAGAGTTTCTGTTGCAGTAGATCTGGTGTTGGGCCCAAGATTGTGCATTTCTAACAAGTTTTCAGATGATGCTGATGCAGCTGGTCCAGGGATCACATTTTCAGAGCCAGTGTCCTAGAGAATGACTAAAAATATGTCTCCATCTGCTGGCTCTGAGGGCATCTTGGCACCGGGCCACCTTCCAGGTTCAGTTGTCTAGAAGTCTCAACCAAAGTTTCCCACTTCTGGGTTATAAGATGTCTCTTCACCGTCCTCTGTGGTCTTCCGCCTTTTTCTTTCCCAGCCTGTAGTCATTTCTTCAATCTGTCCTTGCAGAAATGCTGGCTCTGTTAGATATCCTTCAAATCCAGGATGGTATGTGTCCCTTTTTGTTTCTCTTTCCACAGTGGTTATTCACAATTCTTAATGTGAATGGGTTGCAAAGGAGAGGGGCATCTGGAGGGGCGGGTGAACAGGCATTTGGGATTCATTTGAGAGAGTTCAGTGAGCTGGTGAGAGGATTTAGTGTGAAAGCCTACAACAGAAAATAATATTTCATCCTTTCATACTGCTGCATGTCCTTTCCTGGCTAATCTTAATTTTTATTTTGGGTTTTCCTCCCCTAGAATTAAGGAACTAGGATTCTATTCCAAATCTTTTCCTTCCAAATAGTTAATTTCCACATACTCCATAAGTGAAGTGATGAATATTCTTATAGCATATAACAAGAGTAAATTTTACTTTCACAAATCAGTTTGCAAACAAGGGCTTTGCTTTCTTTCATACCTGACATGCTTCCCTTGATTCTCGAGTTTCCCATCTGCTTAGAGCAAGTTAGTCGTGCTCTCCCATTTCAGTAAACACAATGTGATCCAAAAGCATTCTAGTTTAAACGAGGCAGTGTTGTTGTAGGCACTGTTCAGTGCTAGGCTGCTTCCTCTAGGTATAAGAAGGAGCTTTCAGAGGAATGGCAAGGCCAAAACCCAGCACTGTCCTAGGGCTCTGCTGATGCCCAGCTTCTAAGGCCTTGATGATTGCCCTTCTTAATGTGGATGGAGTCCACTACTCACGGGGCATGTTGGATACTCCTGTGACCTTTTGCTGGGCTTTCTCAGTGACTAATTAGAGATGACTGGGCTTTTGTCACCTCCCCAATTCTCCCTACCTGCCAACCATTGAGTTTTCTACCCATCAGAGTTCTATTAATCCTGGCCATCCTGGGCAGATTTTTTGTTGACCACAAACAAAATGCTCCCAGCTAACATTTTCCCACTATTGTCTGGCCCTAGGAAGCTTAGGAATTTCTCCCTTGCACACAGTGGGTATTCTTTGCTTTCTTCCACCTCACCCTATCATTCTACTTCTTTCTGTGCTCCCCCCCTATTGTCCAAAGGTTCCAGTTGGATCTGGAGTTCTCCTACACAGCAAATACCAGGAGAGAAGCAGCCATATATTTAAAATCACCCACAAGCTTGGGAGTAAATCCAAACACTGTCTTCATTCTTGAAATTAACCAGGTGGGGGCCATACACATCATTCTTCATCTCCCTTCTGTCCTCAACCTTTATGTCCTCCAACTTCCCAGACATGTGTGGATAAGCCATGGAGTGGGGAGGAGGGGAGAATAGGAGTGATAGATTGGGAGAATTAACATAATTTGTTTACTCTGCCTCAAGACCTGGGGTAGGGTGTCTGGCTATCAGGGAAAGCTGCTTCACTGAACATTAGAAGTTAAATAATATAATATATTTGTTCTTCTCTATTTTTTTCCTACATATGAGTGTGAGGGCCTAGCAGGTAGCCTGAGGAAACAAAAAGGGGGCATTCAATTGTAGTTTGTATCATTTTGTTTCATACTTTATTCTGCAGAAGCATGCTCCTCAACTAAAAGTTCTACCAAGTTCACAGTCTGAATGGTTGAGAACCTGCCTCTGAGCCAAAGTGAGTTAATTAAGATAGCTCATTAGACCAACATTTATTGAATAGCCCAAATCCCAGACATGTGAGAAACACTGACTAGACAATGAATACATGGATGCATGTAGTAGGAGCACTGGGGTGGGGAAGAGGGTCAAGAAATATTTGGATGTCAAAATATGAAGACCAGCTAGCCAGCATGCTGAGAGACCACATAAACTCATACCTTTGGATGACCCCAAATGTCCTGCATGATAAATGTCCTACTTCAAGCACTGCAGTTGTAGGACCTCATAGTGCTTATTTATGTCTATGTTTGTCTCTATTTAGCCCCTAAGTACCTTGAGGGCAAAGCTTGTACTTTGTCTGTTACCAAAGCCTCACACCTCACCTGGTACACATCAGATGCATTAAAAGAATTGATAATTTGTTGGAGCATTATTATTAATAGAATGCTAGGTAACATTCCAAAAATTATTAAACCTTGAGAATGAGTTAACATAAACAAAATGTAATCATTCTTTAACTACTGGTATAAAAATTGCACTCTTATATCAACCACTCACAGTTGAAATTAAAATGGAATCTCTCTCATAACAATATAAGAAGAAAATTAATGGCTTTGCATTAATGAGCTTCCTGGTTTATTACTTAATAAATTACTGTTAGTTACAAGAAATATTTTAGAAGACTTTAACTGTTAGATACACTATATTCTATGCACTTTGATGTTATTTTGATTTCTTTTTACAAAGGACAAATGAGAAATAATTTAAAGAATTATATAGATGCAGAATGCTGGCTCTGGTGACCTGATGTTTTTATGATTATGTCATGTCTATCACAAATAAATCTTGGCTATTGTATTGTTGTATCTTGTTAAATTGTATGAAGATTTAATTTAAGGCCAATGTTGATAACGTTGTAGATAAATGAACCATGTTCTTTGCATGGATGGTTTTATAGCACAGACTCATATTGGTTAGTGACTTAAAACTCTGTTAGAATTTCTACTGTAAATTTTCAAAGGCATCTTGTTCCCTCAATTGAAATTTAGTAGCAAACCCTAAAACTTGAACCATCTTACTAATTAAAAGAAATTATTTTACACTGGTTAAAAGATGCAAAGTTACAAAAGAATTTGGTGCATCTCTATTTCTTGCCCTTATTAACAGATACTGTCTTTTACCACATGATGTATTATAAATATGAGCAAGAAATTCTGAAGTCCAGAAAGGGATAAGCGCTATCCTCTGGGCCTTTCTTCCTTACTTGTCAATGAAATAAAAGTTTGTAGAGGAAGAGGTCTGTAATCATTCTATTGTCTTTATCTATCAGTCATCCACCCATGATTTATCAATTAATATTGTATCACCAATTATCTCTACCTAATGTATTTGGAGTAATAATAACAGACTAAACATAGAACTTAAAAGAACATTCCACATTCCATCCTCCCACCAAAGTGCTACTTTTTTCTTAAACTCTATTGCACAGCATAAGAATTCATTCTCTTCTTTAAGATTACATGGAAGAGCATCCTGAAATAGCTCATGTATTGTTTAAGGATTCTGATACAAACACATCTTTAAAAAGCATTTAAATTGGCAAAATATGTAACCTTGTAAATTAGTTACATTAGAGTTGTAATATACACATCATAAATAAGAATTAATGTCTTTATAATACACAAAGATGTTATACTGTTATACTTTGGTATAATTTAGATCCCAAAAGATTAATTTGCATAATAGACTATGACCACTTAAGAAAATGACAATACTGCCTAACCCAAAGCACTTTATCATAAAAGCAGACACATTCACATGGGAGCTAATTTTCTATTTGGCTTCTTTCTGTAAATCAATATCCAAAGAAGCCTAAAGTTTCTAAGCTAAAAACAGAATGAATTGCTTCAGAGAATGAGATTCCACACCTGACCAACATTCACCAGTTTCAAGACAGGAAAATCTTTATTATTTATTACAACAGCCAAAGACCATATTAAGGGCTTAATTGCATGTAGTGCTGTGTTAAATATTGTATGATAGGACTTGAACTTAAAAAAAAAATTGAAAATAAAACCCTGAATAATATGATCCAGGGTGTGCATCTAGCACATATATATAAACTTTCTTATTACCAGCAATTGGAAAAGATTTTCTTTCACACTAATTTTTTTTCAATTTTATCAGACAATCATAATTAACATTACATATAAATCCGCTATGTTTATGTACACATATCATACATACGTATATAAATCAAAGAGGTAATTGCAGTTCATGAAGAGGAAGTGAATTTCAAGTTTGGCTAAGTAGGGAGATGATTATAAATCTCTCAGGTTGTTGTAGTTTAAGCCAACTTTCTTTAATTTTGTCAGCTCTGGGGCAAGAAAACCCCTTACTGCCATTGTCTGACAGCCCTTTTTCTATTGAATGACTATTCAGTTTCTCCTCAGCTTTATTTTTTTTTGCAGACAGAAACATTGTTCTTTCAGTGTTTCTTTCAGGTGTAATATTCAGTTACAGAATCTCTGCAGCTCTTCTCTATCCCTCTACAATGCTCTTTAGTCTGTCAAACATATGCCAATAATGCTCTGACTGATTTTTCCCCGAGACAAAGCAATGGCTGGACTACTACCTCATGAAAAATTGTCTTTGATACGTGCAACGTCATGCTTGCACACTGTAGACATGGCTTCATTGCAGACTCAAAACAAGTTTGTCACC
The DNA here is from genome assembly GCF_009834535.1 of Camelus ferus. NCBI lineage: Eukaryota > Metazoa > Chordata > Mammalia > Artiodactyla > Camelidae > Camelus > Camelus ferus. Next base: position 51,937,457 of record NC_045709.1, read on the forward strand.
CATCCTGCCCTGCTTTCCTGTCCACCCCATACTTTGTCAAACCTTTGCCAGTATACTAAACTCGCACAATGTCTCTCTTCTCAAGTATGTTACATAGCAGTTATCCTACATAAACCTCTTTTGTTAATTCTTCAGTTTACTGGGTCACTGTATTCTACATTTATCTTCTGACATGCTGAGCATGCTCGTTAGGGGCAGTGCTCTTTGCAAAGTCACTCACCTGTGAATGTCCCCCAGACAGCTCCTGATTAAAACATGGATGAACACTAAGTACAGAACTGAGCACCATGTAATATCATTTCCTTGATGCCCCTCCATTTTATTATTAATTATTCATAGACATTTTATAGGGTAGGATCCTAAAGCTAGTTATGTATCTAGCAAATGATGGTGGTGTGTCTGTTTTGATATACTTACCCATCCCATGTGAGACCAAGTCAGTCTTTGCAGTTGTGAGGATTATGTCGCTGATTTCCCATAAATCTTTCCAGCCTGTCATTAAAGCAGGCTTCCTCTAACTGGCAAAAAAGACTTGTTGATAGGAAAAGGCAGAGCTTCAGTAGGGGAGGAGGCTGTTACTGATCTTCATTCCAAGGCAAGTTGGGCCCATCCATGCCTCCTACTGGCTTTCCCCCATGGGAGGGTGAGCTGCTTCTCTTACCCAGCCTATCCTGAGCCCATGATAGTCACTGGGCTAAGTTTTGCTAGCAGAGTGGATTATTTCTTACTAGCAAAGGCAGAAACTTAGACCCCATTCTCCTCCCTGGCACTCCCTGTGTTCACGTGGGAGCAGATCTAGTCAGGTTCTCACAGCAACTCCAGGTGGTCTTTTGTTTCCTCTCTTTTTCTTCCCCAGCCTTCACCTTCAACCTTCAGTCGTCAATCTTCTACCTTCAAAGAGGCCAGCAGAGCCATCTTTCCTTCTCTGAGCTTCTGGGCACACCTGAGGTCGCTGGTCCTAAGATTTGTATGAAAGGGGAAAATGGGCAGCTCTCCTTTGGACTCAAGTCAAAACTATATGCTCCAGGATACCTTACCAAAGAGACCCTGTGTTGAGGCACTGGGTGCTGGTTTCCATAATAATAAAGTGGCACTGTGGTTCCTATTTTTAAAAATTATTTCTTGTGTGTGTAGTATCCTAGGGACTGTCCACGGGAAAGAAAGGTCAAGGAAGATTACAAATACTGCAGGATCCCTAACTGTAAACAAACGTCACCTTAATGTTTGACATTGACACCCAAATAGGAGCTGAGTGGGTATTGTCATTGGGAAACAGTTTTCAGTTAAAGAGGTGGTGGGAGAAGTTTTATCTGGTATAGTCCATTTCGTTCATTTTAGCAAGAAAAACAATCTTTATTTTGCAGTTAAACAGGCTTTTCTAAGAGCTTGAAGTACCCAGTTGCTGAGTGAACAAGGGTCCAGTTCTTGTTAAGTATGAGAGTTTCTTGGGAAACAGTTTTTGTGGTGGTGGATTTTTTCCCAGGAATAATTTTTGAGTTTGGGGTATTTTTTTTTTTTTTTTGAAATTTTCTATTCAGGGACAGAGGAGCAGAAAACAGCCTACCCAGAAAGGCTTCATCAGATCTATGACAGTGTTTGGCTTGGCTATGGAGCCCAGCAGAAAAGGAGAAGGTACAAGGTGTGGATATGTTGGGGATGGGGCATTGGGAGTGGGCACTGCTACTCCTTTTCCCATTCCAGGCCTGCCTTTACCCACCTTCCCCTTCCTCTCTCTCTCTAGTTGATTTCATGATGTGTCACACTTCTGGTCCCTCTCCAATTGTCCTAAAGAATCCTCCTTTATCTCCCTTTTCTCCACTAACTCTATTGCTAAAATTTGGCCCTGACTGCCTTCTCACTCTAAAGTCTTTTCCCTGGAGAACTCATGTTCTCCCATCCAGAGTGAATCCATGTTTACAGATATCTTAACACTTGATTGTGTCTTTTTCAATTCTTTTCATCAAGGTCTTGTGCCTTTCAATGTACAGATCTTTCACCTTCTTGGTAAAATTTATTCTTAAGTACTTTATCATTTTTGATGTTACTGTGAATGGATAGTTTCCTTTATTTCTTTTTCAGATTGTTTTGCTGTTGGTATAGGAATGGAGCTAATTTCTGTAGGTTGATTTTGTATCCTGCAATTTTACTGAATTTGTTGATTAGTCTATAGTTTTTTTTATACTCTTTAGGATTTTCTACATATTGAGACCGTATTATCTGTTAACAAAGATACTTTAACTTTTTCTCTTCCAGTTTGGGTGTTTTTTATTTCTTTTTCTTGCCTGATTGCTCTAACTAGGATTTCCACTACCATGCTGAATAAGAGTGGTGAGAGTAGGCACCCTTGTCTTGTTCTTTATCTTAGAGGAAAATATTTCAGCTTTTCCCTGTTGAGTATGATGTTAGCTGTAGGTTTGTCATACATGGCCTTTATTGTGTTGAGTTATAGTCTTTCTATATCCACTTTGTTGAGCATTTTTTTCATGAAATGTTGTGGTATTTTGTCACATATTTTTTCTGCATTTATTGAGATGATCATATGCTATTTATCATTCAATTTACTATTGTGATATATTACATTTACTGATTTGTATATGTTGAACATCCTTGCATTCCAGGGATAAATCCCACTAGATTATGGTGTATAATTTTTTAATGTGCTGTTGAATTTGGTTTGCTAATATTTTGTTGACAGTTCTTGAATACATATTCTTTAAAGGTATTGATTTGTGTTTTGTCCTGTTTTTTGAAAGCTAGAGTTCTCACTGTGGGAGGAGAAAGATAAATACATTGAAAGAGGAAAGTTGAGTAAGAATTTTGTGGTGTTAGATTAAAATTACAATGATCAATATGAACTCATGGTTATATGTATGTATATGTGATATATATGTATATGTATATAAGCAATTGCATATATAAATAATACATTTATATATTAATACAGACGTAATTTGTTTTCCTTACTACATCAGCTGAAAAGGCCTGAAAGCAAGGACACTCCAGTAAAAATAAACATCCCTAGCATCTAGGCCTTTGTTTCTAAATGCCAGGTCCCCCTAGCCATAGCTTATTTTGGGACTGGAGCAGGGAAGGGAAAAGAAGAGCCTAGAAAATCTTATTGTGCTAGAAAGTAAGGAAGTGCATTAAAAATGATGCAATTGTTTCAAAGGAAATAAGGAGCCAGCTTAAAAGGGCTATCACTGGTCAATTAAAGGACAATTGTTAAAATAACATTTTAAATTAAACTAATTTCTTGAGAGATTTATGAGAATGAAAACATTAGAAAATTAAGAACAAAGATTGCATGTAGCAGTCAGGGATCATTTGTACTAGACAGAACTGTTTTTTCAGAAACCAAAAGTTCATTTCAAGTATCATAGGAAAATCACTCTCTAACCCTAGAGACAAACAACCTTAGTTCACCTCTTGAAACGTGACCCAGGCTAGTGAAGGCCTGGTCATCAACTTCAAGATGGCACTACACCCCTTCCTCCACCCAGCCTTCATACATTGTGATTTATCAACAATCCTTGGTGGGACTCCAATCTTTTAACCTCTGTTTCTGTGCTCCTGCTTCCTCTGGTGTTGAAATTTCTCCCTGCTTCTTATTTATCTCTGAAGGATCAGTTTGAAAACAACCTCCTCCACTCTACCCACTCTATTCAAATTTCTGTAATGACATCTTCCTGCATGCGCCTACACAACTGTGCGCATACCTCTGTTCTATTTAAGCCATGTGTGTTCTTGTCATAGAGATACACTCCAGCAGCTTCTAAGCCATTTGAGGAGAGGGACTGTGCCTTACCCATATTTATATACACAAACTACCTTCTGCCCCTACCATTGCCTTTAGCAGCTAGTTTATTGCTTTGCATACAGTGAATCTACCACAAATGCTGTTGATTAAACCTGAATAACTTATGAACAAGTAGTTAGATAGAGATTGGAAACTATTCCTGGTATGTGCACATTTAAGCCAAACTCAAGATGAAATGAGTAATTTTAACAGAGATTAATGTAAAATACAAAAGAGAGGGAACAGAAGAACATTTGCTGGGTGTATATATCGTGCCAAGTACTTTCATGAGAATTTCCTTAATAGATCAGAGTTGCTAGGACAGGCTAAGTGATAACTCAATGAACTGCAGGTGTCATGGTGGGTTGTGAGCCAGCTTGACCTGAAGGCCCAGGTTCTTTCACTATCCTAGGCTGTCTGCACAGCAGCTCATTTAGAAAAGATCTTAGGGGTATATTAGACTGAAACTTAAGAGTAGGAATTAATGATATAAATTAATTTAGGTTTATTAATAACAATGTAAAATCCAAATCGAAGGAGGAGTGAGGGCTGCTTGGTGCTAGTTGGACTATGTTTCGAGCACTGTACCCATGCTGTGGTCTAACTACTTGCCAAATGAAATATGTCTGAAGGAGTGTATCTGGAAAGGGATGGATCTCAAAATGATAATTTATAAGGAATGGTTAAAAGTTAGAAAATATTCCTTAGAGGATTAGGATAAGAGTGTACCAAAGAAACAAAAACCAGAATTGAGACAAAGAAGAATTACAGAGAGGCTCAGCATTCAGACCACTTTTCCATCTAATATTTAGATTTCTTTTTTCTAACTAAATTTTCTAACATAGTTTAAAAACAGAAGGGGTGGCAATCTGTAATGTGCATGGAAGGTGAGACTCCTGAATCAAGAAGGAATACAAGGTATGACTTCCTAGGAAAAATGACTATATTATGAAAGTTATGAAAAGATTAACTTAGAGTGTGTGTGTGTGTGTGTGTATGTGTGTGTGTGTGTGTGTATATATATATAACTACCACTGATTGTACCCCTACCCCTGATGCCTCAACATTATGTAAAACCTGAAGAAATTAACTTTCTACCATTTAGTGAAATGGTAACTCAAAATAGAAATTAAATTATTATCATAAAATTATGATATCACATTTTAGGCACACCTGAGGTTGTGAACTGAGATTTATGCTGTATCTAGTTTATTCATACAATAAATTAACTATTATAAAAATCCATTTTTAGAAGTGTTGTCATACATGACAACTGAACACTTCTAGCAAATCATAAAACTTACATTGGCTATTCCTTTCTCTAAAGTGAGGAATTACCCAGCATTTGGCATAGCACCAGAGATAGTCCTAATATTTTTAGTATGATAACATAGTACACCAACAGTGATAATTATTGCTTCCTGTATGTCTTCAGAAATTGCTTAAATAAAAAGTTTCATTTCCTTACCCTCTTTTGAAAATCTCCTTTCCTTTCTTTCCAGTTCTTTCATCACCATTACTTATCTCTGTTCCCTGTAGGTACAAACACCCTTAGGTTCAGCCCACAAGAAAACTGCAGAAGAAAATCCAATCATTACATGGATTCTTTTGCTGCTGTGATATTTTAATGCATCCAATGTGTCTAGGTACCATTAGAGGATTTCCATTTCAACGGTCATTCAGTGCCATCCTTATCAAATCTTAAGAGCTCCTGATACTGCATATTGGACACATGAGCCCAGAATTACACCATTCAGCCTTGGCATTTTGCACCCACTCATAGTCAGTGGTAGTTTTGATGGACCTGGATCTGTGTTTTATATCTTATGTAAGTTTTCATATTACTTTATTAAAATAATGGGCAGGTTGATAGAATAATTAGACTGCTGTTAACATTCTGGTATATATAATAGTAGTTTAAAATGTTATAATCCTTAAGCTAAAGGACTATTTAGACTAGTAAGTTGTTTTTTTTTAACAGAGAGAGCACGCTATTGTAATAATTTGTTAATTTGTGACCTTTATACAGAGAAGTAACTATTTTTCTTAAGTTTTTAATGAGTATTGTCTATGAGGAAAGTGATGTGTTTCCATGGTATTTTCCTCTAAAATGTTTATGAAGATAAAAGCAGAAGAAGAAAGCTTGACAGAGCTATTCAAAGCAACCAAAGGGAGTTAATTGCAGGGGAATGTGTCACTCATTTATTCAAAAGCTCTGGCAATAGGTGATGATTACTAAGATATTCTGTTACACCCAGAAGGGCGGGTAAAGACTGAAGTTCAAACTCAACCTGAAACGTGGGTTAGAACACTATCCTTCTCCGGCTTCAGGCAACTCAGATGCACAAGGGGCAAGCCATAATGAATAAGCAATGACAGTTTTTTAAGTGGATATAAAATAAACCATTTTAAGGAATACCTGTTCCAGGTCCCTGGAGGTGAGGGTACAAGTGGAAAACTGATAGGTTGTAGGATAAATTCTGAGACATCTTTTAAGTCAGAGAAACCATTATGTCATTTGTAAACTTACCTGATAAACATTTATATGGCTATGAAGAAAAAATACATAAATTTACTTTCTGCCACAGGAACCATAGATTGAATAGGTTATGTCCAGTGGAATTTATTCATTAGACTGATGGGAAAAGTCAGAAGCATCTCAATGTTAACATGATCAAAGCTATCCAATTTATTTTCCTTCCTGAAAAATTTTTTGTCACCGTAAGTGATATAGTAAATAGTAAAGTTGAGAATCCCTTTCTTCTTCTGTGCTACCTTATACTCTTAACTTTAAAGAGAACCTGTCACAATATGTGGTGTTTGTTTGTTTGCTTGTTTATTTATTTATTTATTTTGCTTTTACAAGCTTGCCTTTTCCACTAACTCTGAATGCCAAAAGTGTAAGGACACATTTTACGCAATGTTATATAACTGGCACCCAATATAGTTCTAGTATATTGCAGATATTAGAAAGGTAATTGTGTGCAATTGATTTAACTTGAATATTTAATTCTTACTCTTTCTTCCAAATGTTTGTATCCTTTTGCTATGTGATGATTCTGAAATGCCTTTTGACACTTCCTGTCCGTAATTAAAGACAGCTCTCTCCTTTCTTTTCATTCTTGTGAAGAAATCTTGCATAATATCTTTGTCAACGAGTCACCAGTTTAAACATTCCCATCAGAAAAGAAGTTGCTTAAATTAAATAAATTGTTGTCCTATCCCATTCTTCTTCCCCTACTGGAATATCTGAAATATTCAACAGTGATTTTAACAGAATTTTCTGAACAGAAATGACAGGGTCAAAAGAAAACATACCAACAATCATTGGTCGTTTCATGCGGAAGCTAACATTTTCTGTGCTCATCAAGTTTCAATCTACACAAATTCTTCCCTCCAACCACCTTGATGGGGGGGGGGAGGGGAGAAGAATTGGGTCATCTTTCCCAGAGCTCAAGCTGTGGGCCTTCCCCCAGGCTTCTTCAGACTGAAAATGGAGAGGTTCTCCTATCTGTGACACATTTCTGCTTGCTCCCTGGTTTATTTTTATACCTTTCCCTCATACCTCATACCCCTATTAATGGAGAAGAGAAAAAAAAAATGATGGTTTCCTTGCTCCCTTTGGTATTAATTTTTCTCTTCTGCCCTAATAGCCACATTGTTCATCTTTTCTATGATCATTTTGGCCACCTTCTGTGTCTCAGGCTTTACTTTGATGTCCGGGGCCTCTGCCAATCATCTTGGGTCTTCTCGTCCTGGTCGTTCCTGGATCAGCTACCCACTCCCTTCTCTCCCCACAACCTGCCCTATGTCCATGGAGTCCACCTTGCTCCTACATCTCTACCCTTGACTAAATGGAGGCAGAAGCCCTGTGTAGGTGCTAAACTCTCAGAGACCTGCCAGTGACTGTCTTCTCTTTTTTTTCTGGTCTTGAGTACTTGCCTCCTTTAACCAGTCGAAATTCTTCTTCTTCTCTGGGCCTCTTCTCTGCCCTTGTCTGGGCAGCTCCATCTCAGCCATCGAAAACGGGGTCAGGTTCATGGTTCTGTTCTTACTCCTGCTAACTAAAGTTTTCCACAGACCCTTTTTGACAATATCTTCAATAAGCATAGTGCAGTGGAAGCCAAACCAGCCTTTTTGCTCTATGGTCCCAATTCTGAAATTACATATCTGCTCAATACCATGTCTAAATTCTTTCCTCTTCTTCAACATTTGCTTGTATTATCTCCCATCTGTAAAACTTACCATGATTCATTAAAAGTAGTATGATAAATCCTAAAGTCAGCTAAGGAAGATACAATTTGGAAGAAGATGGGGGTCTACTGGTGGGTGGAAGGGAAAATAAATAAGGAAGGAGATAGGGAAAAGGCAGATGAGAGGGGCCAGCTGGTCTCTGATGGTCTGTGGAGGAGTGCACTGGCTGCCCTCATTCTGAAAGGACCATAGTGATGGTCAGGCTCCCTGTTGGCCTCTCCCACTTGGACTTTGTAGTTGAGTTTCTGAGAAAAGGCAGAGACATGACTGACTGTGCTTCAGAAGTTGCCCAGATCACTGCAATCAGCAGTTTGGGGCCAGCTGCCAGGGACCAGGAGCAGCTGCTTCCATTAAGGCCACTGACAAAGGGACAGCCAGCCTGTGAGAATTACTTTGCTTCCAGTGGAGCTGATAGTGCCCACAGAGATAGTGGCTGGCATGGACCTGAACTCAGCCGTGGCGGGTTTCCAAGCTCCATTCGTGGGGAAACAGCCTGATTTTGGCCACTGTGCCTGTTTCACATTACCCTCCTGATTTATCATCCCCCCTCCCCAGTCCCTGCCAAGGCTTCTACAGACAACACTCCAGACTCTGAAAATCCCCAGAGGGTAGGTTTTCCAAGGATAGAGGTCTAGGCTGCCCTCCCACAGCCCTTCTGTCTCATTTTTATCATCAGAAAATAGAAAATCAGGAGAGGAGACAAAAATGCGAGCCTGTTGGCTGTCTGATTTATTTCACCACCTGAGTATTCATTTTTTAAAAGTTTAAACATTTTCCCTCTAATTTCAAGGCTAATACCTGTGGAAGGCAGAAGAAAAGTTTCCAAATGCTGAAAAAAGTAGAGAAAAAATTGTCAAGTGTGATTTCATGCCAGTCTTTACATGGAATGTAAAATATGTTTACTTAACCTACAAGAAAACAGATAATACAAACATAAAACATGTTATTTAATATGTTATGTAGATAATTTGCCACATAATTCATAATATATTACAATTTAATATGTAACATTCAACATAAAAACTTATAATATGCAATATATACTAGATAATATTACCTTAATTCTAAGATATATATTTAACCTCAATTTAAAATTGTCTTAAATTAGAATAACTCTTATAATCAATATTTAGAATAAATTGAGGATGTAACTTGGGTAAGAGGAAAATATGAGCTCCATGGGTCTATTAGAGTTTTTACAAAAATACCACATCAATAAATAAAGTTTTTGTAGCCTTAACAATGTATCAGTGATGGTTCCATGCCAATACATATCTTTCTACCTCATGAATTTTTATAGTTGCCTCATAATTCATTATATGGATTTATTATGGTTTACTTAACCTACCTCTGCTTAAGAGCATTCTAACTTTCATCAGACCATATGACTTTAGACCTTTAGAGAGACTAAAGAGACAGGCAATCTGCTTACCTTTGCAGCCCAGGGAATCTGAACTGGCCCCTCAGAGGACATTACCTCCGAGAGAAGGCACTTGTGCATGGGCAGTTTCCATAGTAACAGACATATGGAGAAGGACGGGCCACCAACCCACGTCCACATATTTCATTTTTCAGGAGATTTGTATGACTACACCCATTTGGGGGAGAAGAGATTCAACTCTGTTAGCCAACACTCGTTGCCCTTCTCAGCTGAAACTTTGGAGGACGCTGCACTGTTTTTACTAAAAGAGGTATGTCCCCTGTGGCATTCAGAAATTTCTATTTGATATGCTCTACAGCAGGCTTGGGGTGGCCGAGGGTCCCAAATGACTCAAACACCAGACACCATTACAGAGTAGCATAAAGAACCAAGGGAAATACGAGGAAAGAGAGAGAAAAAAGTAAAAAGAAAACAAATGGCAGCGTTATCTAGGTAAGTTCATGAAATCAGAGCAACATGTCTTTTATCAGAGTTGACATGCTTTGTTTTGTTGTACTGGAGGAGAGGAGTAACTTTTCTAACAAAAATTGTTAATATTTAATTCATCATTTTCTAACTTTTCTGAATGTCTGGCAAGTGCATGGTAATACCTAGTCCCTTCCCAAATTGTTGCTGTTGGGCAGGGGCTGGAAAGATGGGGGGAAAAGAAGAGGAGTTTATGTTTACACCTTTTATATTTGAAGAATCAATGCTGCATATCAGTTAAAAGTTTTCTCCCATCTGCAACATCAGTTTGCTAGATTATTAATTCTTCTTGAATGGAGGAATTGTGAAAGGTACTTGACTTTCCTCATCCTTAACAAGGCAATTAATATCTTTACAAAAGTAAGAAAGTATGTCTGATAATTAGCTTTTATAACTTTTTTTAAGCTTGCTTGACACTGGCAGCAGACTAAATAAAATGTGCCATAGATGTTTGAAACTGGTCTATCTCAAGGGCATGGGATGGTGTGATTTAGTAATTGACAACTAGAGCATGAGCAATAGTTTGCTTCCAAGATTAATGTTGCCAAAAAACCCAGAGTTAATGCTTTCCAACATGAGATTATAAATTGTGTAGCTTGAGATAAACACAGAACTCATGTAAGTTTCAATATTAGGTGTTCTCTGCCCAAAGTCTATTCTACCAAGTTTATCTAGAAATTTTATTTACTTATGACTATATTAAATCAGCATTCATCACAGTCTAATTCACTTGGATTATTAATTATGGCTACCAAATATTCATGAAATAATGATGTAATACTGAAATTGAGAAACTAACTATATAGTCAATAAGTAGCATTTACCAGTATTGAAATGCCTCCTTAATTAATAAATAGATAACTTTAATGATTATAAATCTATTAGAAATGAGTAACTATATTATGAAATAATAATAATAATATTTTGAATTAGAATATATTGGCATTTATGCTTCTTACTAGGGAATTTGAGAGACTTAAATTCTATTCTTCCCTTCTGTGTTTTAGTCACTGACAATCACATTAACAATGAGGAGCAAAGCAGACATGGGCATCATTAATTAAGACAATTATAATGAACGATGTTACTGTGCAATTGAATATTCATACCATGATGGAGCATATAGTATTTTGATTATTAAAACTCTCCTATCATAACAAGAAATATCCCTATATAATATTACAATATGTATTATTTGATCATGACTATTAGCTCAGCCAGCTTAATAAGTCATCCTCAGATGTCCTGTAATCTGTGATCTTACTAGATTTTTCTTTTGATTCCCTTTTTTTTCTCTCTCTCTCCTTAATGCCACAAACGGCTCTTTTCAATTTTGTGAGAACTATGAGATTTGAATTCCCAGAGGGACTGATATATTTTTCTAGTCCAACTCCCTTACTAAAGAAATGAGGAAATTGAGACCAGAGAAGCGAAGAGACTTTGCTGGAACCACATGGCTAATTAGTGGTGAAATATGGGCTGGAATTCATGTTCTCAACTCCCAGCTCAGTGTTCTTTACATATTCAATTTTGTTTAGGTTTCTAAAAAAGTAAATAACCTTTTCACTCTGAAATGATGCTTATATCAAAGTCATCATATCCATGAATATTTACTTTTGAAGTATTGGTGCAAAATAAAATTCATCCTTCTTTATCATCTTTCCTTTAATCTCCAGATCACTAAGTTGTGTTCTGACATTTGTTACATAGTCACACATATTTGGCTGAGTTTAGGTGCTAACTGATTAAGGAATGAGGAAGGATCTGTGTATTTAACATGAGGACTAGGTGGGAGACTAAATCTCCATGGATACCAATGAGACACAATTAGGACAAGATCTGTGCCCCTGGTGCCATGACACAGGGAAAGTGGAAAACTATGACCTCACTGAGAATACACTGAATTAATTTAGGAAAATAAGAATTGATTTGTTACCTAGAATTGATTAAATCTGGCGATAGATTAAAGTAGGGCTCAAGATATGAATTAATTTGGATACAGAAAAATTAAGAAAGTTACATCTTACACTTCTGAGCTTTGTAATCATGGTGTTTGTTTTCATGTCTACTATACTTCTATTTTTCTGTATTGTCATGATGTTCTTACATGTTTGTCTCCTTTACTAGGCTATAAACACCCACGTACTAAGGAGAATAGTTTTAGTCATTTTTGTATTCCCAACCCCTTGCTACATTGAAGATGACGAGGAATTCTCTGTTAGACTGACTGTAAAAGTAGCCCCAGTGACTCCTCACCCTGTGGCCATCTCCCTCCTCTGTAACTTTACAGGTCTTCCCGTTAAGACGTACAGTCTATTCTTCCACCTTTTGAACCTGGGCTGCACTTTTCACTTGCTTTTGCCCAGTAGAATGGGATAAAAGTGACAACATTCTAGTTCTAACCCTTGGCCTTCTGCACCTCTGCTCACTCCCTGGGAGCCCTGCCACCACTCTGTCAACTAGACTGGCTAATCTGCTGGATGCAACGTGGAGGAGAATTCCGTTGTCCCCGCTGACACTAACTGAAGCCAGCCTATATCCAGTCAATATCCAAACACGGACGGGAATCCAACTGCAATCGGCGGAGCCATCTGCCCAGTTCAAAGCCTTCTACAGATTTCCTAGTAGGCTCAGTTGAGACCAGTGGAACCACCCAACTGATCCAGAAACTCATGAGCAGGAATGCATGCTTATTGTGTTAAGCCACTTAGTTTGGAGGAGTTTTCTTGAACAGCAAAATTATGGCAATAGATAACTGATATACTTTCTGAAACAAATTGATTAATTGTTCAGAAATAATCAAGTCAGTAATGACTTAGGTGATAAGAAGGTAGTGAAACACTCAGTATTTAAGGCTCAAGGCTTTTTGGTTTTTATGACCCTTCCTTCTTTTTACCCTAATGCCTCATTAGCATTAGTGTACCAAAGAGCAATGGGCCTGAAAGGGCTGTTATCCATGCCCTTCCTTCTTTCTAGATGTATGACCTTAGACAAGTCACTTAATCATGGCTTCAGTGTCCTCTTTTATAGAAGAGAGAGAATGATCCTACCTTGTCAACCTTGCAGGATTATTGTATTGAATGAGAAAATATTTGGGGCGGTGTTTTGAAAGCTCTTGCACGCACTCCACACGCTGAATAGAGAAACCCAGCTGCTAGCCTTTTTGGTGAAGGGTGAGAGGAGGCTGAGAGAATAACAGAGCAGTGGGAGAAACACAGGACGATTGATAATCCTGGAGACACCTAGGGTCAAATGGTAACTGTGAAACTATGTACATGCCTCACTCTCTACTGGTGTTATCAAGTTTGGTGATGGATTTCTTTTCTTGACAAATTGCCATTGCACATTACTTCCTAGATGATATTTCCACAAATGGAAAATCGTTCTCCATTGCCTGAATGACACTAAAGAAAGTTATTATTTCACATCTGATTCCATCGAGCTTGCATTTAGATTTACCAGCAAGAGGGTTAATAAAAACAGAACTGGAGCGAATAGCAATTGAAAAATGTCACTTCTCTATCTGGCTACAATGTGTCACCTTATAGGTAGCATCCTCTGAATGATAAAATATAATTTACTGCAGCAAAAAGTAAATCTGAATCCCATTTATACATTCCCCATAACATGAGGCCTGTTTAAGAAGATTTTCTATTGGCTTTGAAAAAGAGAAGAAGTGATGAGTGAGAGAAAATTTTAAAAATGAACATATGTTTGAAGATAACTCTTTGATATTTATGTGAAAGTAACTAGTAATATAGTTATAATCACCTTATCTGTTGATTTATAAAGTGACTTATCTATAAACATATTTAAATTAGTTTTCAATGTGTTTGAAGAAAACTGTTGGGCTATTAATATATGACCATAAGTTTCCTCAGCTGGTTTATAGTTAGATGCCTCTGCTCTCTGATTACTGAGTAGGGACAAAAGAAGTTTAATAGCAGTTATTTCCTCTCCATAATATTTTTTAACATTTTTTATTGGTTTATAATCATTTTACAATGTTGTGTCAAATTCCAGTGTAGAGCACAATTTTTCAATTATACATGAACATATATATATTCATTGTCACATTCCTTTCTCTGTGAGCTACCATAAGATCTTGTATATATTTCCCTGTGCTATACAGTATAATCTTGTTTATCTATTCTACAAATTTGAAATCCCAGTCTATCTTTTCCCACCCTTCACCCCCTTGGCAACCACAAGTTTATATTCTATGTCTATGAGTATATTTCTGTTCTATATTTATGCTTTGTTTGTTTTTGTTTTGTTTTTTGTTTTTTTAGATTCCACATATGAGTGATCTCATATGGTATTTTTCTTTCTCTTTCTGGCTTACTTCACTTAGAATGACATTCTCCAGGAGCATCCATGTTGCTGTAAATGGCGTTATGTTGTCGGTTTTTATGGCTCATGAGTAGTATTCCATTGTATAAATATACCACCTCTTCTTTACCCAGTCATCTGTTGATGGACATTTAGGCTGTTTCCATGTCTTGGCTATTGTAAATAATGCTGCTATGAACACTGGGGTGCAGGATGTCATCCTGAAGTAGGGTTCCTTCTGGATATATGCCCAGAAGTGGGATTCCTGGGTCATATGGTAAGTCTATTCCTAGTCTTTTGAGGAATCTCCATACTGTTTTCCACAGTGGCTGCACCAAACTGCATTCCCACCAGCAGTGTAGGAGGGTTCCCTTTTCTCCACAGCCTCTCCAGCATTTGTCATTTGTGGACTTTTGAATGATGGCCATTCTGACTGGTGTGAGGTGATACCTCATTGTAGTTTTGATTTGCATTTCTCTGATAATTAGTGATCTTGAGCATTTTTTCATGTGCTTTTTGATCATTTGTATGTCTTCCTTGGAGAATTGCTTGTTTAGGTCTTCTGCCCATTTTTGGATTGGGTTGTTTATTTTCTTCTTATTGAGTCGTATGAGCTGCTTATATATTCTGGAGATCAAGCCTTTGTCGGTTTCACTTGCAAAAATTTTCTCCCATTCCGTAGGTTTTCTTCTTGTTTTATTTCTAGTTTCCTTTGCTGTGCAGAAGCTTGTAAGTTTCATTAGGTCCCATTTGTTTATTCTTGCTTTTATTTCTTCTAGGAGAAAATTTATGAGATGTATGTCAGACAATGTTTTGCCTATATTTTCCTCTAGGAGGTTTATTGTATCTTGTCTTATGTTTAAGTCTTTGATCCATTTTGAGTTAATTTTTGTTTACAGTGTAAGGGAGTGTTCTAGCTTCATTGTTTTACATGCTGCTGTCCAGTTTTCCCAACACCATTTGCTGAAGAGACTGTCTTTATCCCATTGTATATTCTTGCCTCCTTTGTCGAAGATGAGTTGACCAAAAATTTGTGGGTTCATTTCTGGGCTCTCTATTCTGTTCCATTGGTCTATATGTCTGTTTTGGTACCAATACCATGCTGTCTTGATGACTGTAGCTCTATAGTATTGTCTGAAGTCTGGGAGAGTTATTCCTCCAGCCTCTTTCTTTCTCTTCAGTAATGCTTTGGCAATTCTAGGTCTTTGATGGCTCCATATGAATTTTATTATGATTTGTTCTAGTTCTGTGAATTATGTCCTGGGTAATTTGATAGGGATTGCATTAAATCTGTAGATTGCCTTGGGTAGTGTGACCATTTTAACAATATTGATTTTTCCAATCCAAGAGAATGGGATATCTTTCCATTTTTTAAAGTCTTCTTTAATTTCCTTCATCAGTGGTTTATAGTTTTCTGTGTATAATTCTTTCACCTCCTTGGTTAGATTTATTCCCAGATATTTTATTACTTGGGGTGCTATTTTAAAGGGGATTGTTTCTTTACTTTCTTTTTCTGTTGATTCATCGTTAGTGTAAAGAAATGCAACTGATTTTTGAACAGTTAATCTTGTAACCTGCTACCTTGCTGAATTCTTCAATCAGCTCTAGTATTTTTTGTGTGGACCTCTTAGGGTTTTCTACATATAGTAAAATGCTGTCAGCATACAGTAACACTTTTACCTCTTCTTTTCCAATTTGGATCCCTTTTATTTCTCTCTCTTTCCTGACTGCTGTGGCTAGGACTTCCAAGACTATGTTGAATAGGAGTGGTGATAGTGGGCATCCTTGTCATGTCCCAGATTTTAGTGGGAAGCTTTTGAGTTTTCACTGTGGAGTACTATGCTGGCTGTAGGTTTGTCATATATAGCTTTTATGATGTTGAGATATGTTCCCTCTATACCTACTTTGACGAGAGTTTTTTTTTTTTTAACATTTTTTATTGATTTATAATCATTTTACAATGTTGTGTCAAATTCCAGTGTTCAGCACAATTTTTCAGTCATTCATGGACATATACACACTCATTGTCACATTTTTTTCTCTCTGAGTTATCATAACATTTTGTGTATATTTCCCTGTGCTATACAGTGTAATCTTGTTTATCTATTCTACAATTTTGAAATCCCAGGCTATCCCTTCCCACCCTCCACGCCCCAGTAACCACAAGTCTGTATTCTCTGTCTGTGAGTCTATTTCTGTCCTGTATTTATGCTTTGTTTTTGTTTGTTTGTTTGTTTTTGTTTTTGTTTTTTAGATTCCACATATGAGCGATCTCATATGGTATTTTTCTTTCTCTTTCTGGCTTACTTCACTTAGAATGACATTCTCCAGGAGCATCCATGTTGCTGCAAATGGCATTATGTTGTCGGTTTTTATGGCTGAGAAGTATTCCATTGTATAAATATACCACCTCTTCTTTATCCAGTCACCTGTTGATGGACATTTAGGCTGTTTCCATGTTTTGGCTATTGTAAATAGTGCTGCTATGAACATTGGGGTGCAGGTGTCATCCTGAAGTAGATTTCCTTCTGGATACAAGCCCAGGAGTGGGATTCCTGGGTCATATGGTAAGTCTATTCCTAGTCTTTTGAGAAATCTCCACACTGTTTTCCATAGTGGCTGCACCAAACTGCATTCCCACCAGCAGTGTAGGACGGTTCCCCACGAGAGTTTTCATCATAAATTGGTGTTGAATTTTATCAGATGGATTTTTCTGCATCTATTGAGATGATCAGTGTGGTTTTTGTCCTTTCTCTTGTTGATGTGATGTATTACATTGATTGATTTGTGTATGTTGAACCACCCTTGTGTCCCTGGGATGAACCCCACTTCGTCATGATGTATAATCTTTTTTATGTGTTGTTGGATTCTATTTGCTAATATTTTGGTGAGGATTTTGGCATCTATGTTCATCAGTGATATTGGCCTATAATTCTCTTTTTTGGTGGTATCTTTGCCTGGTTTTGGTATCAGGGTGATGGTGGCTTCATAGAATGAGTTTGGGAGTATTGCCTCCTTTTCAGTCATCTGGAAGAGTTTGAGAAGGACTGGTATGAGTTCTTCTTTGTATGTTTGGTAGAATTCCCCAGTGAAGTCGTCCGGTCCTGGACTTTTATTTGTAGGGAGGTTTTTAATTGCTATTGCTATTTCATTTCTAGTGGTCACTTTGTTCAAGTGGTTAGTTTCTTTTGATTCAGTCTTGGTGGACAGTATGTTTCCAGAAACCTGTCCATCTCCTCTAGGTTATCCAGTTTGGTTCCATATGGTTTTTCATAATATTCTCGTATGATAGTCTGTATTTCTATTTTATTTGTTGTAATTTCTCCATTTTCCTTTCTTATTTTGCTAATTTGTACTCTATCTTTTTTCTTCTTTGTGAGCTTGGCCAGAGGTTTGTCGATTTTATTTACTTTTTCAGAAGATCAGCTTTTGGTTTGGTTGATTTTTTCTATGGTCTTGTTAATCTCTATTGTATTTATTTCCTCCCTAATCTTTATAATTTCCTTCCTTCTGCTGCCTTTTGGGGCTTTTTGTTCTTCTTTTTCTAATTGATTCAGCTGGTGGGTTAAATTGTTTATTTGAGATGGTTCTTCTTTTTTGAGGAAGGCCTGTATCGCTATAAACTTCCCTCTTAGCACTGCCTTTGCTGTGTCCCATAGATTTTGAGTGGTTGTGCTTTCATTGTCATTTGTCTCAAGGTATTTTTTAATTTCAGCTTTTATTTCCTCATTGACCTATTGTTTTTTTTAATAACATATTGTTTAATCTCCATGCTTTCCTTTTTTTCTCTTCTTCTTTTCTTTTTTTCTTTTTCTCTTTTGTTTCTCTGTTGTTGATTTCTAGTGTCATGGCATTGTGGTCAGTAAAGATGCTTGAGATAATTTCTATCTTCTTAAAATTGTTGAGGTTTCTTTTGTGCCCAAGTACATGGTCAATCCTGGAAAATGTTCCATGTGCACTTGAACAGAATGTATATCCTATTTTTGGGGGGTGTAATGCTCTGAAAATATCCACCAAATCTAATATTTCTATTGTATTATTTAATTTCTCTGTTGCCTTATTTATTTTCTGTCTGGAAGATCTGTCTAGTGATGTTAATGCGGTATTAAAATCTCCAACTATGATTGTATTCCCATCAATATCCCCCTTTATCTCTGTTAATAATTGTTCTATGTACTTAGGTGCTCCTATGTTGGGTGCATATATATTAACTGAGTGTAATATCCTCATCTTGTATCACTCCTTTAATCATTATAAAATGTCCTTCTTTATCTTTCTTTATGGCCTTTGTTTTAAAGTCTATTTTGTCTGAAATCAGTACTGCAACACCTGCTTTTTTGGCTTTTCCATTTGCGTGGAACATACTTTTCCATCGTTTCACTCTCAATCTATATGTGTCCTTCTCCCTAAGGTGGGTCTCTTGTATGCAGCATATTGAAGGTTCTTGCTTTATTATCCAGTCTGCCACTCTGTGTCTTTTGACTGGAGCATTTAGTCCATTAACATTTACAGTAATTAATGATAGATGTGTGTTTATTGCCATTTTGAACTTATCTTTGCAGTTGAATTTTTATTTCCTCTTTGTTCCTTTATTCTTCCTTTTGTGATTTGGTAATTTTCCTTTGTGTTATCATGGATTTTATTTAATTTTTGTGACTCCCTTGTAAGTTTTTGGCTTGTGGTTACCCTTTTCCGTAGATCTATTAGCCCATTACTATAACTGTTTTTATTAAACTGATAGTAACATGATCTCAAACCCATCCTACTGAGAGCAAAAAATTTAAAAAAGAAAAAAAAGTTCTGTATTTCCCTGCCTCCCTCCCCCACTCTCAATGATTTGTATGTCTTCTTTTATAATTTCGTTTTTATTCTATTTGTAATTCATGAGTTATCACCTTTCCAGTTGTGAGTTTCTCATTTCTGTAGCATCCTGCTGCTTTTCTATTTAGAGTAGACCTTTCAGGATTTCTTTTAGCATGGGTTTAGTGTTACTAAATTCCTGCAGCTTTTTCTTGTCTGTGAAATTCTTTATGTCTCCTTCTATCCTAAAGGATAGCCTTGCTGGATAAAGTATCCTAGGCTGCATCCTTTTTTTTCATTCAGGACTTTGAATATGTCTTGCCACTCCCTTCTGGCCTGTAGTGTTTGTGTAGAGAAATCAGCTGAGAGCCTTATGGGGCTTCCCTTGTAACTTACTCTTTGCTTTTCTCTTGCTGCCTTTAGAATCCTTTCTTTATCCTTGACTCTGGCCATCTTGATTATGATATGTCTTGGTGTGGGTCTATTTGGGTTCTTCCTGTTTGGGACCCTCTGAGCTTCCTGTACTTGGATATCTGATTCCTTCTTTAAGTTTGGGAACTTTTCAGTCATGATTTCTTCAAAAACCTTTTCAATCCCCTTTGATCTTTCTTCCCCTTCTTGGACCCCTATTATGCGAACATTGGCATGCTTTATATTATCCCATAGGTCCCTTATGCTATTTTCATTTGTTTTTATTTTTTTATCCTGTAGGTGTTCTGATTGGGTGCTTTCATTTGTCCTGTCTTCTAGGTCACTGATTCGTTCCTCTGCATTATCTAGTCTGCTTTGCACAGCTTTTAGATCATTCCTCATCTCAGTCAATGAGTTTACCCATTTTACTTGGCTCTTCTTTATAGCTTCAATTTCATTTTTGACATAGTTTATATCTCTAAGCACTATCTCTTTTAGTTCCTTCAGCACTTTGATCACTCCTTTTTTGAAATCTTGATCTAGTAGGCTATCGATGTCTATTTCATTGATCGTTCTTTCAGGGGATTTCTCTTGTTCTTTTAATTGGGAATGGTTTCTCTGCTTCATCTTGCTCATACCTCTCTGGCACTGTGGTTTATGGAATATGAGTTATCTATTGTGGTCCTTGAGGAGTTTATCTATCTAATGCCTATGTAGGAATAAGACTTAGGAAAAAAAACAAAAAGAGAGAGAGAGAAAGAATTTTAAAAGAAGGGAGAAAAAAAGGTTTGAAAACAGTGTATAATGAATAATAGAAGAGCAAGTTGAATCTGAATAGCAATCGGGTTGAGACGTCCTTTTAAAACCTTTTAAAAAAGGAGAAAAGATGAAAAGATGTATTTGAAACCTGTGTATAATCAATAACAGGACGTCAAAACTCAAGAGAAATAAAAATGAATTAAGAAGTAAAAATTAAGAGGGTAATAGAAAATAGAACAGGTAAAAACAGATTTAAAAAAAGAAAAAAGGAGGGGAGGCGGTCAGTGTTATTCTGGAGACTGTGTGCTTTTAATGTGAAGTCTTTCTGTCTTCATCCTGATTTGGAAGCTCAGCTTGCTAGTTTCCAGAGGCCCTCTGTTGGCGCCCTCGTCTGTGCTGCTGCCAGTGCCTGTCAGCAAGCAGATCGCGCCTCCTCCTAACACTGGGTCAGGTGCAACTCTCCTCTGCTATGGGCGGGCGGGTCACTGCCCCTCAGGATGCCGCAGTCAGATGTTGCAGACTGGCCAGGTAGGAGGGCGGATCGCACCCCCTCCCATCACTGTGGTCAGGGGTTGCGTTCCTTGCCTAAAAGGCGGGGGGCTGCCCACCGTCTCCCAGCGCCTGACACTCCCTTGCTCTGTGTCGCTGTGCGCTCCACCTCGGGTTGGTGCTTCGCAGGTGGGCTCGGGGAAGACCGAGGAACAGCCTTGTCCCTGCTCCGGGCCAGAACCCAGCTCCAAGTTCTCTGAGGGACCAGGATGGAAGGATCCTATCTGCCTCGGGCTGTAGACAAGTCTCAGTCTGGCCCTTGAGGCTGCTAAGCCCTTAGGTGCTGATGCAGGTTTTGCCCCCGCCCCCGCCTGGGTGCTAAGCGCTGGAGTATATGGCGGCTGTGCCTGAGCCCCGCCTCTCTTCCCCGGAAAACTTTCCGGGGGTTTTCAGAGATAGGGGTATGCACCCTTCCCCCCAGGGCACATCAACTGTGTTGTTTTATGGAGGGCCCAGGTTGTTCTGTCCTGTGCACCCACAGCCACGGCGCGCAGCCTGCTGCAGTCCCCCGTGGCTACCTTAGTGCAGCTGCCCCCGTCCTCCGCCCAGCTAGGGCAGCCTGGCCCTGCCCCCAGCTGCCGGCCAGTGTCTTGGGCTGGGTGTCACGGGGACCCTCTGTGCCCATTTAACTTAGTTCTGTCGGTCAAGGGCTGCTCTGTACAGATCTGAGCCTCTGAGGCTCCCCCTCTGTCCCGCTGGCCTCTTGGTTGGAGAGGGGAGGCCCAGCAAATGAGTGCCAGTCCTCCTTTGCTGCTCCCTCCCTGCAGGACCGGTCTCGCTCTGCTTTGCCTTTTCTTCTTTCTTTTTTCCTTTTCTCCTACCAGATTTTTGGCGTCTCTATCTTTTGAAGAGGGCGATGTTCTGTCAGAGTTCTGCAGGTGCTCTGGTTGCCTTGAGTGGGTCTGTGGATGTGAGTCTTGGTGCATTTGTGGGAGAGGGTGAGCTACGAGCGTCCTTCTACTCCACCATCTTCTCTCTTCTCTCTCCATAATATTTTGATACAAATAATCTGTTCAAAACAACAAAAAAGAGCTGTGATTCTCTTCTAATTCATTGTTTTAGAAATGCACATATTTGATGTGGTATTTTTTAATTTCAAAAATTACTAAGAAATTCAGTAATCATATTTATACATTTATTTTTTACCTTAGATGCCTAAGTGGCACTAAGGAAGGGTCTGCAATGTGTCACTTCTTTTGGTGGTAGAACAGTGACCAAAGCTTCAATTCATTCATTCATTCACTCATTCATGAACATGCATATACTCAAAAATATTGATTTCATACTATGCTAGTAAATATGTCTTAATAAGACATATTAAGACATTTATATTCTGCCTCATTTTGTAATATTTATGTAACATGGCTGTCCAACTAGATTTTATTGTCTCTTTTCTCTTTCTTCTCTTCATCATCTACCTTTTTTTACATCATCATCATCATCATCATCATCATTTTTTTCCTTTTTTTTTTCATCATCATTTATTGATCTTTGTATTTTCTCAATGCCTGGCACATAGTAGTTAGTCAATAAAAGTTTGTTCAATTAGCATTAATTTTAAAATAACATTATTTTCTTTTGAGGAGGTCAAGTGTGTTTTCTGCTTTATACCTAATATTTAATTAAAGTATCCCCCAAAAGTCTATGAAATAGATACTGACATTCCCAGTTTACAGAGAAGAAATTCTGAGCTCAGAGATTTCACTCAGTGGCTCAAAGTCACACAAGTGGTCAGGTGGGGAATTTGGTTTAGTCCTCACCAAGGGGTGCTGAGGAAAAATTATATAACTTCTATTTATATTTTTATGTAAAAAATAAGAGAAATTTTTCTTAACAATTAATAAACATACTAATTGTAGATGTTTATATCTATCTATGTTTTTTATTTCAAAAATACACTTACTGATGGGGGCGAACCAAAAAAAATTTAATCTGCTTCTATAAACCAGAATTTTATCAACTATTGGTTGTGACCCATTAGTGGCTAGAAAAAATAAATGTAAACTGTCTGGCCCAGGATTTTATTTGAATGAGATAAAATAGGATAGGATAAGATAGAAATAAATGTAAAGAAATGGAGTGGGATGAAATGGACCAGAATCAAATAGAGAATATCAACAAGATGCACGTTTTACATATTGTTTTAACAAATTTTGTTTTAAGCATATCTACATATGTGCTGTTGTGACATATTCAAATCTGTTTCTTACTGTGCATCACAATTAAAAAAAAGGTTTGTTTTAAACAACTGTACTCTATGAAAAGCTGGAAGCCCAGATCCTGCAGACGCTTGATTTGGCCGAGAAAATAATTTAAAGTTGAAGTCCATTGGTTATGGCACATCTTCATTAGGTCCCATCCGATCTTGTGTCATCTGGTTCAGTTTACACTTAATTTTCCTGCTTGGACCCTTTAAGCAACTGAGTTCTGGGACACAGATCTTGAATCTCTCTTATCTATTCATTTCCGTTGTCTCAAAATTGATTTTAACATAAACGTATGACAAATCCTCTGGCTAATAATCTGACCAGACATGTGAGACTCAGTTGTAAAGACAAGTTTATCCCAATCTAGTTGTTCCATCTTAGTGCCTGATGGTACAAAGCTAACACATGAGAATAAAAGCTACAGCATGAGACTGGTAATAGCTACTAAAATATTTCTGAGAACTTGCTAAGTATCTGTCACTGTGCTATATAATTATTATGTAATTATTAATCCTGAAAATGATCCCATGACATGTATATAAGTAGTTATATTTGTAGATGAGGAAATTGAGGCTCAAGGAGGTGAACTATCTTGTTTAACATTACACAGCTACATGGCAGAACGAGAAATCAGGCCCAGTTCATCCACTGCAAACTCTTTACCTCTTCTCCCATCAATTTAGGTGCATGGCTGGACATCTTAGTCTCAAATGCTGCAAGACGTATTCTAATCCCTAAAGGGAACACAATTTATTTCACTCTTTCTGTGACCACTTTCTGAGTGTAGATTCCAGTTACCTCTCACCAGGACTGTCAAAATGGGTTCCCAGTGGCCTCTGACTTCCATTCTTCTAATCCAGCTTAAACACTGATGACCTTCCTATAACACTTCCTAAAAGCTTGCCGTGGCTCCCCTTTACCTAAACTACTTGTGATAGGCAGAATGATGGCCACCAACGTTCCAAATCATCACCCCACCACTACCATTTCATTGTTATCTTCATATCATTATAACTTTTCTTTGGTTGACCTTTAAATCCTCTCAGTACTCAGCACATAGTAGTCAACAAAAGTCTGTTTGATTAGTATTGATTTAAAAATAATCCCAGGCCTGTTAGTGCACAGCCAAACTCCTGGTGGAAACTCCTGCCCTGCGCCCTCTGAGGTGGGCTCCTCTGCTTTTCTTATTCGACTGAAAGCTTCTTGAAGACTAGGATAATCTGGTACTCTACTGTGTGGGCTTTACATTTTATAAATATTCAGTGCTCTTAATTGAATTGGAATGAAAATCAATGTAATTATTACATGAGGCACTCCAGCATAAATAATAGGCCACATGCTTCAAGAGGTGAGAATGCAAGAGATAGGTTATTCTTTGCACTGCAGATGGCGTTTTCTAAAACTAAATAGAGGCATTCACTGAATTAAAGTTTAGGTTATCTTGTCTCTAGTTAAAATGAGAGGCTTTGATCTCAGGCACTATTATGCCTCCTTTTTGCTGCAGCAGTAATTCCTTCCTGAAACTCACAAAAGC
Source organism: Camelus ferus (assembly GCF_009834535.1). Classification (NCBI taxonomy): domain Eukaryota; kingdom Metazoa; phylum Chordata; class Mammalia; order Artiodactyla; family Camelidae; genus Camelus; species Camelus ferus. The sequence goes on from NC_045709.1 coordinate 51,962,005, forward strand.
CCTAATTCTTAAAGAGGATGCTAAAGCAATGTGTTCTACTCAACATAACAAGCACTCTGTTTACATGACTCCTTTTAAAACTTCCCTTAAGCTCGTCTTCCTTTCTGCACAACAGGTTTTTCTCATTAGCTTCATGTGTTGAATGTCAAGGACTGATTCATAGTGGAATCGTAAGCAGTATTTAGCCAGAGGGCAAAGGTACCAAAGCCTGGAAGTGCTCAGAAGTTCATAATAAATAGAGATCCAGAATCTGAAATGGGGGTGAGAGATGGGGGTAGACAAATAATCTGAAAAGAAATGGAATCCTGTTAAGAAATTGCAAGGAGTCAAAGAAAAAAGACTAAAATCCTTTTAAACAAGATCCAGTCCCTTGAATTGGCTTACATGAGAAATAAGTGAGCCCACATAGGGGAAGATGACATGCAGGTAAGCCTGATTATGGATACGACTGGAAACAAGCACAAATTGAGGCCCTCCTGATATTAAAAAGAAAAAAAGAGAGGAAAATGTTACTTTCCCTTTTAATTTCATAGGAACATTACAATATGAAGTCAGGTCATTTAATGTTTAATCCTTTTGATATCAATAGAGGAAAATAAATGCCATGTGAATACAAGTTATTACTTTCCCGTCCCACCTCGTCCAGGGTAAATTGCAAACACACTTAGCACATATGCATCGTGAAAGATGTTGAACATAAAGTTAATTGACCTTAATGAACAGAACAGGCAAATACAATCCTTTTGGAATTCCATTGCACAGAAGCGCTCTTCAGAATGCCTCTTCAGAAAAAGCAACAGGGTTTGGAGTATTTTTAGATACTGCCACCTAGGCAGGATTTTCAGCAGAAGTGTGGGCAATAAAATACATACTGACGTCTTTGGGATTTGTGTGGATGCTTGGAGCTGATTAGGCAGGCTACTAGGATAATCTGTTATGGGGACAGCACATATTTGGGAGATAAAATGAATGAAAGTAAAGGATTTCTTAGGAATACTACCTACATTTTATACTTGGTTTACACTCTTTCCAGCTGTGAAAGGCTCAGCCTAGGTAGCCCAAAGCCAGTGCTGTCACTTGGAGATGTGTGAATTTCGCTGAGCTCCAGCTGGGTGCTATCAAGGCTAATGTAAGAGGCAATATGGTGCCTCTACCTGGCTGAAGACTTTTCAGAAGTGTGAAATATCACATACCTCTTGTTGAAAGTCTGCTGATTCTTCTCATCTCATCGCTGTCTGAGTTTTATTGCAGTGGGGAGTTCTTATTTCTGTCTTTCATAGAAGTAAGCTTTTAGTAAATTAACTGGGTGGGTGGGCAGCATGGGGAACTATTGGAGCACAGGGTGATGAGAAAGGGAGGCATTTTTCTTACACCCCCTTATGTTCTTCCAGCTGCTGGAGGCTATTAAGGCCTTTAAACCCTGTTTATTAGCTGGGATCGGGGGGTTGAGATCTGCATCAGTGTTGGTGGGTGTTTTTATTTGATGTCTGCTGACTCACTTGTGCTTTGAAGTACATTCTGTGTCAGTTCCCAAATCTGATTCTGAAGAATGAGAGGAAATTATATTTTTAAAGATAGAACTTGATATTTCCATGAGCTTGATTTACCACCCAACCTGGCTGTAATGTTAGTCAGTGTTTAAATGTCAAGGAGAAGCAATTAGAAAAACTGTTTCTCCACTCCTTATTTTCAGGCTTATTTTTCTGTCTCAGAATACTTTTCTTAGTATAAAGTGATAATGCCATCCAAAGATCTTCAAGTTTGTTGTCACATGTATTGTAAACTTCAGAATAATTATTACCTCTATTTTAGCTTGGCATATTTTAATTCTTTTTGTTTTAGAATGAAAAGAGAATAATATCATTTACCTCTTTTTTTTTTTTTTTGAGTGTGTGCTCTGTACTAAGCATGGCACCAGTCACTGGAGTGATTGACAGATGAGAGTCTTTGATGTCATAGATGTTATAGTTGCTGAATGCATATACATATTCATGTGGAGAACAAGTAAAAGTGATATGCAGTGCTGTCCAACTAACAGTTAAAAAGTAGAGAAGGCTATGTGTCTGAAGTCAGTGCACCAGTCCCAGTTCTTTTATGCCATGCATGTCCCACACTTTACTGTTTTGAATGTTTATATTTGCATATTATATACTGGCAGATTTCACAAAGTGGGGAAGAAATGGTTCTAAGAATGAGAGTTTATTTCAACCATAAATAAAATGCTGCTGGAGTGAATATAGGTTAAACATAAAAAGCAGAGTAACACTCAATCAAAAAGGAAACAAAACGACAGCCTGGAGATTATTTCCTGAATGAATTATAACCGGCCATTTGAAGAAGCCTCAAAAGACAGAATTGTATCCGAGTATCATTCAACTTGATATGACTATAGGGAAATAGAGACAAGGGATAAATTTGCTGGTCTGGCCTAATCTTCCCTGTCCCCTCTAAGAGCTCAGATAGTAGAATGGCAGGGACATTAAAATGTGAACTGAAAAGTGTTTCTGAGAATCATGTAGTCAGTTATTTTTAATGACCCTTTAAAAATGTTCTAAGACACTGCCTCTTGATGTTACCAAACTCAGGTTCATCTGCTCGCTGTTCAGAAGCCAATAATCGAGAGGCAAATCAATAAAAAGGCTGTTTTAATCAGAAAAGCCATCAATTTGGGGAGAAGGTGGACTCATGTCCTGAGACTAACTTGGAAGGTTCTGTTCAGCCATAACAGTTTTACAGGGGAAAAAGAGGGAAGAATCTCAGTGAATCACTGAGACAGGAGGTTGGGTTCTGCCTCATTCTCCATTGTGTACAGAGACTGGCTGACTCTCTCTTCGCATTATCTTGTCTGGGTGATCTGCCTGCAGGCTTGCTAAGGGGGCTGTTGGGAGTAGAGAGCTAGTCATTCTTTAACTACTTAATTCTTCATTCTTTTTTCTTCCTGTCTAGGAAGAGAATTAACAGGTTAGGCAAGGCATGGTATGCATTCAGGAGAGTGTAGGTCAGGAGTTAGATTAAATTGACTATCTCATTCCTATAATGAGGTTGTTTCAAGGTTAGACAGGAACAGAAATGGGCAAATAGGAAAGGGGCAGAAGAGCTGCTTTCGTTGAACTTCAGTATACATACAAGTGCTAACTAAAAATTGGCACTTGCCATCTGCCTCTACAAGGATTGGATCACGTTGGCACTTGCCATCTAACTCTGCTTAGATTAAATCATGAGCCGCTGCAGCCGCTGACCTCCAACACTCCCTGAAAGGAGTTTAGGGTGGAGGTCAGGAATGAGGCACTCTGTGCTTTGGGAAAACTGGCTGAACAGGCCTTCAGATAGTTAGATATTTCCAGGAGAAAATTTTATGAGCCCAATGCTTGCATTTCCTCATATCTAGAAAAATACTAAAATCTTTAACAGTGACATCTCCTCCTCGTGACTAGCAGCGAGCCTCTGCCTAAATGTGTGCTTGACTGCACGTACCCTCCTTCACTGAAATCATATATAACACTGAGTTGTCCCCCTGCCTCTGTGGAACAGTTTTTCAGAGCTTTCTGAGATGCTGTCTCCCAGGTTATAGTCCTCATTTTGCCCCAAATAAAACTTAATCCACAACTCTGAGATAGTGTGATTTTATTTCAGTCGACACGAGTTATCCAGTGATATCATTAAAATGCTGATTCATTTTCGGTAGATCAGGGGCAAAGCCTGGCAATTTGCATTTCTACCATACCTTCAGGTGATGCCTATGCTGCTGGTCCCAGGACTGCACTCTGAGTAGCAGGCATCTAAGTGACTGGAATTACAAATGGTGGCATTTCCAACAGGCTTGGCGAGACTGATAAAGGAGCCCTCTGCCAGTGCTTTTTCTAGTGACAAATGAAAGCTTAATAGTACACATAGGGCTAGAGGTCAGTAAAAATTCAGGAATATTTTAGAGGCATTAAATCAGTAGCCATAAAAACAAACATTACCACAGAAAGGGAAATTCTGGAATAGAAAATACTGAATGGAATTTGAAACAAACATGCTACAAAGAATTAATATTAGGGAAATATGTTACCAACGTGATATTACAAGGATTGTAAGTCAGCTTGGAATGTGATTTTAGATCACAAATAAACTTTCCTTTTCTGAGCAGCGACTGGGAAAGTGAGTACATAGATAAAACATTTATTAAACCATTTCTCTCCAGTAAGCACATAATGAAATGTAAATTGGTGTGCATATTTTTAATGTCTCACTTATTAGTTGTAAAGTAAAACATAACTTCTGTCATTATGTAGCACATCAAGTACACAGAAACCTTTCTTTTCAGTTCTGTGAACTTGTCATGATCTCACCAGGGACCTAGGTTTTTGTTTGCTTATTTCATATTCTAATATTACTAAAGATGTATTCACCACATGATTTTACCATAGTTTATGTTTCATGGCAAAATTGGCTTAATAGTTCTAGAACTTTCTTGGATACAATAAATTCAAAATTTTAAGGTCTCTTACTAGATTTTTGAATGTAAAGATATGTTCTGACCATTCTGTATGTTTCAAAAATCATTTAAATCAATGCTCGATATTTGAAAAAGTGCTTCAAACTGTAACACATAATGTCTAATAGAAACCTATTGCTTTTTTGGGATCATAATACTTGAAGAGAGATAAGAAAAATGTGGAAAATAATAACTATTGAAATAATGATGAGAACATATGAAATCTAGAAAGTTACCAGCCAGCAGATCAGTTACTGCAAAGTGAGGTGCATAATCCAAAACTGTGAATGCCCATCAGAAGACTTGCATGACAAGTTAGAATCTGAGCCCAGTTGAGCCAAGCTGAAAGATAGTTTTTAAATAAAAAATCCACAGTTTATAATATTGAAAAATAATCATTTGCTTTTACAAGATCTTCAATTAATTCCATAAATATTAACTTATGTTTTACTAAATGCCAGGAATTTTCCTAGGCACAGAAGAGAAAGTTATTCTAGAATCAGTGGCCACCCTCACAGTAAATTCTGTACCTAACTCTCCCACCCTGATTCATTGCTCTGTACCTTCTGTCTTGAAATGTATTCCCTGTGATTAGAGTTACATACAAATATACAAAACTGAGATGGCTTGGAACTTGCCAAGAGATACAAAAGAAGTTATGCAAATAGGGCACAGTCTGTAATATAAAATTTCTATGAGTTCATTGGGAAATGTCATCAGTGTGATTGAAAGATGCTGTGAAGAAGAAATATAAGTCTGTTTTCCCCAACTTCTATTTTATTTTGAATGAGCTGCTTCGGTCTTCATATACAGGAAGTTTCTTAATGTTCTGTTTGTGATTATCTAATTTAGGTGAAGAGGAGAGCTGTAATGTCATCTTGTATCCTGGGATTTTTCCCTACAAAATACTATGATGAAATTTTCCTTTAGAGAAAAGGGAGACACAAGTTATAGTTTGTATGCTAGGTAATAAGGTAAATATCTGTATGGCAATATGTTTTCTATTTTATTTTTAAATTAATCAAGAGAGAGAAATCTGTCATAGTGAGTAGGACATGGTCAGAGAAATAGTTTATATCAAATGGTTGCTCTCCCCCAGTGAGCCTGCCTTTCCCCCACCCCTATACTCTTCCAACAAGGTCTTATGAGGAAATAAGCCTGAAGGATCTGGAGTTGTACCTGTTTCTGATGGAAGCAGTGGTAGGGTTAGGAGCTCCCCCACAGAACTCAGATGATGAGGCCATTCCAACCATCGTATGACTGGCCTCAAAGAACCAACCAAGCAACCAAGAAAATGGGATCATGGAATGAAGATGCATAGTGACTACTGAGATACTTTATCATGTGCTTCCTTATTTATTTCTTTTTCACACTAGTGCTAGGAGATATGCCTCACTAAAAGGGAAAAGAAATTCTGGGGGCAGTTGATTTTGGCAATGGCTGCAGGTATGATCTCTGCACCTCTTGGAGAATCATAAGCATATCATTGTATTAAGGTTCAGAGAAGCCTGTGGTAAAGGAGACAGTAGCCTTTGATTAAACCCAAATGTCCCAAATTTATTTGATTATTTGCAACCACCCCTCACCCTGTTAATAATATCTGGAACTTGTTCTGGGAAACACACTTTGCTAGACTAGCCTGGCCACCCTGGGAAAGTTTTCCTAAGGATAACATCAATAGAAAGATGTAGAACTCGTGTGTGTGTGTGTGTGTGTGTGTGTGTGTATGTGTGTGTGTGTATGAGTGAGAGTTTCAGAGAATTGAGTACATTAACCCAGCCCTGCCTCATTTCTCCATGCTTTTGAACAATTGTATCTTTTTTTATTTAACATTGAGACTGGCTCGTGAAAAATGCCCTAATTAACAAAGTTATTAATATGACTAGAATAAAGGCTAAGAAATTATTAACATTGTCCAGACAAAAGAAAACTTTCCTTAAATGGCAAATATGAAGAAAAGAAAAATTTGAAATTATTTTCTGTGAATTTCCACCTTTTGAAACATACTATACAGTGCAGTTCATCAATAACATTGCCCCTAGTTATTTATATTTAAACCATGACAATTCATTTGAAATGGAACCCCAGAGGCAAGTTTATTTTTTTCCAAATGTGTCTTTCAAGTCAATGAAGCAATTTTGCATAAGAGTTACATTTAGGTATTAGTAAGCTGGCACATTAATGAATGCACTGGAGGTTTTTTTTTCCTTTTTCGTGAAATGAAATATAATGTATTTATGATGAATTCAATGCTTATAGTCATTTAGAAAGTCTCTAATAGCTCAGCATGACCATTTAGTCTTAGTTTATAGCAGCCTAGATTTCTGGATTTCTTTAGAAAAGTAGAAAGTGCCTTTATCTAGCTTCAGCATCGTATTATGACATATTTATGGGGGGAGGGGTGTGAGAGAGAGAGAGAGAGAGAGATTGATGAGGAATATTAGAGTACTTAATGAAATGATATGTATGTATTATTTAGGAGGGAGCTGATGAAGTGAGTAAAAGTATCTCTCAAGCAAATAACAACATATTTGACCTACAGTCACTTCTCAACTAATCTTATTTTGTATCATTGTTAATTTTCACTTTCATTATTAGGACTCAGTATGCTCTCCAAATGGGGGTAACTAACACTGCTATTTGAAAACCATTCCAACAGAATCAGATTGTTGCTATTCTCATAATAATGATCTAGTCCTTACACATGATTCTGATCTTATAAAGAACCAACACCCTGAAATATCTAGACGTCTGATAACTAAAGGCAATCCAGTTCTCCAGTTGTCAGGCCCTATTACCTCTTTTCTCAGCAGCTTTTTGTGTAGGTCTGTTTTCAGGAGAGAACAATGTACCTCTCACTGTACATGACGTGCTCAATCTAGGAAAGTAACATCCTGTTTAAAATATATTAAAAGACGTGGGTCTTCCTTTATTAAAGACTGTAGAATGCTACATTACATCTCCTGTTGAAACCCCAGGGGTGAAGAGCAGATCAGTGGTAAACCTGCAGCCTCCAGAAAGAATCATTGCCCAGATATTGACAGAAGCCATCTCAGCCTCCTACTCTCCCTGAGGGTGGCTTGCCCCTCTGGGATTTGTTCCAGTAAGCTGTTCAAAAGATATTTCCTGTGTATAGTGCGCTCGAGTACTGTGTGCTCGTGCTACGCATTAGAATATTATAGCTCTATGGTTTTTTTATACTTTTTTCATGTAATTTTGGTTTTATAGTACTCTCTCTCTCATAATACCCTTTTTCTTATGAGATAGTTGTGTAACACAAGGCTTAGGCTTGCAGCACTTTGCAATTAATTTCTAAAGGACAGTTTTTATGGAAGTTGAGTAACATCTACTTAAAGATATTTGTGCCGCAACAAGATGATAGCTTCTAAATCTTCAATATATATGTGATGAAAATGTATGTATATATAGATGAAATGTGTAGATGTGTATATACGTATATATACACACACACACATTTTTATGTATATAGAAATGATGAAAATATCCTTTCCTGTGTTAAATTCGACATTGGTTAGTCTGCTGTCAAGCTGCAGGTGAAGAAACAAGACCATTATTTTGTGTGTGTGTGTGTGTGTTCCCTAAGACACATTCATTTAGTCTTAAAAAACAAACATGTTTTATTGCCTCCAACACTATAATGTATTGTTATGGAGCGATCGGTTATTTGCAGTCTGCGCTGCTAAGTGGAACATTCTAGTTATATTTGCACGCCCTCCAGAAATTTGGAAATGGAAGTGTTGGTCCTGTCCTTTGCTCCTATGCTCCACCCTGAAACCAAGCTGGATACAGGGAATGTCTAGAACCCATGGTGGCAGCCTGCAATGTGTAAGGAGAAGAGTTACATATTTAAACTACACAATTTAACGCACATAATTGTTGGCTTCAGGCACCACTGAAAATAAATTTCCCAAATGACAATCAAAAGGAGGGTTGGGGAAAAATATCAATGGCAATGGGACATCCATGGCCATAGGTACCTTATTCTTTTTCAGTGTACATTTATGACTATACTGTGAGAATTTAAAAATATATATGTATTATTATTGGGAATTCAGTTTTTTCCCTCTCAGGGTTGGTACGGAGTGAGAAAAGAATATAAAGGAAAGTCAGGGGGAGAGGGTAATAATAGCTCAGTGGTAGAGTACGTACTTAGCCTGCATGAGGTCCTAGGTTCAATCCCCAGTACCTCCATTAAAAAAAAGAGAAAAGTCAGAAAATGAATCTTTCCTCCATGTGTGTTACACGTGACATTGGTTGGACATTCATACTCTTTAATGGAAAAAGCAAAGGCGTGGCTAATTTTTATCTGCTGATTTGCAGTTAAACTAAATAATACAATGGGCACAGCCTCAAAAGTTGTTACCAGGATGAACATTACTTGTGACTGAGCAAAATGGAATAACCTCACACACTTCACTGTTTATGACATTAATATGCATTGCCTCATAATATCAGTAAAATTACTCTTCCATATTGTTTAAATAGATTTTATTAAATCTGTGTACAAAGAGATTGGGTTACAGGCTTTGCTTCTAAACAAAGTTTATAATAGTGAAATCCAAAATTAAAGGTCCTTAACTCTTAAGGTTGCTTCTGGACTCCCTTTCAAGAAGCAATACCGAGAAAGGTGTTTGATAGACCAAGGTCATGAACTCCCCAGGAAGCTTTCTGAAGGATGTGAACTCAAGAGGATAAATTGCTTCCTTTTCCTGCCAGTACCAAAGCACCCCTGTGTCTCAGCTCTGGAAATGCATATGGGAACAATTGCTCCTGGACTATTTCCCGTGCCCTTCAGGTGGGCTGTGGCCTCTTCACGTCTGGAGTGTTACCCACGCTGCTCAGTACAGAGATCAGGGGTTAGCTCAGCCATCCCTGAACAGAAAATGCCCCATCCCTAGTCCTTGCTATTCAAAAGAAGGGAGCAAATGCACAGCATTTTTGAGTTCCAGTCATTTAATATAGCATCTGATCCAACATCTTGTTTTTCAAATGAGAAACTCAGCAAGATTAACATTATTTGTTCAAGGTGAAACTGCTAATTAAGTAATGAAAGGGTCGGGATTAGAACCCAGGTGTTCTGACTCCAGCTCTGGGCTGCTTGTGCTACTTCCTTCCATATCTGCCTCTTACGTGGACTTGCAGGCACCCTGGGAGTCTAGGCCACCAAGTTTAGAGGTGAGTCATGAAAGCCTACCATCTAATCCATTCCATCGGGGTCCTTTTTGAAAGAAAAAGGCAGACCTAATGTTTCCTTTTTACTGAAAACTGGGGACACACTTTGCTCGTATACCCAATGTCTTACGTTTTTTCAATGCAGTATATTTTATAGAGCTGAAAGTGACATTATTTAAAATGTGATATTATTTGAGAATATGTGAGCAGTATAATAGGTGTAAAGTCTTTTCCCTTTTACCCCTAACTTGTATGCCTTCAAGAAAAAAAGCACAATTTTAAAGGAGCTACTACTCTTCACTAGAAAAAGCAGCATTGTTTCTTCTTTATGTTCCAGTATAATTTTTTATCCAAATCTCAAAAGCTGGTTTTATTAAATAGAATTAAAACTCATTTTTTAAAAATCAGTTGAAAAAGCCAGTGAGTACTTCCCAACTTCTGAGTCATATGATAGAATGAACCCATTGGCATTCTTGCTGATTTTTGATTATGTATTTTGCTAATCAACAGAATCGTTTTGGAAGAGCCCTTGTAATATCATTTATCCAACTTCCACAACTTATAGGAGGAAACATCAAAGCCCTAAAAGGGACTAAAGGATTTGTCTGAGTGTAACACCCATAGTTATCTGGGGCAAACTAGAGCTTAGGTCTGGAATAGTGGTCTTGTTTATTACACTATGCTATCTGCCAGTATCCATTCATCTGTGTGTGTGTGGGTTGACATTTTATAATTAATTTAGTAAGTAATGTTTTTGAAAAGTGGCAACCTTAATTTCTCCTATTTTTAATATAATTTTTATAAAACTTCAAAAAATTTGGCATAGTTTTAGGTTTACAGAAGAATTGTGAAAATAGTGCCGGGAGTCTCCCTGTCAGCACCTTCTAGTAGTGTGGCACTTTGTCACAATGGATGAAGCGATGCTGATACGTTATTATTAATTAAAGCCTGCACTCTATTCAGGTTTCTGCAGTTTGTACCTCATGTTCATTTCCCCTCCAGGATGTCATCCAGGAACCACATTACATTTAGTCATCATGTTTCCCTAGGCCCCTCTCCCTGTGATAGTTCTCAGACTTTCCTTTTCTTTGATGACCTTGGCAGCTCTGAGGAGTACCAGTGAGGTGGTTTGTAGACCATCCCTCAAGTGATATTTGATGGGTGTTCTCCTCATAATTAAACTGGGGCTATGGGCTCTGGAGATGAAGACCATAGAGATAAATCACCATTCTCATCACATCATATCAATGACACATGTTATCAACAGGACTTATCACTGTGGATGTTACTCATAATTAGCTGGTTGAGACAATGTTTGTCAGGTTTCTCCAGTATAAAGTTACTGCTTTCTTCCCATTTTTATGCAGTATTCTTTGGAAGGAAGTTCCTGTGAGGGGACTAAGCCTACGTACCTTTGCAAGGTGTTCTAACTCCTTGAGGGAGGAGAACCTACATATTTATGTGGAATCTTTGTTGCCACTTATTGATTGATTTAACCGTTTATTTATAACACTGTGGACTCAGATATTTAGTTTATACTTTGGGTTATAATCTAATTCTACTTTATTTTGTAGTTCAAATTGTTGTGGCTTTGGCCATTAGAAACTCAGCTTGTTCCTATGTCCATTTGACATGCCTCTAATTTTGTGGTTATTTGTGTTTTTGAGTGTTTTCTTACTTTTTGGCACTTCCAAATGGTCCAGACACATCTAGTATACATCCAGCGCTAGCAACAGAAGCATTCATTTCTCTAAGTAGCTTTAGCCCATTTGTTGAAGAATAGTATTAGAAGCCAAGATCTGGGCCCCAGGTGTGCTGGTTGCTCCTGAGGTGGTGTTGCTTCTAGGTCCTCTTAGTTGGCAAAGAAAGAAAATATAGGTGGGCATACTAACCTGTGTATATGCACATACCTTTAAATATTTCTGTGTGCATCCATTTGTATCTGTATCAAGGTAAATATGAGTTCATATTGATGCCTCCAGTTCTAATCCCTTACCACAGGGATCATTCCAGCCTTCTCTGCTTGCTTATCTTTAACCTCTCAGTTCAGCAGCAGGAACACATTCTGCCATGCATTTATTTAATTGTTCAATTCCAGTATCCATGTATAGTTCTTTCAGAATTGTTAACTTGTAACTCTATGAAAAAAATACCTTTATCAATTAGACTATACTTCTTATGTACAGTTCCTTTTGACTTTAGTCTAGCAATCTCCACCTGCTCCCAAAGTTATGTAGGAAGGCACCTTTTTGTCTAACCTCCTTTGTGAGATTATTTTACACATTTGTTACACAGATTCTTTTTGTCACAATCTGCTTTTTGTTCTGGGACTTCCTAACTTCCTGAATGATTGTTTTTTAATTTACATATACTAAAGTTCACTCTTTTGAAAAAATTCAGACAAATTTTTAATAGCAGTTTTAGGTTCACAGCAAAATTGAGCAGAAGGTACAGAGATTGTCCATATACCCTCTGCCCCTACACATACGTGGCCTTTGCTATTATCAATATCCCCCATGAGAATGGTATATTTATTAGAGTTGATGGACCTATATTGACACATCATATTTACTCAAGGTTCATAGGTTACATTATAATTCACTCTTGATGTTGTACATTCTGTAAGTTAGACCAAATATATAATGACATCATTATGGTATCATACAGAGTATTATCACTGCCCTAAAATTCCTCTCTGCTCCACCTGTTCAACCCTGCCCTCAAACCCTGGCAGCTACTGACAGATCTTTTTACTGTCTCCACAGTCTCGCCTTTTTCAGAATGTCATATAGTTGGAATCATACAGTATGTAGCCTTTCAGATTGGATTCTTTCACTTAGTAATATGCATTTAAGTTCCCTCTATGTCTTTTCATGGCTTGATAACTCATTTCTTTTAGTGCTGAGTAATATTTCACTATCTAGATGTACCATGGTTTATTTATCCATTCACCTGAAGGGAAGAACATTTCAATTGCTTCCAAGTTTGAGCAATTATGAATAAAGCTGCTATAAACATCTGTGTGCAGGTTTTTGCATAGACATAAGTTTTCAGGTCCTTTGGATAAATACTAAGGAGTGTGATTACTGAATCATATGGTAAGAGTATGTTTAGTCTTATAAGAAACCACTGAATTGTCTTCCCAAGTGACTGTTCCATTTTGCTTTCCCACCAGCAATGTATGAGAGTTCCTGTTGCTCCATATCCTTATCAGCATTTGGTGTTGCATGTGTCTGAATTTTGGCCATCTCTAATAGATATGTAGTAATGTCTCGTTGTTGTTTTAATTTGTAGTTCCCTTTCTACATATGTTGTGGAGCATGGTTCACTCTGTGCTGTGAAGTTTTATAGGTTTTGACAAATGCATAGTGTCATTTATCCACCATTGCACTACCATACAGAATGATTTTGCCACTCTAAAAAAATCCCTTGTGCTTCTCTTGTTCAAACCTCTCACCTCACCTAACTGCTGGCAACCACTCATTGGCTGACCGTCTCTATAGCCTTTACAGGCTGACTTCTTTAACTGGGTAATATGCATTTAAAATGCATTCATATTTTTACATGACTTGATGGTTCATTCCTTTATATTGTTGAACAGTATTCCATTGTATGGATGTGCCACAGTTGATCCATTCCCTTATTGAAGGACATCTTGGCTTCCAGTTCTGGGTGATTGTGAATAAAGGTGCTGTAAACATTTGCATGCAGATTTTTGTGTGGACAAAATTGGTTTCAAATTGGTTGGTTAAATACCTAGGAGCATGGTTGTTGGATTTTAGACTATATTTAGCTTTTTAAGAGGTTTTCAAATTGTTTTCCAAAGTGGCTTTACTGTTTTTCATTCCCAGTAGCAGAATGAGAGTTCTTGTTGTTTCATATCATTACTGTTTGCTGATATTGTCAGTTGTTTGGAGTTTTACTACTTTAATTGTTGTGTAGTTATTCTTTGAGTTTTCCTGATGACAAATAATGTGAGCATCTTTTCATATGTTTATTTTCCATTCATGTATCTTTTGCAGGGAGATGTCTTTACAGAACCTTTGCCCATTTTTAGAAATTGAGTTGTTTGCTTTCTTACTGCTGAATTCTAAGAGTTCTTTGTATATTTAAGATACAAATCTTTTATCAGATATCTGTTTTGCAAATATTTTTGTGAATATTGCTGGGACTAAAACAATATATTAAAACTTTATTTATAATTAATGAAAGTCCTAAATTTGCTATAGAAAATTGAAGCAGGTAGATTTGAAGGTAAGAGAAAAGTCCAGGTAGACTTAAGAAATTATATATTCCCTTTAACTTGAAATGGGTTATGACTCAAAATTTTAAGCAACACTGATCCCTTTCTTTTGATTACTCTTCCAGCAATAGTCACTGTTGCTTACATAGAAGTCATTCTATATTTCTTGCTAACTGAACTCCTGTTTTATTCTAGGCCCACCCCTTTGAATGAATCATGATTGTCCAAGCCGTTTGCAGTAATGGCTTTGCCAATGTCCACATGAGAAACCCCTAGTTACTAGTCAATTTAATGTAAAGATGTAAAGTATCATAGAGCACTTTAGGGAAAGGCACTTTCCCCTTCATGCAAGTGTGGGTCACGTGAGAAAAATAATGCTTTGACCCCCTTTCTCCTTCCTACTTTGGATGTTCTTATTTGAGAATGTGAGTTCTAGAGCTTTGTCAGCTCTTGCAACCATGCTGGGTGATAAGCCTGAGGGTAAGTGTCAATATGCTGAGAAGGTGAAGTAAAAGAAAGACATGAGATTGGGTCTTTGATAACGTTATTGAGCCATGGAAACAATTCTGGAACCAATTCTGGAAAGCCTACCTCCACATGTCTTACTTTAGTAAAAATTAAATGTCTATTTATTGAGCCAGCGCTTTTCTATCTTTACATATCATGGCAACAAATAAAATCACATTTGTATGGTACACTAGAGTAAACAGGTAAGAATCCTCACAAGAGACAAGTTGCTCAGGGATTTCAATTGCTTCAGGCAGCCTGTCCTGGCCACTTTAACAGTGCCCAAGACTAGCACCTCAACCATCTGCCACTCTTTCATGTCATACTGTCGTACGCTGGTTGAGAAGTTCTGGTTTCAGATACATTCTGTAATTTGAGACTCAATACAGCCTAATTATGATACAGACTAAGTACAGATTTAAACCCATGGGAAATATTTCTTGTCATGGAAGTCAACTAACCAACTCATCAGATGATGTCTGATAAAAGTAGTCTCATGTTTGTACTCTTCTGTGATCACCCAAACTTGAGCAGAGTTTGGAAACTTGTTGGTCTTCTGGAACATATGTGGGAGAGTTGGGTCAGAAAGGGATAAGACATCTTTGTATGTATACCGTCATTTAATTGAATTGCTTTGGCATATTTTGATAGGCTAACATACAGAGGAAGTAACTTTGCAATAAAAATAACCCTTAAAGTGTTGTCTAAGTTACTATTTGAACAACTGGATTCAATCTGTCATATGGAATCACACCAAGCCAACTCAAGTGAAAAAAAAAAAAACAACTAAAAACAGGTCCAGTGACCAAATTCGCTGAGAATGTAAGAAAACCTCAATACTCTCTTATGACCATCTTTTCAACAGACTAAGGAGCTCTGGGATTACTTTAGTGTAGAGTTCCCTCATGATGAAGTAAAATGACAGTATTGTACTTATGAATCATAATTTTTAAAGGGCTTACAGGGTCTTGTGTTCCAAATAAGGACTGTGATCCCTAAAGAGGCAACATTTCTAAGCATTTCTAATTCATAAACAAATAGGTTTCCTGGCAGCAGAAAATGAAATTCACAGGATTTATACTGACTCTTTCTGTTTGGGAATAAATTGTAAGCCCTAGATATCTCTGAATCACATTCTAACCCTCAAATTTTTATTTATTATTACAAGGCTGCTGGAGCATAAATTTCTTGGAAACCATGTACTTTATTTGGGAAACAATGTGGCATATATCTGGTTTTGTTTTTTCACAGAATAATTTCAATTTATTTAAAGTAGATTATATATAGATATACACAAACATATATTTGGTATTTATTTCAGTATATACCTCTATATACTATTATATATGTCACTTTATATTAAATGTAATATTTTGTTTATATGTTATCACTTGTTTATTTATTCAGTGAAATACTTTAACTTGGTGTTTTAACCATCGTGTGAAAGGGTATCTGACATGGTTAAGTCTTATAGTTCGGACATGACTACTAGAATGAATAGGAACTCTTTCTATGAAAATCCGAGATCATCATCAAATAACAATGTTTGCAAACTATGAAACTACTGGAAACTTTAAATTGGCATTTTTCTTAGTGATACTGATTTTCAATACAAGGTGTCATATTCTTAAAGTGTGGGTAGTGGTAAAGGTCCATGGAAATGAGTGAGACTTTGGCTTGCAGTCATGCCTGCTGGAAACACCACAGTGGTACACTTTAAAGCCAGCAATGTGTAAATCTTCCAAGGGTTCAGAGCTTCATCTTTTGTGGCTTCAGTTTTTGTGCATATATCTTGGCTAATTTCCAGAGCAGGTCAAAATATTGACTAGCTTGGTGGTGTGCAGTTAGAGTGCTATTTTTAACCTTGCATTAGGAATGAATCTAAGAGACAGGGAAACTTTAGTCCATGTCTCCTAGACTCCATGCAGAAGGCAACAGCTCTGGAAAGCAGTTACATCTAATGGAATGATGTCAGGTGAGGAATATGGAACTTTTGGATTGTGAGCACAGAAATTTTACCCCTTGGTCCTATCAGCGTTCAGAAAAAACTATTAAAATACTTTTTTCAGAGTCTTCCCTAGAATACAGGGCTTATTTCAAACTCCAGTGGGAAAATAGGAGATGAAACAAATGATAGTAAGAAATAATATGATATTGCTATAGTTCAAAGCATCAAAGTTGACATCCAGGTGACAATTGCTCAACTGCCTGTTGAAACTGGCATCTACCAGGTGACATACCTCAGGAAAATAAGTAAAATTGTTTTACAGAAAAACCTCATTCTACCTGATAATTTCTCCCCCAAAAGGTCTTATTTCCACATCTTCAAAAATCATTCATTCATACAAAAAAAGTCATTCATTCATACAAAACCACAGTTTTCAAACGTGCTTGAAAGGTAGCTTACCTAATTCTGTTTCCTTAAAGCA
Organism: Camelus ferus; assembly: GCF_009834535.1. NCBI lineage: Eukaryota > Metazoa > Chordata > Mammalia > Artiodactyla > Camelidae > Camelus > Camelus ferus. Next base: position 51,978,857 of record NC_045709.1, read on the forward strand.
AAATTTTACAATGTCTGTAAAGAAACTGTCAGTGAAATATGATAGAAGAATATAAAGTTCAAACAAAGAGTAGAAAGTTTTAAGAAGGTAGTCACATACATTATTAATAAGTAAATGTTTTGAAAAAGAGGTAAAAAGTGGACAATAGACTGGGTAACTAGGATGCAACTGGTTATTTTTTAAGAACAAGAACCTGGACAACACAATTTGAGAGTTTAAAGTAAAGGAGAAACAATAGGTAAATACCCCCCCCCCCTTTTTTTTGAGAGTTTCAGCAAGAAGGAGATGAGGAAGATTGCAGTGTATTGATGAAGACTATATATGCAGCCAGATGAGTCTTTGGGGGACCTCCTCCTCCCCCAAAGAGTTGAAATGAACTCAGGTCCTTGTACTGCCAGTGATTTCGACCATGACATGCAAGATGAAATGACATTCACAGAGAACTCTATGTCCAAACCAATCAGTTTTTCAGGAAAACTTCTATACTGGACACTTGTATTAAGACCAGTGAGATGGGGGTGGTGGCGATATCGTTTTGAAGTCTAGCTTGTGTGGTTCATCCATTTACTTCATTCTTGAAATCCAATCCATTCAGTGCTCGTGGAGTGTTTATTGTGATGCTCAGCTACAGCACTGCTAGTCTATCAGGGTATGCCCTCAGCGTTTCTTAAAAGAGCACTTTAGCATTCCTGGAAATGTAGTCTATGGTCCAGGAGGACTTAGGGATTTTTTTTTCTACTTTGTGTATTTCTTACCCCTGTTTCCTTTTTGCCTTTGACCTATGTTCTTTCATCAGGAATGTTATAAATATGTAATTTTCCTGTAAGTCTGTAAGTGGGTTCTGAATTATAGGCTTATCAATCCTTTTTTATATGTCTCAAGGAAAAAATAGAATTCAGTCTTAAAACATTGCCCTTGGATGCTTTAGTACAATTATGACCTTCGAGAAAATGCAGTAGCTTTTCCCTAGAAATGGTATCTGACTGTCACTGATATCCTGTAGATATTTTATATGAGAAAGAATAGAGGGTCACTTCAAACTTCATAAACTACATCCTAATAGTCACTTAAATGAAAGACTAGAAGATGACTGGGTTAGTAACCCACTTAGGTTGAGTGATAACAGATTTCCAAAGTGAAAATGGAGAAAATAACAGGCTGGAAATATTGGTTGAGATCTAACAGGCAGAAAAAGAATATACCCATGTTGATTTTGATGATCAAGGCGGTTTGTAATAAAGGGGTGTATAGATTTAATGTGCCCTTTATATTGAACAAAGGTAAAAGAAAACAGATGAAAAATATTTTTTATTTGGATACCATAGAAATGCTATCAAAGAGGGGCATAAGTGGTTGCTCACAAGGGGCATCTTGGAGAGGGAGGGCTGAAGTTCAGCTGCTGGTATGAGGGATAGCCCAGCGGACTGTGGACAAACTGGACCACTTTATCAAGGAGGAGAGAGTGCTTTGAATCCTATTGGCCATTGCTGCTGTTAAAACTGTCACTTAGCCCACAGCAGCAAAACAGTGTCTGTTTTTTCATATTAGGACTGACTCTTTATATTTTGAAATATTGAAGCAAAATTCAACTTACGGCGTTATTTCCAAGGGACCTTTATTTTTTAATTTGTCCACTTACTTATCAAATGATTTCTTTCTCATTGTAATGATCTCTTTTTCCTTTCTTTAGAAATTTTGTCCCATAGTTGGCTGTAAATCAGAGGCCTTGTTGTAAAAATATTGAAGTGGACCATTAGCTTACAGAAGATGTGGAAGTAGAGTATTTTTCATTAATCCTGTGGAAAATATTTTTGTTCTGTGCTTGATGTTGGTAGAATGTTTATGTTTTGTTTTCCATTTTGCAGCCCTGATTACTTTTGTACTTTCTTTGGTATTTCATTGTTAAAAAATTAAACATGTTATTGAAAGTGCAGTCATTTCCCAAGTTCCTTAGTTTAAATTTTCTACATGAATATCCATAATTTGATTGTTAAATTTTAAAATTGTTTCTATTATTGCCACTTTTTCATTATGGAAAGCAGAATATGTTGAGGGATTCCAGGGTTGCTGTTTTTAAACATAGAAAATGCTTCTTTATTTACCAATAAGAAAAAAAAAGCTGTTGGAGGTAAGAAAGGGCACAGAATAATCCAGAGTTTATTTTCTAGAACAATATTCTCTTGCAGCAGTGATGCAAGTGCCTTTACACTTTAAATTGGAATGGAACCAAGAGCTTTTTCATGGTTCACTAAAAGTCCCTGTAAAGAAACTATTCCACCAAGGCAGTGTTTAACACTTCAAAGAGCATCATATTCTGTTTGAGATTATAGTCATATATAACTACGTGTACGGTGCTTCAGCCCTAGCCAAGGGACTCACAAGACATTATACCAATTTAGCCAGGATGCTAGGATGCTTTGAGGCAAAACCTTTTATAATCTTTCCCTCAAATGCCCCCAATACCTTAGACAGTAGGCGGAAGATGCCTGACATTTAAGCCTGTTCTAGGTCTCTCGCACTCTGCAAGAAAGAGCTGTAGAGCTGATGTGTTTGTTATGTCTTCCAGATGTTGTGGTTTGGTGTTTCATTGACTGATGAGTTAATTGTTGTTTTCGTGAAAGGTCTGCACTTTCATGGCTGCTAGAGTCACTCTACCTTTCAGATAGTGCTACCAAAAATAAGAAGAAGAAATAGAAGCCAAAAAATATTGGCAACAGAGCTTTCCTTTAAAAGACAAAAACCCCACTTTTTACTGTGAAATAAAACACACATGAAGTGCACAGATTAAAAACATACAGCTCACTGAATTATTATAAAGTAAACACTGCCAGCACAACTTTTCCCCACGTGCTCCTTCCCCATCCAAAGCCGCTCCTTCCCCATCCAAAACCACTCCTTCTCCTCAGGGCTAAACACTCTTCCTTTAGTATCCCTTTAATAGTAAAACTTCTCTTGCTTTTCTTCACTCAAATTACCACCTAAATAGGAATGATGAAGGACCACAGTTTAATTTAATCTGCCTTTGTGAGGAGAGTCACACATTATTATGATTTGTTTGGTTTCTTATTTATTTTGCTAATTGTTGTGATTACAAGATGCCTCCATGCTCTTTGTAGCTGAAGTTCATTAATTTTTATACCTATATAGTATTCTATTGTGCCCAAATTTATTAAATTCATTGTTTATAAACACTTAGGTTGATTCCAGTTTTGGGCTGTTATGAATGGTACTGCTCTGAATATCCTTGCACTTGCTTTGGGTGTTCTTATGCACATCTGGTGCACATGTGTATTAGGATATCTAGGAGTGGAATTCCTGGGTCACAAAATGCATGTCTTCAACCTTAGAAGTTTGCCTTAGTGGTTGTGCCAATTTACTCTGCCAATAGCAATATATTAAAATTCCTTTTGGCTGCATATTCTCATCAACTCTTGGAACTGTCAATTCTTTTAATTTAGTGATAGTGGTGGGATTCTCATTGTGAAGATAATTTGCATTAATTTTACATAGTATTTGACCTATTGAATAGGTGGCTTTTTAAAGCTTTTTAGGTGACTGAGTCTTTTGCCGGCTTCCTTTGTGAGTTTTTCTTTCCTTGTTTAGTTTTAGGAGTTTCCTATCATTCTGAATATTAGCCCCCTGTCACTCATACATGTTGTAAATATCTTTCCAGTCTGTGGCTAACCTTACCCTGTCTTAATGGTATCTTTGGAAAGAGAAGTTCTTATTCATTACTCAAAATTATCAATCTATTTTACTCAGTGCATTTAACATCCCTCCCTTCCTCTATAAACTAAATTATGTTCAGTAAAAATCAGTAATTCAGAGAACTTATGTAATGATACAACGAAAACTTTTCTTTATTGAACTTTGATAAATAATTATGCTAGAAAAAAAACTTAAGTAAAATGCAAGGAGAGATCAAGAAGGAAAAGGGAGGATGCTGGGCTCACCAACCCTCATGAATAAATCAAAACTACAACTACAGATAGAGCAACTCTCACTAAAACCAAACTGGGGATGAGCAGAGCAGCTCTTCTACAACCAAGGCTGTAAATAAAGGTCCACACAAAGTCTGGCAGAAAGGAAGGAGAAGCAATCTGGTCAGAACCACATACCTAAAAGGGGACAGAGAAGAGGGAGATGTTACAGAATTGGGCTTTCTCTCTGAGGAGCAAGGGGTTTGAACCAGATATTAGGCACCCCAGCCCTAGGATCTGACATCAGGAAGATGAGCTGCCTCAGCTGGTTTGAAAACCAGTGGGGCTCACTGCAGGGCTGTAAGAAACCAAGACTCGGCTCATGAAGACCTTGCACAATACAGAAACAGCAGACTGAAAACTGCCTGGGGCTCTGGCTGACTTGCCACAACCACCCCAGTGCACACCCCAGCCCACACGGGGCTCCTGATCCAGCCACTCTTGCTCGAGTTTTGCCCCCACTAAGGTGGAGGCTGCCTTTGCCAAGGAGAGTGAGCACACTCGGATGCAACTGAGCTGGCTCAGACCACAGCCTTGCCTGTGATCAGGGCTGAGGCAGTCATTGCCAGCGTGCTCTTTGGCGCATACACTCTGAAGGGAGTGAGGCTAGCTCCAGGGGGAAGACCACCACTGTCAAAGTACCCATCCCTGCACATACTTGGGAGGGAACAGAGCCAGCTCAGTGGTGTGGCACCAACCCCTCTGGCCCCAACCCAGCCTCTAACCAAGGTGCACACACCTGGGGAAAAAATGAAACCAGCATAGAAATACAACCCCCAGGCCTTTAAGCCTTGACCACATGCCAAACTCAGGTGGAGACTGCCATCACCCCGGAGAGAAACTCAACTCCCTTAGGGCTCCTGCTCTAGCTTGGTCTCTGGCTCTGGCCCCTCCAACTACAGCTCTACCTCCCACCAAGATGGTGGCTTCCAGCACAGTATGGAGGTTCCTCTGGAAACTAAAAATAGAACTACCATATGATCCAGCAGTTCCACTCTTGGATGTATATATCTGAAGAAAATGAAAAAGAGTAATTAGAAAAGATACATGATTACAGTGTTCTTAGCAGCATTATTTACAAGAGCCAAGATGTGGAAACAACCTTAATGTCCATCAGCAGATGATTGATTAAAGAAGATGTGTATATATGCAATGGAATATTACTCAGCCATAAAAAAGAATTAAATTATGCCATTTGCAGCAACATGAATGGACCTGGAAGGTATTATGCTAAGTAAACTAAGTCAGACAGAGAAAGACAAATACTGCGTGTTTTCACTTATATGTGGAATCTAAAAAATAAAACAAACAAATTAATATAACAAAACAGAAACACTCACAGATACAGAGAAGAAACTAGTGGTTACCAATGGGGAGAGGGGTCAGGGAAGGGGAAAGATAGGGGAAGGGGATTAAGAGCTACAAAAAACTGTGTATAAAATAAATAATATAAAAAATGTAATGCACAACGCAGAGACTATAACCAATGTTTTACAATAACTTTAAATGAAATATAATCTATAAAAGTATCAAAGCACTCTGTTGTACACCAGAAACTAAGGTAACATTGTAAGTCAACTCTACTTCAGTAAAAAATGGAAAGAGAGAAAGAATGGGGAAATTTTTTTAAGTAAAATAAAATAGAAGGCTGAAAAAATTAAAATAAAATAAGAGTAAAAGAAATATTACCATTCAAAGGATAAAAAGTTAATATTAAATATTTTAACTTTATTACTTTATTTTTGGGATATTTTGTTGTTGCTATTGTTATACTCACTCAGTGTTTTTGATGACATTAGTACCTCGTTTGAAATTCATTACAAAATTTCCAGATTTCTCTACAAAGTTACCAATTTCTCAAAAAAAGTACAAATAATTTCAGGGCAAAAAGAACTATTTATTCAATAGTTTTCATATGTACCTAACTGTTTGAACTTTGGTTTGTTTGTTTCACACTGATATATTCTATGCAAATAACTATCTAGTAACTGAATTTTCGCAAAACCAAATAAATCAAGAATATAGAATGAGATGTCAGTAATATGATTTAGTAGTAGTTTTAATTATAACTTTTATGGGCATTTGTTTTATTAAAATTACTGGACAGTTAATAATAGAAAATTGTTTATATAGAACAGTATTATATCAGACTGCAACTAAAGGATCAAATTTTAAACTGTTATGTTTTAAACCAAACAATCATCTTAAAAGTATATATTTCTATATAAAAGAATTTATTACTTGGAGTTTTCTTCATAGAAGTTTTTAATGAAATATTCTTCTTTCAAAGTTTTCAGACTATTGAGATTTTCTATTTTTTGGGGGGGTTATATTTTGTTGGTTGTGCTTTTCTTAGGAATTTGACCATTTAATCTGTATTTTCAAATTTATTTTTATTCAGTGTAAAACTATTTCTGTTTTTCATTTTAATGTCTTCTCTTACCCAATATTATTTTGAATTTTATTTACAATTTTCCATAATAAAAATCCATATTGGGATTTTCTACGTATTTTTATTATATTGTGGTCTTTTGCAACTTATTGGACTTAAGATGTGAGTACCAATTTTAATAAATTGGAAAAAGAATGTGTTCTGCAATTGTGCACAGTATTCTATTTAGGTCAATTAGGTAAAGATTGTGTAGTTAAAAATGACCTATATCTTTACTAAATTTTTCAGTTACTGAGATATTCATGCTAAAACCTACTATAATTGTGATTTTGTCTATTTTCTTTTTAGTTACTTCTTTTTGCTTTATATATTTGAGGCTATGTGAATAGTTATATGCAAATTTAAGGTTATTATGACTATGAAGAACTTGATCCTTTTATCATTATTAAATAAAATACTTTAAAGTATCCTCTGTTTGATGTTAAAGAGAGATAGCAGGAAAAGTTGCCTTTAGCATCATTTTGTAGGTTCTAACTTATATGCAGGATTTAGATCTTAAAAATGGTTATAGGACTCCTTTCAACAAGAAAATATTAACTAGCTTCTCTACAAGATAAGACAAATATTTGTGGTGAAATATTGTGTAGGGAATTGTCGGCGGTATCTTGACATTTATAAACTCACAATGCAAGCAGGTATAGTAAGTTATGCGGAGGCAAGATGGCCACTAATGTCTTGTTTCATCCTTATGAAATAAACTGGCATCCAACAAAGATGGAGTGTCTCAGTGATCCTGGGAACTGATGAGAGATTGCTAAAGCATTTAGGATGTAGAGTGTGCACTTTGTCTAACATTTAAAAATTATGTTTATTTTAATGCATCTATTTTTTGTTTAAGTTTCAAGAAAAAAATTTTTTAAAGATGATTGTAGGTTGAAATTCTGGTGTGACACTGATTTTTTTCTCCCTGGGTAACCACGCTTAGGGAGGATACACACAAATATGTATGTATGTACATTTATCATATACATATATTGTATGTATTATGTATGTATGTACACATACATGCATATGAAGGGAGAATGCTTTTTAAAATCTCTGAAGTAATATTACTTCTAGTTAATATCAATTATAGTTACCACTTTGTTCCTTGAATCAACATAAAATCCCTGTGAGCTCTCATTATCTGACTTTCAGATGAGGTAATCAGAGTGCAGGGAATGTAAATAAACTGCTGAAGACCACACAGTTTATAACAAAAAAAGCCATTATTAAAACATAGGACTTTTTGTATCTAAAATCAATGCTCTTTGCACTATTATGTACTATTAAGAAACTACCTGTTTTGTGTCAAATGCAAGCACAATGACCAGAAAAAAAAAAATGACCAAAGTAATACTTGTGGGATATTCTAAAGTTCAACAAGAACTGTATAGTTATAAAATGCTGGGAAAAATCCAGGATATAGCACGACAGACTTTCTTGGCATGCAGGATTGAGGCCATCCAGATGCAGAATCAATTAGAAAAGGCCAGAGATCAAAGAGCAATATTGTGGACGTTGTTTCATGAATACCATAGATACAGGGTCTGTTTGTCGTCACCTTTGATCATTTCCAAAATAGACTGTATGACTGCATGCTTATAGATTACATGCAGGTATTGAAGTGTTTTTTTGAAGTTCAGCAGTGTCTGTGAGTAAGGTTTGTGATGTGTGGAGATGTATTCTAAGAAAACCTGATCCATGAAAATCTGACCTTTCTGTAAATGAAGAAGTGATGAGTCATTTTATAGAAAGATTCTTACTTGGAAAAATGATTCTGCAGGCTTCCTTTAAAATCCAAGCTCTTCTAATACTTTTAGAAACAATTTCATTTGCAATAGTTGGACTTGCACAGGGTTTCTCAGGAGTATATATATTGCACAAAATACCATAAGCCATGTATAAAAGGGCCTGAATACTTGTAATATTTAAAGAAGATTAAAGAGCAAATAATATGGAATAGTAAAAATCATATGCATAATGCAATACAACAAGATAGTTCATTTTGATTATATACAGGGAAGAATAAGGACAAATACATTGTCATAATCAAGATTTATAAACTCAAGTGCCCACTCAGCAATCTGAAATTCTAGTTTTTGCTCATTGTGATACAAAAATCCACGTCAGCATTGGTTTATAAAGTAAACATATCCACTGCTGCTAAGGAGCACATGTGTCAAAAGCATCAGCTTAAGGATATGACCTGAATTTAATGAGTTAAGGCTGTATTTTCATATCAGAACCCTATTTGCTTGAGCAGTTTGAATACATCAGAATGACTTCAAGGAAAAGGAAAAGATTCCTGTAATCCCTCAGACCCAGGAATGTGATGATTCATACTCTATCATGAGCTGCTACACAACCAGGTGCATGTATTAACATATTATTATGCACCCACAGATGGCTTAAATTTACAAAGTGCATGGTGAATAAATCATTTAACCACATTTGTATTCACCAGACAACAGCAGCTGTATAAAGGCAAGTAATAATATTGTAATAATAACAGTAACAGCAATGACATAGAGCAATACTTTTCCATTTAAGGAAATTAAATGCATTTTGAGAAAATTAAGGATGTTTCTCATCATGGACTATGACTTAATATCTAGGTATTCACATATATATATAGGCAATTCTAAAATAGATTCCTTAATCTATATTTCATGCACTATCCCTTCCTATAAAAAGAGCCCATGAAGAATGGCTCCTTCTTATCCCAGTCTCAGCTCAAATGCCACCTCCTCAGGGCTGTCACCATAAACCCCTGTCTAAAGTCACCTTTGTGTACACATTAAGATCACATTAAAGATCTTCTGTTGTATGTAGCACTGATCACAACCTGGAATTATTTTTTGATTTGTTAGTATATTTGCCTCGTTTTGAGTCCCTCCTCCTGAATGGAAGCTTCACGAGAAAAAGAACACTATACATACACCCAGGCGCCGAACCCCCAGCCTCTCCCAGAGGCTCTAGCTCACAGGTGAGGTGCTCAGTGCGTGTGTGTTGAGTGAATAAATGTGTAAATGAAGGGGCTTTAGCTGGCATTTTAGCTGGCTAAATTTACTTTCATATTTTATTATATGGCTGCATTTCCCTGGAGTACAGTTATGGTTACATATAATGATCAAATACTAAAACAATGTTGATAATTAGTATAGCGTTTAATCCACTTACTCATTTTAAACATAGTTTTTGCCTTTGTGGAAGTCACATTCTAAAGGGGAAGAGAATGTTGAATAAGTATCATGTAAGATAAAGTTCAAGATACAGGAGGAGATTGTAAAGGGAGAAATTAATTGATTCTGGGGTGGGTTCAGAAAACACTCTAGAAAGAAATGCTTTCTAGAAATAACCATATAAATTATGGTCCAAATTGGGACATATTTTGAGGGCAAAAAGTGGCAATAAACATAATTAAATAATTTTATTTGACTGATTATTTTATTATATTGGTGGGCTTATACAACGAATTTTTGAAATACAGTGTTTTTTTTTTTTTCTAATAAGTCTTTTTAGTTAAAAGAGAGAAAAAGAGATATGGCAAGTTTGGCAGTCACCTTCAAGATGACCTTCAATTAGCGTCTTCACCTCCTAGAATCCACACCCTTGCATAGTCCCAACTCACAGTGAATCAAGTGATCTGTATTATTATAGAATATGGCAGGAATGACAGAGTGAAATTTTTAAGACTATATCATAAAAGTCATTATCACTTCTGCCTTGCTCTCTTGAATTGCTCACTGTGGAGGAAGCCAGTGGCCACTGAAGGCTGAAGTAGCCTCAGGAGAGGCATGTGTGTGGAGAAAATGAGACCTCTGGCAACAACCAGCACTAATTTGTCAATCATGTGAGTGGATCCTCCAGGAAGTCAATCGTCCAGCCCCAGTCAGGCCTTCAGATAAATGCAGCCCCTTCAGCACCTTGATTGGAACCTTATGAGAGATTTAGCCAAGCTGCTTCCACATTCCTGATCTATAGAAACTAGAGATAATAAATGTTTACCGTGTTAAGCCATCCAGTTTGAGAGTAACGTGTTATGCAGAAATAGATAATTAATACAACAAATAATGCAGTATAATAATACTACACTGGATCCTCAATCCTGCCCTGGAAGAAAAAAATGCTATCAGTCAACTTGGGTTAACTGACAAAATTATTAAAGGGATGTTAGATTAGATAAAAATATAATATGGACATTACATTTACTGGTAGTGACTAGTATGACTTTAAAAAAGGGTAGTCTTAATCTTAGGAAATGCATGCTGGAGTATGTAGGAATAAGAGGCAAAAAGGTATTATATTTGCAACTTACCCTCAAAGGTGATAGAGAAAGAGAAGAAGGGGAGGGTGCAAATGACTAAAGCAAATAAAAAAAATGTTAAATAGATGGTTAAAGGATATATGGCTATCCTGTGGACAACTTTCTATGCTTCCAACTTTTATGTCTGACATTATTTCCTAATAAAAAATTAAAACATGTTTTATACAAAAATTAAGATGACCTATAACCTTGTACCTTAAAGCAAAATTTAAAATCTTTAGAGTAATCATAGGAACATTAAACATAGCATAAGTAAATAAATACTTGGTGCATGTTCAGAAATGTGAATCAGTTTCTTTGCTGTGTCTGTATCTAATACCAACCATAACAGTATCTTTCCAAAGACTATAGTTTTATTATGTTCTATTCTTAATTTTTTAATAAAATTGCTGGCACTTTTCTTTAAAATTTACTTTATTGCTGATAAATTTGAAGTTATTGACACCTTCAACTGAACTCTACAGAGCATAATAATATTTTTTTTGATTGAAGCATAGTTGATTCACCATGTTGTGTTAGCTTCTGGTGTACAGCATAGTTGTTCAGTTATACATATATATATATATTCTTTTTCATTATAGGTTACTACAAGATATTGAGTATAGTTCCCTGTACAGTAGGACCTTGTTGTTTATCTATTTTATGTTTAGTGGTTAGTATCTGCAAATGCAGAACTTCTCATTTATCCTTCACCCTACCCTTTCCCCTTTGGTAACAAAAAGTGTGTTTTCTATGTCTATGGGTCTATTTTTGTTTTGTAAATAAGTTCATTTATGTCACTGTACATTTTTAATTAAGAAAATTCTTCCTTGGCTGTTGATAAAGTACCTGATAAACTCAAAACTAAGTCTGCCAAATAAAGGATATTAATTCTAATTTGTCTTAAGTTGTATCAATATGTCAGCCCCAGTATTTTTATAGGTGCTATCTTTTTGCCTCCTCTTGGGTATCTTTCTTAGTAACATTTTTCATGAGTCCAAACTGATCAAGTAGATTAGATTAAGTTGTGAATCTTGAATGTTTATCCAAATTTAGATGTTCAAAATCATGGACCTTCTCAACTCCACTGCATTCTGAGTTGGAATATAAATGTATACAATTAAAATAACTCAATCAAAGCTTCCTTAAGAAATTTAAAAGCTGAATGAATCAGTCTTAAAATGATATTTTGCAAAGAGGTATGAGGGAAGTTTACAAGGTGTTGAAATAGCCTTTATCTTGATCAGGGTGGTAATTACACAGGTATAAATATATACACATATGTTTATATATAATCAAGTAATAAAACAATCATCAAATAAAAAAAACATTAAACTGTACCCTTATGATCAATTTGCACACTTTGCTGGATGTAAATTACAACTAATAAAAAAAATAGCTAAGTCTTGGGCATCATCTAGGCACTCATTGTTTAATCTGTTCAGTTCCTGTCTCACTTTTACAAGGATAAATGTCAGTATCTTCCTGGTTGTAATCACTGAAAATTTTAAAAGCTTGAAAACTAAAAAAATTTATAATCCTTTGGTTAAACACTTTAATTAAAGATATTCCAATGATTTTCAACAAATGAAACCGAAACTTTAGAGGGATGATTTAATTTACAAAAAGGTTTATTATCATTGTAGGACTCTTAGGTTGACTTCAAAGTAGTTCTTCAGAAGTTAAAACATCTCTAAAGTCCAAACAATGCTGAGCAGCAAAGTGAAAAAGTATGTACAGCTCTACTGAAGCTTTTTCTAATTAATTCAACATCTGCTTCATCACAACAATTTTATAGTTCAGTTAGCTTATCTGTGCATATACATAACAATATTGTAAAATGTAACATGTTCTATTTTGATTAGTAGATATTGCTATTTGTTTGGATGTAATTATTATTATACGTACACCACAGCAGATAGAGGAAAATTTCTGCCCCATAAGTTCCTTAATTTAATAAGAATATTGTTTTTACCAAAATGCTGTGCTCTACCACACAAGTATTGTGTTCATATTATTGCCATGACAACAAATAATTTTTTGTTCAGTTTTGAACTTAATCAAGTTTACAGTAGCATTCACAATAATATCAGATGTTTCACTTTCAGCAAAATGAACTTCCAAAAGCTTTTCTTTGATTTCATGAATTGCATTAAAAAGCCCTATTATTGAAATTCACTTATTTTCTAGCAAAAGCATTTAATGACCCTGATGTTATCCTGGAATCATTTAACTGTCTGTGCTGGTCTTTTGATCATCAAGCCAAACATTAACCGCTGTCACTTTAGGTTTCAAATGTGTTCAAGAAAACTTGGAATCAAAAGAAACATCATTAATTTAGAGTAACAGGCAGTTTAACTTAGATGAAAAGACGTGTTTTGTGGATTGATATGTAAACACACCTTCTGTAGCTGCTTCTGTACCATCCATCACAGTGGATTTTTGCAAATAATTTTTGTATGTTGCACATTCATCATCAACTATGTTGAGAAATAGAAATTCAATATTTAATTTTTCATTAAATGTGTACTCTTATTTTTGAGCTTATTGCTGCCAAAATAATTTACTGCAAAATAAAAAAGCATTATAAGACAATAAAAAATAGAAACTGTTAATTTATTATTTACAACCAAAAAAAAAAAAAAAAGACAAAAGAACTCTAGCAAGTGCTTTCAGATTCCTCTATGTAATAAACACTATAGCAGTACTGTTCAGCCTGTTTCCTGCATGTCTTACTTGGGCTGCCATAACAAAATACTGTAGACTGGGTGGCTTAAACAATAGAAACTTATTTTCTCACAGTTCTGGAAGCTTAAAGTCCAAGATCAGGGTGCCAGTGCGACCAGGCTCTGTGAGAGCTTTCTTCTAGCTTACAGACACTATCTAGAGGTACAGGTACATTAGGCAATTTGATTTAGATGAAAAGATGTGTTTCATTCAATGTACGAATTTTTAAAGAGTGTGATTCCCAAAAAGAGGAATCAGAAGGAAGGGGGAGGTGATGGGTCCCAAGCAAGTCCAAAACCTAAAAAGGCAAATTTCATTAGATTTCAAAGCTCAAGAATAATCCTCTTTGATTCGATACTCTTTCATAGAGGCCCACGGAGTTGGCAACGTCACTCACATGGGGTGGCCCTATCCCCTTAGCCCCACCCTTTGAGACCAAGGAGGAAACTTACTTTCCCCTGGGTGTATGGTAGCAATGGCAGCCCTGATGATCTTTGAATTGCGTTCAGAGTCATTCTTCCTTTTCCTTGAAAAACAGTGCACATTTGCGGCTGAATAGCTGTATGGTCCAGTCCTACAGAATCCAAGAAGTTCAACAGCCCTCCTTTATTCCATTCCGCTTCCTTTGTCTTCTTTAGTTCAAACTGGCAGTGTATTTGCTGGCATAATCCAACCATGATTCCTGACTTCTGCTGAGATGGCTGATTGAATCAATTGAGGCACATCCATGATCTCTTTATCAAATGGTTGGTTGTTCAGCCACATCCTTAGTGTTATCTCCAGAGAAAGCTTTCTCATTTTTTGTAACTTGGATAGGCTGAAAATTTTCCAAATCTTCACGTTCTGGTTCTTTTTTGCCTCTCGTTTTCTTCTTCAGTTCATCTCTCTCCTTTTGCAGTTTATTTCAAGAAGTCAGGAGGAAACAAGCTGCTCCTTCAATATTTTGCTTAGAAATCTCCTCAGCTAAAAATATCTGACTCTATAGCTCACAGTTCTGTTTTCCACAAAGTACTAGAATACAGTCAAGCCAAGTTCTTTGCAACTTTATAACAAACATTGCCTTTACTCCAGTTTCCAATAACATGTTCCTCATTTCTGCCTGAGATCTCACCAGAATCACCCTTAACATCCATATTTCTAGCCTGTATCTTAGAAATCTTCCAGCCTCTACCCATTATCTAGTTCCAAAGTATTTTCCATATGTTTAGGTATTTGTTACAGAAATACCGCATTTCTTGGTACCAAAATTTGTTTTAGGGTTCTCCAGAGAAACAGAATCAACAGGATAGAGATAGATAGATGATGGATAGATAGGTCTATCCATCTAGAGAGATATTATAAAGAATGACTCACGTGATTTTGGATGCTGAGAAGTCCCAAGGTCTGCAGTTTGCAAGCTGGAGACCCTGGAGAGCCACTGGTGTAGCTCCAGTCCAAGTCCAAAGGCCTAAAAACCAGGAGGACCAGTGGTGTAAATTCTAGTACAAAAGCCAAAATTCTAGGCTCAAAATCCAAGAAAAGTCAACATCTCAACTTGAGTTGAAAGGCAGGGAAAGACTGATGTCTTAACTCAGCAATCAGGCAGAGGGAACTTTCTCTCAATCAGCCATTTTCTTCTGTTTAGGTCTTTAATTGATTAGATGAGGTCCACCCAAATTGAGTGTTTCAGTTGTTAATCTCATCCAGAAGCACCTTGGCAGACACAGCCAGAATAATGTTTGGCCAAATACCTGCATACCACATGACCCAGTCAAATTAACACACAGAATTAACCATCATACTGCATATGTTTTACATAAACATAGCCTGTAACTTCCCATGATCTCAATACTTGATGGCTTAGACGCTTCATCCACTAGCTTTAATGTGAGTCTAGGCTCAAGTGTCAAATACTCCACAAGCCTAGTATTTGAAAGCTGCTCCTTAATCTTCATTTCTTTATATGAAATTGTTCTTTCACCACAAGGACTTGACATGTGGTGTTTTCTCTTTGAAAACATTTTTCTCCTGCACTTTATTTTTATTATTTTTAATCATGTCTACTAAATAGCAAGTACAGATAACCAATCAAAAGTGAAAAAAGAGACCTCCACATAATGAAATATCTGGTGTGTTATGTTGTGGATTTTGGAATTCTAAAGGATATTGGGATATAACTGAAAGACTTTAAGAATAGGAATGACATCATCAGATTGACATTTTATAGTTCAGTTGAGTAGTAATGTGAAGAATGGATTGGAGACGTGTAAAAGCTGTTGTGGAGAAACTGTAAGGAAGCCCAGAAGACCAGATTGCCCAGGTAGGAGTGTACATTAGTTTTACTGATATGGCAGAAGTAGAGTGAGAGAGAAATGGACAGCTTGGAGAGATGTTTAGGAGGTGGACTTAATGGAACTTGTTGAATCATGGGCTATGCACATATAAACTTGGATGGAGAAAGAGGCACCAGCTAAGGAGGCCATTAAGGAGCAGGCAGTATGGTAAGGGAAGACTAGGAGAGGGTAGTGTTGTAGGAGGCAAAAGACGTGAGGATTTCAAGAAGGAAGCAAGCTTCCAATGGGGGAAGTCTGTTGAAAGTCAAGCAAATAGAGAGCAGAGTGACGTGAATACTCATTAGTCACATTGACAAGTGAATTTTTTGATGGTATGATGGGAACAAAAGTCATATTGGAGTAAACTGAGGATAGAAAGGGAGATTAAAAAAAGTAAAAATAGCAAATGTAGAAAAACATTTTAAAAATTTGACTTAAGTTTGTTGGAGAGAGTACAGAAAGTGGGGGAAATAGGTGGGGATGTAAATATTATTTTGAATTGAAATTTACACATATAAGGAAGTCTGATATTTTCCCACCACTGTCCCCCAAGTTATATACAGTGGTAATAATTTAGAAAAGCCAACACAAATTGCCAATAGCAAATCTTCTTGAAGTTCTTTATTTAAATGACATCATTCATGGGCATATTTGAGAAAATTTTAAGATGAAAGAGAAATACTAAACTGATTTCTTATACTGGAACAGTAGAAAGATTAACACCCGATATAACATAAATGTAATTTTTTAAAAAATAAATGCACCACCTTGGCTGGGTGTAGTCTTGTAATATACCTTTTGGGCTATGGAAATTTGGGTGAGAAGCCTTTAGATTGCCCTCAGCTCATAAACAGATAAGTAGCTCACAACCCGAGTCTGGTCACCTTCAGAGGTGTGGAGCTGGTGCCAGTTTTAAGCTCTCAGTGTCCTAGTGCTTGAATCCAAGACTCTAACATCAGGCAGCAGCTCTTATTGAATGTTTTATGCGCCCACTGGCAAGTGGTGCTTTCATCAGGCTTGAATGCCAAGGACATTAATATGTTAATAAAATTGGAGAAATATGTTGCTGAAAACACACTACTGAGAAACTTACTTTGAATTGAGGAAAATAAACCTTAAAACCCTTCTCTCAAGGTATTGTAAAACTGATGCAGCTCTTGATGCGATTTTTACAACAGCATAAGAGGATGACTATCTAAAGCTATCACAAATTGCTTCTTGAAAATAACCAAATCCAGTTTATGGTTATGCATGCCAATAAAATCTCAAGGCTTATATCAAAAGTGAGACTCAGTCTTTCAATTGTCCATCTTGGAGGGCTACTTGTCCCTGGTTGGGGGCAGAAGAAGGGGGAAAATGGGGGTAATTTTTAAAAATAACTTTTGTTAATGAAGCATAACTTCTATTGAGAAAAGTGCACAGACAATAAGCTCCTTTAATTATCACAAAGTGAATACAGCCATGCAGTCAGCTCCCAAATCAACAAATAGGCCAGCACCCATACAGCAGAAGCCTCCCCATTCCTCTGTCCTCTACAAAGTCCACCCTACTCCCAACTGAGCACCTCTTATCCTGACTTCTAATCTCCTAGACTAGTTTTGCCTAGTTTTCACTATATAATTGGAATTATACAGTATGTATTTGTCTCTGCTTGACTTTTTTGCTCAACGTTATATTGTCAAGTATAGATATAGTTCATTCTCACTGATGCACACAGTATTCAATTGAATGAATTTACCCAATTTACTTACTGTTTCTACTGTGGTACATTTGGGTTGTTTCTAGAGTTTGGCTGTTGAGAGTAGTGCTACTATAAATATCCACACATACCATTCATCCTACCACCCTCTCCCTCCCCACATTTCTTTTTGTTAAATGCCTAGGAGAAAATTTCTGGATCATAGAGAGTTCATATGTTCAGCATTAGTAGATGATGTCAAACTATTTGCCAAAGTGGTTGTACCAATATACAATCTTCCTAACTTTAGCAATTCTGTGTGTGTAGCGGTACCTCATTGTGGTTTTCCTTTGCATTTTCCTGATGACAAAAATTTATATACCTTTAATATGTTTATTAGCTATTTGGATATCCTCATTTGTAAACTGCTTATTCTCTCTTGTCTATATTTCTCATGTTTTTGTTTCTTTTTGTTATTAATTTGTAGGGTTTCTTTATATCTTTTGAGCCCTTTGTTGGTTATATATGTAGGAAATATCATTTCCCACTCTTTGGCTTGCTTACTCATGCTACTAATGTGTCTGCCAACAAATAAGCATCTTTAAAGTCCAATACCATTTTTTTTCCTTTTTTCTCGTCAGTGTTATTTGTGAACCGATTATAACATATTTCCTGAGGAATTCCACTCCCGATTAGCAGCTAGAAATCTTCGAGATAATATTGCCCCCATCCTAACGAAAAGAAAGAGTTAAATAATTAACAAAATCATGTATTTTTTTGAACTCACCAGTGATCTAAGTTTGCAAAGCAATCAAGTGAACTTAATTTCAGAGTGACAAGCCTCTTCAGATAACATCAGGAAACTGAAATTGTTTTAGGTTTGACACAGCATAAGAGGAAAAGGCAGAAGCAAAAAAGAAGGAATCATCTGAAATTTTAATCAGGTCTTAAGTGTTGAGTGTGAGCTTGTGTATCATTTTAGAGTATCTGGGAGCCCAGACAGAAAGGGAGTTTGTACTTAGTCTGAAGCTTTTCCATGGGTCTCCACTAGGGGCTTACAGGGAACAGGTGATCCGCTGCTGCTCTGGGACAGGCCTAAAACATCGCTCACTTCCTAGACCACCTACTCAGAGAAGCAAACATTGTGAGCCATGAAGGCAGAAGCAGCTGTCCTTTTTACACCCAAGGCCACCAAGTAAAGGGTAGAAGTGAAACCATCCTGCCTCTGGTAGAGGGCTACAGAGAACCTGTCAGGATTAAGAGTGACCTGCCAGTGGGGGAAGGACGAAGAGTAGAAAGAAACCCCTTCCATGGCACAAGGGGACAGGGATGACTGCAGGCCCACACTAAACACAGAATATAAGTGAAACATATAAATAAGCAATTGTATTTCTATGTACTAGCAATAAGCAGTAAGTGGATACTGAAATTAAAAATACAACACCACTTGCATTTTACAAAATGAAATAGTTAGATGTAAATCTAATAAATCAATGTCTGCAGTATTTATATGCTGAAAACTACAAAATGCTAATGAAAGAAGCCAAAGATCTAAATGAATAGTTAGGCAAGTTCATGGTTTAAGACTCAACATGTTAAAGATGTCTATTCTCCCAAATTAATATACATGTATAATGCAATTTCTATCAGAAGTCTAGCAATGATGTTTATAGTTAAAGACAAATTATGCTAAACTTTATATATGATGGTAAAGGAACTAGAATAGCTGAAACATTTTGAAAAACAAGATTAAAATGGGAGGAATCCATCTACACACCAGCTACGTAATCAGTTATTATATAGCTACAATAATCAGGACAGTGCACTTTTCCCAAAGGTATAGATACATAGATCAGTGGAACAGAATTGAGAACCCAGAAATAGAGCCACACAAAGATGCCCAACTGATTTTTGACAAGAGATATAAAATCAATTCAATGGAGAAAAGATAACCTTTCAACAAACAGTGCTTAGCAATTAGAAAGACATAGTTGAGAAACAAAAACAAATAAACAAAAGAAAACCCTCAACCTCAGCCTTAATATAAAACATAACATTATAAAATGAAAAAATAATAGGAGAAAATCTAAGGGATTTAAAACTAAGCCAAGAGTTACTAGACTTGACACCAAAAGTGCTATCCATAAAGTAAAAAACTGACAAATAAGACTTCATCAAAATTAAAAAATGTTTTCTCTGTGAAAGATCCTGTTAAGAGGATGAAAAACAAGCTATAGATTGGAAAAAAAAACCATTTGCAAACCACATACTCAACAAAGGACTAATTTGTAGAATATATTAAAAATTCAATAGTAAAAACAAATAGTCCAGTTAGCAAAGGGGTAAAAGACATGAAAAGATAATTTACCAAGAGGATATACAGGGAGCAAATAAGCACATGAAAAGATCATGCTCAACACCATTAACCATTAGGGGAAATTGGATTAAAGCCCCGATGAGATATTACTACATGCTATCACTAAAATAATAAATAGTGATATCATGAGTTGCTGGTGAGGATGCTGAAAGCAGGCTCACTTGTGCATTGCTGGTAGGAATGTAAAGTGGTACTGCCACTCAAAAAAATCAAAAAAAAAAAACAACTAGGCATACAACTATCACACAACCCAGCAGTTGCACTTGTGGACATTTATCCCAGGGAAATGAAAACTTATGTTTGCACAAATACCTGTGCACAAATGTTTATGGCAGCTTTTCTCATAATAGCCCCCAACTAGAAACAAACAGCTGTCCTTCTGTGGGTGAATGGCTAAATAAATGACACATCCATCCTATGGAGTACTACTCAGCAATAAAAAAGAATAATCTATTGATTCATGCAACAACCTGACAAATTTCCAGGGAATTATGCTGAGTGTAAAAAAGCCAGTCCCAAAATATTGCATGCTATAGATCTCCGTTTATGTAACATCCTTGAAATGACAACACTACCAAAATGGAGAATAGTTTAGTGGTCACCAGGGTTTAAGGAGGGGTTGGGGTCAGGCAGGAAGCAGATGTAACTATAAAAGGGCAACATGTGATATCCTTGTGATAAGGATGTTCTGCATTTTCACTGGATTGATGTCAACATCCTGATTGTGATAGTTAGTTGTTACCATTGGAGAAAACGGTTGAGTGCGCATGAACTCTCTGTATTATTTTATACAACTTCAGGTGAATCCACAAATTTCTCTGTATTATTTCTCACAACTGCATATGAATCTACAATTGTCTCAAAATAAAAAGTTTAATTAAGGAAAAGTAAGCAAGGAGCAAGCAGATCACAACGGCGTATGAAAACCATAGATGTATGAAAAACAGCGATTGTAGTTACATTTTGCACTATATGATGAAGTGGTATTTTTTTTTTACTAAAAACGTTTGTAAAAACCTATATAATTTTAGGCTTTTTTAGAATTCTAGAATATAGAGCCTGGTGACTTCTATTCTGAGCTGGCCATTTTAAGTGGTATGTTGCCAAGTTCTGGGTACTGCATTTTAAGAAGAATTTAAAGTAAATTCAAAACCAAGATACGGGGTGAAGATAACACTGGAAACCATGGAATACATGAAATAATGGGAGAAATAGATAGTGTTTACCCACAAGAGGAGAGTTGGTGAACACAAGACGGTACTTTTTAAGTATTTGAAGAATTACCTTAAGGAAGGATTAGACTTCTTTGTAAAACCCCAAGAAATGAATATAGGTGGAGGGTACAAGAAGAAAGATTTCAGTTTGGTTGCCAGGGGCTGGGGAGTGAGGAAGTGGGGAAATGTTGGTTAAAAAGTACAAACTTCCAGTTATAAGATGAATAAGTTCTGAAGATCTAATATATAGCATAGTGATTATAGTTAATAGCACTGTATTATATCTGAAAGTTGCTAACAGAGTAGATCTCACCAGTAAAAAATGGCAGTTCTATGATGTGATGGAGGTGTTAGCTAACACTACAGTGGTAATCATACTCCAAGATATAAATCTCTCAAATCAATACCTTACCCTTACACGATATGTCAGTTATGTCTCAGTAAAGATAGGGGAGGGGAGTGTGGCCCTCATTTGGAGTGAGAGGGGAATCTTCCCAATGTACAGTAGCCCCTTCTGCAACATAAGTTATGTGACTATATAACATGGCTTGGGACATGTGGCAGGATTATGGGTGTGTGGAGTTTGGGTTTGGGCAGGACTTCCACTTCTCAAATACATTGGCTTTCCCTGGGGTAGTGATATCACCACCAGTCTTTCTTCAGAATATCCATTAGTGGGCCCATCAGCTGGGCAAAGTATCCAGTGATTCATCTTGAGGCAGTGTCACACAGAGTCCAGAATGACAAGGGGACTTTAGTGCAGCTTGAGTAGACAGTATACAAGTGCGGTGGTGTTCCTGGGTTTCGAAAGTGGGTCTGCACCGGATACCTGACATAGGGCTGTGACAAATTACTCTCCCCTGCTCTCTCATCTAGCTTAGGATTGGCCAAAGTTAGAACTACCCTATTTCATAGTTGGGGACCCCCTTCCAAAAGAGAGGTTTACACATTCTAGAAGAATCACGGTGAAGGGCAAAGAATGATCCCCTTAGCTTCTAACCTACCAATGGCACAATGTGTGTGGATTGAGAGAAGGACCTCACCCCCAACTTTGTGCTGTATTCTGTAACCACATTATTGAAGCAGCCCTGCTTTTGCCCACAACCATACCACGTCCCTTAGAAGGACATCATTAACTTCTGTCCTACTGCCTCCCTACCTGGCACACACCATTCCACCTCTCCATCCTTCCTCTTTCCTTTCTGATTTTCCTTTCCATCTATCCTTTCTTTTCCCCAGAAGTTCTTATGGAAATGAATGAAGACAAACAGATGTTGGTATACAGAGGGTGATACTTAAAGTATCTAACAGCATCTGATGTGGCATCAGACAATTAATATAGATGCAAGCATTGGAGTTCTCCTTCCACAAGGCATTAACCCTGTAGTTACTGGATCATGGAGCAGTTCTGTAGAGGGGCTGGGCAGGAAGGAATGGCACTAGGGGCTCAGGGAAGAAGCTATAAAGTAACCAATATAAATTACTAACAATCTGCATAGCCATACTGTTGCAGACGTGGAAAATCATCCCTAGTCTCAGAGAAAGAAGGAGTGGGTAAGCAGGGGACAAGGGCATACAGTGAAGGTAGGTGATATTAACAAAAGCCAGGCAAAAATGTCTGATATATATGTATGTGTATATATATACATACACACACATACATATATATGGCTCACCCTTGGTGAATCTTGTTTGGAGGCCTTTTTCCGAAAAGATCTGCACGCTTCCAGACAAGAATCCTTTCTCTCTTTCCTTTCCTTCTCATCCATCCACCCAATTGATGTGTACTTTTAGAATGCAAACTTATTCGAGTTGTAGCCTCGACAAAATATAATGAGGAAGCGTCCTCATAAATCTGCTGGAGGGAAAAAGCATTAAACAAATTTAGTTTTAAGTACATTATAATGTGGTTTTAAGAAATTCATTTTCCTCTGCATGATATCACCAAAGGACTATGATGCCATAAACCAAAACCAGTTCTGAATAGAACTGGGTTCTGTGTATCTTACTGTTCTGCTAACCCTTTGTATGTTGCTTAACTTTTCTGAGTCTTAATTTCCTCCTCTGTAAAGTGAAGGAGTAGGCTAAGATTGTAAGTTAACAATTAAGTGTTTGAAAAAACACCAAGAGGAACAAAAGTAAGAAGACATACAATATATTGAATTTTAGGTAAAATTACAGTGAAGAAAACCAGTGTTGAATATAAGTTATTTCTTAGTTTTTTAATTTTTAAGGAATTTTATCATAGCTTATATTTACATTTATTATACTTAAGATGTATCATGGCTAAAGTTAATCATCATTGGGATTGCAGGTTGAAACTAAATTAACTCTTACAACTAAATGGTTTATTTTATAAATGTTTGGTATTCCCATTAGAAACAATTAACATTCAAGGTTAAGGTTAAGAGTAAAGTCAGTAAGCCTTAGGATAAATGAAAGTCAAAGCACAATCTATCATTTTACAACCTTCAGATAGAATTTTGCAGCTTAAAAAATCAGTTAAAGTCTTTGTTAACATTGGTTACTGCGTGGTACTAAGCTTATGGACATTTTTCTTTTTTATTCTCTTTGAACTTTTTCTGTAAGGAGTATGCATTAATTTTATGATCAGAATAATAAAATTTTTATTGAAAATAATTGAAAGACCAGTAAGTAGAAGGAAGAAGAATCAGAATAATCTAGCAATGATCTGTGGTGGATATTAGACAGTTGGTAGGCTGTAGGTCTTTGTTGGATGGTAATATGTTGAATTTACATAATATCACATACAAGGAATCAAAGTGATTTGATCTTTATATTTTTAGCATGAATACTTTAAGATAATTGAGGGAAAATAAGCCACACATTTTGAAGATGAATCCATTAAGAAGACACTAAATTTTAAAAAGGAGAGTTCTACAACCAATTAACTATTCCATTTGCATTAACTCATAATCAAAGGATTTTAGAGGTGGGGTTGTTTGTTTGTTTGTTTTATGTACAAAGAGCTAGCATTGGTTCTTTTGTTGGGTAGATGTCTTGGATGATCTGTTTGAGGAAGATTACTTAGTCCAACTTGATGAAGCCTATATCCTTCCCTTACTTACAGAAACAGTAAGTGCACATATTGAGGGCATAATTTCCGATCTGAGCTTGCCAGTTTGAATACAAGAGACCGCTGGCGAAATTTTCATGAGTGGCTCCAGTAGAGGGGCTGGTGACCCATGTCGCTTCCAGAGGTGCAATGAGGCAAAGGGAAGCTTTAAATACGCATGCGTATATTTCTAATGAGCTATAATATGATGTGATATACTATATAAATGGGAAAACAGGTTTTGATAAGTTAATTTATCCACACTCATTGTCTGGAAAGGCTAAGTAAGAAAGCTACATTTAGATATTACATCTCTTTATTCCCACCTGGGCATTGAGCTCTATAAAGGTGACCAGGATAACCACTGAGATGGACAGTTTCTTTAGATTGTCTTGGTCTGTAAAGATTTCCTTTGGATTATAGGTAACCAATGGAAATAATTGTGAAAGCGAACAAAGCCTAAAGAAAACAAGAGTTATTTAAAATGGTTAATTATAATTTAGTTCATGAAATAGAATTCTTAACAACATAATTAGAATTCCTTTCAATGGCTTATACTCCCAATTCTAACAGATTTTTGATCCAGCATTCTCTGCAATATGAGCAGAGAAAAACCAACATCTCTTCTACTGTTTGTGTGTTTTTTTTTTTCATTCGTGTGTTTGTTTAAATGTCTTCCCATTTATATTGCTGTTCAAATCATCTCAGGTCAGGAGAGCTCAGGATTTCCACGAACTGGAGCTTGAGAACTACGTGCCCCACTGAGATGAGGAACACGGATGGCATATCAGTGTCAGCCAATGAAGAAAGGTCATCCCAGAGATCAAGAGTGAGCTTGTGTGTGGAAGCTCAGGCAGGAGAGGGGAATTTGGAAGTAGGCATCCTGCGAAAATGCAGGAAAAATTCATCAACAGCTGGTAGTAGGATCCTGCCCTGGGGGTGAACTCCAAATTTGGTGTGAAAGAGATCCAAAAAGATGAAAAGATCAATATGGGGGTCTCAGTTTTAAGAAACTAGTTTTCTTATTACTAAATAAGAAATAAAACTCAATACAAAAAAAATACAATCAGACAAGAACTCAGTTTTGGAATCTGGTATACAAGGCTGAAAGCTACATTTAGGATGGCTTACCTTTTCCCTAATGTCCTTGGACAGTAACTGGTGGCAGAGAGAATTATATTTATGCTTCTTATAATTAGCAGTTATAATTACTAAGATTTATGAAATATCAGCTAGCCCCCAGATATTATGAAATAGCTACCTTATCTTTGAATAGAATTTATTTAATCCCTGAAACAATCTTCCTGAATTAATACACAAAATTTTTATTAAAGATGAAAAACACACAGTTCAACTCTTGTCTTCATTGTGAGCTTCTGATATTCTATATTCACCTCGTTCCTAAAGAAATTAGATTCAACATTCTGCCAAATTCTTAGCCATGTAGAGTTCATTACAAATACAAGTTATACATCAAGGCTAAGTATCTCATTACATCCCCATTGGGTATGTGCAAATCATAAAACTCACCATCAATTAAGAGAAAATGGGGGACTGGTGAGTAGGCATGAACTGATCATAGAAAGTCTGTACCATTCTTTACAAAGCTTGGAACCATCTTACATATTAGATGCTTTCATCATCAATTTCTAAATCATTATATTTTATTTCATTTGTAATAAAGGTTCCAAGAAAAATGCTTCAGAGATTTTAGCTCTCTCAATTGATCTGCGTTGTCATCTTCTCATGTCCTTTACACTAGCACCGCCTTGTCCCGTCCTACTGCCATGCTGAAGCGTTTGTAATATTCTTTAGTTTCTTACTACCCTCACTCAATCCTAAAAAAACTACACATATGCATGCACCTGGACACAAGTATGCAACTTCGCTAACAATTGCAGGTATTTTTCTCCTTTACCATGAAGATCTTTATTCTGAGATTAACCCTGTTAACATCCCTAATGAATGAGCTAGAATCATAATTCCCTATTTTTGCTTTATAAAGTAAACACAAAGTATAAATTATTCTAATTTTGGTTAGCTATGTATGTACTGACCTGTTGAAACAAATTGTATCAAGCTGATAATTTCCACAGAAAAACCTTCTAGTACATTATAAGGAATCCAGTCATTTTGCAGCTGAAAATACCTACATACCCTTTCTAATTTATCACACCAAATTGCATGCATAGTCCATTTTGGAATCACTGCTTTTGAAACTGGAATTAATTTAACACAATTTCAAAAAGTACCTTTATGCTCTTTTTGAATATGATCACATTGTAGACAAAATTGATAGACCATTTTTAAAGGGCTTTCCTGCACTTGTGATGATTTAAGTGGTATACATGTTGCATAATAACCTGAGTTTCATTTTAATATAAACTGTTGAAGAAAGCTTTTATTGCTTCTCATCATGTTTTCTGTATTATTACTAGTGCTAAGAGTTAAAAATGAGTATGGTTCCCATCACTATTGCCAAATTTATTTTTTCAAATTATTTATTCCACATATAAGTGATTCATAACCATCTCTCCAGTGAGATATTTTTTGCCATTCTCATCATGTGAAAAAAATATAAATCCCCATTTTATGTAAGTGAGAAGGCCACCCTTTAAATTAGTGACATCTATGCCAAAATGAGCTCTCTGTATTCTGAGGTATTACTAATATCGCTTAAGCTGTTGAAACACTTTGAACTGATTGGGCAACCTAACTGCGCATGGGAAGTTCTTACAGCCTGTAAGTTGATGGTGAAAGACTGAAAGTGACATTTGAATAGAGACTTCATGTATTTTGTTGACTGCAGTATACCTCTCACCAGGAATTGTTACTGACACAGAGGAGCCACTCTATAAATATATATTGAGTAAATAACCCAAATGCTAAATTATTAACATTATTTTAGGGTTTTAATTTTTTATGAGAATAATGAAAGGATTACCAACAGGAATAAATAACCAATGCCCAGAGTATTTTATTCTAAAGCAAAGATGTATTATTTCCCTACCCTAAAATACAGCTATAAAATCCTGCTTAACATTTAATAACTCAAACATAAAGAGTGTATCAGTCAGATACAGTTGCTTCAGTCAGATTAACTTGCAGAGAACAGAATTCACTCTACCAAACTTAAGTAGAAGGGATTTGTAGTAGTGTATTAAACAGCTAAAGAATTGCTGGGAGGGCTAAAGAAACAGACTTTAGACTGAGCCTCCAGGAAGAACATGGATAAACTGGGCTGTCATGGAACTTTTGCCTTGATTAGGAAGCTGCAGATCAGAAAGTTGCTGGTGAGACTGGGAAATTGGTGATTACTGTCACCGTAGTCTATGCAAACAAAATTGATATTTCTAACCGTGCCTCTTTCCCAGTCTAGCTTGGTTCAAGGCTCACAGAAATATGTCTGATTTGTGGAATCTAAAGCACATCAAGAATGCTAGCTGGAAGGGATTCTGGGAAATGTAATTTTAGCATTCCAGCCTCAGCATTATAGAAAGACACACAATTCACTATAAATGGCTTAGAACTGTTATCTCCCCCCACAATGGTGCTCTGCTGAATTCAGTTTTCTAATTCCTTCCTAATAAATTAGAAGGTCAATCATTAGACCAATCCAGGGTTATGGGATATGTGAAGTCTGACGAGTTTCCTCACCACTTACCAGTCACATATGAAACAGTGAAACCAGATCCCCTAACTGAATGGCACAATGTAGTTTGAAAACCATATTTAGTGCAACACCATTCTCAGATTAGATGCTTTGGTCAATTAACAGTTTCAAAGCAGAGAAGACAGTGGAATACTTTAGCTGAAATAGAAGTATAAACAGAGCAGTAGAAAAAAAATGTAGCATAGTTTTAATACACTGGAAACTTCAGCAACTGGGAAACCAGGCTGGCATCCAGACCACCCTGGCTATCTGGTTCTGGTAAATCTCTTAGCCTCTCTGTGCCTGTTTCCCCAACAGTAAAATAAGGTAAATAAAAGTATATCACTTACTGAATTTTCTGAGAGTTAATTAAGTTAGAGTTGTGCCTAGAACATATTAAGGACACAATAAATGTCAGTTATTATAATTAGTCAGTTAACTAATAAATCCATTTTTT
Organism: Camelus ferus; assembly: GCF_009834535.1. NCBI lineage: Eukaryota > Metazoa > Chordata > Mammalia > Artiodactyla > Camelidae > Camelus > Camelus ferus. Next base: position 52,007,070 of record NC_045709.1, read on the forward strand.
ATCTAATATTGATCCTCAGTACTAAGGTCTGAGATAGATCCATGACAAAATGAGACCCACTTAAAGTCTAATTTAGAAGAACCAACAATACAAGGCATTAGAAAATACTATGTTTAAATAGCAAAAATGGTCGAAAGAGAATGGGTTTGGGGAGTTGCTTTTGTTTTGTTTTGTTTTGGTTTTGAGTAAAGGCCTTAAGAAGATTGAATGTAGAATTCTCAGACAGCAGCATTCTTGACAAATAGAAACTGCCAGTATAAAACAAAGGATGGCAGCATGGGAAACACAGTTGGACTTAGTAGATCTTTCCAGCCAAGCTAATACCAAATAAAAACCATCACAGGTCATAAGATTTTCTAAGACTCAGAGGAAGTATGGTCATAGGTAAAATGGATCAACTTCTTCATTTTTATTTGATGCTGTTTTTCTATAAACAGATAACATGAGTAATCAGGCATTCATTCAACTGTTCTGATTTAGCATGTGTGTGATAAAGAAAGAACTGGTCAAAATTTAAAACCAAATATATATCAAAATAAACTTGCTTCCGAAAGTAATTCCAAAGTAGGCTGCTTACATGGTATAGCATTAAAGCTAGCCATAGGAAATGTGATCAGCTGTACATCCAAAGATATAACCTGCATCTGGCAAGAAAGAGTCAATTTATGTGGAATTTCATTTTTTCTGTAAGTGTTAGAAGACTATCAATTTTAATAAGTCATTGTTGTGAAAGATTTTCTGAAGAGGAGATGTGAGATGTTTCTTCCCAAATCCTCTTGGGATGAATGAACTTACTTCTTTTCATATAGCCAGGTGCTTCACAGAAAGGAACACTCTTCTATGATTATTTAATAATCTAGCAGAAGCTCTTTGTCTAGGAATGCAAAAAACATCTGATTCCCAAAATTTAAGGCAAACAGTATATTCAGCATACATTTATGGAGCCTCTGTTCCAAGCTTGACGTTTACCAGGTGCTGTAGGAATAGAAAGTTTATGATGAGTCCTCAATCTAGAGATTTTCAGTCTAGTTCGGCAGTGGGGTGGTGGTGGTGGTGCAAATTATACATGAAAAGGCAAATAATTGAAGTTAAATTTTAAAATTACAAGGTAGGACACAAATAAATATAAATACCAAGTTTTCTAGGTTAAATTGACTATTCAGAGACATGAGATTACTGAGACCTGATATGGACCAAAAAAAAGAGAACACTTATGGTGGGGGGATGGGAAGATGATAGGCATTCAACAGAACTAGCACAGAAGAAAGAGGCATTCCAGGTGTGGGGAAGAGAGTGATCAAAATGCATTTGAATGAACCATAAAGCTAAAGTTGTTGATGTAGAGAATTTCAAAGGGGACCGCTAGAAATAAGAACGACAATGGAGTTTGGAGACAGAGTGATTTGAATGGCCAGATAAGGAGCTAGTGGATGGAGGAGTTCCACTGCAGGGTTTTCGGTGGGAGAGTGAAAGATGGAATAGGTCTGGTAACATGAGTGGGATAATCTGGATGGAGGGAGACAAGCTGGAGGAGAATTTTACAGAAAGTCAGGCTTGATGTGCTGAGGGTCTAAACTAGGTCAACGGCTATGAGTAGAGCGAGGGGAGTCTAGAGGGGAAAGATATTTTTAAAGAAGATAGGAGAGTTTGGTGCATATTAGGAAATAATTAGTAGAATTGTAAAAGTGATGAAAGTATTTTTCATTCCTGATGAAATAGAAAGAGAAAATAGAGAGAGAGAGAAGGAGAGAGTAAGAATGAGGTTTGACTTCTTTTCAGATTGAGTTCCAAAGAGAAAAAGTATTAAAAATGGTGGGCAAGACTTTTGCATCTTAATTCTCTAAAAAAAAAAAGCAAGAGTAAATGTATATTTTTATCTTCTAAGTAAAAACAAACTGAGAGGGCTTTTTTGACATTGGTAAGTTTACCATAGGCTCTCAGATTAACATGCTGCAGGGGTTCACTAACGGGGCTTCTGATGAAAGAATTAATTCAAGAGGAGTAACTAATCAGTACCAAATGGTCATCTAAAATATTCACCTATTACTGGCTCAAGGGACAACCCCCTGGGTTGAAAATCACAGCTTCATTGACTTTATAGAATACTTGCTGGAGCTTTCTCACATTTCTGAGATGCTTCTGGATCACTCACATAAGCAAATATTGATTTACCATCAAATCATCTCAGTAAATAAGCCCACAAAAACCATTATCATGAATACAAAATGAAATAGAATGCTTGCAATAAAGTGGATTCAGAGTGGGAAGAATGGTTTAGTGCTCTGCACTGACAACAAGAAAATGTTTAGGAAAGGACTAGTTTCATTTTCCTGGGCCACATTCCTTCCTGGCGAGTCCTTTGTGAGCAGTAATAGAAGCATCAGGCATCAAATGAAAAATCTGTGTGTATCCTCCATTTTAAAGCATTTAATTTAGCATGAGAATTAACTTACACAAGTGGTATTATCAAATCTATTCTCTGAATTATTTTAAAGGCATATTTCTATGGGTTAAAGGTTAACTTGTAACTAAGACTACTGTGAAAATTAGCCCTAACTGATGCATCTCTCCAAAAGCCAAGTGAAATATTAAATAAGGAGCCACTAGCATGGGAAGGTCCAATTTTGGCTTCTCTGTTAGAAGGTGTCCACAGAAAACTACCAAAAGAGTTTTAAATGGTAGGAGAAAGATACACTTGCAGGAAAAAAAAAAAAAAAAAGATGAATGAATGAATGAATGATCTTTCTGTAGGTTCTCTACTATGTAGAATCTGCACAGTTTTTATTGTCAGTGGATATTGTGAGCTCATTCTCAAAGCAGTGCCCTTTCAGCTCTGATACAAATCACTGCAAAGCAAAATGCAGTGCCCAGCTGGGAAAGCAGGTGTAAAATGGCCCAGCTAATTACAGCCTTGTCAAGTAATGGCTACCGGCGGCAACCAGCGACTCTCCTCCTAGTGAATTTTGGGCTATTTCAACCAATCGGATTAAGAAATAAAGCATAAGGAAAAAAAAGCACATAAATTGCAGAGAGAAACAAGACTAAGTTGTAATGTTTTTTGATCTGAGGAGAGAGAGTGCAGGGATTTTCAGGAAATGGACCATTAAGCCGAACATGGAAAGAAGAAGATAGCTTGTTCAGGAAAACTTTGAGGTCTTTCACTCTAGTCTACTTTCTAGGACTACTGAGTCAGACTTGATCACAAAAGGAGCCCCCAGATGGGCAACATGGCTTTCCCATTAACCACCCAAAATGGTAGACTCAGCCAGCTTCCCGACGATCTTTTATGAAGCTATAACTATGAAAACTCCCCGGATCACAACCAGAAAATAAAGACTCTCTTGTATCCCGGAACATTTAACAGCAAAAAAAGCTTCAGTGTCTGGCACAGCAACCACATTTCAATTATCATATCCTGGGCCTTTTCTTTAAAATCTTCACAAAATGCAAGCAGGCTCTAAATCCCAAAGGGAAGGGAAAGTTATTACCAGGATCCATAGGATTGCTTACTCCCCACCACTATTCTTTGCCTAGAGGCCAAGAATACAGCATTTTATCAGACCCCTGCTCAGTGAAGTGGAAGACACATATCCAGATGGTAGAGTCACCTGTTTCCAGGCAATGTGTAGAAGCAATTATTGTTGTTTGGCTCCAATCCAGAGCAAAAATAAAGAGTTTAATATGTTAGGCCCAATAACTATATCCCAGTTGATCCAGGAAGTTTTAGATATGTAATATAATATTTTTAGGGAGGGGTTTCCTTTTGAACTGTGATGGTAAAAAAAAAAATACTGTCAATACTTTTAATAATAATTTCACTGCATTATTATTTTGAAGTCAGATAATTCTTTAAAAAAACCCTTTAATTAGTGTTCTCTAGTAATAATTTATAATATGTCTTTATTTATGTCAGATACCAACCCCAGAAATCTCTGGGCCTTTTGCATCTGAGAGACACATGACATGCAGGCATAAACATTAGTCAACTGCATTCCAGTATTGTCATGGGGATGAAATACTCCCCAGGGCCAAGTCACCAGGATTTAGAATAAAAGGATACTGAACCCCTTGTTACTAGTGAAGTCTTGATGAATGAAATTTCTTTATATTTTCCAGCAGAGTGTTGTGAAGATATATAAAACACTAACCTAAAGTATTCTAGGAAGATCCCCTCTTCCTCTTTTTCCCACTCATTTAAATTGAAATCCCTTATTGTCTCCAACATCTGCTCCAAGAGTGAAGCATGTATTTAGTGCCTCAACAAATGTCTGCTGAATGTTTAGTATGTACTAGACACTCAGCTGGTTCAGCACTGTCCCCTAACATAGGCAAGCAGCTGACAGATGATGAGTTATCTCGCTCTTCCTCTGTTGCACCCAGTGTCTCAAGTTGTTCTTAGAACCTCCCTTCATAATGGTGAGTACAGAAATGAGAAACAAGAAGAGCCGGTAGTAAACCAGGGGCTGCAGCAATGGCAAACAGCGATAGAAGATTGAGGACACTAAGAAAGTAGAAATCAGCATGTCTTGCTTATTGTTTGCCTGTGTTGTGGGTAGCAAGGGGAGGTGGGTGGGTTGTAGAAAGGAAGGTATCCAGATTCATTTACAGCTTTCTGACTTGTGCTGACATGATGATTCCATTCACCAAATAGGAAACACCAGAGGAGGGCAGCTGGGAGCCAGGGCTGGCAAATGTGAGCTGTTTTCCTTTTAATGCTACATTTAACCTATATTAGAACATTTAAGTAGAAATGTCTAACAGAGTGTGGATGTGGTTGTATGGGTCAGAAGAGTGAAGTGGACAGAGGGAACAGATTGAGAGTTTTCAACAGTTAAATCATGGTTCAAGTGTGAGAGCATCCAAGGTGAAGCAAGAAAGTGAATGGAGACGTAGACCGAGGTCAGAACTATATGGAGTATCAACACTTGAGTAACAGCCATCAGAGGAGAAACACATTTAGGAAGCTGAGAATAAAAGGCAAGGGAGATCTGTTTTAGCCTAGGTTCCCCCCAAACCAGAGCCTGAGACAATATTTTGGTACAGGTAGTTGATTTTGATAAATCACTCCAAAGAGTAGGAGGTGAAGACCGGGAAGAGTTGAATAAGGAGGGAAGATTAATCTGAGATGTCTCATTGAGCTTACCACCATGATGGGCAACAGAATTTCAGTCCTGCTAGGGATCTCCAAGGTGCCATATATAATGCACCCTCATAAAGTGTCCACCCCAGGGGACAGAAAGGGGCAGCATTTATTCACAGGCTCAGTCCCTGTGGTCAAGGTATGCCCCTTGGGTTGTTAATGCCCTTACATTTCCAGGTTTATGCTGTGTCAGAATGACTAAGAAGATTCTCATAAATATCTCATGTGGTTACGAGGAAGTGCTGGGATAGAAATAAAAAGATCTATGAGGTAACATGCTTTCAGTTGACCAGTGTGTGCAGCTGAGCATCACGGTAACAGCTAGAGAAAAAATGAGGGCCAAGAAGATAAGAGACATGTCTATTCCTTACATCCCTCATATCTGCTCTAACCCTACATTAAACACAATCCATTACACACACTTTGATTTAGCAACTATCTGTAATCTCTTAAAAAAAAAAACCCTTACTATACAAGGGTGAGTGGACAAACTCCAGCTCCAGCCAGTGTCATCCTAAGGCCTTCATTAATATTCATCATCTTTCTTCTACCACCAATGCAAGATTTCTCTCATCCTCAGTCAGCACTTAAGTGAGTTCAGCTTGCTTGCTCACACAATGGGGTGACTTCATCCATGAGAAGATGGAAATCACAGTTGTTTAATCCTTGTTGCATGTCGTTTGCTGCCGTTGCTCCATCGGAGTTTTCACTGGACAGGAACTTAGGTGTACTCCTTGGGGTCTGATGGCAATCAAATTGTCACCAAGTGGCTACGTGGAATCCTCAAGGGATGGAGTCAGAGCAAGTTCTCAGCAGTGCTTTCTGCTGCTGAAAGAAAAGCATTTGTCAGTGCTGGTAGCAAGGTCAAGCTTAGTGAGAGGGAACCGATTCAGCTGGGCCCAAACATAGCTCTCTTCCCTACTACCATGGTTTATCAGCTTGAGTCCAGTCGGGGAGATAAATCACACAATAATTTAAACAGGGAGAGTTTAATTAAAAAATTATTAGCTGTAGCTTAATTGTGGTGATCATTTTACAATGGAGATATATATATATATATATATATATATATATATATATATATCAAAAAATTGAGTTGTACACCTTAAATATATACAATTTTTGTTTGTCAATTATACCTCAATAAAGCTGAAAAAAGAATTATTACCTATAAGGGAGTAACTTGAATAACTAGGGATTAGCTAGCAAGAAATACAGAGAACTTTAAAGAATACAGAAATAACAGAAGGAAGAGCCAGTACCCCTAGGATGGTATACAGCACCCAAAGAAGAAGCCCCCCACCAGGGCTGTGATCAAGACCTTGCTGGAGAGGACACAGCTGCGTCTCACTGGGTGGCAGCAAGGCCACTGTGGTGTCATGCTGGCAGAGCTTGCAGAGAATTTGCCATCTGGAACTTGAGCTCTCTAGGGTGCTGGAGAAAGTTGTTCATGGTACCCCCACAAACAGTGGGCTACAATATCAGCAGAAGGAGGGGAAGCTGCTGCCTGCTGGCAGCCCCACACTGTAGGAGCTAGAGCTGGAGAAGCCAGGGAACTACAGGAATCGAACAAGCAAGCATGCTGGGACCAAGAAGGAACACTGTCTTCTCCAGCAATGTCTCTCTCACCCCTCTAATAATGAATCTTAACATTGTGCCATATGGCAAAGGAAAAATCTTTAAAGGGCCCAGATCTTGTTTCACAAATTAGGCAAAAAGGGTGAAATTTGAGCTGAGAGGCAACAGGTGGACAACCAGCACACATGGCCACTGCTTGTGCACCCACTGTACAAACACTGCATCTCATAGGAGAGAGGCAGGCTGACACTCACAGGAGAAGTCTACTTGTCTACCTGGACTTCAGTGTTCTTTGTGAGGCTAACCTCTGATAGATGTTAACATAAGATACAAAAAGTGCCACACGTTGGGGCCATTTCCAGTTGTCCACCTGTATGCGTTTTGCCCCAAATTCCTTTTTTCCAGCCTTCCAATATTGCTCCCTCCAGACCCTCAGTCATTCAGCTATGCCATTCACCCCTGTGAGGGAGACTTTGCATATCTATACCTCAGCTCACATCTACACCTACTGCCGCACAGGGTGAATGAATGAATGACCATCTTCACAGTGTGCAGTTCTATTCACTGGAAAGACTTCCCATCACCACTGTCCTTCAGGGTCACCTCTGAGTCAGATTATAAAGTGGTAATAAGATGACCTTAAATATATACAATTTTTGTTTGTCAATTATACCTCAATAAAGGAATGACCCATCTGTGAATTAAGCCTATATTTTTCCTTCTCTACTAATTGGTTAATTATTGTTAATTGCACCATGAAGCCAGAGGTGCATGTTGAGAGAGAGACATTAGTGAAAGAATCAGTGCAACTGCAGTAGCTGCCATTGGAATCTGGACCACGTGCTCCTGAAACTCACATGTGTCCTCCAGGCCTGGCAGACCCACTTCCAAGTCCATCACCACCATGTGACAGATTGCTTCTACAGTAGCCTAAACTTAGGGGTTGGTGGATCTATAACTCCCAGCTCCTGATGGTGTCTCTAATCTCATAGTCACCTCCCAGGGTGAGGCATTCAGTCTTTACTGATCCCAGTGTCAGGCCAAGAACTGCTTTTCGACACATGAGTAGTTCTTTAAGCAAAGAGCATGCCCTGCTTCATGACCTAGGGATCTGTACTGGGGCTTACCAATGAGGCATTAGGAAATTTTTTCCACCATAAGGGCAGAGAGCACCATAAGACCTCTGGGTCACATGGTATGAGGCTACTGCTTGCTGATTACAACAGCAATTGCCGAAGTAAAAGTGAGCCAAGAGGGCGTAAGGTAGTGCACAAACTGTCCAATATGAGCAGAAAGGGAAGTAAGGAGTAAGATTATAAGAAAAAAAAGATACAAGATTTTTTAGGCGGCCACTAAAAAATGCTTATTTTATATAAAATAAAGTCAGCCAAAGCATATATTTTGTTAAATAGTGAAGAAACCTTAAGTGACCTCGGGTGGAAACTTGTCAGGTTTGTGTTATACGCAGGACACAGGTTGGTATGTTCTCCATCTCTGAACTTTTCCTTGGGGATTAATTAGAAGTTCATGGAAATAGAATTTAAGGCACAGGCCACTGGTACATTGTACAGCCAGATAAAATTCTGTAAGAATTAACACAAGCTCCCAATGATAATCAAGAAAGAAAAAGAATAAAACTAGTAGCAGCATATTGAAGAGGTAAAGTCATAGTAACCCCATGTAAGATCTTGGCAAATCCAGAGAAACTGCTGTAAGTAACCTCAGCTAATATTCCACGGTGATGAAAATTTATTACCTAGATTATATTTACTGTTTCTATCATCACATCAGTTTTTCTTGGCTTAATTTTCTGAATTGATTGACATAATTGGGGACTTATCGGCCATAATGATATTATATTAGATACTTGGGGCTTTTTTGTCTTGTTTTCTCTAAAGCAGCCATTACTCAGAATTAAAAAAAAAAAAACGTACTCACTAATAGTTCTATAAATACCTTCAAAAGGCCTTCTTTATTATATTATTTTAAAAAATGAGTATGTATCTACTTTTTTTAGTCAGAATAGATTATATATATGTGCCTGCATTTATATATGTTTATTTGTGTATATATGTTACCTAATTATTATATTATATTATATTATATTATATTATATTATATTATATTATATTAAATTTATTATATTAGCTTTATAGATTGTTTCAAGCTTTCCTTTTCTAATAGGCAGAGCTCACAGAAGTTCTAAAGATAGGACAGTTTCCCATTCCGCATTTTAGTCAGATTCTGCTTTCATTATCTCTGTTGAGGGTGCTGTTTTTAATCTTATTCTGTTGACTATTTTTCTATTTTGCATATGACTCCTTATTGATTCTGGAAAATGCATCTTTTCTTGTTCACGTGTCTCAGTATTGGGATCTGTCTGCTGTGCAGAGCTTGTGAGAATTCCTCACTCTTTCTCAATTAGATGCACATGAGTCTCTAAGCCTCAGGCAGCTCAACAGATTTCAGGTTACTTTAATATGATAAACATGATGCACTAGTAAATATGTAAAGCAGTGTAGGTAATATGACACTCATGGTAAAATCCTAGTAGAAACAACAATTTACCAAAAAAATCAAAGAAAACTGAGGTTAATTTAGAAGCAGTGATAGGTATTGGAGGAAGACAGTGTGAATGGGGCTAAAGGGCAGAATGATGAGGGATGGCGGATGGACAGTCACAACTTTGTTGGCAGGGAGTTAATTAGCTAGAGTTTTAGAATATTAGGACTGAAAGAAACTGATTGTTTGGTCTGTTCCATTCAGTGCACAAAAATATAGGGAGGTGAAGAGAGCCACTAAGTGCCCTGTTTCTAATATCCATCCAAGAAGCTAGTTCAGTAGTGTGTTTTGGAGCACCTTCAGAACCATAGCAGCAGCATCAAATTGCAGCATTCACGTATCCTCAGAAAGATTTGTCTACTGCTTAAGGCAAGGATTATTTGTTGTGTACAAACCATTTACTCAATCGATGTTTTTTCACCTATGAAACATGAAGTGTTGGCTTTTGTGCTTTCATTCTATTGGGATCTTCTTCCTCCCAAAGAGTTCTCATTCTGTTTGCATTGATAAATGAACTTGCTCCTTCACACACACAAGCCACTCAAAGACAAACGACATTTTGCAAGTGGGGAAAAATATACCTCAAACCCTCTATATTTGCCCTAAGTAAAGGACATTTTAGCTTAAGCGATATAGTTCTAGCTTAATTATATTTGGAGCAGTTTACTTTAAAGTAAAATATTTACATTTGCTTCAAGTTAATAGTGATTGATTTTATAGTTTCTCCCCCAAACATGCGTTACATTGATCACAACAGAGCTTTTTCTGAAATTTTTTTCCCTAAGTAAGGGATGATTGGTTACCTCCAGAGATTGACTAATATTCAGAAATTTAAATAAAAGGTGTTTTTTTTTAACTTGTACTTAGTATGTTTGCAAAACCACAGAGTTCATTCATGGAGATTATAGGTATGATTTTGGTAAAGAGGTAGTACAGGTAGTTAAAGACAGAGAGAAGGCTGAGTACTTGGGCAGGATACTTAACTCTTCATGATTTAATTTCCTCATTTATAAATTGGGGATGAAAAGAGTATCAATTTCATGGTTCTGTATTTTATATAAATTACTTAGAACAGGATCTGGCACATGGTAACACTGTATCAGTACCAGGTATCTTTACCTTTTTATTCCTCTGACTTACATAATGCTTGGCACTGAAGTACTCAATACATAGCCGAGTGTAATTGGGGTAGGAGGAAAAAAAAACATAAAGCAGTCATAAAATGCCATATTAGCTTCTCAGGGCTGCCATTACCAAGTACTACAAACAAGGTGGCTTAAAACAACAAACATATATTGTCTCTCAGTTATGGAGACACCTAATGGTGAGGAACAAAGTCCTGGAATCAAATTGATTACTAGTGATGTAATCTTTGGGAAATTACTTTATATCTCAAAGTTTCAGTTTTATCTTCCTCAAAGTAATAATAATAACAGCAATAATAACAACAATAACAATAATGGTACCCAGCACATGGGATTTGGGGTAAGAACATATGTGATGATTTATACTAAGTACTTTGCATAATAATCATTTGGCAGATGATAACTATTATTATCTCTGTAGAAATAGTATACAGGAATATACACCTGTACTCATGTATATTTATACATAATGAATTATGAGTTATAATGAAATGAATTGATATACACATACTGATAAGCTTTTTTTGAAACAAAAATGCAATCATGTATTTGCATGTACTATGAATGTAGGGTAACTATTTCAAATTTAAAAAGTAGTTTTAGGTGTAAAGAGTTAACTCTGTTGTGTTAGTACCAAATTTTTTAAGTTGCATTAATGACTAGACACCGTATGACATGACTCCTGGTAATTTATTGATCATAAAGGTAAAATATTAGTCTTTAAATTTTATCTGTCATTTTAAATTGTATCAGCCAAGGTCTATGTGCCATTAAATCCATAACATTTAAAAATATTTCCTCATTAGTGACACTGCTGCAGTTATTGCTTTCATTCATGATCCTGGTTTATATTAATAAATGTTATAGAAAGTTCAATATCTGTTGCTGCTCATTATTTTTAGTCATGTGGAGGTGAACAACATGATTTGTTGAAATATGAGGACCAGAGCTCACATAACAAAGGGCTGTACCTTAAGACACTTGATGATAAGGCCGGTTCTTATAATTATTTTATATAAGGTCTGCATTGATTTAAATATACATGCACACATATGCTGTGTATTATTATCTATATTTGGTAACAGTAGTAATATTAACAGGCATAAAGGGGAGTGGTAAGAAAATCATATCCTACAGTAATAATTCATAGAGTTTGCCCCAGAAAACCCAACCATCACTGCCTAAAGATGGGGAGAATGTCTTCTTGAGACAAATGAATTTCTCCACTAATTTTCCCTTGTTCCCTGAAATTATTTTAGTTATAATGGTATAAAAATCTCTCCTAAATCTTGAAGTTGGAAAATTTTAAGGTTCCTTTCTAGTAAATATTCCATTAAGAACAATAATAATGTTTTTAATTTCTTTAGGGGCAGAAAGCAAGTCTAATACTTCCTTCTCTCAATAAATATCCCTATATGAAATCAGCATATGTGTTGGAATGTTGTTATTATTATTATTGTGTTTTAATGGAATCATTCTTTTTCACTTAAAAATCATGTATCTTTCATAGTTATATTAGGCTTCCATAATCTCATTTTACAGCTATTCAGATATTTATGAAGTATATTTTGCATACTCATTGATTTCTCTTTTCTTATTTGTTGATAATATTTCTCAGACTGTTTTTATAAAGGTTGACCAAATTATAAAAGTTGGCGATTGCATTCATATAAAGACATTTTGAGTTAAGTGGAAATATAATGGTCTTACTACAAATGCAGTCTTGTAGTGACTTGAGTTTACAGGTCTCTCCGATGAAAAATACCAGTTCTAGTCATCTATATTCATGGCCATGGTAGGAAGAGGATCAAACTGAAAGGTGCCCAAGAAAGAGACAGCATTCTTCCAATCAAGGTTCCTATTTTGTTTTGATGGTTGTTAACATCAAGGCTTTCATGCTTATAAGATAAATACCAGTTTAGAGTAGTGACCAGAGTTATCCAAGCCTCCTTTTTGATATATTTTAAAACTGCCTCCTCCACAGACATAAACTTATTGCTGGAAAATTTTTGTTTCTAGTTTTTTTCTTGAGTTTCTATGACATCGAATTTTGGTATTGTACAGAAGTAAAACTTACAGACCCTTTCACACAGTATTTTGGTATTTTAAGCCTGGTCAAAAGGGAATTTGCTCATCAGAAAAAGACTTCTCTGTGGTTCTCAAGTTTTGAAAACATTTGAAGATGTCTCTCCAATCTGGGAAAGGAAGTAAAATAAAGGGAAAAAAGTTTCACCCAAGACCTATGAAGGAGTTTTATGACCTCAGAGAGGCATTCCACAAACATTAGAACTACTTTATGAACCAGACTTTCATGACAGTACAAAACAAACTGGTCTTTCTGATGGCAGAATTGGCCTTGCATTAAGGCCATGCAGCTCAGTTTTTGCAAAAACACCATTTGAAGGCTATGTAGTAAGTAGATTTAACAGCCTTATTTGGGGGATGTAGGCATCTCGCTACTAACTAGTGCTTCCAGATTGATAGCTGAACTGTTTGTGGATTACAGATCATGTGTATTCAGTTGTTGTATATAAGGAATAAATTTTAAAATACAAAGCAAATTATATTGGGAAAGCCTGATCACAGTACTTTGCATGTTTATATTTCAGCTTAGTTTCCTTTCTTTACAACATAATCTTCAAGTTACTTCTGTATAGTACATGAAGATAGGGTAAAAGGAAATAATTATTTCTTAAATTCACACTGTGGACAGGAATGAATTCATAAAGTTATAAAAGAACTATAAAAGTTAAGTAATTTGCAACAGTAGGACTACTCATCCAATGAAATTTTCAGTGTTTTTCTTTTTTTGGTTTTGGTTTTGTTTCTGTTTATTTTTTTTTAGAAGATGTTGTTTATATTTTCACTTAGCCTAGTGAAAATATAAATAAGTAGTATTTATTCCAAGTAATATATCTGAAAATCAGTAAATTTTTTTCAGACAAACCATTAGTTCATGATTACATTTTAGCCCATGACTGTCAATCATTAAAATTTGTGTTATTACAGTTATTTCTAAATTCACAAAAAGACCCCTTTGTGTGCAATGGCCTGGAGAAGTAATGTAATATATAATTATAGTCCTTCTGAAAATGCTAATTACAGGATGAGGCTAAATGTCTTCTCTACCATGACTGGAATAGCCACATGACTTCCCCCATCTCACAGCTAATCAGGGATAACCTACTTGTGGCTTTTAGCAATGGGCCCAAGTCAGTCAACTGATTTAATTGTCTTTATATGGATTCATGCATATGCTGGATGTGACAAGCCAACTAGATATTTTTAGTTTCTCATATATACTTCTCAAAAACTAATCCCTCAGATAAATTTAAGCAATACACAATAAGAAGACAAATGTGAAGCAGAATCCTTAGAACAAAGATTAAAAAATGACAGCCAAGTAATGAAAGGACATACTTTAAAATTAAGCTAAAATAACTATATTTGGCCATCAAACTCATGTCCCAAGGAAAAGGAACCAATAAAAAGAAGCAGAAAGATTCATCAGGAAAAACCACTTTTTTTTCAGCATTATGCTGCCCAGGGCAAAGTCTGTTTTCCACACTGTTTTTTTTTTTTTTTTTTTGTATTAGAACAGATGAATACATTTGTAGGATTTATAATTGCTATTGGATTTGATAAATTGCAATTATGCAAACTTTACTTATTTATTAAAATAGCCATTAATTCCAGGTAAATATGCACAACAGGACTGGGCAAGATGTTGTCAAACAAGTAATATTTGTTTTATTAATGTAAGTGAATAACATTTACCTCCAGAGTAACATCCCTCATGGTCAGTCTAGGAATTGTGATTTTTAAATTTGTGCTTTGGTTTCTGTAATACCCATCCCATAATTTCTGATCATTTGAATTTGGAAAAAAGAGAATTTTGGCACCAGATTAAACCTTGTGTTTTGTGTTCATGAAGCTGTTACGTAGTCCAGATCAGATAGATCCAACACCAGCTAAATGATTGAATTAATTAATCAGTGATTTTATTAATCACCTACTGTGTACAGAGTGCATATGAGCATTTGAAAGAGGAGTAAGATCATCTGACTCAGGGTTGACAAACTTTCTGTGAAGTGTCAAATAATTAAAGTTTTATTGTAAAAGTAGCCACAGACAATATATAAACAAATAGGTGTGGCTCTGTTGAAATGGAGTTTTATTTACAAAAACAGGCAGTGGTTGAATATGACCCACCTGCCCTAGAGTGCCAAACTCTCAGCTAAATAAATAAAACAGATACCTTTGAACAAATGCTACAAACAAAAGGTTTTTTTTCCCTACCCTGGACCTACTTTCAAAGTGTATTAACCAGCTTGTGCTCTGTTGGAGTAGCCTACAGTTTCATATGGGGTTGAGAGGACTGTCCAGAGAAGTACAGTTGAAGGATTCTTCAAGACCTTCTTCCCCAAATCCTTGGCAACTTTTTCTTTCCTGATATGATTATGGAAATACAATCTTCAATGAGATTTCTTTTCTATCTGCTATAAACTTCTGAAAGAATGAAAGGCTTCCTAATGTTTTCCCATAAAACCACTTTGTTTCTCATAATTATTCAACTAATCTAATGTTCTAATTGAGCCCTATGAGCCTAGCATATACCAATTTTATTAAAGTCATGTGATTTTTAAAGGATTTTTAGCATCATTAGGGCACTGATACATAGATATAAAAGTATTACTAGAGAATACAGTGAGGAAAAGAAAAGAAAGATACAGATTCCAACAAGGAAGTTGATCATTCCATGTTGGAAATCCACTTCATTGGAGCCACTAAGTTTATGGATCAAACTAACAACATCATATATAATCAATAAATATCAGCTGATGTAACATGCAGGTTTACAGAAGAGCTAAGACTAAGAAGTGTTCTTATTTTGATTGTTTTTAGTCACTATCATTCTGGCAAAGAAAGGGGGAATGTTAAAAGGGAGGCGAGGTTGCCTAGTAATTGAAGATTACAATTGTTTCTTTTTTCATGGATGTGAGTTTGTTTTACTTTCTAATTTTGTTGCTACTTCATACGTCACATTCTCTGCCTGCCACTGAACAAAAAGGATGAGAATCTGACAAATCCACTTAACTCTCAGATGTTACAGTGGAATATTAACTATAAAATGAAAAAGTAGAAAATCAGTTTTCAATTAAAAACTAATCTTTATCCAAAATATATGGAACTTTCTATTTTTCAAGGAGCACAGAAAAAGGCTTTGTATCCCCAAGACTGATTGTAAAATTCAGTTTGATCTTTCCTTATTTCTGAATCAACAGTGAAATGCTATATTTCGACTTGTGCTAAGCATATGAGTTTCCATGGGAGACTTTTTAAAATTAAGAACAACATATTGTACTTAACCTCCATGAGCTTATAATTTTCTTCAGTGAAACAAAGCAAACATACAAAATAACATGAATATAGCCCTGTATTTAATCACTGATATGTTGCTTCTTGTATATATGCGCTAATTCAGAAAAGAGATCAATATGGCTGGGTAAATAAAAAGAGAAGATGTCATGAAACTAAGAGAACTGAATTCAACTTCCAGTGACTATTAGAATACAAATACAGATGATATACAGGTCCCTGAAAGTACAAAGAGCAATTTGGACTTGACACTTAGGTAGTTGGGATCTTTTGCATTGTCCTGAAAGGGAGAGTGATGGAACAAATTTGAATACATTTACTACATCATCTCAAAATTTTTAAAAAATATTAAATAAAAAGCTACATATGTGTATATATGAAGTATTAGCATAAACCAGAGCTGAATAAACCTTGGCTATTACTATTATCTCTTAGTATAATCTCTTCAATTTACAGATAAGATCTCCAGGCCCCTGAATGGAGTAGTGATTTGTTCCATGTCATACAAGAGAATCACTTATAGGGCAGGCCTGTTTCTACCAAATCATGATTAAGAGAGATAAGCCTAGACAGTTCTGAATGGCCTTCCTGGAGTTCTACAATCTGGTAGCTTACATTTGATGTACTATGTTAGTGTCTTGCATACTAACAACATAAAAATAGATGTAGAATTTAAGTGAAGAAGGAAAAGACAGCAATCTGGCTTCTACTCAGGCCAAGTTCTAACCCGCTAAATCTCTATTCCCCAAGTAGGTATTAACATATTTCTATTTAAGGTATTAAGTAGCTTGGGTTTGAATTCCAGCTCTACCATTTAAAGACTGTGAAACCTCTAATTTACTGAACTTCTCTGTCTCAATTTCCTCATCTTTAAAATAGAACATACCTCATATAGATGCAAGGATTTAATTATTTAATATCTAAGAAGAAATTAAAGAGAGTCTGGCATAGAGAAAGCACTCCATAAATGATAGCTATAATTATTATGTGCCAGACTTTGCTCATTGGATACAGCATTAAACTGCTTTAATTATTTTAAATCATACTGAAATCAGCATCACAGGTTCATAGGGACTAATAATGCTATGGAAGGAAACTTGGTTGAACAAGGTAGATAAGATATATTCATTTTCCTGTGCTGCACCCTGAAACCCCAGTATTATGAAATTAAAGGAAGAAGAAAGTATTAAAAGACATACAAAAATTTTAAATAAGGGCGGTGATAAAAGAAGAGGATGTGAAAACAGACAAGAAATGTTAACTCAATTTTGAACGTCAGAAAGCAGATAATTGAAGTGTTATTATTAGAGCGGCAACATTGAAGCATAACTTCCTACAGTGGGAGCCAGTTTTCATCACCAAATCCTAGAAAGGATAAAAAATTGGAAGCACCAGTTAAGGGATTAGGTTGAAAACAGGATGAGCACTTGAAAGTTTACCTAAGGAACAATTAAAATCCTTTCCCTGGCCCCTGTGCATCTGAGCAACCCTTAACACTCCTGCTGCCACAGAAGACTTGATTGAGGAACTAACTTCCTGCCAAAGGGCTTTAGGCACATGCAGCAGAGTCTAAAAATCGGACATCATGAAACTCATAGCTTTCATCCAATAACTGATCAAGTTCACTTTCTATGCACAAGTTTGATTGGAGGTTAATCCAATACCATCATCCAATGCTCAGAATTAAAGCTTCTATAAATACATGTTGATTTTAAATAATACTCAATTCAAGGTTATGGTCAATGAAAGTCTTCCAAAATTTTTTCATCTTCTTTATCCTCTTTGATTGCAGTTAGTATTTACAGTAGTGATCATTATAGTAGCTCATGATTGAATAGGATACCTCAGAGAAATATGGAACAATCCTTGAGTAGAAAAAAATTATTCATTTCCACTTCTCCCCTTCTGCTGTGCAAATATGGTGGGAATACAAATGGCTGCTTTGGGTGTTCCTTCTCTGAGTGAGGTTCAGGCAGCCTCGAAGTTTCTCTCTTAGCACTAGAAGCTCTGTGTTCCACAGAAGACTGTAGGAGTTAGCTGAGAGAGGGCTGGCAGATCTGGTAGTAATCTGATGATCAGGAGAAGGAGGACAGGCATCCCACAGGGAATGGAAGTCTCATCAGATCCTACGTGGACAGATTTGTGAACCCCTCTTGAGGTGCTTGAAAATCAGATCAGTCTCAATGACTTCCCATTGTCCACAAACAACATCCAGATACCAGTGTGTTTTTATAACCACACCCTGACCATGCTTCCATGAATCTAATTTTCCAGGCCTGCTCTACCCCTTGCCATATACAACCTACCATATACTCCTCTATTTCTACACATTTTACTCTACTTTTCCACGTTCCAAGAAGCCTGTTCTTCCTGTCTCTGCCTGTCGAAATTTTCCCATCCTTCAAGATACAGTGCAAGTGTCCCTTCCTTCATGAAGGCTTTCTTGATCTTTCAGTTGTATTTAAATTGTTACCTGAATTGCTTTTCACATCCACCCCAAACTTTGTTTATACCTCTGCCCAGCATGGATCACACTCCGACTGGAGAGGACTTATTTGTACAAGTCTCCACCACAGATTATTATTTCCTTTAAAGATAACTCCCATGTTTTCCCATGACATTTAAGACAGTGTCTAACACATAATGGGTGCTCAATAGATGTGTGTTAAATTCAATATAATGGAATTTTAGAAAAAAATACCAGTAGAAAACACAAGACTTGTTTAAATCCAACTGCTTACCCTCTCTAATCTTCCCTACTCCATTCTGTTTTGACAACTGCATTGAGCTAGAGAAAAAGGTACACACATGCATGGGTTTCTTGCATTTGAGGCATATCTTAGAATGATGTCCTAAATCTATCAGCCAATCAAAACAAGTAGGTATCACTAACATAGAGGCAAAGGAAGTAGCATCTGATCCTCAAAGGTACCACATAGTATAACTTACAGAGAGAACATATTAACTTAGTCTAATTATTTATTTATAAAGAAGGAGCTTAGTCAGAGCCATTATGTTTAGGATAACTCCATCTTACTCTGACATTGATTCCAAAGAGAACTTCAAGAGAATTTGTGGACTGAAAGTGTTTCATGCTCCACACGTTACCATGACTTTAGTTTAAACCTGACAAAAATTGTTCTTTCGTCAGGGTTAATTTTTATGCAGGAGCTTTAAAGGGGCAGGAAGATATTTAAAAGTAATTATTGCTTGCAATTGTTTTGGTTTAGAAGTAGAGAAATCCCATATTTATTTTTGTTTAGTGGATTGCAATATATATAACTCTCAGAAATCAGAATACTTATTCAGTAAAAAGGGTTTAAATGAGTATGAGTTAATTTCTAGAACTAAAAAAATAGATAATTTTTTTTAAGTTTTCATTCTGAACGTATGGTTACTTTGGGCTTTCATTAAATATTTGAAATGCATTTATTAGGCAACTTTTAAAAAATTGAAGTATAGTTAATTTACAAAATGTTAATTTCTGATATACAGTATAGTGATTCATTTAGATGAATATATATATTTAGTATATTTCATATTTTTCATATTTTTTAATTATAGGCCATTACAAGATATTGAATATGGCTTCCTGTGTTATACAGTGCTTTGTGGCTTATCTATTTTATATATAATAGTATCTATGACTGAACTTTTTTACAAAACAGAGACAGACTCTTAGACATAGAAAACAAACTTATGGTTACCAGGGTGGGAAAGAGGTGGGGAGGGATAAATTGGGAGTTTGAGATTTGTAGATATTGGGCAACTTCTGTGTTAAGTGAGTGTTAAAATGCAGCTACAGTTTACTCAGACCTCACCCACCTTTAAATAAGTGCCGAAAGCACATCATGTGCTTGGCACATTTTTTTCTATATTACTTAAGGAAGATATTACTGAATTGGCTCTTTTGTGTTTCCCACATTCTGACAATAGAACAAAGTATATTAACTCAGAGAATAATGGAAAGGGTACTCATGACTGAATCCTAGAGAGTTCGTTCAAACGAAAGATGGCATGTAGATGTCAAAGTGGCTTTTTATTATCAGAGGGGTTTTTTTCACACCTCCTTCACGCAAGCCTTTTTGACTGAACCAGCAGAGCCCACTTCCACCCATCAGTGTGCTGTGCTCTCTCTCTCCTTAGCCTCATCTCAAGTAGAATTATGAGTTGCCTCAGCTTTGTGCAGGGTTGGTATCCTAATCATTTATACCGTGAAATCCAGCAAAGGTTCAATTAGTGCCTATGAGGTGAGAACTCCTGGTGCCTACTGTTTTCCATGTAGGTAAAGGATTAGGGGGGTAAAAAAGATGTAGTTGCAGCTGGGGAAATGGAGGCTCAGATTTTGTAAGTCTGAATAATAGTTGTGGAAACCTCTTGCATGATTGTCTATATTCTCTTTGGGTTTAACTCCATTAAAAACAAAACAAAAACTCCAGCTCTCAAATGTTAAGTGTGAAGCACTCTTCCTGGAAATAAAATGGAAATAGAATGATGGACAAGTCAAAATCCCATCTACAAGAAACTTAATTCTAATGAAAGAGATCAGTATAATAGAAATGACTGTAAAATGATAGCAGAATGATAAATGCTCTGAATGGTGTAAAACTGCTATAGAGGTAAGGACAGTATTTTTGTGGAGTTAAGGAAGTTAAGATTAGGGGAGGTCTTACTGAGGAGTTGATGTTTAAACTGGGTTGTAAATAATTAGTAAGATTTTAAGAAGTGGAGAGGGACATTGGGAAATTCAGAAGCACTTTCCAAGCAAAGGGAACATAATGGGAAAAAAAAAAACGAAATAAAAGAGAGGTTTTAAACTGTTATCTCTCTTTAAGTAAAGAAGAAAAAATAAATGAATTCTATAGATCATTTTCATATGTTTTATAGGAGGAATGGAACTTGTTCTCCTGGCACTATATAAAACACTATTCTTCTATTATGAATATAAAGTATTTATTGATATGACCTCATGCATTACGTGAAAATTCAGACTGAGTTATTAGTTGCCAAGTCATAAAGTATAGAAGATATTTTCCTCTTTTTCAAGCGTAAAAATTAATGTTTTAAGTAAAGAAGTACTACTGGATGGTTAAGACAGTTGGTACTAATAGGAACCCCAATAGTGTCCACATTCTACCTGGATCCCAAGAAAATCCAAGTTTTGTTTGCTTCTAGTGGGATAGTCCATGATGGATACAGAGTGCAAAAGGATGCTGTAGTCGCTGAACATCTGGACTAAGAAACTTTTGATAAGAGGCAAATAAGCCAAAACAGGTGTACTTTCCAGCTGTGAGCATGTTGAAGCAGTCTCTTACATTTCTGATTTGTATGAAAGATAAGCGTTTCCTTAATGTAAGCTTATGCATTCATGACTATGTGTTGGTACTAAAGTTCTTCTAGCTATGAGCAGCATCTTTTATATATTTGAAAAATGTAAATGCTTATGGAAAATTCAAGTTTTGGAAACTAATTGAATTCATCTTAGATTTCTCAGAATATAATTATGTCAGACCTAAAAACAACCACGAATATGACCAAGTCTTACAAATTCCATGTATGCCAAATCCTTTAGAATACTTCTTTTGAAGGAATTTGTATATATGGTTTTCAGAAATGTCAAAAGTTATAAGAATAGTGGAGTGAAACAGCAAAATGCATGACTATTATTACTATCTCTAAAAAAAGGAAGAAAGATGCTAACATGGAACATTGGGCTATTTCCATAAATGTCTGAACCCCTCAAAATTTGAGCAAATCAGTAGAGAAATAATACAGAAATATGCAGGCCTGGCTTAATACAGACATGCCTGAACATAACTTCTAAATAACACTCAATGGAAGCTCCTTTATATGGTGATTATTTAAAAGAGAGTATGGCGCAGACATTTCTCAAAAAAGGGAAGAGGGTGCATAGGAGGATTAGGAGTTAGGCAACCAGACATTTTGCCAGATAGTTGGATAAGTTTCTAAAACCCTCCCAGGATCAGTTTACTCTGGTACAGATTTAAACAAGAATTAAGTGAAATAAAATAGGTATGTGTTAATTTCAGGCTTGGTACATATACGGATTCATTAAATGTTAGTTACTTTCCTCTCTTCTGTAAAACAGCAACAAATAGAAAGAGTCGAGTTGGTCCTAAAGGAGCATCTGGCTCTGTTTTTAGGACAGTGTGCAGGGAATTAGCCAGGCACGCAATTACAGCTCATTAACAATAAGGAGAGTTGCTTCCAGACCAAGTTCCTTTCTCAGACCTCAATACAAATCTTAAGCATATGTTTCAAGAAGCCTTAAAGATTTAAATGTAAACATCTCTTGTTTGTCACGGAACTATGTATTTGCTAACTGGATTACTTGCCTTTTGAAAGGGTAGAGGATATACTTAAATCAATCTTTCATACCTGAAGTAGTTTCTCCCCTCCCAAGAAAACCTAAAGTGTTTCTGTTACTTTTGGTTGGACATAAGCAGCCCACCTAGATTTGAATTACCTTTCCTTAAATTATAAATGGTTAAAAAAATTGGAACTCTATTTGGCAAACAAAAATTCTGGATTAAAAAAAGTTATTTCTTTTTTTTTTTATTATTAACGTAGATCTCTCCAACATCTGTTATATCTTATTGAAATTCATCAAGCTAAACACAGCTGCTCTTCCACTGGAAAGTGGGAATAAGGAGTGGTGGAAGTGAGAAATAATTTTTTTTTCTTTGTGGAAAAAGTAAAAAAGTATGTTTTTTTTTTTTTTTTTACTGTTGTTTAGCTGGAGTATCCTAGGATTTTCTTGAACTTCCTGAAACTGTAGCATAGACAGACAGATGTAATAACTATGAATTCAAAGCACTATTTAGAAGAAATACATATCAGGCACCCTATAAACCAGGGAAAATTGTACTAAAGTCTGTTTCTCCTTCTGAAAGAAATGTTCATGTCTTTGTATAATAATGTACAGTTTCTCTTTACCCCTAAAAGCATGAAAATTGGCCATATCGCACACCATTTCTTCAAAAACTGGAAAATACACACACACAGTGACATGGTAATCAATGGCCAAGGTGATGAGACGGCCAATGATATCACAGGACATGAGAGAGAAGCTATCAGTAACCACTACCTCAGTCCTTATCCTTTCCTGTCCCATTTCTTCTGCTTAGCAGCATGCATCAATCTGTATTAGAGACTCAAGCACATTTTTTTAAAGAGTCATTTCCTTTGCTGAACAAGTGTGTTAAAATAATCTACAAAAGTGAACAAAAACAAAAACTTCACCTTTTACCTCCTTCCAAAACAAGATCCTTAGAAATTACCAGGTGTACCATCTTCCTCCCCACTTTCCTTAGTTTGGCTTATTTTTAGAAAGGCAAGGGCAGAGTAGCATCTTGTTTTCTTCCTTATATTAAAGCACAATAAATGGATGAGAAGCCAGTGCTATTCATCTTCATTGTCCCAACCACTCAGCGTCAGATATCTGTGAACTGCAACACAGAAATCAAAGCACATTTGTCATGTTTTTTTTTGAAACCTTAATGCAGAATAAAAGGAGGATTAGATGGTCTATAATATATTTAGAAAACATTTCAAAAAATAAATAAAATCTTCCTCCAAGGAAGAATCTATCATAGACGACTTCAGATCCACGGCAGTTGGAGCTGAACTTGAAAACATGCAAATGACGATGTAGCACTAAATTTCAGAGACTTGAATGATCTTGATAGTAGGTGAATACCAGCACCTTGACATAAATTATTTAGTCAGAGTGTCAAGATTTTCTGTTTCTTTTCCTTCCCCTGCAAGCCTTTTTTTCACTTTTTGTGAATGCTAACATGTATGAGATCTTTGAAAACAAGATGGTCACAAATTTTTATGTCTAAAGCACTCTTGTTTACATCTCTAAGTGAAGAAAACCATTCTGATGGCTGAAAAGGCAGTGTTTGGAGGAAAATGAAATGGGGCAAATCTTTCCACCTGTAATGCTAAAGGTTCTTTTTAACCTGATGAAATATTTCTCTAACACCCTCGTGGACACCTGCCATTACATTCCTGTTCCCTAATCTCACTAGGATCATTAGGGGATTCTCTGAGCAATCAGACAAGCAATCACTATAATGCATTCTCAACATTAGCTGGTCAAGGTGGGATCAACAGCCAATGTACTTACATCAAATAGCCCATGGCCAGTAAAGGGGTTTTATGCTTGCAGAGGGTGAGAATATGCAGAAGAAACAGTTCAAAGCTTTGTCAGAGAGCTCCTTTGCTTATTACCATTAAAGATTTGGCTGTGGCGAATATTTAGGAAAACAATATTAATGCTGCTGCTTCAGAGGATCCTCAGGGAAATCTAATAAATATCTGATTAAATTTGTCTCCGACGTAATTACATTGAAGTCAAACTTGCTTAACTTTTTCTTTGCTTGGTTATCTCTGCACAGCCAAAAAGATGTTAATTGGGAACCTAGCTTCTAATGTATTTATACCACTGGTGGTTTATTAAGTTCAAATTTTGTAATGCAAATGAAAAGAGATTGAAGCTATTTTTTTTAAGTTAATTCAACTTTGAGATTTGTGTTTTTAAATGAAGGCTATGAACTCTTCAGTTTACATTATGTTTTACTATTGCTCTTCTAAATAATGCGAATTTTTGGAAGATATTCGATGTGCACAGAAGTATTCTCTGTATGTCTAGACATTAGAAAACAGAACTAAGGAAAATGTAAAATATTGGAAAGACCCTACCTAACCCACACTGCCAGTAATAGAAAAGGACTTTTCCTTGAGACTCTACCACAGAGAAGTGTTCTTCACACTTGAATTGCCTTCTCCAACTCTTTTATTGGTTATATCTCTTGAGTACGCCCTTAAAGAACTTATCATTTAACACAAAGTCTATGAAATTAAAAATAACACAAAAATAATGTTTTTAAAAATAGGAACTTAATAGATTAAGTTACTATATGTGCAAAGAACAAAATTGCTATCTATATTTCTGTTTTACTGAACATACTGATGGATTTCTATATGCAAATGAAACAGGATATTAAAACGGGAATTCTCCTTTGTCTTAGTTTTGGATAAAGCCCTAAAGTTGAGATGGTGTTTGGTGCTCACATTTTTAACAGTGCCAAAACATCTATGCTTGAATATGATATGCCTAGGTGTAGATTTTCTGGTATTTAGCCTGCTTAGTGTTTTCTAAGCTTCCTAGATCTGAGTTTCCTGGCTCTGTCATTAATGTTGAAATTCTGAAATAATTCTCAGCCATTATGACATCAAATATTTTTCTATTTCTTTCTTAAGTCTCCTTTTAGTAGTCTCATTGTGTATCTTGTTACACCTTTTGTAATTGTTCCACAATTCTTGGATATGCTATTCCATCTTTTAAATTCTTTTTTCCCTTTGATTTCAGTTTTGGAAGTTCCTAGTGACATAATTTCGAGCTCACTGATTCTTTCCTCAGGCATGTCCAGTCTGCTGATCAAAGAAAGGCATTCTTCATTTCTGTTTACAGCGCGTTTGAGTTCTAGCATTTCCTTTTGATTTTTTCTCAAAGTTTCCATCTCTCTGCTTACATTGCCCATCTGTTCTTGCATGTTGTCTATTTCTTCCATTAGAACCCTTCAAGAATTTAGCCGAGCTACTTCCTGGCATTGCTGCCTTGGTATTATTTTGTTTGCCTAAGTGGCCTACAGGGGCCTTGAACTGACAACAGCTGCCTTGTACAAGCACATGCTCTAGATACAGCCTACAGAGTCACAAGCAAGTGTAAGTCCCTGGTATGGCTTCGCCAAAAGTCCTTGTGATGAACAGTCTTTCCCGCCTCTCTGGGGCTGACCCTTATGAACCACTTAGACAAGACCCCTCTGGAGTTTACCAAAACTCTGCTTTTTTTTGTTTGAATTGGCTGATCCAGGCTTAGCCAAGAAACCCAAAGCACCCCATCCACAGGCTCTGTTAGAGGCCTGCACCCCAGGTCCTTCCTCTCTCTCTGTCTGCACCCTTCCTGACCTCTCCATGTGGCCCCTCAAAGCATGCCATGTACTTCCTCCAGGACCTGTGAGTAGTAAACTTCTCTACTTCGGTTTCTCTTGTGGTCTTTTGTGGAACTGTGACTCACCATCAGCACCCTGTTCTCCACTTAACAAATAATTAATTTTAACAAGTTGTAACAAGCCCTTAGTGTGTTATTCGTAGTTATTTTAAATCCCTGTTCTAATAATTCCGAAATCTCTACCTTATCTGAGTTAGGTTCTGATGCTGTGTTTGTCTCCTTAGGCTGTGCTTTTTACCTTTTAGCATACCGCATAGTTTGTTTTTGAAAGCCAGACATGATGTATCAAGTAAAAAGAATAGAGATAGATAGGATTTTTGTATGAGATTTTGTGTTTTTCTAGCTAGGGGTTAGACTGTATTTCCTATTTGCTGTAGTTGTGATGTCAGAGGCTAAAATTTCCTCTGCTGTGCTTCTTTTGTCTCCACTGTTGTCTTTAAGTTTTCCTAGATAATTCTTAAATAGGGTTTGACGTTTGCAGTTTTTTTAGCTGCAACTCCTTGTTATTATGCAGGAACCTGCTGATGTGTAGGTAAGGTGTAGGGGCAGACATGTGTTCTCTAGCACTATGATTAGATCTCAGTCTTTTAGTGAGACTGAACTGGGTATTTTCCTTCCCGCTTGTCAAAGGCTAGAGGGGGCTGGAGTTGGGTATTTCTTTCTGTCCAGGTTGATTAGGTTCAGGTAAATAGTTTCCCTTAAGGGAAGTACTTTTTAAGGAGGACAGAGAGCTCTAGGCCTATTTCAGAATTGTTACTTTTCTCCTCCTCTTGCTGGAAGCAGAAGGGGATTTTCCTTCTATCTTCACAGCGAGAATCTGATTTGGCTCCTGGAAGTTAAAACTTTAAAAAGTACGAGGGCCCTCTGAAGACTAATGTAGAGTTAAAACCTCTCAGGGAGCCCTGTCTTAGGAGGGAGGATTTTCTTCTACTTGCAACTGAAGCCAAGTTGGTGGGTTGGGTGCAGATAGGTTCAAAAGAACCTTTGAGGGAGTTTGAATTGGTGTCTCCTAGCATTTATGCTCACATCAGTACTTGATACCTGACTATTGGAGGATGGAGGGAATGAAAAGTAACCAAACTCAGAAGGTATCTTGAGACCAAAAAATGAGGCAGAAATCTCCATATAATCAACGAATCAATTTATTATAAAGTAACTTACTCACAGGATGAGACCAAGTGAACAATAATCTGGAATCATTCAAAGCTACACTTTGTACCACCAAGGGGCTGTTGGGACAATTTTATAGTTAATCTAGGATATGGGTATGTGCTTGGAAACAGGACATGCTTTCCTGAGTCAAGATTTGTGTGGGTAACTAGTCTCATGGGCACTGGGAATATGTCATTAAAGGTCACATGCATTGTTTGAGGACTAACAGAGTATAGAGACCACCTGGTCCTAATGATTATAAATAAATTAAATCTATTAATTGCAAAGCCCTTGATGACAGAGAAGTGATATACCACACAGTACAGTCCTGGGCAGGGTCAGCAGAAGGATGAAGGAACTATACAGACCTAAGGTGGGGTCAGTTATGTTAATAACCATACACTGACTTACACCTGAAGAGTCAAAAAGCAAGAGCTGTTTTAATGAAAAAAATCTGGTGGGGCAAGGCAAATGTGAGTTTTCTGTGCATCAACTGAAGACCCAGTGGAAGGAAACCAGACTAGTCATTGTGAAAGGAATTCCACTCAAACAGAATGCCAGGCAAGGTGATTCCCACAGTGGATAAACCATGGAAAACCAGAGACTGAGAATGGAGCCACAGATGTCCAACTACAGAAAACATCACCTGCATTAAGGTTTTACTGGTGATGGATCCCCAACAGGAAGGTTCCACCAACAAGATTTCACCACTTGGAATCCTCCATACTGGGAGGGCATTACAGATTACAACTGTCATAGTCAAGTAAGCTGTTCTACCCTATGGAACATTCTTTGCTCAATTCAGACTCTAAAGCAGCTAGATGCAGCCGATGAGTGGAGCAGAATCAGAGGAAGAGTTAGATGGAAAAAATAAGAAATTTTACCATGTCCCATGATCCCAAGCACAGCTAAGATAGAAGAGAAAACATAACAGGAAACTGGTTTGGAGTCATGTGATTATTAGATGGAATTAAATCATTTACGATCTGAAACTGAGAATAAAAGCCATTGGAAATGGTAGAGGTTTCATCTAGGGATTGAGGAGAGGTGGTATAAGTTGAGAGAGTAGATTTAAAGGAGCTATGTTGTGAAAGAAGGGAATTACTTTCTGCTCCTATAGAGTCCAGTTAATTCAAGCCAGTTACAATTACAATAAAGCCATAAACATCAAACATAAAGACTTGAGTTA
Organism: Camelus ferus; assembly: GCF_009834535.1. Taxonomy (NCBI): domain Eukaryota; kingdom Metazoa; phylum Chordata; class Mammalia; order Artiodactyla; family Camelidae; genus Camelus; species Camelus ferus. Next base: position 52,035,254 of record NC_045709.1, read on the forward strand.
AAGTTGATTGTGTTTTAGAAGGATCTGGGTATACAGAAGTTATGAGTGCTAGATCTTTTGTATGTAATGTGTGAAGTAAAGCCATAGTACTTCTGGGTCTACTGTGTATCACTGGGGCCAATTTTTTTTGGCAGAGGAAAGAGGTACTCCCTGTATGGGATGCAACTGCCAAGCTTCTTTAAACAGATGGCTGTTATTTTATTATTCAACATATCTTCCCTTGACAGTTCTTTCTATGACAATTCTTGCTGCAGATATAGCCTTTTATTTGGGAGAAATTATTGAAATAGTTTTTGAAAAACGGTATCCAGAGGTATGAAGAAGTTCTTTCTGTTTCTTTTTATCCACCTACCAATCTGCACCTGAAATTAGGTTGGAGATAAATTAAGACATTTCAATCATTGATAAATCACAGAGAATTATATAAACCATTTCTATGATTCATCTTGGCAATTTAGTACTAGTACTATTTTGAATCCTCTTTGGAGTAAAGTAGGGACAGCTACTTTAGATGACAACAAATGGGCCAGATAGCTGTATATATGTTACAATGAAAACAGACTTTCACAATTGAAAGGAATAATTAAGTTCATCTATCTCCCATCTAATAAAAAAATCAAGGCTATTTCCTGTGACTCCTATGGATATTTCGTAAGCAGAGTAGAAAAAGAGCAAGCTGGAATCAGAACACTATTTATTAAAATCTCTTGAGCTTTGCTTCTTTCTAGGTAGACTTTTTCTTAGACTGTAATTCCCCACACAATGTGAAATATGGCCCTGGATAACTCTACACTTGTATGATCCTGTAGCTACTCATCCAAAAGAAAAGAGTGTCCCTTTCACAGTGATTCCGAAACAAGTCCTGGGGAAGACTTTTGCTTGTCATGGAGCTCACGCCTGGAGTCAGAGGTGGTGTCAGCCCCATTCAAACTACAGGGACTAAAGATGAGGAAGGGGTGCTGCTCAAAAAAGATTCTTATTAGGTAGAAACTTATGTTCACTCTGCTAAAAAGTATTTTTATATCTTCCAGTTAAAAAATATTCTCTAACTCCTGCTCACTCCATCTCTCTTTCCTCCACTGAATTTCTTAAATGTCTGCCAGAGCCAAGGGGATATGAGTGGTACCTTCACTGAAAAAATAACTCCTACATCCTGGCTTCCAAAGAAATTCCAAAGAATTTCTCAAAAGCTGGAACAGTTCATAGAACCTCATCTGGTGATAGGACATTGTATTACACTTGACTTCATTCTCCTTTCACTGTAGGTTTGGAGATCATTGAAGTATGATTTAGCACCAGGTTCATGATCGATACATCTTGGGATCCTTTCTAGCATCTTTTCATATTCAGGCTTTAGCAGTATAAGTGAAAAACAGAGACTTTGACTCAGGGACTACTTTAAGAACTTTGGTTCACAATTTTTAGACATACACTGAATTGTAAGGAAACACATGGGAACACTTTCTGGGTATTGGAAATTAAGGCATTATAAAAGTGAGAAATGATTTTTGCCTCTCAGATGAAAGTGAGATTGGCTTTTCTGTAGGGCATACAGTATTAAGAGATCTAAATGGTAGTCATGCATATCAGGTATTAAGGGTCAGACCATATCAAATATTCTTTTCCATTATCCCCATAAATATACTCATATTGTCAGACAGTATATCGGGGACAGGAACTCATACAGTATGGTTCCCAGAGTTAAATCTAGATCCTTGTTAGTAACTTTATTGTACCAGAATGTTCTACATCCACTTACCATGGTTTCAAGGAAATTTTAGTCCTTATTTCTAAAGGAAATTCAAGATGTTTCTGGGGAGGAAAGCAGCACCCAATTGTACTTGATGGTAATTAACCAGATTTTCTAGCCTAGACCATGGCATCTTTACTGTGAGACACAGTTTGGTGTCATTTCCCTGACTTAGGAAAAAGATTATGAGACAAAGTCTATAAGGTCTAGGTGAGTTAAATCTTTGTAAGCAAGCAGGAGAGAATAAAGTTGAATTCAGATGTCTTATCAAGGTGGTTATAGCCCTTTGCTGGACATTTGAACCACTTGAGAGCTTTTAACAGTTACTGACTTCTTCCTCCTTCATTTCCAGCCCATACCAACTAAATTAGAATTTTAGGTCTGAAAAACTTGCCAAGTGATTCTAATGATCTACCATGGTGGAAAACCAAGGTTTGAGAAATGGACAAAAGGCAGATGTAAAATGTATGTTAAACTAACTATAATTGAAATTATCAAATGAAGAAGAGAAGATTTGGGCAAGCTTTTTGCTACCATGTGTTAAGTGTGCAGTATACGCATATGCACTATACTAGATACTCTCTAAAACATACCTGGGAGGTAGAAATAATTATCCTCCTTTTGACAACTTAAGGCACTGGTGAGCACTCTTAAGTGAGTTGAACAAGATCACATAACTAGTAAGTGGCAGAGCCAGGCTGTCTGATTGATGCTCATGAACCCATCAAAGGGAGAGAATGTCTTACTCATCTTTCAATCTCCTCCACTTTCTGTTGCACCCATCTCCAGCCTCTGGCAAAGCACCTGCTCTAAATAGAGGTTTTGTGAAAGTTCACTTGATTGAATGAAATGGACCATGCATGTCCTACATGCATGACAGTATACGTACGAAGCAACTTTTTTTCTTCCTATAACCTACTTCTAATACCTCTTCAGAATAATCAGCCAAGGCACCCTATGATAAGACTGAGTTTTGGTGCCTTCTGTGTAACTTAGCACTCAATATACTATCATGACTGGGACCGTGAAGAAGGCCAGTCAGCTCCAGGTTAGTGAAGGTCTTGGACATTGGCAGGGAGAAGAGCACAGCCAGGAACAGTTCACCAAGGAACTGGTATGTGGAGATGAAAACCAGAGAGTAGATTCAAGGCCAGAGCTCAGTTTGGGTGTTAAGTCATGAGTTAGATGGTCAACGTGAGATAAAGATCTCACCAAGTAGGTGAGAAGTGATGTTTTCCTCAAGTACAAATCTCAGGGAATCAGAATTAGGATTCCATAATAGTCAGTGTCAGGAGCCTAAGAACCTAGAATCAGCAGCCAGGAGCTGTGATCATGAGAACAGTGCAGTGACCCAACAATTGGAGTGCAGGGTGTTGGACACTGGGAGATCATTAAATTAAATCCTAGAGATATTTGTCAAGTAACTATTATGTGCAAGTCATTGGGAACTTTAATGCAAATACAAAGATAAATAAGACATAGACTTTATCCTGAAGGCGGGAAATAAACTACTAAAGGGACATAAGAGAAAGATGTTATGTTAGTACCTATGATGGCGATAACACTGAAGATTAGGGGTGTTAAAAGGAGTTATTACAAAATGTTTCATGAAAGCGGTGAAATTAGAAATGTGCCTTGAAGAATGGGTAAGATTTTGATAGGCACACTTAGAAGTGAAATGAGAATTTTTTAAGGGTGGATGGAGATCTCAGGCCCTGTTAAATTCAATTTCAAAAACAGGACCCAGATTTTGGAAAACTGATATTGCAAAGTTAGAAAGTGTCAGCAGCATGGCTGAGTTACCTGGACCATAAGACTATTTTAAATACATACAGAGAATATATGAGAGGCAAAGGCAAATCCCAGGGTTATTTCTTTGAAGGGACTGTGCTTTATCTGTGAAACCACCGACATACACTACAAAACACAGCCCATCCCAGGGGCTCCAGAAAATTGGACAAATGAACTTTTGTCAGAGATCAGAGAACACGTGAGGACATTCAAAATTCAATGTTACTCAAAACTTTTTGGTTTTGGAGCCACTGAAAACAGTACCAACAAAGCATTTTGGGGAGGGCACGGACATTTTAGAGAACAATCCCTTCAACTTGATGAAAGTGATTCATCCGTTTCCTGCTTCATTAGCTTTTGAATGAATTCAGTGTCTAGGGTAACAACTCAGGGAGCTGCTCAAGCTTAAGCATTTTGAGCTAACATTAAATGTTTTTTTACACCGACCTATGACTCATAAATCAACCTGTTAGCACTGCAACAAGAAGATACTTTCATTCAAACTTACTATGGTTAAATCCTGACTTACAGTATAAAAATCCTAAATGGTATTTTAATGATTATAAATTGTCAGGGATATTTTCTTTTCAAAATATTGTTTTTGCATGTTCAAGATGAATATTATCTTGTGGGTTGTAGGTCATTACAAATTAGCTGTGTCAGAAGGCTCTTACCCTTGTACTATAAATATGGATATTTTGGACACCATTTTTCTCTCAGATATTGAGATGACTTTATATTTCATCATGTCACAGCAATCTCAAAATTGGTAGCAAGTGTGTCATGTGTTACTATTGAAAAAACAGCTGGAATTTCAGTTTGGTGCCAAATTGTAACCATTCACTTATTTGCCATTTGGCAAAAGGATTTCATCCATTAAAATTGTGACTATCCCGACTACCTTTTCAATTTCCTAATTCTGAATGCCTAGGAAGCCTGAGGTACCATAGAAATGACCTTTCCACTTCTATACAATTTAACTCAGCTATGTTATTTTCCCCTAAGAGATTCCAAACTTGATCATTGTTAAACTAGAATCGTAATGATTTCCTGTAACGAATTCACATTTCTAGGATTCTCTTCTCTAGGTAAACGTTACAACATGACCAAAGTTTTATAGGAGTACATTTGTAGAGGTCATCCATAGAAGGTCTTTTCAATCTTTGATGTGCATTCCAGTCACCCCGAGACCTTGTTCAAATGCAGATTCTGATTTAGTAGATCTAGGGTGAGGCCTGGGAGTCTGCATTTTTGACAAACTTCCATATAATGCTGATGTTGCTGGTCTTCAGCTCACACACAGAGGAGCAAGGGGATGAAGAGTCTATTTTGGTATTCTTTGGAAATTTTAAATGATTTAAGTTATTTTAATAATATTTTCTTTTTGATGTTTGGAAATATACAAAGTTTTACATTTTTCTTTCTGTTGATCACAAAATAAGTTAGTGGAGCAAAGATACATATGACTATATCGATTTGAAAACTGAGAACAAAGCAGGTTAAGTGACAAAATGCGAACCACCATGTGGTCATATCTCTTTATCACATTAGCACTTGAAGATCAAGTCAATAAATGCCTTCCTCTTGGAATTTCAAGAACAGCATTTATCATAGGCATAAATTCTGCTGATATAGACTCTTCAATGCAGGAATTCAGGAAAGAAATATCTTTAGTAGAGAATATGTTTATTTCATAGTACAAAAAATGTAGAGTTCTTTAAAAAAATTTTTTTCTGGTCTAAAATTTAAATATAGAGTACTGGTTTTCATAGCATTTATAATAATGCTGGTATCTCTCTCCAGAAGTATTCTCCTGGTATAGCTAGCTGGTAAAGTGTTTTTTCTACAAGGCTAAAAATACTTTGCAACACAACCTCTGCAGAAACAGGTAGAAATATACTGGTAAGATTCCTATCTTTTGGAAGCTGAGAAGCTCTTTTCCAAGAAGACGTTTAAGAGCGTGAATCAAGGCCCTCTTCTCAGTGTAACTGGAGAGACCTATGTGAAGACAGTGAAATTGACAAACAAGTTTTAAGGGTCTGTCAATCATGGATTCTTTTGCTGCGACAACAGCATCTAGCTACCTGCTCCAAATTCTGTTTTCTGTAACGGAGTCTTCAGTGGCTCAAATTGAAAATGTTAAGACAATCAAACAGCTCAGCCATTGCATCTTCCAGCTGGAATAGCAGTAATGATTTTAGATACTGCTTCTTCAATAGCTTAATATCAGTAATGTCATCTCCCATTTGAAATAATTTTCTTGTGGAGTAGATAACTCTAAAGCAAATAAAGTGACAGGACTGTGGACTTAAAAGTAAATACTATGGACTATTCCTTAAGGAATCATGGAGGCAAAGGCAGACAAGCCAGGCAAAAAATCTTTGTTTATTTTCACAGTAAGAATAAAGTGCCTTAGGCAAACTTTCTGTTGTACTCCATCCTTCTGAAACAATCTTCAACAGTTCTTATATCCAAAAGAAAGGAAAAAGGAAAACTTCCATTTACCCATATCTCTATCATATTAAAAGATTCAAAATTTTGAGGAAAGTTTTGTTTCTCATTTCCAACTTATCGACTATTTTCACCATCCCCCATCATTTTCCATCCTCATTCTCAATCTCTTGAGGAGACCAATGTTTGCTTTTTCTCTTTTTTTAACTTTATGTTGCATAGAGATATTAACTACTCACCTACCTAATGGCACCTGTTTGAGGTCTTTTGATGGTTCTCCATCACTGAGAGTCCAAATATCATAGAATGGCTTAATAATCCTGGCATTATTTGGTCTCCAGTTTCTATCCTCACCTCAGCCTCAGTTTCTATCATCCTCCCCACCTCTTCTTACCCACATTCTAGAAGAGACCTTGGCCCTTACACAAGGGCAGCAGGTAAGTGAGAGGTGGAGGCCACACCCTAGTACAGGCCTATGACATCTGTCTCTTTCAAAGTCTTCATTCCTAGAAAACCAACTCCAATCTGTATTTAAGAAATTTAATAATGCTTCTTCATCTTAGGAAGTGAAGTTTTTGGAGGGGAGCCTATAATCTTAAATATTATTGGAGATTTGAAGGTATAGATTATTGTTTTCCTTGTAGAACTCAATACTCCTACCAATTTACTTATATCTTTTTCTCTCCATCAAGACCTTGTGCTTCTTGCAATCAGATGCACATTATGTTCATGTTTATTACAAAAACAACTAGCACAGGATTCAGTATATGATGTTCTTTAAAAAAATCTTTAATGCATAAATGAATACAATATTGTTTCTCCTGGCAGATTGGGTGTACAAGAGTTAGGAATTAATTTGTCATTTTCACTGAAGGTTTGTCAAAAATATGTAGACCTCTTTAAAATGTGTTGTCTCTAAGTTTTGTAGATATTAGGTGACTAGTGCCTTGAAACACAAGGCTTTTTTTTAAAACTGTGAAATACATTCATACATTAGAAGAGTGCATAAAACCAACATGTATACTTAAAGAACAATAACTAAGCCAGCATCAAAGTAACCAAAATGCTTATTAAGAAATAAACATTACCAGTAACTTACAAGTCCCTGATCCAGTTGTCTTTGATGGCATATCCCTCTCTTCCTATACCCTAAGAACAACTACTATCTTCACTGATGTGAAAATGATTGTTGCTCTTTATGATTTAAGCATCTTCTATATGTGCCCCTAACAAGGTATTATCTGGTTTTGCTTGCTTTTGAACCTGATATAAATGGAACTATACACATGAATATTTTAAGTTGTGTATCTTTCATTCACTGTTATGTTTGTGAAATTCATCTCTGGTGACATTTGTAGCTATAGTAAATTCATTTTCATTGCTATATTATGCAATTGAATGATGATATCCCACTTTCTATATTCAGTCGACTCTATTAAGGTCTGTGCTGCCATGAAAGTAGATGTATTCTGTATTCATAAATAAGCTTATCTAATTTATCGAAACCTAATAATAGAATTGATGGGTCATGGGGCATGTGTATTTCATATTCACAGGAGGCCAATCTGTTTTTTAAAGTTTTCCAATTTATGACTCATTGAGTAATATATGAAAGTCTCTGTTGATTCATGTCCTCTCTGATATTTGATAATATATAGACTTAAAATTTTTACTAGTCTAGTAGGTGTGATGTGGTATTTCATTCTAATTTTTACTTGTATTTCCCTGATTATTACTGAATCTGAGTGTATTTTCTCTTGTTTCTTGTTCATTTAAGTTTCTTCTTTCTTGAAATGCCTATTCAAATACTTTGCTCAATTTTCTATTGAACTGTTTTAAATTTTCTTCCAGATATTAGTTATTTCTAAGTGTTGAGTAACAAGCGTATGTATATGTGGAAATCTGCTTCTGGGCTCTCTATCTCAGTTTTTCTTGTCTACTTGTCTCATATTATTATTTGACTAGAGAAGAGAGAAGTAGCACATGAAAAAGAGGAAGGAGCCACACACATTTTAGAATTAATTTATGATTGATTATAATATAAGTTTAGGAATATTTATTTTTTAACACCAAAAGCACCACTTCGTAGACTAATTGGGCAGCTGTAAAACAGATTTAGCAAGACCACTTACACAATTTGGAGACCCCATGAAAAATGAAAGTGCAGAACCCCTTGTTAAAAATTATTAAAAATTTCAGGCTGGTGGCATCAGAGCATCAAACCAAGCATGAGGCCCTTCTGAGTATGGGATCCTGTACAACTGTACAGATCACATATTTTTTAAGTCAACCCTGCAGATAAAATATGATGAGTTAGTCCTCTTTTCCTTTTTCTTATTTTTTTTCAATTGAAGTATAGTTGAGTTACAGTGTTGTGTTAGTTTCTGGTGTACAGCAAAGTGATTCAATATATGTATATTCTTATACATACATAAGAATTCAGATTCTTTTCCATTATAGGTAATTATAAGGTACTGAGTATATTTCCCTGTGCTATACAGTAGGACCTTATTTATATATAGTAGTTTGTATCTGCTAATCCCAATCTCCTAATTTATCTCTCCCTCCTCTTTCCCCTTTGGTAACCATAAGTTTTTTTTCTATGTCTTTAAGTCTGTTTCTGTTTTGTAAGTAAGTTCATTTGTACCATCTTTTTTTAAAAATTCCACAGGTAATTGATAGCATATGATATCTGTCTTTCTCTGTCTGACTTACTTAACTTAGCATGGTAATCTCTAGGTCCAACTAGTTCCCTTTTTTCTGTGAGAAATAAACATGATGAAAAAATAAGCCCCAGAGTCTTACAGATAATAGTTTTCAATCAGGAAAAATAGATTATCCAAAAGAAGTTAAACACCTAGCATGGAATCAGGTAGAATTGTTAACACTAAATGACATTTAATACTGGTCAATATACCAATAATGTCAAGGGCTCTTACAACTAAAAAGGGGAAGGGTTAATCTTTAATTGGTCTTCTTTTATTCCTCATTCTCGAGTTACAAGTTTGAATCTCTGACTTTTACATATTCTTATTCTTTTACTGAACTGCCAGGCCATAGTCCATGTAACAGTCTTGGATTCAATGGCATAACATACCAAACTGAATATATTCTTTACAGTTTCTTCCTGTTTACTTTATTATGTCTTAAATAAATGTTGAAAGGAATTTATAGCCCCCCAGTACAAGTTCATGTGCCAGAAGTTCTTAACTATAAGATTATTTGAATTTGTGCCTGTGGATATATCCTCTTATAACTTCTTACTAGATGTTTTTGTATTTGCTAAAGGAAATAAACTATTTGTATTATTGAAAGTTGGCTCAATTTTATGTAGAATATATTAAATAGTTCTTCTCTTATTCAGTATTGTCATGGACTCTCATATTCCATATACTTAAATTTTAAAGAATGCCAAAAATTGTATTTTAATATTCAAAACTTTTTTCCATTCTTTTTCTACATAAAAAAATCTTTCTAATCTTCATGATTCACTACCTTGCCTTACTAAACAGAGTATTTCAAACATTATTGGCCCTTTTCCCTAGTTTGGTTATATTTATAACCTTTATTTTGGACATAAATTATTGAGCTTGGTTGTAACAGCTCAGTCATCTGTGTGTACAGTTGTTGAACCTAATTTCATTGACTCTTCTGCTCACTGACTCTTGGTTAGATTGTTGGCTGCTGCTTGAATGTATTGGTGTGCCTTCAGATTGTGTTCTAGTCTTTATCTGCTTTTTGTAATATGATTAGAAAAATGCTTATTAATTTATTAGAATTCCTAATATGATTAGGAAATTCTTACTAATTTATTTGAATGGTTTGACAGAATTCTGTCAAATAATTCAGAGGCATCAAAGAAGCAACCAACCTAGACAGAAGTGCATGAATTTTAGTAATAGGTCTTTTGGCTGCTTTTAGATTGCTAACCACGCTCCTGTGCTTATGTTAAGATTCACTGCTCTGCTCAGACCGTGCCTAAGAAAGAAGTCTACCGATGCTTGTGGTATTGTCGTGAGTGGTTAGTTCTCAGTATTGGACTTGCTCTTAGTTTTCAGACTTATTATTCCTCTAGTATTTATTACATTTCCTTCTTGCTGCCTGGATTTTTGTTGTTCCTGTGCCCAAATGGGTGCCAAAAATACGAGTAAACAAGGAAATAACAGTTATTGTATATCTATACTATGTGCCTATGAATAAGCCAATCATTTATCCACACACAAACCTGTATAAAAATAAGAAAAATTATTTCTGTCTTATATATCATAAAACCCAACCTCAGATAAGTTCTAAAAATCACTCATGTTTATACAACCATAAAAAATTAACAAGGCATGCACCAATTGCAGAGGTTCAACATATATTTCTTAAATTAAGTGAATGATGTTCAATGCAGTCTGGCTTCAAAACACCAGATACTTTCACAACGTAAAGAGGATGAGCAGGGATTGTGAATTCAGGTCAAGTCAGTTTTGGAATTATCCTTGGTTTTCACTTAATTATGATAACCTTTCTATTGCAGAAACAGTGTGAAGAATGAATTTGCTAAATGATAAAATCTTAAAACAGATTCAAAATGAGTCTCAGAGTTACAATCCACAACATTTCACAACAACAAGTAAACAAAATAATCTAGGATATGCACACTTATAATTCCAGTTAATATTTACAAGTAAATAATCTGTTATGGGGAGTTTTTATAACCACAGAGGCTGTTAAATTCAGACATGCTAGTTTTCCCATGCTATGGACTGCTGAAGAAGAGTGAATGGTTCCTATTAGGATCAACTGATACTTAGAAAGCTTTATTTATATAAAAATGTTTCAAAAGAAAGTCATCACAGCTTCTTTACTTGTTTATTGATGGTGACTTTTTTTCCCCTTCCGGTTTTATTGAGATATAATTGATATACAGCACTGTGTAAGTGTTAAGTCCAGGGCACTGGGGCTAGGCCAGCTCACTGGTGGATGGAGTCAGGTCTAGGGGTCTCTGACTGCATGGCCCTCGGTGTCGCAGGGCTAGTGCCATTGCACTGGTTGGTGAGGCTTGGTCCTGGGCCTTCTGAAGGGTGGGTCCGGGTCCTGGGGCAGTGGGTGGCCCAGTGGGTTCTAAGGCAACCAGCCTGCTGATGGGTGGGCTGTGTCCCCGCCCAGCCAACTGCTTGGTCTGCAGCATCCCAGTAGTGGTGCTAAGAAGCTGGTGGGCAGGGCCAGGTCCCAGTATTAGGGAGGATTCCAAAATGGGGCTTGCCAGCACCCGTGTCTTTATCGTAGAACAAACTCCCTAAAATAGCTGCTGCCAGTATCTATGTCCCCAGGCTGAGATCAGTTTGACTCCTACCTCTCTCTAGGAGGCTAAGAACAGCAGGTGCGTCTGACCTAAGTTCCCTTCAAATTACTGTTTCTGCCTTGTGAGCAGAATCTCACAAGGCATGTGAAATTTTGTGTGTGTCCTTTAAGAGTGGAGTCTCTATTTCCAGCGGTCCTTTGGCTCTCCCAAAAGTAAGCCTTGTTGGTCTTGAAAGCCAAACATTCTGGGGGCTTGCCTTTGTGGTGCAGGACCCCTGGGCTGGGAGCCTGATGTGAGGCTCAGACCCCTTGCTCCTTAGGGAGAACCTCTCAATTGTAATTATTCTCCTGTGTGTGGGTCACCCATCCAGGGGTATGGGTTTTGACCCATATCACATCTCCATCCCTCCGACCTGTCTCGTTGTGGTTCCTTCTTTATATATTTAGTTGTAAAAGATCTTTTCTGCTAGTCTTCAGGTCTTTCTCACCAGTAGTTGCTCTGTAAATAGTTGTAATTTTGGTGTGCCTGTGGGAGGAGGTGAGCTCCGGGTCTTCCTACTGCACCATCTTGGTCATTGATGATGTCTTCTATGAAGTGCTTGCTGGTACACTGATCTTGTCTCTCCTGAGGGAAGGCTCCCAGGAAGATAGTCCTGATTAAAGTTTAGAGATGAAAAAGTGGCTCCACTAACTCTCCTTTCCAGTAAACCCCATGTGTGGTTCTCTCTAACCTCCATCTTAGCCAGAGATGATTTATTTACAAGGAATAGGAACCCACCAAAGCTAAATCAACTTGAGTAAGAAGAAATGTTCACAGAGCCTATATAAAAGAAATTTAGCTGAAGGAACCATGTGTCTGAGAGTGAGCATGTGTACGTGCAAGTGTGTGTATGTGTGTGAGTGGTTTTCTGTGTGTGTGTCTGTGTGTACACAAAGTTATAGGTTTCCTTAACTATGGTTCTTTTTATGTATTAGCTTCATGCTTATCACTCTGTAAACTATCTTTTCTTCTTATTTGTCTATATATATGTGTCATATGATGACTGCATGTACACCCTAAGTCTACAAAATTCCTTTAAGATCCCCATAGTTAAAAGACTCCCTCAATGTATGCTAATTCTAAATTTCTGGGGTAGAGGATCTGATTGGCTCACCTAGAATCAGGTGTCTACTCCAACTAATCTTTGGTGAGCCAGAAGATGAGTTTCTGTGATACACAGGATTAAATCTCCAGGTTGTGTATCTAACCATATTGAAATCATTGGGCCAAGGGCTGATGGATTAGGTTGGCATGGACATTACTACAGCATACCAGTTGTGATGCTTTATTTCCAGCATTTTTATACAAACAAAAACATCATTAGAAGCATTCCCCCACAGTCAGTCTGATTCTTCAACTCTGTTTACTGAGCCAAAAAGTGAAAGAAGCAAGGGATCCTCTCCGGGCACTAACAAATTCTTAAAAAAGAAAAAAATTCCATAGTTCTATATCAAGCAAAATAATGCTTATATAACCGAAGATTACTATCCTTGCTGGCTATAATATGAAATTTAAGAAAGGAGAGGTGTATTAGTTATCTACTGCTGCATAACAAATTACTACTAAACTTAGAAGCTTGAAACCACAAACATATTTGTTTCAGTGTCTGTGGGTCAGGAGTCCAGGAGCAGCAACTGTCTCTGACTCAGGGGGTCTCATAAGGTTATGGTCGAGGTATTGGCCAGGGCTTCAGCCATCTCAAAACTGAAATGAGAGGGGTTTCACTTCCAAACTCACTCACGTGGCTGTTGGCAGGCCTCCAGTCCTCATTAGGTGCTGGCCAGAGACTTCAGTTCTTTGCCACAGTAGACTCTTTGGTATTGTTTTATCACAAATTTTGGATAATCAAATGTTTATATTATTAGGACAACAAATAAACAAATACTTTTCAAAACTAAGTCAAGCAATGTACAATGCTAATTTATTTTTTCTCTTTTTTTAGTGTTTTATAAAATTTTCACCATTTTTTCTAATTGATAATCTCTCAAATAATTGTGAATATTTTCCCAAATGCCCATATATACGAACTAAACTATCAGTTCCTTTTTATCTGTTTGGAGACACTCTTTCACTGTGTCCTGCCATCTGATTCCAGTGTGTATTGTCAATCCCTCAACTGGGCACTTCCCTTCAGATTTCTCCTCAATTGCATCATCTTTCATTTCCTGGATCCCAAGTGTTCTTTCTTGAATAGCTCCTTATTCTTTTGAAGAATATCCTCCAATAGTTTCCTAAAAGCAACACATGATCTTCAATGTTCTGACCTTCACAACTCCTATTTCAGCTGGATCTAGAACTCTAGGTTGAAAATAATTTTTCTCAAAAAGGACTTTTAAAGGCCATAGTCCACTGGCTTCTAATTTTCAGTGTTTCTGTTGAACAGTCTGATGCCATTGTCATTTCAGCTCTTTTGTATGACATTTTTTATTCTTGTCTGATTTTTTTAGGATCTCCTTTTTATTCCTGGTGTTTTGAAATTCACATGTTTTAGGGTGGGCAGATGTTTCATGGTACAGAGCACTCTCAGAATTTTTTCATTCAGGAAACCTGTTCAAAAAACTATTTTTGTGCTATTTCTTCGATAATTTCTGCACCTCTTTTTTTTTTTTTCTCTAGTTTTCTAATTCTGGGACACCTGTTATATGGATAGTGAGCCTTCTGGTTTAATCTTCAATTTTTAATATTTTCTCCAAAATTTTCCATTAGTTAAACACTTGTTTCATTTTCCCTGAGATTTCGTCAATCTCATCATCTAAATCTTGTATTAAATTCTTTATTTTTTCTTTTCAAAATTTCTTTCTTGTCTCATGTTTGTTTCCTTTTTGTTTTGTTTTTGTTTTATTGGTGCAATTTTCCTCTTGTCTCTCTGAAGATATTAACCATTTTATTTTAAAGTTTTCATCTGCTCCCCCAATTTTTCCCATTGTCTCCGATTCCTCAAGATTCCTTCCTATTTTCTATTAGTTGGTTTATTTGTTTTTGCTGCTCTCTTTTGTAATTAGAGGCTTTCCTCAAATTCTTGGGAATTCTTTAACCTGGCTGACCATTCTTGTTTAATGAGTCACTGAAATCTTGATTGGTGTGCAATGATGTTTATGGGGGATAAGGGTTTGGCAGACTTTCGTGTTGGGGGCATGCACTCATTTCATAAACTAGAGCTACCGATTTCTCCATGCTCCTGAATTTGACAGGGTGGGGAGAGGACTAGAAAGTTAGGGACAGTTTCTCTCTGGCTAGTGACATTTTGGGACTTAAATGGGGAAAGAGTGAGAAAGGTTTCAGAGCAGAGGATCTAGATTTTTACTCAATATGCATTTTTCAAGCCACAAGTCACCCTAGATCTCTATTGCAGATTCCCTAAGTCTGAAGACATTTCTAAAAAAGCGGAACTCCCAGCATCCCATGGTTGGGTGTGTGGTGGGGTAGGGGCTTGGACTTAGAGGGAGAGGAGCACTAGTCTCTTGCCTGTATGCTGGATCATGTTTCCTCTTGATACAGATGGCCCATCAGCTCCTCTGTGTTCAACTCCTTTCTCATACTTCCAAGTCCCCATTGATTCTGGACTGAGGAATCAGAATTCTCAGGAATTCTTGAAAATTCTCCTAATCATAAGTTAATTTGTCCTTTTCATATGCTTTATTTGAGTGTTTTTAAATGACAATTAATTACCATAATAATAAGCAGTAAATTATTTTTCTTTGATAGGGTCAAGCTAAATTTGCAGAGATTTTTCATAAAAATAGTAAAAAATACATTGTTTACGATTATTATGAACCAATATTATTTGACAGGATTATATATTCTAATAACATGTAAAAGCTATGATATAGACATTTGATAATTAAAAAACTAAAAGAAAGAAACAAAATAGAAGTACATGCTAAATAAATTTCATTCAAAGTATTGAAAGATAATACCACAAATGTGTAAGATATTTTAAAGTTATTTTCCTTAAGATTAAATTTTAGAACACATAAAGCTCTTATAGTCTATCCAATAGTCTTGATCTTTATTTAGTGACAAATATTCCATTCATAGAAAAATTTTTTTCATTTCGTGACAGTGTTGGTAGAGTGAGTCCAAAAAAATTCCAAGTTGAACTTTAAGCTACACGTTACTTCATGAAAGCTCATTTCCTTTTTTAATAATGAAAATATTTCACTTGCTTGCCCTGAATTTGGTTTTGCCATTAAGATCTGTATTGCTTTTGCTGATTCAGATTTTAGGTCGATTGGTAATTATCTGTCCAAGTACTCTACAGCAACATTCTTATCTTATTCACCTTGCGCTTCTTCTGCTAAAGTATCTACAAACCACTGTAGCCTATGGAGTATTTTCAAACATTGCAAAAGGTCAGCTAATATTATTGAGTGGCATTACAGTAACATAATATTCTGATATCCAAACAGTTATCAGCATGACACAGAATTGTGGAAATTGCCACCTTAGGAACTTACTTTGCTTCCGGAACCTATTATTCCTTGGAACAACAGTCTAAAATTTTTTATAAAGTATACTATGCATATAAATGTATTGCTATTTATTTCATTTGCAACAATGATACACCCTTAGCATCAGATGGGGGTCTCAAACACACGCTTAGACCAAACTACATCCCCTGATTAGATTGCTTCTCTGCTCCCTGCTCATGCCCAGTTCTGGAAACGTCAGTCTTATCCTTCAACTCTGTACCTCGGTGATTTCTGCACTTGCTCTCTACTTGACATCAGTCTATTTCTTCAAAATAGTAAACATCTCTATAGTGATTATTAAGCTTTAATTCTAGTAGGGAAATTGTAATTCTTTTACTTATTTTACCAACTGATATTTTTGCTGGATTCAGAAAAACATAAATTTCACCCCAAATGGTGGAAAAGTATCCCCTTGTGGAAACTCTATGCATAACCCTTCATTCTTTCTATCTGGGGTGCCTTGAATCATTAAGGCTCACAGAATTCCATGGAGTAAATTGGCTCATTCATTATTCCCCTCTGTAGTTAGGTTGAAACTTTCTCTGTTCTCCAAAATTGATTATTATTTTCCTTTTGCTTCTCATCGCCCCACATTTCGTTGAACCTCTCATCTGCTATTTTCTTTTTTCTAGCTATTTTTTTCTTGTCTTAATATCTTTATACTAATAACAGTGATATTTAGGGGTTTAAAAAGAGGTAAACGTGAGATATGAATCTATCATTTTGACTCATGCCCTTCCTTGCCCTTTCTATGGGATAACTTGCCTACCCACAGATGGTAAGAAAAACTTATCACAACTCTATCCTATCCCCCACAAGTGACAGCCTAGAGAACAAATAATGGACTCTAGACTCAAGCTGTATGTGTCAAATTCTCTCATCCAGATATTTAAAACTGATATTAAGTTAAAAAATATTAAGCTATAGCAATCTCCAAGGTAGAAATAACTGACCCTGACCCCCCTTTTACATGTATCCCTAGTTTTTCATTCATTTATTCAGCAACCAGTTAATTGAGCACATCTTATGTACCTAGTTTTGTGTAAGTACTATGATGAAAAAATGAATGATTCATAGGCCCTGCTATCCAGGAATCCACAGTCTCATCTAAGGTATCTAAGTCAACAAACAATTATCCCAACAAATAAGTATGCCTAACAAGGATATATCTATCAAATGTTTATAATACAGAGAAAGAAGTGCTTATCTTCAAGGACCAGTCAACAGAGGCTTCACAGAGGACCAGAACATTGAGCTGTGACAGATAAGATGGAGGTGGGCAATACAGGGACAAAAAAAAAAAAATCTGGATAAAGAAAAGAGATACACAGTATCTAAGAGGTGAGAGAGAAAAGGGTATGTTCAGGATGAGCAAGACGTACCACACAAAACTGGAGAATAAGGTGCTTGGGTGGGTGGTAGCATATTTGGAGGTTAAAAGCATATATTGGAAAAGATAATGAAGAAGTTTCACATTTTTTCTGAAGCTAGAGGAAATTTTAGGCATGAGAGTGATATGACCATATTTGCATTTTTGTAAGACGATAGTGATGTTGTGGGGTTTCTGTGAGCAGCTGAGAGAAGTGTCAGGTTGAAGATTCTAAGAAAGCTCTCACATTAATTCAGGAGACAGGACGCTGGCCCCAAAGTTACAGGCTTTTTTTGTTGTTGTGGGGATATCAGAAAAGTAAGTGTAGGTGTCATGTTCTCCAAGAAGACTTTCCTGTCCATTCAACAAGTCTGGGTGATGTCTCTCTCCTTTGTTTCATAGCATCCTTAAAATCGTCACACATTTTATCAGAATTCCATACTTAGTTTTTAGGCACATTGAAAGCCATGATGATCCAAGTCTTACAGCTGTAATATTTAAGGCCTAGTGAGACTTAGTGAGACTATATGGTAACCCAATAAGTATTTATTGAGTAAATGGATAAATGAAAGATAACTGTCTGAGACTCCTCAAGGGGACACTACACTCTCTTAGCTGCTAGAAAATAGGGAATGGCATACTGACATCCACAACATAAACACCAGAGCCTCTCAAGAATGGTGTCAAGACCCTTAGCAGCAGTTGTATCACCTGGGAACTGGTTAGAAATGCAAATTCATGGAACCCATTCCAGGTCTATTGAATCAAAAACTCTGGGATCAAGGTCCCAACAGTTGGTGCTTTAACAAGCTCTCCAGATCTTTCTGATGCAAGTTAAAGTTTGAGGACTGCTGACATATACCTTTTCTAAAGTAACTTAAATCTGTGCAAAGAGATCATGTGCCCTTCCATTCTTTTACTGCGCTTGAAATCCTGTCTTGGTGTTCTGTAGCCCCAAGTCTGTAAATAAGGTTCCACAGGACAAGAAGGGTATGAAATGAGGACTTTCATTGTTGTTTTTCTGAGTAGAAAATTCAATAATCAATATCCATCTAGTTATGAAAGATCTACTTGCTAATTAACTTTATTTCATGAACAAGTACTAGTTGCATGGGACCAACTCAATGACTTTCCTGAGAAGTAAAATTGACCCCTATCACTCCTTAAATGGATGGCTCTGACTTGCATTGAATAGATATGTCAAATCAGGCCAGATTGCCACATTGACATTCTATGGACTTCTTTGCTTCAATTCTCTAATAAATGAAAATGTGGTGGTTGCTGTATTGGAATCAGTAATATCTCATCAAAATGTATACTTGATCGATTTTATTTTCATTTCTTTTGATAACTGCCAGAATTCTAGCTCTCTCTGTCAGCCAGGCCAGCAGGATGCCCTAATCTCAATCTGAGTTAAAGTCTTTAATGAAAATACTGCCAAGATGGTTGCAATTTTTTGATTAAGCCAAATGAAAATGATGATGCTAATAAAGACATTATGGTATTCTCATTCAAGAGAAGTGTGACCGTGAAAGTCACTCTAGGAGGGCATATTTAGAAACAGTTTCTTTTGCTCACTTTTTCGCGTCCTTAGTATTATAATCATTTCTTGTTCTGCTATGTTCTGCCTTCACAGTGAATATACATTACATAGCTCAAGCATACTGATTTTCACTTCATGAATCTATAAACCCTATAATTCTTACCCAAAACCTGGCAGTTTAACCTGCCTTTGGAGGAATGATTTAATAACAGAGACATGTAATGAGAGCTCTTATAGCTAAAATGTCACTGTATTTACAAA
This sequence comes from Camelus ferus, assembly GCF_009834535.1. NCBI lineage: Eukaryota > Metazoa > Chordata > Mammalia > Artiodactyla > Camelidae > Camelus > Camelus ferus. Next base: position 52,054,220 of record NC_045709.1, read on the forward strand.
ATATACTACAGGGCACTTACTAATATACTACAAAGTGCTGTCATAAATCATTTAACCTAGGCTACACCTTTAAAAAATGCATTTATAAAATAGAAATGGTTCAGTATCCTTGGCTTTAAAGCATCTATTTTTTCTAAGCTGAACAATTTTGAGTGTTCTCAATTACCACTACATGTCTTTTCTCTGTTCAATACTCTCTTCTCACTAGTTTTTACCAAGCACTGATTTGGAGATAGCCTACTATACACTTTTGCCATATTTATAAATGATACTAGAAAGTTGAGGAGTTAAGGAGGAAAAGAATGGTAGGAAACAACTATTTACAGAATAAATGCTAACAACAACAACAACAACAACAACAACAACAACACTTCCATTGATCTTTATCTATTATGTGACAAGAACAGTACATAATCTCACATGTATAACATAGGTAGGGTGCTAAGCAGCTATTTAACACTCACAAGAAACCTGTGAGGTAGGTATTATAGGCTCCATTTTGTAGGACAGGAAATTATGGCATAGATAAGGTAAGTGCCCTACCCCAGGCCTCAGGCTAATGCGTGACTAAGAAAGGATTGGAATTCTAGTTTGTTTGAGTCTGAAGACCATGTATATTCTAGTGTGCTGTGCAGCCTCTAACTTATGCCTGAGGTATAGACAGTGATGAATTTTACATTTCCTCCTTTAGAATAAATGGGAGAATGAGTAAATGGCTACTTGAATCAGTGGCAAGAAAGTATCTTTCCAGCTTATTATTTTTTTTTTTTTAGTAGAATCAGGGAACTCTGATATTTATGACCTCAGGAGAATCAGAAAAAGTGTTATGAAAAGAAATCAGAATTCTGACTAAATTTTCCAAAGAAAGAGAGAGAAGGTGTTTGTTTTTCTATGATATCTTTGAAAGTAGAGAGAGAAGCAATCACAAGGGCTGGCATCATGAGCCTGGACACTTAACTCCATCCTCCTTTACCAAGCACTCTCTTTCAACATCCACGCTTTTAGTTTTCAGTGAAGAACACCTAATATTCTTGGGGAGGGGTGGGGAATAACAAATTAGAAAGTATGATTAAAATGGTTTCTTTTCTACCTCCATTCTTATCCTGATTTTTCTTAACAATTGTATGAGCTTAGATCACCTTAGGCCTTTGATTTTCAAAATTACTGCAATCAAGCCCTAATAAAATTTTCATCATTTAATGTTTCTTCCCTCAAAAGACAAAGATAACCAGACATTAGCTGCTTCCTGATAAAAGGACAAAACTTCTAAAGCATTCTTGCCAAAAATGAAATCAGCTTCTTATCAAAACCTACCAATAGTAAGAAATACAAGGGCTAAAGATAAATACTAAACAATAAATGGGTTGCAATCAGCAAAATGCAGAATGAGGGACACTCTACAGATCAAAAGACTCAATTTCTCCAACAAATAATTTACAGGGAAAAAAAAAAAGAGATGATTTTTTACATTAAAATGACAAATCAACCAGTTGTAACACATGCATCTTCTTTAGATACTAATAGAAACTTTAAAAGAAGTTATAAAAATATTGATGGACTATTTGATGATATAATGGGATTATAGTTAATTCTTTTAGGCATGATCATGAAATATTAGAAATGATTTTAAAAGAGTCCGTATTTTTTAGAGATAGATACTGAAATATTTATAGGTAAAGTAATATGACTTCTGATAACCTCCTTGAAAAAACCGCCAGTGATTTTTTGAGGAAAAAGGTGGAAGTATAGGTAAAAATATTACAGGTCATATGGGGATGATTGTTGGAGCTGACTCATGGGGAGCCTATGAGGGATTCATTATTATTCATTATACCCTACTTCTGTATATGCTTGTAATTTTCCATAATAAAAAGTTGTTTTAATACTGTTTTACCTACTGTAAAATCAACTGTGTTTCACAGGAATTCTGCTCTGAGGGAGAAAAAATATGTTAAAATCTCACCAGAGAAAAGATATATAAGTATATGCAATAATTCACAACTTCAGTTTCCTGAGTGAATTGTATTATACTAATTTTAATATTTCAAGAAAAATATGAAAAATCATTACTTCAAAGCTATACAGGCCAGTCTGCAGACTGAAATAATATCAACTCAGTGTTACTAATCTGGTTATCTTATTTTTTTTAATATATTAATATCTGATAGGGAAAATCTTTCAAAGTAGTGGCATCCCATGTGAAGTTGAGGGGTTAAGTAATAGGTTCTCTTTAACTGTCGTAAAACCTTGGTGCTTTTGATGGAATTGTGTCCTCCCCCAAATTCACATGTTGAAGCCCTACCTCCTAGTGGACTGCATTTGGAGTTAGAAAGTAATTAGGTGATGTGAGTGGGGCCCTAATAGAATTAGTAGACTATAAGGAGAGATCAGAGCACTGGCTCTCTCTGTCCCATGTAAGGACACAGCAAGAAAGCAGCCATTTGGAAGCCAGGAAAAGAACCCTCACCAGGAAACATACCCTGCCATCATCTTGATCTTGGACTTCCAGCCTCCAGAACTGTGAGAAAATAAATTTCTCTTAAAGCTGTTAGTCCAAGAAGGCTAAGATAGATTTTCCATCACAAGCGGAGTGCTGATGTAACAAATACCTAAACATGTAGAAGTGGTTGTGAAATGAGATAATGGTTAGAAACTGGAAGAGTTTTGAGATATATGCTAGAAATGTGGATGTGAAGGGTGATTCTGGTGGGGTGTCAGATGGAAAGGAGGAACAGGTTATTGGAAACTGGGGGAAAGGCAATCCTCGTTATTAAGGCAATCCTCATTATAAAGCAAAGAATTTGGCTGAACTGGGTTCTACTGTTTTTGGAAAGTAGAATTTGCAAGTGATGAAATTGGGTATTTGCTGAGGGAATTTCTAAGCAAAGAATGGAAGGAGCAGCTTGACTCATCCAATAAAATGGGAAGGGAGAGATGAATTGAATAAGAAATTGTTCAGCAAAAAAGAACCAGGACCAGGAATAGAGATGGGATTGTACTAGCATGAACACTGCCAACTGAGACTGAAAGGGACAGAAAAAAAATGAGAGAAAATGGAGATACTCCATCAGACTTCTTAGATTTCATAGGAGCAGATCATAAAGCTATTCAGCTGCAAGTATGTGCTATTTTTCAAGAAAAGAGAAGAATGACCCCAAAGATGATTCAGAGATCATCAGAGCTGCATCCTCATTTTCAAAGGGTGGGGCCATTTGCCTGAATCTTTGGATATGGAGCTGCCCTGCAGAACCTTAGGGGTGCAACCCCTCACCCAGTAGAGTATTGGAAGTGGGACCATCCCTCCAACCTCCCAGTGGGTCTGAAAGGCAGGGCATCAAACCAAAGAGGACTATTCTTGAGCGTTAGATCTAATGGAATTTGCCTTGCTAGGTTTTGGAATTGCTTGGGACTCATCACCCTTTATTCTTTCTTGTTTCTTCCTTTTATAAAGGAAATGTCTACCCTAAGCATCTCTACTATTGTATTTTGGAAACACATAACTTGTCTGGTTTCATAGTTCACAGCCAGAGAGGAATGCTGCCTCAGGATGAATCATACCTCAAGTCTCACCCATATCTGAGACATTAAACTTAAATTTTAAAATTGATACTAGGATGAGTTAAGACCTTTGGGCTTGCTGGAATGCAATGAATATATTTTCCACAAGATAAGGACATGAATTTTAGAGAGCCAGGCATGGAATGCTATGGACTGAATTATGTCCCCCCGCCCAAAGTTCGTATGTTGAAGCCCCAACCCCCAATGTGCCTGTATTTGAAGTAAGGAACAATCAAAGTTAAATGAGGTCATAAGGGTGGGGTCTTGATAGGATTAATGTCCTTGTAAGAAGAAACACCAGAGATATATCTCTGTCTATGTCTCTGTCTCACTGTCTCCCTCATGTGAGGACACAGTGAGAAAGCAGCCATGTGCAAGCTAGGAAGAAAAGCTCTTACAGGAAACCAAATCAGCTGTCACCTTGATCTTGGGCTTTCTAGCCTCTAGAACATGAGAAAATCAATTTTTGTGGTTTAAACCACCCAGTCTACACTACTTGTTATAGCAGCCTAATCTAAGACACTTGGTGTACAAGAGTCACCTCTAGAGATTGTTTAAAAGAAACAAAGACAAAATTAAAAATATATCATTGTACATTCAGACACCTAAGGTCTGTCCAAGTCTCACCCAAGTATCTGGAGTTGTAAGAAGCTCACAGGTGATGCTGTGCCTGCTGGAGATTGTGTTCACACCCATTCTCTGTGTGTGGGAGAGCTTCCGCAACCAAGGGAAAAGTTCTGGCATTTGTGCTATCTCCCCCACCTGTTTCACGCTGCATTCCCAGAAATGCAGCTGGAATGGTACTCATTCCTCTTAGCAAATCAGATGATCAGTTTAACAATGTTTGAAGAACTTCCCTAACCAAGGCAGCTGGGAAGCCTAAATAATGTTCTCTCCAAATGGAAATGTCTGCAAAGGTTCATGTAGCACTTTATACATGATGTTTTCTAGCTGCTATCCCTTCAATGGAGCAGAAATGCACTCTTAACTCATGTACAATTAGTTGACAAATTAACATCAAGAAGCTTATAATTCCAGAATCTGACAGAACAAAGCTTATCAGACATTGAAGAGTGGTGAGTCTGCTTTTCATTTTAGTAATTTTCACTAATATTTTTTACTCCAGATTAGTTTCCCCACTGGATCAATGGTTCATTAAAGAAACCGGAGTTACAAAGTTAGAACCGGAATAACTGTTTTTCCCAAATTTTAAAATTAAAAAATAATTAAACATATAAAAAAATACAAAGGTCAATATAGCACTAAAAAAATCTACTGATTAAAAAAACAAATAATGCTAAAATTTACCATACTTAGTTAAAATATTTTAGTGGCTTTATCAAAGTATAATTTATATATAATTGAATTAACCAATTTAAGTATAAATTTACATAAGTTTCCATAAATACATACTGTCATGTAATCACCACCACAATCATGACATGAAATATTTCCATCACCCTCAAAAATGTTCTCTCATTCCTCCTTGCAGCCAACCCTCTCCCACCTCCCTAGCTCCTAGCAATCACTGATTTACTTTAAATGAAAAGGCATGCCATGGCCTGGGAGAAAATACTTGCAAAATATATGGTAAAGGATTTGTACCAGAAAGAAATGAACTCTTACAACTCAGTTAAACAACTCATGGAGTGGAAAATGAGCAAAAGATTTGAATAAAAACACTTTCCCAAAGAATGTAAATAGAAAATTAAAAGATATCCAACATCATTAGTATTAGTCAAATGCCTATTAAAACCACACTAACATACCACTACATATATCTTACTGGTGATAGATTGGCTATATTTAAAAGTCTGAAAATACCAAGTGTTGTATAAAATAAAGCAACTGTAACAAGGCTAGCAGGAAGGTAGACTTGCACAGTCACTTCGCAAAGTTTATCAGTAATTTTATAAAGTAAATATTATATAGCCCAGCAATCCCACTCCTGAGAAAAGGAGTGAAAACCTACCCCTACATAGATTTGCACTTGGAAGCTCATATCATTGTTTTTCAAATTTCTTTATAAAAAATAAACACATTATAGATACAAATAAAGACAATTCCCCTATATGTTTCTATCTCCATTCTCTTTCCAGAGGTACCCACTATCTTGAAGTTGGTATGTTCCTCTCTTACATGGGAGTGTATTCTGTTACTGCATATGATGCTTTCATGAAAAAAAAAGTATGGAAAAAGGGAGCTTTTATGTGTGCTTTTTTATAAAAATATATCAACATCATATAATATTGGGTGTAGCCTTTTGTAGTTTGCTTTATTCATGTAAGAGTATTATTTTTAGATTTACCTATGTGTATAATGTAATTCTGGTTCACCCACACTTATTACTATATAGTATTCTATTACTTCAATATCTGATATGTGAGAGATGTGGCCAAGGTGCTAGAGTAGGAGGACCCTGAGCCCACCTCCTCCCAGGCACACAAAAATTATAAATATTTACAGAGCAACTATCTATGAGAATGACCTTAACACTGGCAGAACAGATTTTTCACAACTGAAGAGATAAAGAAGGAACTGCAACACCTGGGTAGGAGGAGTAGAGACACAGTGTACTCAAGACCTACACTCCTGGATAGGTGACCCTCAGATGGGAGGATAATCACAATTGTAGAAGTGTTCCCCAAGGAGCATGGGGTCCAAGCCCCACATGGGGTGCCCCAGCCCAGGGGTCCTACATTAGGAAGACAAGCCCCTAGAAAGTCTAGCTTTTAAGGCCAGCGGGGTTTATATGTGGGAGAACTGAGGGCTGTAGGAAACAGAGATTCCACTCTCAAAGGGCACACACAAAATCCCACATGCTCCAAATTCCAGTGCAGAGACAGTAATTTGAAAGGATGCTGTGTCTGACCCACTTCCTGGTCTTGGAGAGCCCCCTGGAGTGTTAGGAGGTAACTGGCAGACCCTTGGGGAAATCAATGCTGGCAGCAGCCATTTGGGGGAATGCATTCTACCACAAGGACACAAGTGCTGGCAGGCACCACTTTGGAGTCACCCTGCTAGCCTATTAGCATTGGGAACTTACCTGCCCTCTAGCAGGCCAGCACCAGCCCTTGGCCCCTTTATCCCACATAGCCAGCTGCCCCAGTACCTGAGCCCTCCTACCAGCAGGCCAGCCCAAGTTCTGAGATTCCTCAGGCCACTCATCCAGCTGTGCCAGGACCTGACCATGCCCACTAGTCATCCAGCAGCCACTGCACAAGGCAGAGCCTGGCAGCCAACTGAGCCAGGGGCCAGCCCCACCTACCAGCATGCCCACAGTAGTTGGCCCAGTCACAACAGAAGGGCTCACATAGCCTACACAGGAGAACATTCTGTTCAAAAGCAGCTGAATAGATATTCTTTTCAAGTGTACATGGGAAATTCTCCAGGATAGATCACTTGCTAGGCCACAAAACAACCTCAATAAATTTAAGAAGATTGAAATTATCAGGCATCTTTTCTGACCACAATAGTATGATACTAAAAGTCAACTACAAGAAGAAAAAACTACAAAAGCAAACATGTGTAAGGTAAACAATATGATACTAAAGTACCAATGGATCACTGAAGAGATCACTGGAAACAAATGAAAATGAAACACAAGGATCCAAAATCTCTGAGACTCAGTAAGAGCACTTCTAAGAGGGAAGTTTATAGCAATATAAGCCTACCTCAGGAAGCAAAAAAAAAAAAAAAAAAAACCCTCAGATAAACAACCTTACACATAAGGAACGAGAAAAAGAAAACAAAACCCAAAGGAAAGAAATAATAAAGATCAGAGAAGAAACAAATGAAATTGAGACAAAAAAATAGAAAAGATCAACAGAATTAACAACCTGACCTATATAATGGTTTTCCAATTTATATATCCACAACTGAGAATTCCTGTTTCATCCTTGCCAATACTAGATATTAACAGATTTCTTCATTTGTGCAATTTGGATGAGTTTGAAATGAAAACTTAAGATTATTTTAATATGAATTTCCTGATTAGAACTAAGGCATCTTTTCACATTTACATTGCTTATGCAGATTTCTTCCTCAGAGAATTATCTTTTCATCTTTGCTGTCTATAGTCTATATCTTATTGAATTGTTTATTATTTTCTAACTGATTTGTAGAAATTATGTACAGGTCCTGAAAACTAATACTGTGTCAGTTATGAGTGTTGCAAATAACTTTTCATAGTTTGTGGCTTTAAAAAAACTTATGGTATCCATTTAGTGCAGAATTTTTTGAATGATGTCTAATTTATCAATATTTATATTTTCATGGTTTTGGCTTGCTTAGGAAATTTTTCATTCTTCCATATCATTAAATCATCCCCCTATTTTTTTTAAATTAAAAAAATTCATCTTACATGTCTTGTGCATCTGCAGTTTATTTTTATTTACAGTATGTTGATATAATGTTATTATCTTCCATATGGATAGCCAATTGTCCTAACATCTTTCAATGAATAGGCTATTCATTTCTCACTGAGTTGTAATGACACATTTGTCATGCATTAAGATTCTTACATGCATTAATTAGTCTGTTTCTATGCCCCATATTTTGTTCTACTTTGATATTTGTCTGACATGGCACCAATATCAATGAGTACAAATCAATCTAGCTGTATAGATGTTTCATAACAAGAACTCTTCCATTTCGTTTTTCCTAAATTTTTTTTATTATTTGGCCTTTTATTTTTCTATATAAATATTACAATAAGCTAAATTCTTCAAAACTAAAAACCTATTATAACTTTGATTGGCAGTGAATAAATTTTTAGATTAAATCCAGTGGATCTGACTTCTTTATATTGACTCTTGCCATCCATCCATGATCACTGTATCTGTATGTATGTGTGTGTGCCCACACATGTGTGTCTGTATATGTATGTGTGTATATATATATGTCCCTCATTTACTTCTCAATTTTGAGAACTCTTTCCATAAAAATTTTGCATTTTTTTCAAGATTTATTCCCTAGTACCTTAGATATTTTTGTTGCTATTGAGGATGAGATCATTACATTCTCTAAGTCCTGGCCTTAGGAAAAGGCATTATTTCCATTTGCTTCCCTTGCCAATGTCCATTGCCATGCCTTTGACCCTGCATGGTAAATAAAATATCAGGACCTGGCATTTGGGTCTTTAGCTGAGCTACCCTAGTTTACTTCTCAGACTTTGAGTTTACTCTTTGCTTTTGGCAATTGAAGAGTTCCATTGATTCTTTCAAGATTAGATAGATAGATGGATAGATAATCAATATAATATTACTCAGTATATCTGTGTGTTAGAGGTATGAACAGTCTACTTTATCCCATCCTGCCATAGTGCTGGAACTAGATATATGGAATGTTTCTGTCCTCAACTGTCTTCCCTAGCTCTTTTCATTTCTAACCTCTAATAGGTAAACTTGGGCATTATCACTATATAGGCAGTATGGTGACAGCCCTGGCTAATGATAGGGGTTAGAAAGAACATGCTTATGTCTTTTTTTTCCCACAAGTTTAGAAGAGACTGACTCCCAGCAGAGATCAATACAACTTCGCTACTCTTATTGAATCCTTTGGCACAGCCTCATCATCTCTACTATAGTTAGCATCGTACCCACACTTTGCAAGTCAAGTAGCTTTCTTTGGCTCTGTCCTAATGCAACCCGAAGCAGAAGTCCTAGAGTGCTCCTAAAATGGCCTGTAAAATTGTCAGCTATGTTTCAAATACTCTTAGGATCAAGGTTGTTTGGCTGAATTTCAAAATGTAGTTCAGATTTTTAAATATGTTTTCATAAGAAAATAGACACAGCTCAATTATATTTCAAGTCTTGATTTATTTTTTTCAAGTACACTCCATTTATCCCAAGCTCATTCTGTTTTCACTAATTTGTATTAGCAACCCAGCACAGCATAAACTGGCTTTGCTTCAGATGTCTTTGTCTGTCAGTGGGAAAACAGTCATCAGGATATTCAAAGGGCATCAAAATTTTCAGAAGCACAAAAAAGGACCTTTGTGGTGGTTTTAAATTTTCCGTAGATTTTCCCTCAATGGTTGTAAATATCCTTGAAAAGCCATATGAATTGTATCACAGTAGTTCAGGGGAAATGTTTGCGGATTTCTCAGCTGAGATAGTTCTGGAAACAATACACCCCCATGAGAAAGCCAGATTCCCAGTGAGGTTGACTAACAGTTTGCTGTTTGCCAAATTGGAGAGTTTAACAATATTATATTCCTCTCTCTGATAGGAATTATTTCTCCCTTCTAATAAAATGAAATTATTTCAGAGTTCTATGTAAAATCAACAATAAGCTTCTCACTTTGGATCTCACAGTCTGAGACCTTTGGGTCCAGTGTCTTTATGATGTCCCCTAGGTCCTGTATTTATTTGCTACCTACTGAATTAAAGGTTTATGGCTAAAGTTCACCTGATACAAAAGAATCAGATGGATTCTGATGTGGAGGATCAGGAGGGTGTGAGGGTTCTACTTTGAACATTTTGCCTTTACATGACACTGTCCCGTCAATTTTCTTGGTTTCATTCAGTGTTACTAGTTTTATATTTCCTCTCAAGGGATGTTTAAGCCTATTCAATTTGAAAGGATATAAGATGGTGTTTACTAAGCAGTGTTTTTAAGAGCAAGACACCAGTTTAGGCACTTTCACAAGCAATGTGTTATTTAATCTGAACATACACCTTTTGCAGGCGTGTGAAGAAACAACAATCCAAGCTGTTACTTTTTATGGCCAATTCCATTATCTTCTCTCCTATAATTTATCTGCATTTCTTCTTTGCCTCCCTTGCCTTAACGCTAAAGTCCTCATTCTTACCTTGGTTGGAACACACACATCAAGAGGCTTTGACACTCAGGTGCAATTACCAATGATGCATTTGCCTCGATGCAAATGTCAGAATGTAGCGGCAGAAAGGTTACCTCCCCGCACTGCAGGGATAATCACTCTGCAAAGTGCCAAAGCTCTGTTCACTCCACATCTCTTTCAGTTCCAACGCCAGAGAGGTTTCTCGCATCAGTCACAGAAACTGGTCCCTAAATCTGCATCAGCTGGGAGAGTCACACTAATTGGCAATCCTGGTTTTGTTTTCAAAATCTGAATGCTCAGGGAAGAAAGTTCCCCGATGGAAACGTTAGGTGGGTTTGACTTCGTGGGACCCATTCTTGAAGGCTTTATACCTCCTGTCTAGTAAAGAGCTTCAGGCTTTAGAGCGGGTCAGGTGGGATCAATCATCTCTGTTGATGTCTCAGGGGTTGAAAGTCAGGGGGAAAGTGCCATCTGGGTTCATTTTGAACGTCTGGAACCCTATCTCCGCCCGCCTTGGAGATCTCATCCCCTACCCCCCCCCCCCCGCCCCGTCTTCAATTATCCCATTAAGAAGAACAGGTGAGGCCAGAAGCACTTCTGCAGCTGGAGGAGAGAGCGGGAGGGAGACAGGAAAACAGAGAGGAGGGAGAAGATGAAGGAGAATGGCATTGCAGCTCTGGTTGTGGTTGCTATTTCGCTCCTCTCACCAGTTTGGAGAGGAGGTAGGGACACTCACGCTGGCTTTCTCTCCAGCGCAGCTGAGACCTTTATGAAATCACTGCAGAGGCAGGGGCGGCAGTCACTATTTTTATCTCCAAATTGATTCAGCTGCAGTCGCTGCTGTGCCTCTGACTTCATTGCTCCCCGGCCCTCCCCCTCGCTGTCCCCAGTCCCTGCTTCCGCCCGATTCGGAGACTATGTTCAGCCCCTCTCCGCGCCGCTCCCCTCCCCTCTCGGCCCGGGCGGCCGGGCGGGGGCGGGCTCTGCCGGATACTGATAGCGACAGGAGCAGACCGTGCTGCAGGCTCTGACAGCCCTGGGAGGCGCGAGCCAGGAAGCTCAGAGCCACTTGGGGCCGCGCCAGCCTCTAATTGTTCACCTTCCAATTTCCCCTGCCCTTGGGGACGGACTTCCACAAAGATATTTCCTCAATTGAAATGCTGTGCGCCTGCACCCTGGCCAGCGGTGCCCCATCTGACCGAGGTTTGGGCTTTCAGACGTTGTTGCTGGGAGGAAGGGACATTTACACGCCGGCCTTTCCGTCTTCTCCTTCCCAGGTTGATGGGGCTTCACACTGAAGCTTTTGGAGAATGTGGCTTGCTCCAAGGGCCTGGGGGAGATTTCCTTGTTTGGAGAGGCAAAGGCCCAGGGCCGGATATGCCTCCGCTATTTTGCATGTGATGTTTGGAGCTGTCCCTCACCTCCTCCTCCCCGAAATGCTGGGAGTTCTTCCAGAACCAGGTAGTTCAATTCACATCTCCATCCCTCATCCCTAGCGAACAGGGAGTTGGTCCTCAGAAACCTTTGTTACAATGGGATCATTGAGTGGGGGCTTAAGTACAAAAGTTATGATTAGAAAAATAAAAGAATGTGTTCACAGGCCGAGGAGCAGCTTGTCCCTGCGACTCCTTGGTTAATTATCTAAATTCTCAGACTTATCATGGGTCCTGTGTTAAGGACCCAGCCTGAGCCTCACAGACAGTGGAGAAGGAGTCAAGGAAGGTGGGTGGGCGGGCTGGTGGGTGATGTGAGAGACGGTTGGATATGTAGTCTGCATTCTAGGGGCAACACTGAATGAGATTGGATCCCACTAGAAGGAGCCTATCACCTAGTAGGGAAGGTGGAATATGAGCAAATCCAAAATGCAAGTTATGAAACAAGCCTAGTTGGAGTTAGAAAGTGAAAAGGAAGATGACAGGTATGGGTGCAAATACAGATAGAGATAAAGCAACTGATGTACTAGATAATGATAAATGGGTATTACTTGGACATGAAATGAAACAGAAGAAAAACATTTAGGTTTATGCTGTCCAACAGGGCAGCTACTAGCTGCCTGTCGCTACTTAAATTTAGATTTAAATCAATTAAAAGGAAATAAAATATTTAGTTCCTCAGTCATACTAGCCAGTATTCAAGTACTCAATAGTCACCTGTGGCTGGTGGCTACCATATTGGATAGTTCATATCATTTATATCATTGCAGAAAGTTCTCTTGGACAGTACACTATGAAGCAAAAAAAATTGCATGAACAAAGGCACCGAGGTAGGAAAACTCTAGTTAAAGGAACACTCAGTAGCTTGGAGTGACTGGAACAGAGGATAAATAAAAGGAAGCAATCAGAAATAAGGGGACCAGAGGATGCAGGTTACCAAATAAGAGGCTCAGACATTAATATTTTGCAGATAATAGGGCATCCTCAAAGGTCCACAATCAGAGAGGTGACATGATCAGAACTATGCTTCTGAAAGATGCATATGATGGCTGTGTATAAGATAGTTTTGAGTATTGTATTTTTTAGTTTATCTATTTACACATCTGTTATCTTGTTTAATTCTCAAAACAACTCCTTGGATAAGCAGAGAAAGTGGTATAGAAAAAACTTTCCAATGTCACCAGAAAGATGGAAGAAACATGAAAAGTCACAAAGAAGCAAAAACAAAAACAAAGAAAAAACAGAAAACAAAACAAAACAAAACCCTCACATCTGTGAAAAACAGCTTTCTTCCTCTACCACGTTGCCCCATAGGTGAATTTCTTCTTGTATCAGAGCTGCTGATACATGTTATAATCCCTTCCAGGAAGTGAATGACAATATTAGATACTGATAACCTTGAAGAGGAGGCAAAGGTCATGTGACAAAGGAGACTTCAAATATCTGACACAGGAAAGACAAAAGTCACAACAACCACAAATTGGAGCCATTTAACAAAACCATCTAGAGGGTTGACGAGGACCACCAGGGCTGGTGTAGGCTGTGCAAACAGCGCCCCCTTGAGTTGTTCATGCACAGCAGCCCAGCTCACCACCAGCTGAGAGAGAAAACAGCTGGGTCTCATCTAAATGCAGACAGAAAATTACAGCCCAAGAACACTACTGAGTATCAAGTATGATGCAAGGATTCCTGAAGAGAAGAACCCTTCTTGGAGACCCTCAAATCACACCTCCTGGGTGACTTTAAACTCAGAGTTTGGGAAGAGCCTGGATCCAGTCAACTCAGGATTGCTTTCTGTTCTCTGCATGCTTGTTGAGTGCCCCTGGGTGAACTAATTAACTTCTCTGACCCTAAATTTTCTCCTCTATAAATCTATAAAAAATTATTACTATTTTTCAGGACGGTTGAGCAGATTCAATGTGAGATGTAGTGACCATGTAGTGGGTGCTCAGTATCCAGTTAAACTTACCTGAAGATAGGCCTGTGTGTTTTAAAATGTACCCTAAAAGGCGAATGGGTTCCAGACCAGGAAACATGAAGAGCTTTTATCAGACTGCCATAAAGTCTCCATCCCAGGTCCCCAAGAATTATCATCTCTCTTTTGAAAAAACAATTTTTTTTTTCTAGCTCCTTGGTGACAGACAGTGAATTCACAGACAGAATATTGCTTGCTTCCCTGCCATCAGTCTAGTTGTGGATATGAAATAAACAGAGCTGGGGCTTCTGAGAGAAGGTTTATATGAATTTAGTCAGGTGCAATTCTCAGTACAAAAGATAAACTTTGATTTTTGTTACTGATATAAATGCATTGCTTCAGGCCTAAGCTCCTGTCCTCTCCTGCTTTTAATCCTGTGTTCTTTCTAGACCCCAAAGAATGGAGCAAATTTTCCTGGTCCTCATTCCCCATGTGTTATTGCCTCTTTTGGCTGTGATGTATTCTGGGGCTTAAATAAGCTACAGGTACTTACAGGGCAATATCCTCTTCCGGTTGTACCAGGTCACAATTGTAACATAGAACACCAAGAAATCCTAACTCTTTTTTTTCCTCTTAGCTTTTTTCATTTGGCGAAAAGGTTTTCTTCTAATTTTCATCAAAGCATCTGCCTCTCCCAGTCTCTTAGGTAGCAACATAAATGGAAAAAGAACCTTCTAAACAAGCCATACCAAGACCACTGTTTTAAAAGGTCTTTAAGAAATAAAGAAGACACTATTTGAAGTGAGAGAAACAAATGCCTTCTGAAGCTTAGAAACGAAATCCCCTGAGAGGTAGGGGTAAGCAGATGCCTTTTCTTCCCCAAAGGCACCTTTAGTGCCTCTAAGGATCTTGCTGGCTTAATCCTTTGTTGGCCCAGTCTAGCTAAGAAATGAGAAAGAGGCCAGGTTAAAACCATATTCATCTTCTGGGAGAGGCAGCTGAGAGCTTTGAACGCATTTTTTTCATCATCCTGTTTCTTGCAGCCCCAATTATTCTAGGTACTTCTTAGTTTCTGGCCATTGAAGATTCTTTTTCAATAAAGCTTGGGTGGTCACAAGAGCAACCTTCCCACCGAGACTGGGTTGTACGTGGTTGAAACAAATGCTTATTTAGCATCGTGCTTTTAGAAGGGTGGATAGCACTTCTTCAGGGCCAAATACAACCTTTTGTAACTTCAATGGTGAAAAGAAAGAGAAAGGAGAGAACAAAAGAGATATTAGTTAACCTTTCCATAACTATGTTTCTAGTATTTTCCTACGGTGTTTCAGTGCACCTCCTGAACTCAACAGCTCCCCAGTCTGAAGTGTACCGAGGGAGGGAGGCCACTTTGCCCGGGGCAAGAGAATCTGGCTCCAATCAGGTGTATATTAGGGTAGGGAGAGTCATCACAGCCTACATCTTTATGTTTCTCTTAAATGCCCTGCAGAGAATGCCAGGTAGGACTGAATTACACAGTCTTTAATGATGGGGTTCTTGGAGGCCCCCAAATGAAGACAAGGTGTGACTCAGAGATGGATTGCTTATTTTTGACAAGGAGAATTATTTAGTGAAGTTTCTATACTATGGGAAGGACTTAGGGGAAAATCAAGGGGGAAAAAAGTGTTCTTGGTTTGGATAGCTTTACCTTGGGAATCTTTGAGCCACGCTAATGACTTTAAATGTGAAAAAATCCACAGGCCTGATTTTAAAACACTTTTTTGTTGATTTTTGAGTAGCTAATTTGACCAAATTATGTGACGATGGAATGAATTACCAAGTTTTCCTCTTGATTTCTAAGTATATTTCTCCATTGTGCATCTGAGAGAAAATTTCAAAACAGCAAAAATTAGAGCAACAACTTTGTTTTTCAATCCTTTCTGAGCTGGGGTACCCCAGCCCAGCTGAAGCTGTGTCTCCAACACTGGTGGCTCTTACACTAAGAGTCAGCACATGATATGTAATGTCCCCAGTCCAAGTTTGTGAAGATTGATGAACTTCTGGCTTTAAAATGGGTTCTTTGCCCAAGCAGGAATGTGTGTTACTAGCATGCAATATTTTTCTATGGAGGGCTATATAATACGATGCATGTTACAGTTTCAAAATTATTCTTGTGCTTTCCCTTCATGTAAATACATTTTCAAAATATTGGCCATTAAAGA
Organism: Camelus ferus; assembly: GCF_009834535.1. Lineage (NCBI taxonomy): Eukaryota > Metazoa > Chordata > Mammalia > Artiodactyla > Camelidae > Camelus > Camelus ferus. Next base: position 52,070,129 of record NC_045709.1, read on the forward strand.
CCATTTCATTCATGTCAACTGAAAAAATCATAAACATGATGCAGTAGTCATGAAAGAGTTAAGAAACTAGTTGGACTTTCATTTCCCCTTCTGTAGTGGAGAGCCCCTGAGTACCTTTTTCCACAGAATTTTTATGAGTATATTAGATTAAGTAATGAGATTAACAAATTATTTTAAATGGATATGAAAATGAAATGCAGATACTAAATAATATATATAAAATAGATAAACAACAAGGTTATACCATATAGCTCTATTCAATATCTTATAGTACCTTGTGGTAAGAAAGAATATGAAAATGAATATATGTGTGTTCCTACATGACTGAAGTATTATGCTATCCACCAGAAATTGACACAACATTGTAAACTGACTATACTTCAATAAAAATATTTTTTAAAAAGTCTACCAGTGACAGGGACCACGTAGGTGCTCAGTAACTGTGTTTTTGCTTTCTTCCAAGCAGGTTAGAAATATTTCTTTCTCATTAGTGAGATCATTTATTATACAAAACAGATATTTCCACAGTGAAAAGCTTCAAATATTGAGAAAGACTCTTCCATATAGCAGTACGGCCTTACAGTATATCCTTAGGAAGAGCGTAAACCTCACTCTTTTTCAACAAGGAGAACATAATGTCCACTTGCCTTGGGGAGAATTAGGTGAAATACTCATGCCTTTGAAGGAAGACAGGGATATGTGCAATGGAAATTGGGGACAGAAAGAGCAAGAGCTGTATAATTGATGAGCTTTGTAAAACTGAGGCAGAAACCCTGAACTTTGAAACTGGCATTTTGCCCAGGTGCAGAACCTCAGGGAGTTAAGACACTTCACCTCATCCACAGTAGAGACCTATGAATTCTCTCAGAATGGTTGATCTCAAATAAGACTTTCGCAAATCATATAATTGATTGAGGTCTTTAGGAGTTGCTTGAAGTCAGTTCTCCATTAGAATTACAGATCTTAGAGCTTGAGGGAATTTGGGCCTTCTGCCATCTGTGGTGTATCTTATCAGCACCTACCACTGAACTCAGTGTTAGGGACACAAAGAAATCTAAGACGGACCTTTCCTTCAACCACATGCTGGTTTATTAGAGAATGAACATCTGCAAGCAAGTGGAGTGTACTCCTCAGTGGCAAGGTCTAAAATGGCAAATTGTACAGAAGCATAAAAAAGAGCAAATTCAGGGAATGTTAGCCCGACACCTCAACAGCATAGAGTATTTCCAATTTGGACAGCTTGTAAGGATTTGGGCTAATAACTCAGAGGAAGCATGATTATCTCCTCTCTTAGTTCTAGTGTATCCACCAAGCAAATTGCACCATCACTGAGGTATCTGGTGCTTATCCACCTGAAGTTAAACTTCTCCTTCTTACTTGCTAAATATCAGTGGTTAGACAGCAGTTAAAAATCTCTCTTTCCAAGCTTGAACTTTCTTTGAGTATGCACAATTATTCTCTGTTGTTGAAGGCTACTTAACTAAGCAGGATTGGCCTCCTTGACTAAAAGCACTCACCACTTCCTCTTAAGAGTGGTTCTGGATTCAGATACATTTTTAATCACCACAGGGTAGCAATAGCCTCTGTGTTCTTTGGACTCAAATCACTCACTGCATTTGAACATTTAATTTTTTTCATCATCCAAACAGGACAATTTATAAACATATTTAATTAATTATTTTGTCCCACAAACCAACTATACCTTATAGAGCCAAAGGTAATTTAGTGTGTGGGTAGTTCTTAATGAGAACCAGGTGGTTCGTTTTCTATGAACATGACTCTAGCTTTCTCAGTGTTTTCATAAGGTTCTTGCCATTCATAATATGTTTCTTTTGCATAATGGAAAAAAAGAGTTAGACATATCATCATGCCTACTCTTTATATTTTGTTTCTTTAGTGTAAAGTTAAACCACACTATAAATTTCTTTACTGTACAGTACAGATCTGGCTCCAATGTGCAGAGGGCCACTGGCACCGGAAGTCTTACCTCCTGTTATTTACAAAGTTCCACTCCGAAAGCTACACTGCACTGAAGTTTGGATGCTGGCATTTTATTCCCTTTTGCAAGCCTGTGGTCTTCATTCAAAATTCAAAATTCAAAATATCCTAATGCACTAAAATGTATGTAAGTTCTTACTATGACAGGAAACTAAGCTAAATACTATAATTGCCATCAGAAAGAAAGAAGGAAAGAAGGAAAGAAAGAAGGAAAGAAGGAAAGAAGAAGAAAGAAAGAAAGAAAGAAAGAAAGAAAGAAAGAAAGAAAGAAAGAAAGAAAGAAAGAAAGAAAGAAAAGGAAAGAAGGAAGGAAGAAAGGAAGAGAAAGAAAGGAAACAAAAGAAAAGAAGGAAGAAAGAAGAAACTGAGGCTGAGCTTCCATAAAATGGCAGTCAGGTTTCAGAGTTAGCCCTGCCCCATGTTCATCACCATAGCACTGCTCACAGAGGCATTCTGCTTTTAGCAAGAAAGGGAAAATGATAGCCTCTTCTTTCCACCTTTTGACTCAGATCAAATTCACAGAATCCACTTATACCCAGCAGACAAGAGAGGTTGTGTTCACAACTGGCGTAGGATCTGAGGTATGTGACAATAATGGCATTCACTACCGACCACACCAGCTGCCCCAGAAGAAGCAGGTTGGCTGGGGCAGCCCCTCCATGCCAACAACTATGCAGTTAGCACCTCTGTTATGTTTAACTAGTGAGGAGACAGTCTCAGAAGGCACTTCCACCACCGACCACTGGAAGAAATCTATCTATGCTGTTGAAAATGGGATAATATATAAAGATAATTCCAAGGCTCATATTATTCCTAATCCATCATAAAAATACTCACCCTCAAATCTCAAGTTTTGCTCCAATATGTTGCTACTTCTAAACGTTTATAGTCACTAGGAGCTGAGTTTCAGTATAATTCCAGGCAAGACCTTTTGTAATGAAGTGTTAATATTTTTCAAAAGAATAATTCTGGGACATTTCCCAGATCAGCATCTGGCTTTTTCATAGTTCCCCAAGGAAAGGACTTACAAGGGAAAGCGATGGAATAATTACATTTATTAACGGTTTATTTTATGCATAAAAATTTTTTGCACATCTGTAAGCAGCCCACAGTTTCTCAGGTACCAACTGGTTCTGTTTTATTTGTTCTCTGAGTACCTGACATGAATGATAACACCTAGCAGTGTACCTCCCTCAGTACACACACACACACACACATCAGTGCATATTCAGTAAGATTCAGTTCCATAATGAATATCTGGAGTTTGTTGGGTGGAACACATTTTTCCAATACATAAATTCTTTTGTAATCAAATTATTTTTATGAATGGTCACTAGTCACACTAATTTCAAATTAAGGAACAATTAAACAGACAGAACATGGGGAAGAGTTAAACAGCCCAGACATGGAAGTAGAAATAACAAGGGGAACAGTAGTTCTTGGCTCCACTGAGGCAACAAAAGCAAAACAAGTGTGACCATGCAAATGATGGCAAAATGTGTGTGATATACTATTTCTCTAGGAAGAGAATCTAAAAAATTCACTGGATTCTCAATGAAGTCCACTGTCCTATCTTTTATATTATTCTTTATTATAAGTCATTACTGAATTTCAGAGGACATCATGAGAATATAGATGATAGTGGATTATTTAAATCTAGGTAATAGTAAGCTGCTGTATTTGTTTCAACATAGGATTTATTAAATCACTGAGTCACCTTAATGTGAATTAAATAAGTTCTCCCCTCAGGCAAAATATACCCTAATAAAGGAGATATACATGTACAGAGACAAATGTAATACTAGGCACGGTGTCATAAATGACATACATATATAAGACATACATAAACTGTCCTAGAATTCTGAGAGGACTAGATTAGAATTAGAACTGAGAAAAAAAATCCATGTAGAAGATGGTATCCAAGCAGAATTTTGAACGATGATTGGGATTTCAGTCGGTAGAAATGATGGGAAATGCTATCCCATTAGGGATGATTTAATATCACAGAAGTAAAAAGGAAGACGTAAATGAGTTTTGTCTCACTGCAGTGAGTGTATAGTAATCTTGAAATATAACATGGAGAAAGCAGTGGGGGATAAATCTTATGTTAAAAAAAAAGGTGGAAACCTGGCTATCTGAGCAACTGGTTGTATGAAACATAGATAAGCCGCTGAAGCATGAAGCAAAAAGATACATTTAAGTTATAAAATATAGCTCCTGAACTATAAGGATAATGAGTCCTATTATCAGGAGATGCACCATTGTTTTACTACATATGTGGATAATTTTGCAGATAGAAGTTTCAAGGTGAGAGCTGGAAGAGAATTAATTATTCTCTATGAGGGAACAGGTAAAAATATCAAGTTTTCCAGGAAAAAAAAAAACATAAGAAAAAGATTCAGAGGAGTCAGATTAGATACTATTTGGGGAAAGGGTCAAAGGAGAAAAAAAAAAAAAACGGTTGAAAAACAGCCAAAGAGAAACTTAAAAAATAGGAAGACATCTAACAAGACCTTTTAAAATTGTTTTCTGTAGGCCTTGGATATAGGTCTTTTTGTCTATCTTTCCCATACATAGTACATTCTATAGCAGACACACAGAAGTGCTGAGTTTGTGCCCATGGGAGCAGAAGACTTAACAGGATATCTAGAATCCAGAGACCAGGAGGACTGGTGATATTTGATGACATTGCCTCATCCCAAGGAGCCAGGACTTAACCTTCAGGGAAGGGAGTGCGGATATCATACAAGCAGATAGCGAGGAGACACTGAAGTTTAGCTTCTTTTGCTTGTTTTCATCAAATCTGAGCTTTAGAAATAAACCTCTGGAATAAGAAAAAGAATATATGTATGTATATATATATGACTGAGACATTTTGCTGTATGCCAGAAATTAACACAACATTGCAAACTGACTATACTTCAATTTTAAAAAAAGTGTCCCCCTCAAAGAAATATACCTCTGACAGAAATGTGTAGAATCTCTTGGAAGAGTAGAGATTGGGAAGGAGAGAACAGATTATGAGACTATGAAATAATCTGGTTTGGAAAAATTGATCAGCTGAATTCGGACAGTGGCAGTAGGAATGGAAATGGAGAAATAGTTTTGCCTGGTGTTTGCAAATAAACCCAAAAGGAATCAGCACACCAGGGATTCAAGTGATGTTGAAAAGAATGATCTCAAAGATCTCCTGGCAAGGAAGATGCAAGCTGCTTTTAGGAATCTAATTTTTAGGAATATTGTACTAGTATTTCAAAACTATTTATAAATAAATAATTTCAGTAATGAAATTAAAAACTAATATTTTCAGCATGAGATAACAAATACAAAAATTCAATGAAAGAAATTAAGTAAAACTATGTTGTCTTGCATTTTATTGTAAATATCACTATAAGTTCACCATTTTTTTCTTGTAAATATGTACATATTTAACCATATGAGATCGCTCATATGTGGAATCTAAAACAAAACAAACAAACAAACAAAGCATAAATACAAAACAGAAATAGACTCACAGACATAGAATACAAACTTGTGGTTGCCAAGGGGGCAGGGTGTGGGAAGAGATAGACTGGGATTTCAAAACTGTAGAATAGATAAACAAGATTATACTGTATAGCACAGGGAAATATACATGGTAGCTCACAGAGAAAAAAATGTGATAATGAATATATATATATATGTTCATGTATAACTGAAAAATTGTGCTCTACACTGGAATTTGACACAACATTGTAAAATGATTATAAATCAATAAAAAAGTTAAAAAAACAAAAAACAAAAAAAGTACATATTTAGCTCTGTCCTCTGAAATTTCCTAGAAGCAATGAGCACTCCAGCTCCTTGATTATTGTCTCTCAATACCAACTTTACATCAAAAGGAAACAGAACCTAACTTGAAGTGGTTTCCACTGGCCCAAGATGGGACATTTGGCAGCAAATATCCAAATTCAGAATGTGGAGTATTCTGCAAGAAAAGTAATACATTTTCTCCATCAATGACAGATCAAAAAAGGGTCAAAGTGCCATTGTAATATAAGAGACACTTATGAAGCATAACTAAATGCAATGTATGGTCCTTGCTTGGATTTTTTTTTAATTGAAGTATAGCCAGCCACAATGTGTCAATTTCTGGTGTACAGCATAATGTCCCGGTCATTCATATATATACATATGTTCATTTTCATATTCTTTTTCACTAAAGGTTGTTACAAGATATTGAATATAGTTCCCTGTGCTATACAGAAGAAATCTGGTTTTTATCTATTTTTTTAAGTAGTGGTTAACCTTTGCAAATCTCAAACTCCCAAATTTATCCCTTTTTACCCCCTTTTGCCTGGTAATCATAAAATTGTTTACTATGTCTGCAAGTCTGTTTCTGTTTTATAGATGAGTTAATTACTGTCCTTTTTTTTCTTTTCTTTTCTGTTTTTTTTTAGATTCCACATATAAGTGATATCATATGGTATTTTTTCTTTTTACTTCTGCCTGATGATGATTTGATGATTTCCAGGTCCATCCATGTTGCAGCAAATGGCATTATTTTATTTCTTTTTATGGCTGAGTAGTATTCCATTGTATAAATATACCACAACTTCTTTATCTGGTCATCTGTCAATGGACATTTAGGTTGCTTCTGTGTCTTAGCTATTGCAAATAGTGCTGCTGTGAACATTGGGGTACAGGTATCTTTTTGAAGTAAGGTTTCCTCTGGATATATGCCCAGGAGTGGGGTTGCTGGATCATATGGTAAGTCTATTCCTAGTCTTTTGAAGAATCTCAATACTGTTTTCCATAATGGCTGCACCAAACTACATTCCCACCAACAGTGTAGGAGGATTCCCTTTTTTCTACACCCTCTCCAGCATTTATCATTTGTGGACTTTTGAATGATGGCCACTCTGACTGGTGTGAGGTGATACCTCATTGTAGTTTTGATTTGCATTTCTCTGATAATTAGTGATATTGAGCATTTTTTCGTGTGTCTATTGGCCATCTGTATGTCTTCATTGGAGAATTGCTTGTTTAGGTCTTCTGCCCATTTTTGGATTGGGTTGTTCATTTTTTAATTATTATTAAGTTGTATAAGCTGTTTATATACTCTGGAAATTAAGCCTTTTTCAATCACATAGTTTGCAAATATTTTTTCCCATTCTGTAGGTTGTTACTTTGTATTGCTTACGGTTTCCTTTGCTATGCAAAAGCTTATAAGCTTTATTGGATCTCATTTGTTTATTTTTGCTTCTATTTCTGTTACCTTGGTAGACTTCCCTAGGAGGACATTGCAAAAATTTATGTCAGAGAATGTTCTGCCTATGTTTTCTTCTAAGAGGTTTATAGTGTCTTATTTAGATCTTATTAGAACAACCCAACAGTTCAAACTTATCTTTGATATAATCAGTAAAACACTGGATTGTATTAAGAATGGGCTCTTCTTCATGTATGCAAATGTCAAATCATTATGTAGTACACTTGAAACTAACATAATATTGTACATCAACTACATGTCAATTAAAAATTAAAAAGAATTTATTCTTAATTCCATTAGGTGTACTATTTGATAGGAAGAAGAAAGACAAAGAAAAATGTCCTTATAAGTTGAAGATGTATTCTAAAATTTGTTTCTGGTGAAATGATAAGAAATCTCATCTTTGTCTTAAAATACTGAAGAAAATAAAGTGAAACAAAATGTGTGGAGATGGAGAGGGGGACAGATTGAAACAGCTTGGCAAAATGTTGAAAATGATTGAAGTTGAGTGAGATATATATATATATATATATATACACATATATATATATATATATAGATACACATACACATACATACATACATACATACATACACACAATCTATTAAACTATTTTCTCTGAATTTCTGTATGGAAATTTCCATAAAGTCATGTTTGAAGAAAAGATTGTTCCTCGGTTTTACATTATAAGTAGACTACTTCAACAACCACGTAGCTGGTCACCCCATATCATATATATCCCCATTGGGTTCATCTCCAAAATTGTCACCATATTCTCCATTTTCATGATCATGTGACTTCTCCACTTTCATAGATTTCAATGGCTCCACATTGCTCGTCAGATTGAGCAGAAACTCATAGGACCTGCCATTTAAGATCCTTTTATTTATTTTTCAAATTAAGGTGAGATTCATAAAACATAAAATTAACTGCCATATCATGAACAATATAGTGAAATTTAGTATATTCACAGTGTTATGCAAACAGCATCTCTATCTGGTTCGAAAGCATTGTCATCACCCCAAAACGAAAACTCAAACCCATTAAGGAATTACTTTAGATTCTTTGTAAACTGGCCTAAACTGGGAAGTTAGATGTGTCTCTGAATATAACCAATGTCTTTCTCATTGCTACATTTGCTCACATTGAATCTTCTCCAATAATGCCTTCCCCAGTTACTGTCTTTAAATATAAAACTCATTTAAGGTCCAAACCAAACTCCACCTCATTCATGAAGTCTCAGCAATGCCATAAATTGTGCAATCTTCTACCTCTCTGAATTCCAGCTTTGACACATCTTACAATAACAAAAGACTGTGTTCTTGATAGAATTATATTGAACATAGGATTTCTATTTCTCAATCTGTTATTTCAATGATAATAGAGCAAAAAGAAAAGACTTCAGAAGAAATTAAAATTTTTTTTCCCAACCAATTCTTTAGACTATTATATCTAAGGTGAAGAAAAATAAAGGAAAACAGAGCTCACATCTCCTCAATAGGTAAATGTTCCAGAAAGAGGTTGACTCCACATTAAATTACAGTGTGAGGGAGAAAGTTTTCAGAATTGCCAATACTGTCAAAGTGTCTCATCATAGAGAGGGTTCCAAAATACTTTTCAAAAACAAAATGAAACAAAATGTGCAGTGAGGCTGAAAATAATAATGAGGAAAATCTATGGGTATAAATGTTCAGCATTTGAAAATTCTGCACAAGGTCATTGCTGGCAAATGCATTTGGGTTGGTTTGATCTGGCACTCTGAGTGTGCAGGAGAGCCAGAACCTTCCATACCCACCTGGTCCCACTCCATGGCTCCATCAGAGCCTGGCACAAATGAGGATGAATCACAGAAATCACAGAGATGCTGCAATACTGTAAGGACCTATGCACTTTAGAGGGAGCTAAGTCCAGTCTCCTCTTTCTGAAGATATGGAAATGGGGCTCTGAGGAGGGGATATTGACTTTTCCAGATTTACTTAGCTAGTGGCTGTAAAACCCATCTTCAAATTCAGATTTCCTGGTCCTGACTCCTTCCTGCGTCAGGACCTAAGTTATTTATTTGTATATTCATTTTTTAAATTAAGTTTTAATGAACTTGTTTATTTCATTTTTCTAGGCATAAGTATTTTCTTTAAAAGTTTAGTTTGTGGTTATCTTTCTTTTCCTGGAGGACAAGAGACTCGTAAGCATCAAATTTATGTATTTGCTTTCTTAAAAAATAAGACGCTGTATGGCAATTTGCTATAATTTGCTAAGTACTGTTAGTTCTCTGGACTCTATTGCTAATGGAGTAAAGCAAGGAGAAAAATGAACAATCAGGTCAACAGAAACACTTCTCGCCTTGGGGAATAAGTCCACATCTGCCTCAGTTTTGGGTTTTCCTGTGTTATACGCTAAAATAGAGGCCCAGCTCAGCAAACTGTGGGCCACAGAGAGTGCCTAAGGTTCTGTCCACTGCCGTGATCTTTGAGTCATGTGTTGTATTAATTTGCTAGGGCTGCTGTAACAAAGCACCACAAAGTAGGTTGCTTATAACAAAATTTTATCATCTCACAGTTCTGAAGACTAGAGGTCTGAGATCAAGGTACTGACAGGGCTGGTTCCTTCTGAGAGTTGTTAGATCTCTCTGTGCCGTGCCTCTTTCCCAGCTTCTAGTGGTTTTGTGACAGTATTAGGTATTCTTGGCTTGTAGACACTTCACCACTTAATTAGTATTTCTTTCCCAGAGTTCTGGAGGCTAGGAAGTCCAAGATCAAGTGCTGGCCGATTTGGTTTCTGGTGAGAGCTCCCCTCCTGGCTGGTAGACAGCCACCTTCACTGTGTCCTTATATGGTGGAGAGAGAGAGAAAGAGAGAGAGAGATAGAGGACTCTGGTATTGCTTCTTATAAGGGCACTAATCCCATCAGATCAGTGCCCCACCCTTATGACTTCATTTACCCTTCATTACCTACTTATAGGCCATGCCTCCAAATACAGTCACATTAGGGGTTAGGACTCCAGCATATGATTTCGGGGAGGACAAATTCAGTCCACAGCAACCCCAATCTCTGCCTTCAGGATCACATGGTATTTTGCCTGTGTGCATGTCTGTTTCGGTGTCCAATCTTCCTTTTTTCACAAAAGCCCAGTCCTATTGGACTAGGGGTCCACATTAATCCTAACAAATCATATCTGTTATAACTCTATTTCCCAATAATGTCACATTCTGATGTACTGGGAACTTCAACGTTTGAATTTGGGAAGGGATACAGTTCAACCCACAACATGTGTGTTGACCCTTTCCTTGGACCAGGACATCCAACAGTTTAGGTGGTGTCTTGGTTTTCATTCCTCTGTAAACAAATCCCAAGGCAAGGCTCTGATTATAAGTAATTTGGGACTTGCACAAACATGAGCAGAGGAGTGGGGAAGTGACATTGAGAAGGATGCAAAATTAAGGTAGCTGCCTCACTGATGACTGGGGAAATCCTGTTAATCCCATAAGGAAAATAAAGGAAGCAGAGTTATTCCTCCAGTGAGATACAGAAGCAGGGGTATTTAAACACGAAATTCCCTGTCTGTCATTAGTTGGTAGCTGCTGTGTCCTTCCTCCTCCTCCTAGTCTTCCTCTTCCTCCTCCTCCTTCTTCTTTTCTGTCTCTCTCTCTCTTCTCCCTCTTTCTCCCTCATTTTTTTCTCTAGCCTTCACCAGGTATCCCTGAGGAGGATGCATTTACAGGAACAAATACACACACCACATTTGTGCCCCACTTCTAGTCCTGCTCCCTTTGAATACTAATCTGGATTTCTGCTAGTCTTCTTTAATATCCAGGGATAACACTTAGAAACATTCACACTAAACCAGATTCTCTCCCATGCCTCATCCATAGTCCAGGTCCACTCTAGAAACTGAGCTACATTCCCAACTTAGAATCTTACTCTGGAAACTATGCACATCTATCTACATTCTTTATCTGCCACTAAAACAGAAAAACAAATGAGCATAACATATGTGAAAAAATTTGTAATCTGCTTGCTTATCATATTTGGCAATCTTAATTTGTACTTATGTCTTATCAGTGAGCCCTTGCTAACATATTCCATTTTTTTTGAAAATTATTTTGGCTGTAGATGGTGGTTTTTCAGACCATCTTTGAATGTTCCTCAGTTCCTAGAACATTTGGCCCATGTGCATCACTGTGGTGAAAATAAAACAAAATAATCAAGCCCAAACCTTCTATCAAGCTTTAAAAGACATACCCAAAAGCACAAAGACTGAGAATTAGCAGCTACTTGCAAATGTCACTCCCCAAATTATTTTCACCTGTCATAGAAATGATGAGGGGAAAAAATCCACAGGTGCCTGAACCTGGAAGTGGCAGGTAGGAGGGAGGGAGTGGTAAACTGTGTCAACTGCTGCAAGTTTGGGTAAAATGAAGACAGAGAATTAGCTATTGGGCTTGACAAAATGCAAGACATTAGTGACTTGGTAAAAGGTGTTTCAATGGAAAGGTGGGAAGGAAAACTTAAAGTAAATTGGACAGAAAAGGGGAAACAGTGATATTGACAACTCTTCTGATGAGATTCACTGTTGGGAAGCAGGAAAAATGAACAGTATTTGGATAAGGGTATGAGATCAAGGGAAAAAATATATATATAATTTTAGGATGGACAATATCAAGGCATGTTTTTTGGCAAATGGAAATGATGGAGTAGAAACTGATGATAATACAGAATGGAAAAAGGGATGGATAATTGAGTGAGCAAACTGGGTAAGAAAGAGTAGTTGAGAAGTGTCCTCTGACAGGAAGAGGGACCTTGAGAGAAGAGAAGGCTGACGGTGTACAGATGCCAGTGGATTTATGGATTTGGTGGAAGATGAGACATTTTTATGAATAAAGGGCAAGATGAGGTCACCCACTGATGGGGGAAGAGAAGGGGCAGGGATTAGAATTTTGAGATGAGAGGTTGGATTAGTTTACTAGGGCTGATGAACATGCTGGATTGTTCAGTTTTGCCTGCCACTGACTCACTCAGTGGCTGTCAATATCAGGTGATCACAAGGCTTACGGATTTATGGATTTCGAACCACAGACTTTGGGCCTTTCTTCCTATGTTGTCCCTTCTTCCTTGAACACCTTCACCCCACCCAATGAGACCCTCTGGGGTGGCTTAAAGGCTAGTCCACAAAGTCTCCACTATGCCTCCCCCTCTAGAGGCAGACAGAGCTTAATCCCCTCCCCTTGGGATGGGTTGGACTTAGTGACTTACTTCTGTTGCATATCTAAAGGAAATGATGGGATATCACTCCCAAGATATGATTATAAAAAGGCTTCTGGTGGGGCATTAACTCACTGCCTCATAGCAGATGGGTGAGGTTGAAGTTCAGCTCTCCGTTCATCCAGCTGACAACTTTCCAGTGAAAGGAGAAAGGAGAGTACCAACCCACACAGAGGGTGTAAGATCAGCTCCCTTCTGGCCCCATGGCCACCAGGGGGCAGAGCCCAAGCCCCACCTCCCACCACCTCATTCAACCTTACTGATGCCGGGTGGATGTGGAGGTTCAGGAGTTTTTCTTTTGTGTTTGGGCTGCAATGGGATGAGTATTCCCTAAATGTTTTTCTATCAACAGACCACTATTTCCCCAGTCTTTTGGCAAGAGGAAATAGGACTTTCTTGGAGCTATTTACATCTATGCCTGTTGGTAGTTATGAGTTGGTGGTTTCCAAGGTGCACTATCTGAGGTGTACAGGAGAAATAAAGAAACCGGGGAGCTCACCACCATGTTGTTTTTCAAATCCTGAGCTCCTAGACAATCAGCCTTCTTTTACCTTTCAGAGACTTCCTCTGCTTGTTGTAGTATATCTAGGGTATTTTTCCTTTTAGTTGTAAAGGGGAGGAGCTGGGAGGAATGGGGCTACTGCATTTTGAAGGAACTGGAAGAATCTAGTTTTTAATTTTGATCATTGTCCTAAGTTTTGAAGGAGGAAGCACAAGTCCTCAGGTTTAAGACTGCAAAGGTTGGGCTGACAGTGTTGCCAAGTGCAAATGCCAATGAAGATTTAATTTGATAACTTTTATTATGCTGGTGTTCCGTTTACAGTGGTCCATAGGTTTTGAGCAATTGGTCCCAACTCTATTTTGCCTGTAAACTCTGTTAATTTTTAAGCACTCTTTTGCAGTATATAAAGGTTTTTTTGGAGCATTTATATGATGTTAGAACAGACATACCTGTTTTCCATAATCTAAATTTGTAAAGTATATATCTTCAGCAGGTAAATTCACCCTCTCCTCTCTATTAGCATTACTTACTTTAATTTTCTATTTGTAATGTATTAGTTTGATTTCCTCAAACAAGATCTCTTCCAGGTAAGAATGCCAGTCATAAGCTACTCAAGGTCAAGGACCATATTGTAAATTTTTTCTGTTGCTATTCGTGGTCCATATACTATTCAGGACGTCACCTGGGAATGCATCCTCACAAAGGACAACGTGTTGTCCTATCCTTGTCCATGAAGTACGATCGAATGTTTTATATGGCAAATAACCACATTTTATCTATTTTAAATCCCTTCATGACAATAACCAGTTCAATGGACTTTGCAGATAAAATACTCCCAAATGCAATGTTTCTCTCCTTCCAAAACTGGCTAAATATTTTTTTTCATATCACAGTACAGTCCTGCTTGAATGAAAAAAAGCAGAAACACATGCATATATAATAATCATGTATTTCATTTCTTTCTTCTTGGTTGGATGAAGTATTTAGTTCAGTCTAGGGAAGATAGTCTTGAGAGCCCCCTAATCATTACATATTCTTTTATTTTTAAGTACCTAAGCCATTGCCCAGTTTTCTTAAAGTAAAACTACCTCTGTTCAAAAGGTAATACATTTGCTTTCCGGTAGGCGCATCAATAAAATGCCTTGTATTAATACAGTCCTTTATATTTACAAAATATTTTCTCATATCCTTTCATCTTGACCTCTTCAACAGAAATGAGAGTTAAATATGTAGCAGATTTTTTAATTTGCATTTTTCAACTGAGGAAATGGAGTCTCAGTGAGGTTAAATGACTTATCCAAATTCCGCATGTAAATTATGGTACCAGGAATGAAACAAGGACTTCTCAGGCCATGTTGCAACTGATTGATATCCTTATATACTCAGTCATCAGAAGGAAAGACTCTTTTACTCATGAGCAAATTCAGGTCTGATAGTTTCTGTTATATACGCTCAAACCTTCTTAGGGATAGGGCTCCTGCTTTGTTTTGTGCAAAAAAGCAAAATACCGCCTCCAACTCTAAAAATCTTTCTCTCATCATCCTCACTTGTGTTACACATGACTGAGTGTGTTATTTAAGGAATCATCAGAGTATTATTCTATAATGGAGGAAAATCAGATAAAACCCAGAGTTCCTGGCTACAGCCTGTGTGATTATGAGCACAATACTGTACTTATAGTAGGATGCCAGAGTGAATAGATGGGGCTGCCTTTGGAAGAATGAGCATTCGTTCTGACCTAATAACTGTCTAACTCTGGGTACAATTATCTTTCTCTGAGTGGCACATTATTATTTGACACATTAATTGTGTCATTTCTTTCTGAAAGGCATGTTGGGAGTCTAACGCAAACCAGAGGCTTCATGAATTATCCATGTCATAGACTGCAGCACTGATGTACCTTTTCCAAAATAAAATCAACCTCATCTCATCGCCTATTTTCAATTACCACAGGCCAATCTGTGCCACCATGTGACCCCCAAGAGCTTTCTTCCTGCATCTTAGCGTTTCTGATGAATGTCAGCAATGGTTCACTTATTCATTGCAGCTATGAAAGCATTCCTCGTAGGTAAACCACAGACATATCTTTTGTGATAGGAACATTGTTTATGATGGAGTTTTTGCCTTGGGATGATTGCACAAGAGTGATAGGTCTCCTTTTACTGTGTCCCTTGGACCTTGTTTCCTTCTCACTCTTTTCCAGGAAGGGCTCTCTGTATAGAGAACTGTTTCCAGTGCCAAAAAAAAAAAAAAAAAGACCCCAGAAAGCTCCAAACATTCAAGTCTGGATGACCTTCCATTGCTGCAGCTGCCACTCGGCAGACTTTGAAGCTGATGGGCTGGCGGCCCTGGGTTTGCCTCTGGGCCTGTCATCTGCTGTGTTGTTAGACCGCTGATGGCTGTCGCTGCTTGCCCCTGGAGCCTGCACGTCCCTCTTCCAACTTGGGCTGCCTCTAGATGGTAAAAATCAAGCAGCCTCACAGCCCATCCTCCTCCTCCAGACCCCAGTAGTTGAATCAGTCTCGAAGCAAAAAGCCCACAACCTTCCTATTGTCCTACCAAATCCATGGGGTGGGCATATTCCACAGCAAATTATCATTTAAAAAAATCAGAATTAGAATGCTCTTGCTGTTCTACACTCCGCTGCTAGTTAATGCCAGGCCACCCTGAAGACTCATCTCCCCTTTTGGTTTTAATTGGGTTCTTTTCTGTTGCTTTCATATCAGTTTGCACCTGACTGACATATACTGCTGCTGATTACCGAGTGAGTTGTTCGGTGAGCCAGAGGTATGATAAATTAAACATGCTATGTATCACGGAATCCATCTTGGGCTGCTTCATGGTACGTTATAATTTGGGAAGGCACTATTAAAATAAAATATTAAAGAATAAGCAGAAACAGCCCACTGTTAACATGTCCAATGGCAAGAGAAAATTACAGGTTTCATTGTATATGCGGCACCATCTGCCTCTTCACTGAGGCTGAGCCTTCGGCTCTCCCAGGGGAAATAGCTGTGGATAAGTTATTCAATTAGAACAGCATTATTGGCCAGCTACCTTGGAGAATTGGGTTGATGATGTTGTGATTATCCCGCTCTACATTCCTTCATGTCTCTGGCAGGCTGCAGTGCATGGCAACTTCCTTAAGTGTTTACTGAGCCCTACAGTAGAGGTGAACAATTGGAATGAAGAATATCAAGGATTCCTGAAAGAAAATCGATTTTGAATGAACTTTTCTTGCTTAGCTACAGCTTCAATATTCTGAGTCATACTGTATCTTTGTGAACTTTCATTGAATTAAGTGATAGAAATGGCAGCAGGAAGGAAAGTGAATTTCATGATATGCATTTAACCTGTGGCACTGCACAAAATAATTCTTCACATAAGATTACAAGATAGAGAAAATACTCGGGCTTCCTCAGATAGGATATTAATCTTAGGGATGGGACAATCTCATAGGAGCATAATACCTTTTTAATAAAGACTTTAGCTATCCTTCAAAAACATTTGTTTTATAAAAAGTAATCATTATTTACGAGTCACTCTCTCTACCAGAAGATCAGAGCCCTTCCTTTACAGATCAAGTCATTCAACCAACTTCCTAAATAGAAGGTTGTTGGGGGAATTTATTGTTATTTTTAGATCCTATGGTTTGCATCTGAAGATATAGCCATATTCTTTTTGCTTCATCCAAATAGAATATATATGTATATTATACGTATACATATTGTATATGTATATAATTTTTCCAGAGTTATTTTTTTAGTTGAAGTATAGTCAGTTTCTAATGTTATGTCAATTTGTGTATAGCATAATGTTTCAGTCATACATATACCTACATATATTCCTTTTCATATTCTTTTTCATTTTCATTATAGGTTACTATATCAAATATAGTTCCCTGTGCTATACAGTATGAACTTATTGATCATTTATTTTATATATAGTGGTTAGTATCTGCAAATCTCAAACTCCCGGTTTATCCCTTCCCACCTCCTTTCCTCCCAGTAACGGTAAGTTCGTTCTGCATGTCTGTGAATCTGTTTCTGTTTTGTAAATAAGTTCATTTCTGTTCTTTTTTAAGATTCCACATATAAGTGATATCATATGGTATTTTCCTTTCTCTTTCTGACTTTCTTCACTTAGAATGACAATCTCCATGTCCATCTATGTTGCTGCAGATGGCATTATTTTATTCTTTTTTATGGCTGAGTAATATAATTTTTATGCTTTTAAATTATAAGTGCCTGTTGAAGAAAGTTGGAAATACAGAAAAATATTTAAAAATTAAATCTAAAATCATTTATTTTCACCCTTCTCATAAATATGTATATATACATGCACTCTGGAATGTCAAATATTTCCAGAGTGCTTTGCACCCTGGGGTCAGTTGGGACCTGCTTGTATGATTGCTAATTGAGCAGGAACTCATATATGTCCCCATCACTGGTTCAGATGCTTATGGCTCTGGAAAGTGGCTGTCTGCATTTCTGCCTTCATGAATTGCAAGAATCTATAAGCTCATATTCTTTGCCCCCTTCCCCTTTTTCTTGACATGCTGGTGTTTCAAGTCACTCATTTTTAAGACCTTATAATATTAGGAGATTAACCCTTTATTGCCAGTGCATGGTTATAGTAAAAAGCAGAGGAACTTTTATTCAGTTGTTTTATTGTTTTGAAACTTTCTATAACAGTACACCCTTTTGTACCTGTACTCAGGGCTGATAACTCCACCATTCTCTTTGGTAAACCATTGCCTAGCGGATTATTGCAATGTAATAGATTTCCCAACATAAGCCATCCTTATATCCCTGGAACTAACTCTCTGGAAAACTCTTTTGTATATGCACTGTGTAAAATTTGATCTGTACATCTTTTATTTAGAATTATTGCTTCTATATTTATATCAGGAATCAGTATATAATTTGGGGGAGTGGGTAGACATCATATTTTGGCATCAAGATTGTATTAATTATATAAAATAAATTAGTAAGTGTTCTTTATTTTTATATTTTTAAAAGTATTTATTTATTTATTCTGAATTCCATAAACTTAGAAAATATGCATGGAATGGGAGTCATCCTTGACAGTTTGAAAGAACTTACCCATTAAACTGAGTATTTTTTAAATAACCTTTTAATTGCATTTCATTTTTATACAATTTTTACTTCTTAAGAAAAAAATAAACATTTAACTTATATTTTTAAATATTGACAAAGCTTTTTTACCTTTTATTGTCTGTTAGTTACCCCTTATTAGTCAGTATTTTATGTGTCTGTGAATTCTAGTGCTCCAGGATTATGTTTTTCATGTTTTTTCTGCATTTTTTCCCAAGCTATGAAAATTTAATTTATCATTTTTTCTGCTTTTCTGTGTTCTGACTCATTAGCGTATGTTGTTATCTTTATTGATTCATATTTTGTTTTTTTTCTTTAACTTTTTTCTCTAATTTCTTTGCTTAATTAATGTATTTTTTCCTCCATATGTTTCAGTTTCATTGTTTCAGTTTCGAGGCTTTAGGGAATAAATGAACTGTTAATGGATAGTAGTATCATTTTCTTTATATTCTACATCATCTGATACTGTTTTAGATTTTCTTTGATACGATAATTATTTAAGAACTCAAATTTCTGTAGTTTTTCCCTTTTTTATTTCTTAAATTTTATTCTTACTAATTCTGTTATGATCATTGAGTGTAATCTCAAATTTTGGTTTTGGGTGAAGGAACTTTGTGGCCTAATTAATTATCTTTTTCTCTTTTTTAATGTTCCATGTGTGGTCATAAAGAAAGTTTGTTTAAATACATGTTGTATTAAAAATTATATTATTTGTCTACAGATCTCTAACTAAAACAAAAACTTAATTTGCAAATGAAAATTATCATTTGACACCTGGCATGATTCAGACAAAATGTGCGTTTTTTTCAAGGATTTTCAATAGTAATTAAATTGATGCCACATCCCTTTTTATATTTGTACCCAAAACAGAGAGACCTTCATTCAAATCTCTACTCCTGCTGCTTACACTTTAGCTTGTGACCCTGGAAAAGTCACTTAAATTCTGACCCTGTAGTTTCCTGATCAGCAAAATGAAGACAGTGAAAAGACTTACTTAAGAGGTCTTGTGAGGATTAAATCAGTAAATGAATGTCCCGTGCAATATGCGCCAATCATGAACACTAAGAAATGTCGGCTCTTCCTATTTTGATGACTTCTGGGAAAGATTTCTTTTGACTATTTGTGAGACCCTAGTGATTCGTGGCTCTATCTGTTTTGAGGACACTTTTTCGTTCTACTATCTTGGTTCTTAGTCTGTCCTGAACATTAGC
Source organism: Camelus ferus (assembly GCF_009834535.1). Taxonomy (NCBI): domain Eukaryota; kingdom Metazoa; phylum Chordata; class Mammalia; order Artiodactyla; family Camelidae; genus Camelus; species Camelus ferus. The sequence continues at coordinate 52,089,465 of NC_045709.1, forward strand.
AGTTGGGGAATTTTATACCATCCCAGCTTTTGATAGAAAGAATAACTGCTGTTCTTATAGCAGTTATAAGCTGAAATTATATCTCCCAATTCTCTGAAACATGAATTCTTTGACACTTCCTGAGCAAAGAATGAGAAGATCTGGCAGAGAATTTTACTGTTTGGCCATTTCATAAATTCTGTCCTGGGCACAACAGGTCTCCACTTTATGTACACCTAATCTATGCAACTTGTAGGTAACTACAGAGGTCATTTGTTTGCTCTAGCAATTTTTCACACTGAAAATGGACACAAAACATTAGATTATTGCCAAACTTCTGATTAACTTACACTCTGAGCAGTTTTATAGAAACATGGTAAATAAATGACCACATATGGACTAAACCATTATGGAATATTTTAATTGATTATTTGTAAAATGTGTATTTTAGCACAAACTTTGTCACATATTAATTATTTAGCAGTACTTCTTGATTTGTTGATTTCAATTTACAGAAAAAACATGGAAAGTCTTCTCTATGAGCTTTTGAGGAAGTACAATCATCATACTGTTTATTTTTACTTAGCTCAATGTAGAAAATCAACATTACATTACTATCTTCTCATCAAAAATGCTTACAGTGCAATTGTCTTTGCAAAGCCCTAAATCTTTTTCTATATTCAGAAAGCGTTCATCTAACCATTAACGTAGAATCTATAGAATGTTCATTGCTGATCATTGTTTGTAGAGATTCTTCTGTTAGTAATGCCACTATGTAAACATGCTAATGAGCAGAAAAGGTCAATACATGACAGTAGGTTTTTTTGGCAAAGAGCATTGCCTAAGTCTGAAAAGCAAATAATATGACAGCACTTAAAGTTTTTGTGAGATTACAAAATATGAATGAAGTTTGTGAATTAGTGACTAAACAGACCATTAGAGATGTCATCTTTAGCTCAATTATCTCATAAAATACTTCTTTCAACATAGTATGCATTTTGAAGTTTAACACAATAATAATTATCACTTTCATTAATTACATACTTCACAGAATGATATGAGACCTACTAGACTGTAATATACTCATCATGGTAATACTGTGAGTTATAGTATTATCTTTATTTTAAAACTGAAAAAACTAAGTTTACAGAGCTTGTCAATGTAGGAACTGATTTTTGAGTCGTGTGTGTGTGTATACATATATATGTACGCATAATGATACGTATGTTCATACTTATATTTTAATAAAAGCAAAAAAATGAAAGAATAAACCATAAAATTTAGAAAAAAAGTTGAAATCTGCAGAGCAGAATGTTGGAACACAGTGAAGAGGACAGAAATAAAAAGTAGGTTTCTGAGCATACGCTTTGTTTATGATCTCTACTGAAACACCCACATCTATGTTCAGTCTAAATCTATTTATGCTGTTGCTTTAATGCTTTGACAGCAGAGACTACATCCATTTGAACTACAACATCCTGGTTGATCAATTATCTTTATGTGATAACGTTAATAGTATGGCCATCTAAGGGTACACTTGTATAAGGATCATCTATAATGATTTTAGGATGAACACTCAAAGCTCATTAATGGAATTTGATTATGGTTTGGTATCTTTGGGAGATGGTGCATCAGCACTGACAAAAGAAACAGAAGATTTAAGAATTTTCCAGAAGGACTGAGGAAGTTATATATAAGAAGGGAAGTATAGTATGGGACTGTTTGGGTGAGAACTCAGTGCTGTTGCCCAAACTTCAAACAGAATAATTTCACTTCATTGTATATATTGGCATTCAATATAAAATTTTCTTTATGGAACAGGATCTGCAGCCCATAAAATAGTTTCAAAACTACTGACTTAGAGAGAAATAAAATGTTTTAATTAGAATTATCTCTCATACATTAAATCTACATAAAATTATACATTTTTTATTATTCCACAATGTAGGTTGCAAAAACCCCCAGAGATATGATGGTTCAAATGAAAAAGGAAAAAAATCAAGAATTTCAGGGTCAAGAATAAAAGAATATATGCTTATAACAAATGTCAGCATAGTTGTTGCTGCATGGAAAATTGGCTCTAGTCTTCCTAGAGGTCAAAATAAACCAGGTAAGTTACATAGGTCTTGTTTTCAAAAAGAAAGAAGGAAATAACAGGGGATGCAAAGTGCTTCCTGCTACTATATTCAGAAATAAATTCATTGGAAAATAAGCAGTGACTTTATCAGTTAGAGTCCCTCCAGCTGCAAGTAATGGAAAACCCAGCTCGCACTAGCTTAAACAATAAGGCTAAACTTGAAAAAAGAGGAGGACCATTTCCAGAATCCCCTAAGAAAGTCTACCATGTCTCATTGGCTGGAATTTCCTTACATTGGTAAGTTTATGGAAAAGGAGGAAGAATCAACTACCCCAATATTTGTGTATTGGAGGACTGAATACTGTAACATAACTGACTTCTGTTATAAAAGAAGGAGGAGGAAAGAATACTGTTATAGGCAACACAACATGACTATTTCAATGGTTTAATGGAAAATGTCCTTGTAATTTACCTTTTCCACAATCACGAAGATGGGTTTTATATGACCATTTCTCTTTCATCTTTTTTAGAAGGCAGGGGCTCACAGAAAAACACCTCAGCCAAGGCTAATGAGATTCAAATAAGTAGCCTGTTTATTCAGCTTTACCCAAGTGAGATTGAACTGAGAATTCCTTAATGAATGAATTGAAATGAATGAATTTCTAACCCAAACTAAACTTATTTTAATTTAAAAATTACTTTAGGTTACTTCTATTACAAGGAACTGGGGTGCCCGTATTCTGAACAGGTAGATCCATTTGCATAAGCGTGAAAACTAGTCAAAAAGAGGGAAATGCTATCGATGGATTATCAAGTTTTCTCACCAGGGTGAAGACTATTTCACTGCTTCACTGTAGGAGTTTCTATAGGGAAAACCGTTTTTACCTAAGAATGCTTCGTTGAATAGGCTATAGGCAAAGTGCTTGACAGAGACCACAAACCTCCACACTAGGGAACAGGATAGTGTATCTTTTCCTGAATCATTTTCAGAGGATGTGGTACCATAGTAGTGCCATAGGCACAGGATAGCCTTGGTAACATCCTTGTGGGGAATTGAAGCAAAGCATCCTAACCAGTGAAGGCCAGGATGGCTTATTGGCCCATTATATCTCTCATCTCGGTAACCAAATAAATTTTCTAAATATATAGAGTTATTTTAAAGTGATCTATTCAACATTAGGGAATTTCTGTCACAGGCTACGCTTTTGGTTTTCTCATTATGTTGAGCCCATCTCATCTGACAGCAGTTAGATACCAGAAATCATTTGTTTCTTAAAGCCATGCTTCTTTCATGCTGTTAAAGCTGTCATTATTTACTAGAGAGACCCATACATAAAGTTTATCTAAAAAAGCAATCAGATTATTAAGGTGTAATTTCAAAAAGAAGCGGGAGCAACTGAATCAACACTTGAAATGATTTCAGAATGACTGGGAATCAGTGTTAACCTCCTGCATCTTGGCCCATAGCCATTTTCCTGTCCACAGAATCGATGATAAGTGAAAAGTTAATGAAAGCTACCAGGAGACTTGCATTGTTGAATTGTTCAGGATTGTATTCAGCTGCATATTATAGGAATCTGACAAACAATGGCTCAGACAAATAAGGATTTTTTTTAATCTCACATAACGAAGAATAAAGTTGAAAGCCAAATAGGATCATGTACAAAGAACCAGGCTACTTCTAGCTCTGGTCCCAGAAGACAGAATGGCCATTATACTTCTAGGTGTCACATCTGTGTTCAAAGAAAGAAGGACAAAGATGGAATGGCAAAAATTTACACCAATTTAGTAAGTCTGTGTATGTGGGTATGTAATGCACACTCATACTTACCACCTAAGTTACCAGAAAGCCTTATTTTTCCATGAACACCTCCACTTATATCACATTAGCTAGATCTGGAGAACATAACTAGCCTTAGCTTCAAGGGAGCCTAAGAAGAAGAGTATTTTAAACTCAGTACATCTCTTTCATCCAAAAATTAGGGTTCTGTTAGTAAGTAAGGGAAAAGGGATATTAGGTGGATAATTAGGAGTATCTGCCTCAATTATTCTTAGGTAAGTTCTTTATAATATTAAAAAGAACATAACTGCAAATTTTAGAAAAATTGAATTAAATACCTACTTGTTCTTCATATCATATGTTGGACTAAAAAGATACTTACTCAAAAGTCATTATTATATGCAAATTCTGGCTAGGTGCTGTATTAGATGTTAAAGAGACAAATGAGACACAAATCTGCCCTTAGGGGGCTTAATATTGGTAGATAAGAGAGACTATTAAAAAAAAGTACAAGGAGTAAAGGAAACCAGAATATGTTGCCCCAAAATACACCTTTTGACGTAAAAATTACTTTGAGCTGAAGGTAATTAAAAAGCAGCCAACACAGAAAAAGCTCCCCCTTTTCTGCCTAAAGACAGGATACCAATTCTCTTTTTACTGGAGACAGACTCTTATCAACCTAGAGACTATCTTCAAATAAACCTTTCTCCATTAGTTTGCTTCTCACAGTTTGCTGCCCTTGGAACCCTCAAACTTCCTTCCTTTGACCTGTCATTTCTCCATCAATTTATCGTCCTTTGTTGAAGATGCTAGATAAGCTGGAATTTTAAGCCATCATTTTCAGTTACTTTGGGTTTAGATTTCTCCTGCATGATGTAGGCTACATGCAGTAACAAACGTTTTTTTTCTCTTGTTAATCTGTCTTTTTGTTAAAGAGTCCCAGCTGCAAACCGAAGATGGGTAGAGGTGGTTTTGCCTCCCCTACAGGGGCTTTGTACAGTGGCCAGTAGCAATAGGAGAAGTGATGAATTTTATCTGGGGAGACTGGAAATGGGAGTGCCAGGAATGACTTGAGGCCAGAGTTAGTCCTGAGCAGTACCTTGGAAAGAAGTAGGCATCTGCTAAATAGATTGCCTGGGGCGATATGGAAGAAATAGGATATTTCCAGAAGTTTAAGCAAAATCTCATAGGACTCAACCAGTTTTCTTTTGTTGAACAAAGGTATGAGGGAATATGAAAATTAAACTCAAATGGAAAGTAAAATACCTTGTGCAATATAGTCAATTATCAAAGAAATAATTATCAAAACAAAATGATATGAATTCCCAAACTTGTTGCTTAGAGAGGAAGCTCCAAAAAATCTTAGACTGAATTCTCCTGAGAGTTTAAATAAAAATGACAGTTTTGTTTTCCTGTACCACAGCAACACAGAAGTGCTGAATTAGCATGTAATAGGGGTTCCTCACTGCTTGCCCTGGGATCTGCAATTTCATAGTTCACCTCTCCCAGCTATACTGCAAAATCTGTCACTTCCTCTGGCTCTAAGGACTGGAATATCTCTATGGAATATCTGACAGCATCTTTATTACTCAACATTTCTATTTTCTTGGTCCCACATTTTTACAATGGCTAGACCCTGATTGACAGTTCCCAGTGAAATTGAAACTTCCAGGCAATATGGATACCATTACTGATAAGTGAATCCTTGGAATATCTGGCTAATTGTTTCTTTTCTTTTCTTTTTTTTTCTCTCTGTACAACCATATACTTTTATTTTGGCTGCCATTATAACTTGCAAACACTGTCGTCCTGCTTTCATAATCTCTGACACTAGAAAATATAATCTACTGATCAATCTAGTTTGCGATTAAAAATAAAAATCAGTTAGGGCCCTGGTAGGAAACAGAACTCATCACTGAAGATTCATATGAAGAGACTCTAATCAAGGGACTGTATATAGAAGGGGTGAGAAAGACTCAAAGAACAATAAGGGATGATGAGGCTTCCAGAGACCAACAATAGTCATAGCTGTTTTCAGCTGGGGCTGAAAGAAGTACGGAAAGAAAAGGCATTTTCAGAGATAAAGCCAACTTGGAGGAGCCTCCAGGGCAGTAGCCGTGAAGGTGTAGAGATGTGGCACCAAGGAAGGGAGTGGGAAGAAATGCGTTGATTTTCTTCTCCCCTCTTCCCCATCTTCTATTGGTTCTTTCAATTGGCCAATCCCAAGGAGAAACCAGCTGAGCAGGGAAAGTAGGAAAATAAGTCTGTTAGGAGGCAGGGGAAGCAGAACAACCAGGAAATCACTCTACTTATTTTTTAGGTTGACAACACTTATTTTTCATATTCTGGAAAATTCCAAGTACCAGATAGCAAATTACACCTTGGCTTCTGGTTAAGCTCAGATCTCCTGGCACTTGGGCACTGAAATGGTGGGAGGAATCCAGTAACATTTACTACATTTTTCAAAGATTCACTTTTTTTTTAACCTGGTTTTCTTTTTTAATTATTATTTTTTAATTTGAAGTATAGTCAGTTACGGTGTGTCAATTTCTGGTGTCTGGCACAATGTCCCAGCCATGCATATACATGTGTATATTTGTTTTCATATTCTTTTTCATTAAAGGTTATTACAAGATACTGAATATAGTTCCCTGTGCTATGCAGAAGAAATTTGGGGTTTTTTAATCTAATTTTATATATAGTGGCTAACATTTGCAAATCTCAAACTCCCAAATTTATCCCTTCCCAGCTCCCTTCCCCTGGTAACCATAAGATTCTTTACTATGTCGGCGAGTCTGTTTCTCTTTTGTAGATGAGTTCATTAGTGCCCTCTTTTTTCTTGTTTTAAATTCTACATATGAATGATATAATATGGTAATTTTCTCTCTCTTTCTGGCTTCTGGCTTACTGTGACAATCTCTAGGTCCATCCATGTTGCTGCAAATGGCACTTTTTATTCTTTTATGACTGAATAGTAATCCATTATATAAATATACCACAGCTTCTTTATCCAGTTATCTGTCAATAAGCATTTACATTGCTTCCATGTCTTGGCTATTGTAAATAGTGTTTCTATGAACATTGTGATGCATGTATCTTTTCGAATTAGAGTTCCCTCTGAATATATGCCCTGCAGTGGAATTGCTGGATCATATGGTAAGTCTATTTTTAGTCTTTTGAGGACTTTCCATACTGTTTTCCATAATGGCTGCACCAAACTACATTCCCACCAACAGTGTAGGAGGATTCCCTTTTTTCTACACCCTCTCCAGCATTTATCATTTGTGGACTTTTGAATGATGGCCATTCTGACTGGCGTGAGGTGATACCTCATTGTAGTTTTGATTTGCATTTGTCTGATAATTAATGATATTCAGCATTTTTTCGTGTGTCTATTGGCCATTTGTATGTCTTCATTGGAGAATTGCTTGTTTAGGTCTTCTGCCCATATTTGGATTGAGTTGTTTGTTTTTTTGTTATTAAGTTGTATGAGCTGTTTATATATTCTGGAAATTAAACCTCTGTAAGTTGCATTATTTGCAAATATTTTCTCCCATTCCATAAGTTTGAATTATGGATTCACTAATTAACTTGGTCAAGTTATTTTGTCTCTATGAACAGTTTTCCCATTTAACAAATGGGACATATTTATAGAATTATCAGGAAAAAATATAAATAAAATGATTTATGTTAAGCAGTTATCACAGTGACTATCACATTGCAAGCACTTTGTAAATGTTAGCTATTATTATTAGAAATTATAAACTTGGCTATTTTTATAGCATTACATATAGAAATAATACATCATAAAATTGTGAGAATTAAACAAATAAATAAATATAAATCACTTGGGTAACAAAAGGCCAAAAGCTAGTATTGTTGTTATTCTTATAATTGTTTAAAATTATACTTTGAGTATATTCATCGAAATTTTTTAAAGATTAACAATACATTATTATGTTTTAAAAAGCGGGAGGTAAAAGAGCATGTACAATACAGTCCTATTTTTGTGAGAATTTTATGTGCCATGGTTCTCAGTGAAGAACTTTAAAATATTTTAGCAAGATGACTGTGTTTTAAAGTTGCTAGCTATTAATAGTAGACATAACACACCACCACTATGGAACATGACTGTTTTGGAAAGGATACCAGGATGGCCATTTAATTTTATGCATTATGAAAAATGACCCTCATTATTGACTAGTCCACAAATCTTGAGAAACTACCCTTAGGGGCTTCTCTGTGATAGCATGTGGTTACTGACTTCAGGAGCAATGGTGTCTGATGCACATTTAATTACCCACTTTGGTATCATAATTCTCTTATGATATAAAATTTATCTTATGCCTTGGGCTGTGAAAGGGGGCATTGTATCCATTTTATGAGGTGAGGTAGACTCGATAAAGAGGCTATATGATTGAGAGCAATGATGAGAATCATGTGACTGAACTCCAAGGAACTCTACAATGGCCTTCTAAACATAAAGAAATTCAGTTCTTTACCGCTTAAAACATTTATGATCTATGCCTGAATGTGTACATTGAGTTGAGGAAAATTGAGACTTCAGTGTAAATTTATCATCAGGTTGCAGTGATATATAAAGATTTCAGAAAGATAAAGATTGACAGGCAGACAATAATGAAAGAAACTCTAGATTAAATATCAGCATTCTGAAATACAAAAGACATTGATTTAATTTTCCAGAGCAAAATTTGGGTTGAAGAAAAAAAAAGAAATCATGAAAGATGGTGCAAATGAATGTTTTATGCTACAAACTATATTCACCAATTATACTTTAAACTGCTGCCCTTTTCCCCATCTTCACTGTAACCACACTACTTCAGATATAATCATGGCTTGCCAGGACCTCCTAAAACCCTTCAATGACTTCCATTTGCACTTTGAATAAAACTGAAACTTCATGCCTAATGCTTAAAACCTTAACAGTTCTTGCTCCTGAATAGTTTGAAAACTCATATACAAATCTGCTTACTAACTGTGTTCCAACTCTCCTTGAATATTGGGAGTTTATTGTTCTCTCAGGGATTTCACACTGTTCTTCCTTCAGCCTGGAACACATTTCTTCAAGATATTTGCATTGTTGACTTTTTCTTTTTATTGTGACCTCTTCTTAAATGTCATCTCCTTAGAGAGGTTTTTGATGACTGTCATCTCTAAAGTCCTTTAATAGTTTACTTTCTCTGAGGCTCATCTCATTACATGAAATTATATCTGATATTTATTTTTCTGCTCTTGTATCTGCCTTGTTGGCCTGGGGAGAATCACTGGAGGTGTCATATCTGGGCAGCTCAGAAACCCCACTGGGATGTAGAGTTGATTTAAAAAAACAAAACAAAACAAAACAAAACAAAAAAAAAAACTGGGTGAGGTTGACCAGCTGCCCTCAGACATTCACTATCAGCTCCATATCAACCACAACCCCACCTTCCCCACCATGTGCAATCCAGGTTTGGGAGAACACGACTGAAGGGCACTGCCTCTCTTACATTGGCTTATTCTTAAGCGGCAGTACCTAACTCTTTAGCAAACTGAATCTTCAGTGGTGGTTCTGTAGTATTTGGATTTCTCTGTGCTAGAGCTCATCCTCTCCCCCTCCTCAAACACACAAGGAAAATACACTGAAGTATGGTAAACAGACTTAAAAGATAAGGAAATATATTAAACATATCTATCTATCTATCTAATATATACAATGTTATGACATAATAATATATATCATATTTATCTATAATATATAAAACAAGTTATTTTTGAAAGAAGACCACATGGTGGTATTAAATATAAAAAATAGAATAGGAAAATCTCAGAACATAATGGTGGGGAAAAAAGTAGGATGAGCCTTCAGGTAGAACAAAGTAGAGTGCTGGAATAGCAAGTTGGGAAAGTGTCCCTGATGGCAGAAGGAAAGGAAAAAGAGAGCAAAACTGATAAGAGACAGGGAAGATATACACAGAATTGCCAAGTCTAGAAATTAGACACCCCAGAAGGTGAGTAAAAGAATGGATAGGGTGAAATATTTCAAGAAATTCCCAGAATTAAAGAAGGATGGAAGACCCAAGTTTGAAAGAGCTTATAGGGTGCCAAAAAAAAGGCGCACACTCAGACACAATATAATAACATTAAAGAGTATCAAAGCGCAAGTTTTAAAAGTTCAAAAGAGAAAGGGTAGTTTATCTAAAAAGAACAAGAGTTATACTGACATCATGCATTTCAACAAACATTCTAGATTTTAAAAAGACAATGGGGTAATATTTTAGAGTAAAATAATCATCAAACTAGAACAAGATATGCAACTAAATTATTTAAATGGGAGGGTATAATCTATTCTGGCAAATAAGTCTTTTACAAAATTTTCACAAAACAACCCTCTTTAAAAACGCTCTTGGAGGGAAAAATGAAATAAAAAAGTAATAAATTCTGGAGGTTGTTATAAAAGATATAAGAAATAAGGATGATCAAATTCCAATATACACATTGTTGTCAAAGAAAACTGAGATTAAAAAAGAAACTAAGAATTTTTAAGAACTCAATCAAAATACTAGACAATATCAAAATAGTAGACAGGCCAAATGGACAAGAAAATATGCTGAAATATATATTTTATGGAGGGGGTGTCAGTGGCCTTGGATGAGTATGCCATGGGGCCCAAGGCCAAGGTCACAACATACTTGTAGTATAAGGTAAATAATGATTGTGCATATATGCCAGTTATATAAGTTTTAAACAAAGAAAGTAGAGGTACGCCTGCACTAATGGTGTTATGTAAGCCTCATGAACAAAGAAATGAACACTGCTCATGTGCAGGCAGAAAATAGATAAAAGCAGGACAAATGCGCCATGTTGGGGCGCCATCTTGTTAAACTAGAAGAAAGTGCTGAGCCCGCTGTTGCTGCCACTGTCGCCCGCCACACGCATCACCTTGTGGCAATAGAATAAAGTGCTGTTTGGCTCCATGTCGGCTCCTTGTGCAGTCTGTTGTGTGGTATGGCAAGTTCCTCATGCATTTTTTCAGTTGGGCCACTCACCTCCTCAAATCCCACTTCAGCCCCCCTAGGCTGACAGGGGGATATGTAAGCATTCATAAATTTAAAGAATTAACATGGATAAATAAACATGAGTGTAGAGCTAACTTTAAGGATAACCAAAATAGAAAAAAAGTTTAACATACAACTGTTAAACTAGCTAAAAAATACCTTGACTGACTCAATAAAAAGCAGGAAAAAAGAAGAAAACTAAAGTGTACAACAGTAAAAAAAAAAAAAAAATGGAAAATACGGCAAAAATAAGTCAAAAATTGTTCTGATGTAAAGAGCTCATGATCATCAATTACAAGACAAAGAATTTGTTTTTTTAAGATTTTGCAGTATGTTTTCTGCAAGAGATACACTGAATATGAAAAGGCAAAAAAAAAAAAGGTCAACATACAAATTTGGAAAAGAATACGTGAGATAAATATATACTGAAGAGATCTTGTGTAGCAACCGTAATAGTAGAAAAAGAAAAGTATTTTAAAGAAGCAAAAAGGAAGGTTATAAACTGGTAAAGGGGAAGAAAGAGCAGGAAGATATAATTTTATGAGCATACATGGATATAACAATATAATTTCAAACTGTATAAAGAAACAACTGACAGAATTTCAGGGATAAATTGACAAATCTTGTTAATTATAAATTTAGATTTTAATGTATCCTTTGAAATCATAAAGCAAATAGGGAAAAAGTAAACAGTAATATAAAAGATCTGGACAAATCAATTAATAAGTCAGGCTATTGGATAATATAAAACTGTAAAACAAAAAAGGATACATTTATTTTATGCATATACGTAGAAAATTTAAATTTCATGTATTAAGCTACAAAGAAAGCTTCATTTTATTTCAAGGGTCAGTGTCATGCAGGCTACATTCTCTGACTATAATTCAATAACATTAAAAATAACAACAAAACAATATGATTGAAAACTAAAAAACTCCACTTAATTACCATTGAATCAAAAAGAAAATTATAAAGGAAACTAGAAAATGCTTAGAAGCCAGTATCAATGAACACACTAAAGGATATAAATTGTAAGACAAAAATGATGCTAAGCATTAATTAGAACAAAAGTTCAAATCTAAACTCAAAGAATCAAGAAGAGGAAATAAGAAAGCTATAGTAAGATTACTCAAATAGAGAACAAACAAAAGAATATTAACAAAATAAGTTGGAAAGTTTAATAACTCAACCTGGAAAAAGTAACCAAAAAATGAAAGAATATACAAATAAAAGCATAGAATGAAAATGATGAAATAACTACCAATTAATAGAGATAAAAATTAGTGAGAGAATAATATAACTATATTTCAAAAAACAGATCAAGTGGATAAAAAAGCCAGCATAGAAGTAAGAAGAAATAGCAAAAGTGAATAAACCAACAAGCATTAAATAAACCAAATGATAGGAAAAGATATGCCCCTCACCAAAAGCTCCAAACCCCCATGGTTTTATAGATAATTCTGCCAACATTTTAAGGAATGTTTAGCTCTTATCATAAGCAAGTTATTCCAGAAATTAGAAAAAAATAATTAAAAAGAATTAGAATTGCCTGACTAGTTTTTGAATCTGATAAAATGTTGATTCCAAAAACAGATAAGGAAAGTCAAAGAAAATAAATTATAGCCCAATTTTTACTTACAAATGCGAATGCAAACATGTTAAATAAAAAGGTGATTTTATAAGAAAAAATTTAAATACATTATGATTAATTATTCCAAAAATGCAAAGACAGTTCAACAGCAGAAATTTTATTAATTTACTATGATAATAACCAACGGGAAAAAATATATACTTATCACAATGGATGCAGAAAATGCATATGATAAAATTTAACACTGATTTATAATTATTAAAAAACATTAAAAAATGGAATAAAGTGGAATTTCCCTAAAGGTTATGTAACAAAAACCTATTACATATGTTTTTAATATAGAAACATTAAGACTGTCAAAAGACAAGAATATCTCTTTTAGTACAACTATACTGATATAATATTAGAGATTCTAACCAACACTAAAAGCCAAAGAAAATGAATGAGGTGTAAGAAATGTCATAAACTAGTGAAGCTATCATTATTTTTAGATTATAAAAACATAACCAACAAACTATTTGAAATAATAAGAGTTCAGCAAAGTAACTGGCTGTAAGATAAACTTTAAAGAACCAACAGCATTTGTCTGTTCCAGAAATAAGCTCGAAAATAGATTTTAATGTACATCATTCACAATAGCAATGAAACTATAAAACATCAAATAATTAACTCAATTAGCATGCATAGAATCTTTGATAAATTAAATTACTGATCAATTACATATATGCATACCTTCTGATCCAGGAATCTCATTACTAAGGAATTTATCCTAAATATATTCTCATGCAGAACAAGCTCTTGTAGCATGTTTATTGCAGCAAGTCTCATGTTGACAGAGAACCAAAATCAAAGTATCCTTCAGTGGGGATTAGATACCACCAAGTAGAATACAAAGCAACATTAGAAGCAAGGAGCAAATGTACACACAACAACGTGGGAAGATTTTAAAAGGGTAATTCTGAGTGAAAAAATAAGCAGCAGAATGAGATCTTTACTGCAGTATCATCTACGTAAACTTAAGCTTCAGGCACACCAAATAACATTACTTGTTTTACAAGAACACGTAAAACCAGAAAGCTGTGTGACAGCATGTTATAATGATTGTCTGCTTTTGGGTCCAGGGGTAGGGAAGGGGTGAGTGAAAAATGGGGCCAAACAGAAATAAGTAAATTAAAACGTAACTAAACTAATAATAAGAAAGGACTTTGGCACAGACAAATAAAGGTGGAGCGGTATAAACTGAGAACTTTAACTATACCGATCTTTTGCACCTGATGTCCAGAAAAATAACCTCATCCTCTCTTTTTAAGTACCTATATTCATAGTTGCTGGTATGGCAGCAAAGGGAAAGCGAAATGGTTAAGGCTGGGCTGCCCTGGTTACGGATCCACAAGATAAATGAGGCGAGGAGGCAGCACCATTGGTTCTGTGCTGTGTCCATCTTTCTTGCAGCTGAGAAAACAAGACAGCAACACATTGATTTACAGTAAAAAAAAAAAAAAAAAGGCCTATCTTTGCAACCAGAAGGGTTGGAAACTTTATTTTTTTTCAATGAGAGCACATCACTCTTTTAAGAGAGTCACTGAACATCTAAAGAGAGGCTCTGAAAAATAAGTTGATAAAATAGGTGGGTGCTTTATGTGTCTCTTCAGAGAGTATCATAATTTTCAGCTTTATAGTAGCCATTTTTCCTGCCTTACCTGGTTCACCTGCAGCCCAGGTGATTAGAGACTTTACTGGGGACAATCCTGAAATGAGGATTGCTAATCATAGCCTGTGTTACTAGTCTGAGTTTCCCTAAGGCATAATGAATAAAACATAGCATCATTATTATGCCCTAGAGAAAGAAAAGGCGAGGAGAGCTGCTCATGGAGAGATGAAAGTAGGGACTTCAGACTGAATCTCAAAGGTGACTGGCATTTAGGGAAATAAAGAATATTATTTCCTGCAAACGATTCTTGTTTGCTGCCAAATGCCAATTTAGGATTCACATAATACAATGACTGCTTTGCCACTTGAACTCCAAAATGAAATAACCTCTCTGTCTGTAACTTTTTCAGCTGCTTTCAGCTAGTTTGTTTTGGCTAGCTATCTGAATTTTGTTTTCTTTGTAAAATCTACCTGGAGGGAAAAATTATTTGCTTTTAGCTTCTTTAGCAGAAACCCAATTTTTAAGCTCAATGGGAAAAAAGAAAGCATGATAGATTTTGGCAAGTTTTCCAAAGTTACTTCTTTGGAATCTGAAGTGATGTCATTAATCTCCTGATAAAGGCATTATATTTATTCCATTAAGGAAAAAAATTGAGTATTTTTCTATTTATCTAAGAACCTCCTGGGAATTGAAAGCATAACTTCAAGGAATACAAAATGTGCCAGCAATGTAGTCTCCAGGGTATAGATTCAATGTAAAGGGGTAATAAAATGCAACTATTTGACTTTTATTATCTCCAACACTTTTATTGTTCAATTCAGCTCAGAGTCATTGAGGATCTGATATTCTTAGGTACTCCATGTGATATAAAATATAAATATGTCCTAACTACTGCCCTCAAGAAACTGAAATATCAAAACTTGGAGAAGAAGATGGATACACTACTAATTGTAATGCAATGTATAGTGTGCAAAATAACACAAAAGAAATCTAGAGAAAATAACGTGGCAGGATAGAAGGAGGAGGAATTAGCTTCTGAGAAGGGAATCTGGAAATACTCAGTAGAGAAAATAACATTTGAGCAAAGCATTTAAGGATATATACAGTTTCTCTAGGGAGATATAGGAGTGCAGACTCATTCTGGGCAGCAATAGCAATACGTGCAGTGTAAGGGGTATAGATAGAACATCTGTGAAATAGTGAACACTCTCTATCATTGAAAGTATGGAAGAAGAGCGTTTCTCAGGCCATGATAGAGTAAGACCTGGTTGTGGAAGGCTTGGCTTTGTTGCAACAGAGACTGGGTTTCCTATGTGCGTACTACTCAGGTTCTAGAACCTACTTGAGGAGGGTGACTAATACCTGGGTAAGAGTGTGAAGGATGAATTTCTGGGGAGAGATTGGAGCCACAGTAATCGAAGTTCGAAGAATGTCACAGAAGTTGAAGAGAAGAGTGGTGAGAATAGGAAGGAAGAAATGCCTTCCAGAGGCATCTGAGGCACATCATTTTAACAGGGTTATGCTGTGAGATGTATTAACATGCTTTCTTCTCTTGTTTGTTTTTAGATGACTTTCTCACTATTCAGCCAGAGGCAGACATTTGAATTAGGAATTACTAGGACAGTAATAGTAAAAGGGAAACACAATAAAAAGGCAATGTGGAGGTCTTAACCACTAAAAGAAAATTTTGAATATAATGTTAAAGACTAGCACTGTCACACTAAGGCTACTTCTTATGAAAGAGAAAAGGAATAAAACCTGGAAAAGCTGATCATTCTTACAAAAGAGACTGTTGTGAACTCAAAGGAGCTACTTTAAGCAGGAAGGGATGATATATCTTAAATTGGCAATCCTCACCCATCACTGTCACCAGCAGAAGTAAGTTGTGAGCTCAAAAGTGACATTAGAACTATATAGAATATAAAGTTAGATGTTCACTGCACGCTTTCAGTCTCCTATATAATCAACAATACTTACTAACTAATTAAAAGATGTAAGAGTAAAGGATAATGACTGAGGAGAATAAAAGTGCATCCAGACTTCTGGACCTGGGTTAGAGGGAGCAGAATGATTCCAAGAATCAAAGTAAGGGACAAGGTAGAGACATGGGATCTATTTAGAAAGACGTGATATTATTTGTGGGATAGCATCTGTTTGGGGCTGTTGACACTAAAGTACAAATGTGGCCCAGCTGGCAGCTGGAACCAGGAGTCTGGGTGGGGATCTCTACTGGAGAGTCATCCCCTCAAATTGACCATTGAAGCTAAAAGTAAATACAATTTACTTCCTGTCTTAGCATAGGCTGCTATAACAACACACCATAGACTGGGTGGCTTGAACAACAGACATTTATTTCTCACAGTTTTGAAGTCTGGGAATTCCAAGGTCAAGGTGTTAGCAGATTGAGGTCCTGGTGTTGGCCCACTTCTTGTCTTGCAGGTGGCCACCGTCTTGCTGCATGCTTACAGAACCTCTTCTTTTAACATGTGTAGAGAGAGACCTCTATGTCTCCCTTTTCTTATAAGGGCACTTATCCCATCATGGAGGACCCCACCCTCACAACCTCATCTAAACCTAATTATCTCCCACAGGCCCCACCTTCAAATACAGTCACATTGGAGGTTAGGGTTTCAACTTACGGATTTTGAGGGAGACACAAACATTCAGCTCATAACACTTCCCTGGAATAAAGTACATGGGCTTGAGAAAAAAGGGATAAGGAAAGATCCATAAAAACAAATCCTTAAGGTGTGTGTGTGGGTGAGGCTGGCGAGCAGCAGATATGGGAAGCTGAAATGGATTGAGTGGAATCAGTCAGAGAAGGAGGAACAGAACCAGAGTGTAAAAGAGTGAGATACAAGTGTATCAAAGGAGAAAAGAACATTCAGCAAGAAGAGGTAGGCGACTGGGCCAAATGCTTCAGAAAAGGCAAATGTGAAAAGGACCAGAAAAGGCCACAGGATGTGGCTGCTAATAGTGATATTATCTGATATGTTTAAACCTACACACTGCCAGATGCTGTCTTAGTTGTTCTTTTTTTAATTATAATATTACACAGTCACCGTAAAAACACTTTATCTAAATCAGCTTTGCCCTCTGGTTCCCTGTCTGAAGGATAAAATATAATGCAGGTTTAGTCATTCAGCTAGCTTATGAACATGTTAGGAAATTAAATTAATGCTTTTAAGTCAGTGCTGCTCTAGTGACCAAAATAATGGTCTTGAGTCCTGTCCAAGTTAACAAAGCTTCCCAAGTGCTTAATTAATGGGCAGATTGAATAGCGTTTGCAATAGGACATTTCCTTGTGCTCTAAGTTCCTCTTTGGCAATAAGTTTTCTACAAAGGTATCAATTAGTGACCTGTAACCACTAAATGGATTTCTCATTCCAGCTTTCACCAAATGACCCCTAAATTCACAATTGCTATAATCAGTCACTATGTTGTGTACATAGTACTTAGGACTGTCTTCATAAAATATTTGGCAATTACTTGCCTGCTGGCATTATGAATTTGAATTTAGAATCTTCAATGAAAATGTCAAAAAGCATTCCTTTACCCTTTTTAAGAAGCCAAACAAACAGGTCGTGGTCAAAGACAACCCCTCTTTGAAGTGCTTGCAAAATAACCCTATGCTTGCAGCATCAAATGAAAAGCATTTGTGATTTCAGTTCTTAGTGTGAATGTATTAAACATCAATAAACCAAAATATTAAACATCAGTGTGATTATATTATCAGTTAAAGTAACAAGGAGGCTCTATAATTGTTTAGTATCTTGTCTTCAATTAGTATTGAATTAAAATGACTATGAGCTTGCATAATGAGAGGCTTAAGATGAGATTCCTAAAAATTTCACAGGATGTCTATCTATACACCTGATGGAATCTTGATTTCTTTCCACAAAAAAAAAAAAGTCTGAGAAATGGCTACTGAATGCTTTGTTACTATTTTGTTCTTTTTAAAGGAGCCAATCCTGAGAGAGGATGGCTGATAAGAAATGATAAATCCAGTGGAACAAACCAGTACTTGGATTATTAGGCAGAAAATGGTGTGCATAATTGTAGCTTTTATTTTAAAATGATAAATAATAATAGTAATAGTAAAAATAAGAGGCAGGATTGATTTAACTCATATTCTAGATGTTTGTCATATAATATTTGTTGAATCTTCACTATAACCCTCTACAGTAAACATCTAATTATCTATTCTAATAGATACTATACGTACCACTATTTTACAGTTAGGGAAATGAGGCCCAAGAGATTAAACAAGTTCCCCAAAGTTGTAACACAGTGTTTGGGTTTTTAAATTGTAGTTCCTGCATTTCTCACCTTGTTGATGTACCCTCTGTCTTAATATTCTGAAAAAGTCACGTGGGAGAATGGATGTCTCTGAACCCATGGAGTGTGGAGAGCACATCCCTTCTCCTTCTCACCCTCCCTGTGTAAGCCATCCCTTCATTATTTTTCACTGCCTTTGCATCCTCTACTTTCACTTGCTGATCTCATTTAGGTCCTAGACCAAAGCATGTTGGGTATCATATTTTAAACAAATGTACAGAGTGGGCTTGCTATATAGTGAATATAGGAAGGCAGTCAAGAATTTGGTGTGAATTCTAGCTCAGCTGTTGAACGGCTTCAAGTAATTATACTTACCTCTTGATCTTTTTTTTTTTTAGCTTAATGAAGTGAAAGCTCGGAAGTATTTTTAAAAAGAGAAAACTCAGCATCCGTATTATTTCTTTCAAGAATTATAAATCGAATTGGACAGTTCTTCTGTACTGTACAAATAAACCAAGATGTTGTAAATATTCAGGACATCATGGCATTGCTGTTGTTAAACAGACTCATTTGCCTTTTTCTCCATAAATGATAATTTTACAATTCTGAGGTTACCAATTCTACATATTATCTAGTTGCTATAGGAATTAAATGAGATGACAGATAATTCTGAAGGAATTTTGTAAGCCATAGCACATCAGGATAAGGTAAGTTGTTCTGATTAGCATGACTTGGTTGAAACAACCCACTGTGGCCTTAATTCTCAGTTATAGGGAGAGAGGTGAGGCACTGTGAGACTATTGCTCCAGTGAGAAATAGAAGTAGAAATTACAAGCTGCTCCACAGCCCACTGAACCATGATCTTGGAGTTCATTCATCACTCATAGAAGCTCCATTCTCCCCCTCCTTTCTCTCTCATACCTCTTTTTCTTTCCCTGCTTCCTTCTCTGTCTATAACTGATTGATTGGTAAGGCTCCAGTGACTTTAATTAGGCTCTCCCTCTGGCATGCTCTCCAGCTCTAAAGTCTAGAGGAGTTGTTAGGCTATTTATTTATTTAGTTATTTGTACTTGGATTTTTTTTCTCCCGTAAAGGGTTAGGGGTCCTAAGAGGTTAAATTATTTGTAAGAGTATATTTCACTATTCAAATTGTATGCATGATACAGAGCTCAGAAAGGCACCACTGCACAGAAACTAACTCCTGCATTAAACTAGTCCAGTTCCTCAATCCCTACCATTTTCATAAAAACAATGTGCTACCAGTTATTTAGGCTTTTTTACCTGTCAAACACCATACTAGGTCATTTACTGAATTCTCTCAGTTGAAACTATCAATAACTCTGCAAAGGAAATTTTTTTATCCCCCTTAGAGAGATGAGGAACTGAGGCTCAGAAAAACTAAGGTAATTTGCCCCAAATTATACACAGGCTAATGTACAGTGACAAGATTCAAACTTAATTCTGGGTGACCCCCAAACCATTACATCACATTAGGGGAGTTTGTTTGCTTATTTTGAACTCGTTCACTAAATTTAAACCTTGATGTGCTTATGAGTATAAAACAATGTAATAATCCCCTTAATGCTGTATAGAGGATCATTTGGTTTAATCCTCTGTATAATCTACTAATGTGTGTAATAATTTCCGGTTTTCCTCTCTTTCCTTCCTCCCGTTTCATTTTGGCTTATCATCCTCCTGGCACAATCTGTTGGACTTCCCTATTTCCTCCCAGTTGACCCTATGTGAGGACCCTTACTGATCTCTGCCTCCATAAGTCCTGCCCCTCCCTCAGGGTTGTCCCAGATACATCAGTGAGCCTGCTCAGAGTCTTTTGTTCAAGATTCTCTAGCCCTGATGGACTCTTCCTACCTAGAACAATGCTCTCTATTCCTCCCCAAAACATCCTTTTTTCTTTTTTTCTGTCAGTTAGGCCCACCCTGGTATCTCCAGACTTTGCAAGTGCTCCTTCCTTGTAAATTCTCCACTATTTCTTGAATCTTTTCTCTCCTTTTCACTCAGTCACACAATATCTTCAGCATTTTCTGTAACTCTACTCTAGGACAATCATTAGTTGATAGTTCAATAATTTACATTAATACTTTTGTCCTTCTGTTTCTCTCATTCCCTTTTAACTGTGAGCTTTTCATATAGCGGAAGCTACTATTTCTTCACCTTCCCACAAAATCCAAAACATTCATTTGCTATACCTCAATATCGATGACAATAGAGCAACTCACAACATAAAATCATAAATTTTCTTTCTAATATAAGTAATACTCAAATTAACAATACTTGTAGGTACACTGAGATTTTTCCAAATCTCATAAAAGCAATGGGAAAAATATATGCAGTCACACGGTCCCTTTCTCTTAAAATTTAGCCATGGTATCCAACTTGAATACCAGAGGAGCATAATGGTATTTGTCATTTTACAAATTACAAATGAAGATAAAAGTCTTAACACTTATAGTTTCCTTTCTATTGTCACTATTTTGACGTCATTAAAAATAACATTAAAATATGACATAGTTTCTGAGATGTTATAATAAAAACTATGGGGCTAGGTTTTTTCCTCCCTTGTGTCCTATTAAAGCAAATTAAGTCTGCTGTCCCATTTTGTAATTTTATAACTTAGCTACAAGGTGGAGTCAAATTATAGAAAGTCTGAGATATGATCAGCCACTTCTAAAGCAACCCATCTGAAGTTGTAAGAAAGATGTAAATTGCTAGAAGTATGAATTACTGCATCTACACCTAAACTGGTGATTTCGTATTTACCAAGAACAAAACTGGCTGCCAAAAGGACGCCTCCAGCAGTGGGCCTTGAAGTAGAGTATGCTGAGTCAAGTTCACAGCCTGGACACATGTTCCTGGGATACTTGTTCAACCCCTACAGGTCATTTTCAAAAAAATTCAACGATTCATTTAGCATAGTACCCTCAAGGTCCACCCGTGTTACTGCAAATGGTAAAATTTTCATCCTTTTTTACAGCTGAGTAATATTGCATCGTATGTATATACCACTTCCTCTTTATCCATTCATCTACTGATAAGCAACTTAGGTTACTTCCATATCTAAGGTTTTGTAAATAATTCTGCAATGAACATAGCATTACATACATCTTTTCAAATTTGTATTTTGGGGTTTTTTTGGGGATAAATATACAAAAGTGGAAGGGGATTAAGAGATACAAACTTCCAGCTGTAAAATAAGGCTCAGGGATATAATATACATGGAGGGAATACAGTCCACTAGAGAGTGAACAAAAGCAGGTAGATTCTGGAAAGGAGTCAACACTTGAAAGAAGATAATGATCTCAAGAAGAATTCTCCATTCTTACAAGTTATAGCCTAGGATATGCTTCAATGGGTGATGAGTTGAGTGACTAAAACCCTGAGACAACAGCCTCAGACTTTCTGGGGTGAAGAACCAGTGGATAGATTTCAGATAACCACAACTGTTTCAAAGTGAGGAATAATCCTGGAAAGAAGAGACCCTGAGAGAGGGAACCTCAAATTCCATATGTAAACTCTGCCCAAATCTCTGGCTGACCTCTGAACCATATACATGTGGGGAAGACACCAAGTAGCAATAACCAATGGTTAAAGAACTGAAATCTTATTTTAACGCCTATGCAAGAGATGGAGGTTTCAGTCTTGAGTTCAACAAAACTACTATTACAAAAAATTCTCAGGATTTGACACAGCAATATGATAATATTCAGAATCCCCACTCAAACTGTTCAAAGTATCTAAGATACAGCCCCAAAACACTTCAAATCCAAAGAAACAGGGAAATACAACTCATCCTTAATAGAAAAAACAATCAGCTAGAGACTTGCCTCTGTGATGACCCACATGCTGGATTTAGCAAAGAAGAATTTAAAAACAGCTTACAGATGTGAAGAAAAAAATGCTTGTAATGAGTAAAAGTATAGAAACTTATCTCAGCAAAGAGATACTATAAAAAAGAACCTATGGAAATTCTGGAACCGAAGAAGTGTATCTAAAACTAAAATTGCATGGGATGGGTTTAACAGCAGAATGGAGATCACAGAATAGCTTGTGAACTAGAAGATAAATCAATACAAATTATTCGATCTGAAAAACAGAGGAAAGACAGAAAGAAAATGAAAATAGTCTTAGAGACCTATAGAAAAATATAAAAAAGCAGAACATACGTGTAATGCAAGTCCCAGGAGGAGATGAAAAATAGGGCAGAATAAAGTATTTGAAGAAAGAATGGCCAAAATTTTCCTAAATTTTGTAAAGGACAAAATTTTACAGATTCGAGAAGTTTGATGAAGCACGAGAAAGATAAACACACATATAACCACACTTAGGCCTATCACAGTCAAACTGCCGACCGAAGATAAAGAGAAAATCTGGAACATAGCCAAGGAAAAATAACGCATGGCGTACAGCAGAACGATTCCAGTGACCTCAGGCTTTTCATCAGAAGCAATGGAAGCCAGAAGACAGTGCAACGTCTTCAGAATCCTGGGAAAAGCACAGGGGCAGAGGAGGGGTGGTAAACCTGTCATCCTAGAATCCAGTGAATCCTTCAAGAATGAAGACAAAATAAAGACATTCTCAGAGAAAAGCAAACTAAGAGAAAACATCCAGTAAAATTGTCACCAATGATGAAGAAGAGGGCAGATCACATGATTACCCTGCCTAAGACCTAGGAGTGTTGGGAGTCAGAGTAATAGTGTGTACCTGCTCTGGTTTTATTCTTTCAGCAAAGTATCGCAAGGAAGATAGAAACTCAGGAGAGAGTTGGTTGGTTTTCAAGCAAAAATCGAAAAAAGTAGAGAGAAATCAGAAATTTGAGGTCTTTAAAGGTTAGAGCAGGTAGATGGAATCTAAATGAGTGAGAAATTAAATTATATTTCGTTAAGCCACTGAGATTTTGAGATTTCTCTGTAATAGTAAGATTTATCATAATTAATATGTCAATGGTAAATTCCTTTCATTTGTTGAGTGTGCGTCTATGTGTGTGAATAAATCAAAGTAAAGAGTTTATAAATTCTTGATTGCTTATGCCACCTAATTCTTTGACACTATTTTATTCATTTTAGTATTTGTGAGAGTTGGGACTTTCTATAATTTTTTAATAATTATAATAGGAGATTAAATCTTTTAAAATCACATTTGTATATAGAAAGACACAATTTAATATTTGTTGGTGATACAGATCTAGTAAGTGAAAAGGAAACCTAAAATAAGAATAAATAAGCATCTTAAGATGGGCTTTTTATTTCATTATTACCTACAGGGTAAAAGGATGTTTTCTTACAGACTTGCCTAATGAGATTTAGACTAAAAATGGAGGCCCATCTTTCTATAGTAGTCACAAAGTGTTGTGTTAAAAGCAAAGAAAGGACTGATTTGTTGTTACAATTTCCTTCTTCTAATAAATGTATTATTCAAAATTAATTTTATTTCCTTTAAAAATAAAATTATTTATTTTTAAACTACAATGAAAAATTATGTCTCCAAATAGATGTTTAATTAATCCCCACTGTTCTGTGAAATACATAAACCAGAAAATACTGCTAAACTATTTTATAATAGAAGAGAACTATGTCCTCATCACTTAATACAGCTCTGAGTTCTAAGTAATCAAATGTCATCAGCTGAATGGAAGGTCTGAACTCATGATAGACAGACATGAAATAGCGTTATTTTTCTGTGATGGCTGGTGCCCTTCCAGCACCACACATCTGTAATAGCTCTCCAATCAGTTCTAGTATTAAGAAAAACTCTAGTGCGAAACCTAATTTTCATCTCCTCTGATCTCCCCGACTCAAGCTTTGCCCATGCTAGAGGAAATTTCCTGGGAGAGGAGGATATAGACACTTCTTTTACAGATATATTTATACACACACATACACACATACATATATACATATATATGATAAATTATTACTTAGCCATAAAAAAGAACGAAAATTCTGCCATTTGCAACAACTTGAATCGACCTGGAGGGTATTATGCTTAATGAAATAACAGACAAAGAAAGACAAATACACTTATATGTGGAATCTAAAAATGAAAGTAATGAATGTATATAGCAAAACAGAAAGAGACTCACAGATATAGAGAACAAACTAGAATACGGATATGGCATTAAGAGATCCAAGCTACTATGTATAAAATAGATAAGCAACATGTACATATTATACAACATAGAGAAATACAGCCATTGTTTTGTAATAACTTTAAATGGAGTATAATCTATAAAAATATTGAATCACTGTGTTGGACACCTGAAACTACTATAATATTGTACATCAAGTAGACTTCACTTAAAAATATATATTTTCCTCAGCGAGACACTGGGAAAAATGAAGTAATCACTGAGTAGATTACAGTTGAGTGTGAAATGCTTGATCACTTTGAGGAGGTCTGAGCAGCCCATCTATGTGTTCCTTGTTCCCCTCCTCAGGAGGCAACCCCATCAGCACCCTGGCAAAATGAAAAGGCCATGGAACTCATAGCCTGGTGGACCTGGGGATGAACCTTAGCATAATTATTTAGTATTTGCATGACTAGATTCATACCTCACAACACAAGTTGTATCATTTGTAAAGTGGTGTTATGAACACCCACCTTATTTGAAGGTTAGAAATAATATGTATAAATCACTTAGTATAGTGTCTGACACATTACATGGTAGCCCCTTAATAATTATAATTATAATAATAATAATTATTATTATATTAAGCATGTAATGGTAAGCTTTTGCTGCATAATAAAACATACCCAAACTTAGCTGCAATTTTTTTAATGATTCTGTGGATCAGCTTGGCAGTTCTTCAAAGCCAGCTCATTAGATTCTAAGTTGTCCAGGTCAGCTTCAGTCAGTCACAGGTCTGGCGTTGGCACCTTATTGGTCTGGGAGGATGACGTCAGCTGGGACAACTCATTTCTGCTTCACGTAGTATCTCACACTCTAGCAGGCTAGTCTATGCTTCTACACATGGGAGTCTCGGGGTTCCAAATAGGAACATGGGAAAAAGGCACTTTCTGAGTGCCCAAAAGGCACTCACATTGTGTTTGCCAATGTCTCACTGACCAAAGCAAATCACCAGACAGATCCCAAGGATCTAGAGTCAGCGTGGGATAGTATTTCCAAAGACAATGGATAAAGGGTGTGAAATAAGTCGTGAACAATTTTCACAATCTACCAAATTCCCTAATTATTACCTTTCTTTGGAGCCCACGGCACAAAACCAATTTGTAAGGCTGCCTCATAATTTAACAGGTGTTTTGGTTAGTCCATTTCTTTTGGCATGGATATGCCTTATTTTCTCAATCCTAACTCTATTTTTCATCAAATAATATTATCCTAGGGTCCTAATACTTGTGTGTCCTATCTACTCACAACTAATTTATTTTGAAAATGAAGACAATCCACTAATGATTTTTCTGTCTGGATACAGGAACAGCTAAATATATATCTCACTAGAAAGCCATATCATATTGATAAGACTTAAAGCATTTTCCTAATATCTGTTGCTTGTGACTGCACTATGGGCCTTGTTACTATTTGAAGAATAGCAGTAGACAGCAATTTTGCTCAGACTAAGTCACCCTGTCCTTGACTGCCACATACTAGTCCCTTCTCTCAGCTGTAGTTGTTTTTCAGCTCTCTATTGTGATGTTACGTTGCTGCAGGCTGTGATTCAGTGAATCCTTTAAGTGCATCCTCAGGCACTCACGCTCAACCAACGTCCTATAGCTTAATCTAAGCAACTTTTCAGTGTACTTTATTCTTCCATCACTCATAATCCTAACATGTTTGAGCTCAGCAAGGGTGAATTTCCGATATTTCAGAATCTGGCTGCTAAAAGCTTTGCCTACCAAATGTTACGAAGAACAATTTGTAAGAGGTAAGAACAGAATTTACCCAAATAACAAAATGGGACATTTATAAGAGTCCCAGTCACGTAAATAGGAGTGGACACTTGCATGTCACGTAGTTCAAAAACTATAAAGTATCAAGTATCAAGTTCCAGACCGAAATCAACGCTTCCTGTCTCCTTGGGGATTCAGTGACATATGAATTTCAGACAATTTAAAAAATAAGATTACCAGCTTTTTGGGCATGATGTAGTTTCCCACAGCTCAACTAGCAAACGTGGTCTTTAAAAATTGGCTTCTTTCTGGAAGATTGCTGCATTATTTATAGTCTCTGAAACAGGAATGATTTTCTCTTTCATGTTGGTTTATTTTAAATTTTGAAGCACTTTACTCTGAGGACGACCTAAGCTTCCTCTGTTATGTGAGTTACTGTAACTCCTGGTTTGCCCTATTGTGATCATTGCCTGGTCTGGGAATCCCTGGCTGCTTTGAATCACAAGAGGCCAGTTAGGGGAACTGGTCACAGTAACAACAAAAGGGGAAATAGTCTTGAGTTTATATAACCCATTGGGAGAACTCTCCAGACGGCCAAATTTTCTCATTTTAGTCACAAAAGCTGAGCTGTACTAGCCTGTCATTGAAGGAAGATGCTTGACTTTGCCTTCCTGTGGAACGGTCACATGCCTTCATTATACGTGCTGTTTCCTCCAGAAAAGCAGATATGGGGCACCCTCTTCCTGAGAACATTTTAATTCATTTGAGGGACTCCTGAAAGCTGGTTCATTTTGCTCTCAGTTTTTTAAAAACAGCCTGTTCCAGTCTTAATCCCCTCACCTTGGTACCACATCAATCACTAGCCTTCTCATAATCCTCAGTATCATTTATTCTAAGAGATCCATTAGATGTTCAGACTAATAGGGCTCATGGCTGAGGATGGCTGTTCCTAATTTCTCACTATGGGGATGATTAGCTTCTCAAAACTTGAACCCTGCTGTACCACTGAGGGCCAACTTTGTGCCTTAGTCACTTTTCTGAGCCATTAAACTCTAAAACAATTTTATACATTAAAATGCTTTTCGTTTCTTCAGTAATAATATTCCATTGGATGAGATTTAAAATGAACTTCTTTTCAAACAAAGTAAGGGATACTTGGGATTGCACTGGACCCTGTCACTAGATTTTGCTCTGACCTCTCTTTTTTATGCACATCATTCTCTTTTTCATATCCTATCACAGTTTTCCCCCATTGCCTCATGTTTTTCTTTTCTCCCCACTTACCTGTGTTTTTCCTATTCCTCATCTGCCTCTACTAATTATGGGTTTTCTCCCTCCAACTCTCTTTTCAATGACACAATACTATTCTCCTGAACAGTAGGAGAGATTTCTGTCCTTACTTTCTGTATGTGAGTGTATGTGCATGCATGCATATGGGTGTGTGCTTTAGTCCATTCAGGCTGCTATAACAACAATACCATGGACTGGGTGGTTTAACCATTTGTTTTTCAGGCTAGGAAGTTTATAATCAAGGCACTGCCAGATTTGGTATCTGGTGAGGATCTGCTTCCTGGTTCATAGACAGCTGTCTTCTGACCATGTCCTCATATGGCAGAAGAGTTAAGGGAGTTCTCTGCAGTCTCTTTCATAAGGACATTATGGATTAAAGGATCCATAATGGACTCATTATGGATTATGGATTAATGCCATTATGAAAGAGACCGCAGAGAGCCCTCAAGATCTAATCACCAACTAATGCCCCACTTCCTAATACATTATATTGAGGGTTAGTATTTTAACATGAATTTGGAGGGACACAGACAGTCAGTCCATAGCAGTGCAGCTGTGCACGTGTGGTGGGATTGGGCATGGTGGAAGTGGAGAAAGTGATGTGGTCATTGAGGCAGAAATCTACCACATGGTTTTTATAAGGGAGATTATTTAAATATTCTCACTCTAAGGAATCCAGTGGACCTTTGTGAGCAGAGAGTAATGAAGAAAGATTCCTTTCAGCTCTCACTCAGAGTCTTTAAACATTTAGTTAAACGTGTATTTGCCCTTCCAAGGCTCTTCTTAAGAATATTTCAGATTATGTAAAATAAATAATTTATTCAAGTAATGATTACTTAATGTTTTCTGTTAGGTAAATTTCATAATATCTTGCTCTCACTTGCTATTTTCTCTTCATTTGGGCAACAGCATTACCTACCTGATCTGTCATGTACATTTTCAATGAGGCTCCCTGAGGTTATTACAGTGATGAATAAAGGAATCTGTACATTTGTACTACACAGTCCTTGCTGAATTAATGAGAACCATGCCAGTGGGACTAAATCAAGCCTATCATTTCTGAAAGGCTTTGATTTTTGGACATTCATACCAATTACCATGTTGTTGTTGACAAGACAATGAAATATCCAGAATAACACTGGTCAAAATTATTTTTACTGAAGGGAGAGGGCCAGTGTGGACCCAGTTATAGTATGAGTTTTTCAAAGGGTAAAAATTTTTATGGAGTTAAAAAAAAAGAAGGGAAAAAAACTTTTAGCTTCCATTGGAAATGAAACATAGCTGTACTTTGATTTTTCATTTCATTCAAACTAGACCTGGTGGAACTCAGCAGGGTAGTGCTGGGGACATTCCCCAAATTCCTGGTCTTGTTCTTCAGAAGCATATTAAGCTTTCCAAAACATCAATCAGTAGACAAAGAATTGATTTTTGAAGTAAAAACAGAAGGTGTTGCCTTTTCTACTTCCTGTGTTTTTCCTCTCCTCCCTACTACCTGCTGTTCTAGCTCTTCTCTCCTTCTTCTGTCAGACTCCACAGTCACCACATACACTCTGCTTACTGATACTCTCTGTTCTCATTCCAAGATTCAGTACTGAGGTCCCCATATGGTTTTCTGCTCATTCACTTATTTGTTCAGTCAGTCATTTGTTCATCAAATATATGCGTATGTATGGTTGGTGGGATGTTAGTATCCGATTAGTATTTATGTTCTTTGTATAATTTTAAGAAATAAAAGCACAACTACTTTATGATTTGGTAAGCAGATAGTAGGCATCACTACGAAACCATTTCCTGTCATGTGAGCTTGCCAGAGACAACAACTATGAAAGCTAGAATTGAGGAGAAATTAAGTGGAGTTTGAGAATTAAATGGGAATATTGTTTGTTGAGATCAGTTGTCCTTCTTCTCCTAAAACTGGTCTACAGGTTTGCTTCAAGGAAATTCAGTGGGGTCCACAACTTCCAGTTTTATTTCAGCTGCTGGTGGGCTTTTTATGTCACAAGGTTGGCTAAGCTGGAAGAGAAAGAGTAAGCTTAGCTGTCAGCTGTCTGAGTAGCCAATGAAAGCAACAAGTCAAAAGTAAAAGAGATAAGCCTTTAACCACTTATTGCGGATGTATAAGCAGGAGTTTAATATAGGTGGAGGCACCGTTCCATCTGTGTGGAACAGCACCTCTGTCCAGGGTAAGGTCGACCAGCACAGAGGTGGAGGTCATCTCCATGAAATAGCCTCCAGAGGTTTTATGGACTCTGGAGATGCTTTTGATTGTCACACTTGGAGCTTGCTAGTGGGAAGAGACCAGGAATTCTGCTAAATTTACATGACAACCCCCCAACAAAGAATTTTCCAGCCCAAATATCAATCGTACAGTGGTTGAGAGACTCTGGTCTTAAAGAGGGCATTGGCTGGTTGCTACTGCCCCTATTTGTTAAATATTACAAACTAAAGAAATAAAGCTTGACCAGGTTGTAAGCAAATATAACCAAGAGGAAAGATTCCAGCAATCAGGGTTTTGCAATATTGGAAGGCCAACAACCTTAAAATCCCAAATAGGAAAAGATAAAATTGAGAAAGGGTCATTAAAATTGAGACTTCTGGGAAAGATTAAATTAAGAGTTTGATCTTCACACACCTAATGTTGAGACCTTGTAATGCACAGAGAAGCCATGTGAAAAATCAGACTCTGGGTATAGCACCCAGTGAAACCTGACAGAGAGTAAAGAGGCTCAAGGAAAAGCTAAGATTCATGGCATAGCTTTTTTTTCAGAAGGCCATTATCTAATACTAAGTTACCTAATATAAAGAGAGAAAAGGCAAAAACACAAGTCTGTAGTATATCTAAAAAAAAAACTGCACTTGTGGATTCTAGAATTTGGAAATGACTGGAATCAAAATATGTTAACTAATAGGTTTTGTGAGATTTGTAATGCAGAGAAATGAAAGGTGGGCAGAAGAAAATCTATGACCCCTTTAATATTTAAAACAAGTCTTGGATTCTCAAACTTCTTGAGCAGAAACTGGAGTGAAAAAGTTGCCCCCAAGGTGGACATATTACTTAGTGCCAACTTCTGAGGTGGCTAAGAGGAATAAGGGCCAATAGGAAAACTGCCAAGAAGGCAAAGTCAGGGACCAGAGAGTTCAATTGGTGAAGGAACCCTTCCCAGAGATTAGAATGAGTGCCAAATCATGGAACATGCCTGTTCCTGGAAATATCCTAAAGCAAGAGTAAGTATTTGTTATTCTGAGCAACTGAAATTTTAATTTTTTTATATGTATCATTCTCACAGCAGAAGTTAACCTTACCACACCCCCATGGTGCCTGCCCAATGGGACTTCAGAATTATACAGACCAGTGGTTAGTCTGTATTTCCTGGTCCTCCTTCCTGGAGAGGAACGTTAACTATGGTTACTCTTTCCCTGTTCTTCCACTGTATCATGTGTGTGTTGAAGGGCGATGGGGGTGTAGGGGAGCAGATAACTTGTATTTTTATATCCAAGTCTGCAGACCAAGATAAACCACGTTCACATCTAATGTAAGTAAGGACTGTTGTCAGTCACCTAGAAATTTGAGGGCTTGAGTTTCATGCTATGTCTGAATGGGAATGAGTTGTCTCAAAGAAGGAGACAGAGGTCTCCCAGAGGAGGTCATTAAGAAGAGCTATGTGTTCCACATCTAATAGGAAGAGTAAACTCTGTATTTTGTGACTAGAAGACAGAATCTGGTAAACATGGGACTTAGGCTGAAGCACATAATAACAGATGTGAGACATCCATGCACTCTTTCCTCTGCTGAGATAACTGAGGGAACTGTGTGTTCCAGGCGGTGCAACCACAGAATGGTGGATCTTCTGATAGTATAGATCCCTGGGTGACTATATGGAACAGAGACCTCCCCGATACTGGCCCCTACCAACACACTACAGACATATAGCAGGATTAATGTCCTGGCCAGGGTACTCTTCCATCTTTATTTGGGGGTAATAATCTCTGGTAAACCGAGAATCATCTTGGCCATTCACACCATAATGATGCCATGAAGGAGAGGGAGTCAATGAAACTAGCATATTGCTGAAACAAACAAAGAGCCCAATTTGGTCACCTAAGGGTGACACACACAAATATCCATTCAAAGTGAGGTTATGGTGCCCTCATGCCCTAATGCTGATTGTTCTGCATACCCATGTATGTACAAACATATGGCCTGGCATACACAGCTCATCCCTGAACCATTTCTGCGACAAGCCAACAACATGTGAGATGTATGATTATACAGCCAAAGCTTACAGAGTAATTCCTCCCCACAAAGTAACAGGAATAGAGTAATTCACAGGTGCATGCCTTTGTTCACCAGTTCAGTTGATGTCCACATTTTAACTTTTAGGTTAAATGGAATATTTACCAGCAAACTCTGCTCATAGGAGAGTTTAGTACTTCTGCTCTTTCGCCTGTGTGAATTCCTCTTTAAGCTAGTAGAGCTGAGTGTGAGTGGAGACTGACAATCAGCTTTCTTTCTGGTAAATATTATTTTCTACGGGGTTGGTACGGAGGAAATTTTTTTCCCCACTTTTCTACTGCAGCATCTGGGACTGTTTATTAGTTTCATTTTGATAGATGGAGAGAAGATGAACAAATCACAGGATTTATTTTTCAGGGCATATTTGATAGAATCAGAGACCTTTTACCCTTCTATATACTGCCTGGAAAAGTCAAATCAGACCAAAATAATACAATTTGGTCTCCTCAGACTTTGTTAAAGAAGCTAGGTTTGATAGATAAAACTGTATTGGGCTGCTTTTTTTTTTCTTTGATGAAACACAAGTCTAAGACAAAGTCATAGATCAAAGGCTACATGAAATCTAACATAGTTGGTTTTTCTTCATAAAAGATTTTCTGTGATGCTATAGATAATGTATACAGTCTGCATGAAATACATAAAACCTTGGCAAGTTAACTCAACAAAGCAGCATCCTTGAAAGATTTATCCAATTCCTAAAATCTACTCACTGAGAATAACTATCTCACTGTTGAGAACTGGAAAAAAAAAAAAAAAACCAACAAGTAACAAAGACATGGGTGAAAAGTGGATCTGAAAACTGTCTCATTGCTGTCCCAGAGTTCCAGAATCAGAGAGTTGGGATTACAGACCTGTGAGTCTGTACTGGTGGCCTAATAACAGTTTCTCATTTAAAGATCTTATAAAATCGGTGGCTACCAGAGTGAGGAACTAGGTGGTGAGGGAACAAAGTGGACAGATTTTTTTCCCTGTCTAACTTTTTATAACTTTAGACTTATGAATTATGTAAATATATTATCTAAACAAAAATTAACAGAAAAATAAAATTTTTAATGAATGAAATGAAAGCAAATCAAAACATATTCAATGTTCTTCAGCAGGGCATGGAGCATTAACCAGCATCGTGTATCGTCCCTTGGACTGTTTAGTTCATTCCACACACTTACCCTAATCCTACTGGCTAAGACCTTCTTTGGATGAGCAGTCCCAGTTAGATGGGAGTATGAGGCCCACGGTCTGCAGATGATCAGTCTTTCTCCACTCTACCATACTATCTCTCCTTTCTCCCTCTGCTCTCCTACACAAATTCTTCTCTCATTATCTCTTCTCATCTCCATGTGTTCTAGAACATTAATAGTTCACACTTGTTGCCCTTTTAAAACTTCAAAAAAATTGCACCTCTTGAGGAGTGATGGAAATGTTAGCTATCTTGATTGTGGTAGTGGTTTCTTTGGTGTATACATCTATCAAAATTCATCAGACGTACATTTGAAAAAAAAAAGAGGACAGAGAGGGAAAGGCTGGTGCAAACAGAGGAAGAAAGAAGTTGAGGGTGGGTGGAGGAGTTGGGAAAATGAGTCCTTTTCTGTTACTTGGCTGTGCTGACCCACTAGGAAGAAGCTTTGAAAGATAGATTTCAAATCAATAAGAAAAATGAACCACTTGACTGCCTCAAAATTGGTCTGTCTTTAGGGACAGTGTGTTTCCTTTCATGAGGAACATAAGCAGAGGCTGGAAAAGTTGGCAGGGTGTTGTAAAGGGAACTTATGGCATTAGTGTTGAAAATAATGCCCCTGGAACTGCTTTCACTTTGAAATTTAAAGATAATTCTATAATTCTTATGATAGACTTTATCTCTTTTAGGATCCCCTCAGTCTATTTTCTCATTGTAGCTGGTGGTTCTGATCTAGTCAAAGACTAATATCTCTCTGCTAAACTGAGTGATTAATTAGGTACAGGAATCTCGACATTAGCCTTGTTGTTTGTAATTCTCAAAATATGTGACACTATTCAGAGGTTATCCGTGCTCTACATGTTTATTGACATATTGTAACTGGATTCAATTATCTTTGTGCTTCAAAGAGACTATTCTAAAGTAGCATTTATGGGTTTAAAAGAATTAATAGCTTCTCATTATATGGCTACCAAAAAGTTGTACAAAGTCAGATTTTAACCACAATTTTTGTACATAATCAGATGACACTGGAAGAGAAATAATAGCTGATAGCTTCTAAAGCTTTAAACTGTATCAAGTTTTAGAAATGTGTAAACTATAATTACAAAATTACACTATAAATCCTTAATTATATTACAGAGGAATGAAGACTTTGAAAACTATTAAGTACCTACAACTACCTATCAAATTATTTTTGCTGTAGTTGAAAGAAGAAACTGAAAAGGAAAATAATTTCTTCCCTTTAGATGCATACTTACAGTAGATTACATTTTTAGGCATTTGGACTATAGACTTTTTCTTTTTATCTTTGTTTCATCTTTGTTTTACTTTTGTTTGTCAGCACCTAATATATATTTATAGAGTCATATAATCAAAATTATTCCAACTATAACTAAGAAATGCTGCCATACAAATAGTAGAAATTAGTCTAAATTATAGTTACAACGGATGAATTAGGGCATGTTATTTGGTTTACAGAAGAATTCTTTTAAAACAAGATTCCTTTAAAACTCAAAATCCCCTATTTCTCTTAAAGCAGAATCCCAGCTGCTTTCCATTTACACCCAACTTTTCCAGGATACTCTATCATATAAGATGACGGATATTGATAGTTTTTGTGTTTAAGATTTTATAATTATCTGATGATGATGATGATGATGATGATGATGATGGTGATGATGATTTCTTTCCTATTTTCACCTCCAAACTGAATCTTTTCATTTTGTCAGAAATGATCGTATACTACAGCATCTTAATTTCACACGTGTTGCCAAAACTGAAATCAAGTGAATGGTCCACAGTTACCAGAACTTACACCTATGGGAAGATAAAACTGGTTTTCTTTACCTCATCTGTAGTCCTCAACTGTTACTGGATTCATGTTCATTTGAAGTTGAAACACTTTGGAAATGATGTCATCTTTATGTAAACCAGCCCATGGAGGTCTGAACTGCTTTTAAACTGCTTTTGAAAGGAATGGATGACTAGTAGCAGTAACGTAAATAGGACTTGAATACTGAACAGAGAGTTTTGGCAGAGATGTTAACAGACTTTTTTGGTGAAAAAATCATCAAAAGAATTCTTAAGAAAACCAAATTTTTTACTACTTCACATTCATCTTTTGCAATATTTTACATTTAAAAGACTATATACATGTTTTATATGTCTCAATCTCTCTTTTCTTTAGGTAAAAAATGAGGCAGGTTAACTTTTCAAAACAAACGTGCAAACTGTTGGAAAGCATATGTCTCAATTAAACATGACTCAAAGTAGGTTTTTACAACAGCAAACTGAGTACCAGGGCCATTAAGCATTTTATGTTTCCTTTGTTCATTATCCTGTAATTCATTTTCCTAGTTGTATGTGCAAATTACTTAATACTGGTTAAAATATTTACTTCTTTATCCACTGTTAATTTAATACATCTTCACTCTTTTGTCCATATATAGGTATAAAATATACTTTTGAGAAAAATTATCTGCTTTATAATCCTACCCTAAAAGGAAAATACTTCCTTTACAAAATAAATACTTGTTTCCTATTTTTTATATTGCCTATGGAGAAAACTTATATCATAGGTATGCCAAAAAGAGAAGGAACTTTTAGAAAACAATCTACCCCGTTAGGCTTTCAGTATTTCTATCTTCTGAGCTTGAAAGCTATTAGCATTTACGTTCATAAGTTTTACTCTTATTTTATATTTCTTATTATAGTACAGTTTGGTTGTGAGGAGTTTAAGTCATGCACACAATGCAACTTATAACACCATTTTAATCCTCAGGGATCTAGAGTCTATATGATGTGAAATAGCCAGAAGAATCCTCCTGTTTAATAGACATCTGAAGTCAGTCTGTTAATCTAATCTTGGAGGAAAGATTTCCATAGGACCCCTCCCCCTGCCATGCATTATTCTAGCTGGATCACAAATTGTACATATGACTTTACACATTTTGAATAGAGCTGTGGCCTAAGAATCCACCCCAATGTTAAATCCTAACTCCAGCAACAATTAGGTGATGACAGGTTTACTTCGTGGCATCTCACTTCTCACCTTTGAGTTTATATTCCCTTCATTTCTCCATCATTTACTACTTAGTTAACTTATTTATCTGTCTAATAACTATTTCATGAACATCTGCTTTGTGCTCAACATGGTGAAGGATATGACCATGAGAATGAAGGAGGGAGAAGTCAAAGATTTATTGCTCAAAAAGCTTAAAATGCTGAACTTAGGTAACATAGACTGGCCTGTAAGTGGGCCACTCAAAGTATGGACCACGAACTGGTCCATAACAAGCTAGATACAGAATTTGTAAGTAAGCCTCAGAAACTTATATATCAATCTGACATGGCTCTGATGTGATTAATGGACTCATCTTGTTGAATAGGATGTAGACCCGTTTGGTATGGCTGAATTCATATGGTTAGTCGACTATAACATGAGCTGTGTACTAGTTATACATGGTAAGACTGTATGTAAGTCCTCAATGAGTTTTTGGTAGATAGTTCCAGAAGCATTGGCCTAAAAGAAATACTAAAAACCTTCAGACTACAAAATCTCTTTAACTTTCAACTAATCTGTGTTCCCTGATGACTTTGAACAATTGATCCAATATGTAGAGATCTGGGGAAACAACATAGAAAGCAAGATACTAATAATTTTTGCCATTTTACCAAATATTAATTTCAGGCAAGTTGGCATAGCCTCTTAAACTCACTATCATCCCAACTTTCTAGCAAAATTGACTAAATGACAATAACCAAAAAATAAAAAACTACTTTAGATCCAGTGTGTTTTAGACACACTCTAGATCTATGATTGTGCTTATTTTAACATGTAGTAATCAATTAGACAGACCCTCATAAGGGCACACTTTCCCTCGCATTTGGTTTAAAGTCAAAAGTATTGCCTAAAAATTGTTATCAGGATATTCTTGGTTCAAACATTGACAGAAATCAACTATTTATAGGGAGTATTTGTCACCTTTTTTTTTGAAGGACAGAATTCAAATATCTTCGGCCTTATAAAGGTAAAAATTCTCAAAAGTATCCTTATGTTCTTTGATGAGCCTAGATATAAGAGCACACAAATGTGGAACGTATATGTTGTTCATTATGCTTTCCATGTAAAATCTCTGAGATTAAGTAGAAGGTATTTCTTTCATTTAATCAACAAAGCTGGTGAAGGTCTGCTATGTGCCAGTTGTTACAGATAGTCTTGGGGGAAATAAACAGAAGATGTTGTTTCTGTTTCACAGAAGCTCAGTGGTCTCATGTGGGAGATAGACACATATAAATAAGGATAACCCAACATGACAGGTGTTGGGTTGGCACAAAATTCTATCCACGGGAAGTTCTTGCTTTGCACAGTCCTCTGGAATGGTAAAAATGACTGTGCAAGCTGCAATTGTGCAAGCAATCTCAGTCATCAGTAGGTAGCATTACAATTTTTCTGTGACCTTTACATTTTTTCCTCAACACATAACCAACAGTAAGATATAGCGTACTGTTGGTTATAAACATATAGGTAAATGAAACAATGGTAAAATCAGCATTTATTTAGTACACTGTAATCTCAAATGTTAGAAACTTTGAGAATTAAAATGTTTCATCTCATTTCTAAGAAATTGTCAAGGTGGTTTTAATAGTGCTTTCCTTCCTCTTGTTGACATGGAGCGAGCATATCTTTGTTATGCTTTGGTCAGTTGCCAAAGTCCCTTCTAAGTGTGAATTGGCTTCCAACACTTTATCCTTTTTGCTTTCAATATCATGAAACTTCTTCAAGAATTCCTTTAATGTGAAGTGCTTTTTTTTTGCCATTGTCACTTCTTCTGGGATATCTCCATCCTTTCATCATAACCACCTTCCTCATTTATGTCAATCAGTTCACTTGCACTGAATTCTTCTGGCAGCACATCTAGAACAGTGGCAGTGTTCAACATTCCCTTAGTCAGCTATTTCTCCTGTAATTCTATGTTCGACTCCAATTTCATTTGCAGCATGATCACTCTTAATGTCTTTGCTACACTTTCATCATTGATGGCCAATCCCTCTTTCACTATCTGTCTTGTAAAATATCATGTAGGTTTATCACTGGGAGACAAGGAGGCAATGCAACTATGTGCCTTGCAGTCTGTGCATAAACCAAATAAGAGATGTGTAATGACCAGTCACCAGCAGAAGCAACATGCCTGTTCACTGACCATGATGCACATATGCTATTTAAGTAGTGATTTGTACACTGAGGAGCTAGCAGCAAAGTTTGTACATTATACAGTTACTCATAGTTGATCTACCCTGGTAACCGAAATCTGAATTATGTTGTTGAGGGACTGGTGTTATTTAACTAAATCACAGTAACTGAATTCATGCATAGTGGAATGGTGAAAATTAAGGACTGCCTATATACAAAGACACAGAGACCTTAAAAAATAATAAAAGCATAGTGTATCTGGGAATGGCCAGTCAGTCTAGCTGGAACCAAGGTTGTGGGAGGAAAATGGGGGTAGTGCAGAATTCGTAAAGAGGAAGCTTGAGACAAGATTGTAAAGATTCTTTGGCATAAAATCCCATTAACCATTGCTGCCCTGCCTGGAAGGAAACTGTTCTTAACTTCATTCCTACCTTACCTAGTTCCTTCTCCATTCTCACCAAGAGTTTACCCAGATGTCAAAACTGCAGTCCTTAACTTACCCTTCTATGTCATCATTTTAACCTGGCCTTTCTGCCAGGTCTGAGAATGCCGACTAGCTTTTTCTTTTCAGTGCCAGTGTGTAGCTTCCTCTTTACAGCCAGCTAGAACTGGTAGCAGACTCCAACTCAGAGCTGTCTCAACTTTTTTGTTATGGAAAGTTCTTTGCTTTCCGTCCCACCCCCATCCCCATGTGATGGGATTCGCAGACACTTCCAATAAGTATGGGCATCTGTGTCTGACCCTGGCCATAGAGTAGGGTAGAGAAAAGCCCAGTGGACTTGGTCAAGCTGTGCGTTTCAGTTCCCAGTCCACCGATTACTTTCCTTGAGCAACTCATTTCACTTCCCTAGGCATTAAGTTTCCATAAGTATAAAAAGATCTCAGACCTTGCAGACATACTTCTCTAAAAGCTATGACTACTTCTGGCTTATCATGTGTTTTCTCATAGATTCTGTTTCACTTGTAAGCATGAAATAAGAGAGAAAGAGAAAGATTAAAAAGCCAAATAGAATACATGCTCTAAAGAACTGATAAAGACTTAACCTGACACCTATTTTCAGGAGCAACAGCTCTTTCTCCAGAATAGTCTTGGAGAGTGTTGGTAGTTTCCCTTTTCCCAGACTGCCAAGCAGCTGAGTCTAGTGTTCTATATACTAGCAAAATTCTGCGTTAGTTCTTGATTTCTAATTCCCCTTAACAGTTTTCTACAACAAAATGCAATTGCAATTTCTCACTACAAACTCTACTTCAGTTCTTTCCACAGAAGAGTACATGGGATATGGACCAAAATATATATCTCAACTGGTGTGAAATAGTTTAATTATGAGATAAATACATATGTAAATGTACTAAAATATATATATAAATATATGTACACAAATATATATAAAAACATATCTATCGAAGAGACAGAGGAAAAGGAAAAGAAACGATTTAAAATAAGAAATAAGGATTGATGTTTTCAGAAGAATGTAAGAGAAGAAATTCAAGTTAAATGTGGTAAAAATGAGGAGCAAGAAGATATTGAATATAGGCCCCTATGCTATACGGTATGTCCTTGTTGTTTATCTATTTTATATATACTAACGTGTATAGGTTAGTTCCAAATGCCTAATTTATCCCTCTCCCCCACTTTCTCCTTTGGTAACCGTAGTTTGTTTTCTATGTCTGTGAGTCTATTTCTGGTTTGTAAATAAGTTTATTTGCATCATTTTTTTAGATTCCACAAGAATCTGAAAAAAATACATATGTATAACCGAATTACTTTGCTGTAAACCTGAAATTAACACAATATTGTAAGTCATCTATACTTCATTTTTTTAAGTAAATAAATAAATAAAAGTAGTCACATTAAACCATAAAAAAATAAGGAGTGAAAATAAAGTTAACTTAGAGAATTTGTAGGAGCAGGAAATTGAAGGTAGAAGTGGTATTATGTGAATAAGGACAAGAGATGGTCATTCAAAAGTGAATCATCTGTCTTTGCATTCTCTTAAGTCATTATACTACCATGATATTAGGTACTGAGGTTGAAAGCCCAGAAAGAGAAACACAAGGCATTATCCTTGACTGTATCTGTGTACATGTACCATGCACCTTGAAAATACAAGGGAAAGAAAGAAGGTATTTGAAACAAGCAATTGAGTTGGATGGGTTTAGTAGTCTCACATAATAAGATAATAATGGCCATGAAAGTAAAGAGTTTTTCTCTTCAAGAGCGAATCTTGATTTAAGGAATTTCTCAAGAATACAGCAACCAAGACAGAATGTAAAGTGTGCTCATTTCCTTTCACTTTATTTTTTTTCAAACTTAAGTGTTATAAACGCTGCTTTTCTGTCCTTCACTGAGAAGGTACAGCACTTGAAAATAAGATTGAGTGCCTGAGACAGCAGGAAGCGAAAGAACCACACCTCAAAATAATGTTCTTCCACTGTATTTTTAAAGTTTCCATCTACCCTAATGTCACGGTCATTTTTTCTGTGTCAGTCTTCATTTTTTCTCTTTTTCAAAGTATGACTCAAGTAATAGTGGCACATGAATTGTGGTAGGTCTTGTCAGTTAAAGATTGGCTATACAAAGTAGTTATCCCTAACCTAGAGGTCACTGCTGTCCTCACTTATCACCAAACCAGATAAACCAAACAAACCAAAAACAAACTAAAAAAGGCAATTGGAAAGTCTGGCTGATTCACGGATTTGCAGGGATATTTAGTTTGTTTTTATTTTAGATTTTCTAAAATTTCTTCCTTTTTAATGGCCTCTGGTCATTAGCATAGAAAAAAGAAAAGGTAGTATTCTAGAAATCTATTAGAATTATGAAAATGCTCTCATTGCAAAGCCTTTGGGCACATGTACAAAATGCACATGTAATCTTTATTCCTGAGAAACTACTTTATGTATCCTTTCAACTTATTAGAATCTCACAAGTGGCCTAAATGAGACCTAATAAGAGGGTCATTTTTACCTGAGACCCCACGAAGGTGATTTTTACAGGGACAGGTAAGAAGAGAATTTCAAACCTTCAGATCCTCCCAAAGGAAACTTGACTACTGTTTTGAGAAATAGATCTCACATAAAAGAGACCATGAGTTGCAAACAACTGCCTTAAAATTAGAGTGTATCACACAAGTTATGGTGGAGTCTGCATTTTGCAGCCCTAATTTTACTATGCAGTTAAAATGTCAGGTCACTCAGAAGTGCTATAATTTGTTATTGAATAAAATGATGCTATTTGCATTTTGAGATCATTTCTCTCTAGGTTTCTGTTGAAGCCATGGCAATTATAATAATTGATCAGTATTTGGGGTTGCAAAACATTTCTTTCAATTCCACATATACAGGTCTACTTGAGAATAGAAAAGTAGTAGACTGGAAAAAGTTATTAGGAAGGACAAAATTTACCCATGCATAGGAGATCAATGGCTATCAAAGTGTGATGGAATCATAGACTTTTTCTTCTTCATGAACCTTCACTAGGTAGGCAAATATTCTTCTTTTTAAATTGTGTTATTGATGGTAATTGAAACTATTTCAAGATTTCCTATCTCCTTAGAGTACTTTATTATAAGTTTTAATTTCCAAAAAAAATCACATTAAAAAAATTAAAAGATGTATGCACTTTAAAAAATGTAACATTGTGTGTCTTTTCCAAACACTATCTCCAACCAAGACAAAAATGAGAGAAAAAGTTTATCCCATTTGCTTTTCCTTAAATTTAGCCTTCTCATTTAAGTTGTGGCATGTTATTTTTCTTGTAATTATTTCTCCTATGTCCCTTGAATCATATTAGTGCATGAATTTCATTTTCCTCACTTGGATTTATGAAGTTCCTTAAGAGCTGAAATTGTGCCTTCTAAGTATGAAATGTAACTATAAGGTTATAGAATTGATTTTTTTTATTGTATTGAGCCTATATGTTGAAATGTACATAAATCTTAGGTGCATAGAGCTCTGAGTTCTAAAAAAATTAATTACATTAAAAATTACATGGTTACATCCATGTAACCAGCTAGCAAATTAAGGAACAAAACATTATCAGCATCCCCAGAAGTTCTGTTCATACTCCCTCCATCACTTCACCTCAGCCAAGGGTAACCACTGTCTTGACTTCCTAACATCATAAATTCATTCTGTCTGATTTTTAACAGTAAATAAGTACAATCATACATTATGTGCTCTTTGTGTATGGCTCTTTTTGTTGTTGTTTCTCACCACGTTTGTGAGTTTCATCCACGTTGTCCGTGTAGTTTCTGTTCATCAGTGCTCATCTCCATAGGATTCTCTTGAGAGAATATACCACAATTTACTTATCCCTTCCTCTCTTAACACTCTGGCATTTGACAAATTCCAGCTCTTGGCTATTAGAATCATTGCTGCCAAGAGCATCCTGGTGCATGTCTTTTGGTGAAAATATGTACTCGTTTCAGTAGGATATATCTTTAGGACTAGAATTTTTAGAGTCAAAAGTTATGTATATTTTCAGCTTGATAGATACTATGAAAGAGTTTCCAAATTGTTGTACAAATTTCTACCCTCATAGCAGTATTGGAAGTTCAGATTGCTCCACATCCTTGTCAACACTTGGATTTGTCTGTCTTTTCCTTCTTAATCATTCATGTGAGTATGTAGTGCTATATAGCATTGTGGTTTTAATTTGCATTTCCCTCATGAGTTTCCCTCAAATTTTGGCACTTTTTTATATGTTTATTGGCATTTCATGTGTCATTATTATTTCATATGTTTATTGGACATTTTGATATGCTCTTTTGTGATATGTCTTGAAGACTTTTGCCCATTTTTCTTTTGTGATGTTTTGCTCTTATTGATTAATAGGCAGCCTTTGTATATTCTAGATATAGTCTTTTTCAGATATATGAATTGGAATTATGACATCCTATGATGAGGCTTTCCTTCTCAGTTCATTAAAGTGCCTTTTTGAAAAATGAAGTTCATAATGTTAATATAGTTACAATTTTCCGATGTTTTCTTTTAGATTTAGTACATTTTGTGTTCAAGAAATCTTTGTGTACTTCAAGGTCACAAAGTTATTCTCCTACATTTTTTTCCAAAAGTTGTTTTTTTTTTTAATTTTCACTTTTTAAATTTAGATCTGCAATACATTTGGAATTGGTTTTTGTGTATGGTGCGAGGTCAAGCTTAATTTTTTTCTGAGTGGTTGTCAATCAACCCAGCACCACTTATTGAAAAGATCTTCCACTATACCGTAGTGTCACCTTTGACATAAATCTGGCATCTGTGTATGTGTGGATTGCTTCTATTGTTTCTTGGGAGAAGAGGGTGGTCTCTCTCTCTTCTATTATATTGATCAGTCTAGTGATTTATCCTTGAGCCAAAACCAACTGTCTTAAGTAGCATTCAGTAAGTTTTGATACCTGGTAGGGTAAATTCTCCTGCTTTGTTTATCAAATTCAAATCAACTTAACCATTCTGTGCCTTTTCATTTCCATTTAAA
Organism: Camelus ferus; assembly: GCF_009834535.1. Taxonomy (NCBI): domain Eukaryota; kingdom Metazoa; phylum Chordata; class Mammalia; order Artiodactyla; family Camelidae; genus Camelus; species Camelus ferus. The sequence goes on from NC_045709.1 coordinate 52,133,164, forward strand.
TTTATTAAAAATTTTCATGTTTCACAAACAACTTACGGAGATTTTAATTGAAATTATGATGAATCTATAGAATGGTTTGAGGAAATTTGATATCTAAATGATTTTGTCTTCCAATTCATGAGCATGATATATCTATTTATTCAATCCTCCTTAATAGCTTTAATAATGTTATTTTCAGTGCAGAAGTCTTAAATATCTTAGATTTATCAAGCACTTGATGCTTTTTTAATCTATTGTAAATGGTATCTTTTAAAATTTTATTTTCATTTTATTGCTGGTATATACAAATAAAATTTATTTTTATATTAACTTTTTATTCAGGAATTCAGTTACTAAGTTCTAATAGTTTGCTTGTAAATTTTCTGCATTTTCTACATACACAGTTATGCCATCTATCAAGAAAAAAGAAGACAACCTACAGTCCTATTTCTCAACTATTTTACCTTTTTTCGGGGAACGGTGGGGGTTATGTGTTTACTTGCCTAATTGCATTGGCTGAACCTCCAACACACTATAATAGTGATTATCTTTGGCTGTTCTCAAGCTGAGGAAAAAGCTTTGAATGTTTCATCATTAAGTATTATGTTTGTGGTAATTTTTCTTAAATTGATTTTTAAACAAATATTAGATTATTTATGCATCCAAATGAATGTGTATTTCAAAATGGTTTAGGAGATAGTGTGTTAAACACATTACTCAAAATATTTTGAGGGGAGAGGTACAGCTTAAGTGGTAGAGCCAATGCTTAGCATGCACGAGGTCCTGGGTCCAATTCCCAGTACCTCCTCTAAAAATTAAATACATAAACCTAATTACCTCCCACCCCCCAAAAAAGTAAAATTTTTTATAAAAAAGAATTTTTCTGTTCTCTTCTTGGGGCTTGCTACTAGAACTTTATAAGGTATAGATAATATTGTCAGAGATATATATTATATATTGTTATAATATATTTATTATATTATATGTTGTTTACATATATTATATTATATAATATTAATAACATAGTATAATACAATATTTTATTATATATCCTATAATATTATACATTTTATAAAGTTCTAGTATCATATGTATATATCAGCATTATTGTTAGAAATTTAATGCCTTGCTTTAAATCTCAAAATGAAGGTGACTTCGTTTTTTTTTTATCTCTTATGTTTCCCATAATTTCTCTCTATAATTCTTTAGTTTCTTATTTTTCAACAAATATGTGTTAATTGATTACAAATCAACTCTGAATCCTCTTCTCTTTTAAAACTGAATTTGCAACATCACTTTACTGTAATTTACTATGATTTCCTCTTTTTCACTTTTCTAATGCTGAGATACCAACATAAGGCTCTCTCTTTTACTAGATAAAACTAGTTGCCAGCTACAGTCACTGCATACTTTGAAAATAAAAAATATTGATTAGGCTTTTTGCCAAACACCACACTTAACTTCTCCTGTACACTTTCAAGTGCTATGCTATCTTTTGGAACTCCTGGAGTCTCTGAGAATTCCTGGGGCTTAAACTGGCTACTTCTAACAATTTCTTATACTCAGTGAACTCCTGGTTTTGGCAGAGACAGCTAATTGTCCCCTAGTACCCATTCTCAATCTTACTACTTGAAGTAGAATCCTGCTCCTAGTAGGTTTCAGCAAGGCATACCATTGGTCAGACAGAGACTACGTTTCCCAGTTTCTTTTCCACACAAATGTGACCATTTGACTTATTTCTGGCCAGTGATATTTAAGAGGAAACATTGTTTGCAACTTCTGAATCATGTCCTTCAAAAGGGGAGCTGTTGGCTTTTTGTTCTCTTTTTCATTTTCTATTGGCTGGAAATCAGTAATGATAAAATAGTCATCTTGGACCCATAATTGCTCACTAAATTGGGTCCCTTGATGGCCTGGTGCAGAGTCGCCCACCTAACTTGGACTGGTGGCCTGCCCACGGACGGTAAGATGAGAGAGAATTGAACTTCTGTCTTATTTAAGCCACTGTGTTTGCGTGCTCTTTGTTACAGTGACTTAGCTTATACTCTGTATTACTCAGCACTCAAATCTTTTCTCTCTGTCCCACACTGGGTAAGGCATGGAACAAAGATCCTTTACCTTCATCTTGTGAAAATGCTACTCAGTTGGGAAGTGATAGAAGTTTATTGAAGATTTTGGGAAAACAGCACTAGTAACATTAGACACAGAACGGCTCTGCTGAGAGCCCAAATACAGAATATTGGATATCACTCTCTGTACAGAAGTATCCAAGTCATAACTGCTGTTATGGGTTGAGTTGTTTCCCCAAAGATATACTGAAGTCTTACCTGGTACCTGTGAACATGACCTTATTTGAAAATAGGATCTTTGCTGATGTAGTCAAGTTAAGGTGAAGTCATTGAGGTGGGCCCTAATGACAGAGAAAAACACCACGAGGAGATTCAGACACACAAGGAGACTGCCATGTGACCACAAAAACAGGTGTTGCAGTGATGCAGCTAAAAGCCAGGGAACATCAAGGATTGCCAAGGATCCCAGAAGTTGGAAAAAGGCAAGGGGAGATTCTTCCCTACAGATTTCAGAGCAAGCATGACCCTACCAGTGCCTTGATTTTGGACTTCTAGCCTCCAGAACTGTGAGATAGTAAGTTTCTTTTGTTTGAAGTCATTCAGTTTGTGATACTTTGCTATGGTGGCCCTGGAAAACTAATTCACAGCCACAAGAAGTTTCTCTTGGGACAATTATTTTCTTCCTAATGTCCTGAAGCCTCTCACCAAGACTCCACTCCTGTCTCTCCCCAAAATATTCTGTCTTCCCAACTCCCCAACGTTCTTCTATAGCAACAGAGAAAACAGATTCCAGAACGCCATTTCAGTTTGTGTAATTCTGAGACAAAATTTCTAAAGTTTCATTTTTATGAAGTCACTAACAATAAATTTATTAATTGTAAAGTAGCTATGATTAAGAAAACTTTTAATTCCCCCAAAATATCTCCAAGCATATATTTGACATGTGTTTGTTTTTACTGGTGCCATTCCTACAATAAGATCTCTTGGCAAAATTTCAAAGTTCAAAATAATGTTTTTGCACTCTAGTGCAAAATATATATGTGTAATATATATAATAAAATATTTTAATATATACTACATATATATTATATACATATAATTTAAATTTTATTATGTATATATTACTGTGAAAATAATCAGTTATTTTCAAAACCCAAAGTTTGTTATGACTTGGGCTTCGTAAATAAATACGTGTTTTTTGAGTTGAATTCAGTAGAGCTGAGTTGTATTGAATTGAATCAAATTCAATCAAATTAAATTGTGGAACTATCCTTCCCTTATTTAGCAAAGGTTAGCTGTAGAAAAGAATAAAAAATTTAACCTTAAAAAACTACAATTTTATCATGGGCACACTTATTATTAAATGATCAGTTCATTGCTGTCCCGTTACTTCATCATTGTCCTGTATTAGAATCTGAGCAGCTATAGATAAATTTATTTTATTCCCTGGGGATTTCTTTTTTTAGAGACTGACATCAAAGTGATGCATATTACACAGCCTGCTCATTAGAATGAAAGTCAATGTCCTTCTTGGATATTTTCTGATCTCCATTTTTTATGTAGTTGAGATAAAGTTACATGGCATCCCTGTGCTGTAAAGTGCGGGTTACATCAATGCCCTGTAATCTTTCAATAAGACAAGAATGTGGTAGACAATTGTGGTACTAGAGATGGAATGTTCAGTTATGTAAAGAACAAATGAATGGTATTCTTTCATCTCACTGTACATTCTGACAAAGCTGGAGACCAAGTTATTTTTTCAGCATTTCAGTTCCACTGTGATAGGCTTTTAACAGTAAATCTCTCTCCTGTGTAAATAAATTTATGCAAACGTGTATATATAAATTTAAATGTAAGTTACCATTCTCATCTCCTTCTTCCTATGTCTGATCATTCAAAATAATGTTACCTTATTTATGAGAATATGACTCCCTTAAGGGGGAAAAATGCCACCAGATACATTCATAGGCATATTTGTTTAGTAGAAAAAGTTTATAGTTTGCCCTCTCAATTTTCCCTTTCCACATGTCCCCTCCCCTTCTGTGTATCTACTCTTTTGCTCAGGACCATCTTTATTACCTGTAGCCTTTCATCGCCCACCACCTGGGTCTATCACTCTGTACATCCATGTCTTTCTTGACCCTTCCCTTCATCACTTCCACATTCTCCATGAAAAGTTATTTATCCTTTGTTCCATTTTCTCAGGTCCCTAATTTTCTTATCCTTCACAAAATTCTCAAGAGAGTTTTCTGTATGCACTTATTTTTTCTGCATCTCCCATGAACTCTCTTAACACCTTTCCAGGATACCTTCTTTCTGATCACTTCATCAGCGTCGCTCTCTTGGTGGCCATTGATGACCTCCATTGCCAAGGTGTAAATTACATTTTTCAGTTCTTCTGGGGACTGATATCTCAGCCACATCCAATAGAATCAGTTGTTCCCCTTTTCTTTACACAATTCCTTCCCTTGGCTTTTATGACCCAATACTGCCCTGATTGAAATGCCTCAGGACTCTTTTCTTCTTGTTCTGTACTCTCTCTATGTGATCATCCTACACTTGTGCCTTCTGTTACATCTAAAATGACACATTCATACAATGAGATGCCCCAGGATGGAGGGAACATGGAATAGCCAAAGGCTGGTTCAGCAGAGGGACTTAGGATTATAAAACCAATAGCAGTAATAAGTCTCTAGCATGATGAGCAATAAGAGTAAAATTTTTATGAAATGATGATAAATGGGAATAGCATCCAAGGTGAATAAAGAGTAAGGAGGTAAAGGAAGAGAAGGAGGAAGGACTGCGGAGAAGGCAGGAACAGGAGTAGTGAGGTAGGTGTTTACGTTGCCTTCCCCTCTCTTGTAGTCTCACACACCTTGCCACCAATGAGCTCTAAAAAGAGGTAGTAATTAAAGACAAGGACCAGAAGGAGGTAGGCTAGGTAAGTAGAAAACAGTGATAAGGACCTAAAACAGGGTGATATGATCTAGGATCTGCAAAAAAAGGAGGGAAAGGAACCAAAATGAACTTGTGGCAGCAGTATCTGCAATAGGAAAAGGGAAGCCCTGCAGGAGTAGCCAATTATATATATGAGAAATACATTTTACATTAATTAGGGTAATGCCAGCAGTTGGAACAAATGAATTCCAAAGTGTATAATGGCTCATACACAAGAGAAATCTATTCCTCAATTATGTAAAGACCAAAACATGTGTTCCTGACTAGAGGACATCTCCCTCCAAACAGAGAGCCAGGCTTCTTTTATATTTTGGCTTCTCCACCTTCCAAACATGGCTTCCAAGTTCACTGTGCCCGTTGGCATCAAGCCAGCAGAAGACATAAGAACATGGTGGCTCGTGCATGGGAAGATGTCATGGGCCAGGTGTGGAAGTGGAACACATTTCAGTGGCCAAAACTCAGTTACCTGACCAGATCTAACTGCAAAGAAGACTAGGAAATATAATCTGGCCATGTGCCCAGGAGGGAAAGGAAAAAGGCTTATGGAACAGCTAGTGATTTTCGGACACACGTTGTAAAATGAGAATGCATATACTTCTAGAAAGAGTGCACTTTAAGTATAAAGTGTTCCTCAGTGGCTGGTGATTTATTTGCTGATGAGCAGCTGGAGCCCAAGCACAATTTAAAGCAAAAGGCAATAGCATGCTGGGATGCTGCAATGAAAATGGTCCATTGAGCCTATTTATATATTCTTGAAATTGAGGCATTCCCCATAGTTCTGTCTTAAGTCTTGGTACAAAACAGCATGTCAACTTTGATATGTTCCTGATTATCTATCACACAGTATCATTGTGTATGCAGGAATATCTGGTAGCCTTTCTTTGTGTGTTTTCCAATTTCTGGTCCCCCACAAAAGCCCTTTAACTTCTAAAACAATGGCTCTCCGTCCTCAAGATTTCAGACTTCTTTGCACCTCAGAGCCACATGTGTCAATGGATTATCTGAGAAACAAAGAAAGCACCAGGAATTCATTAGCTCAAGAAGGAAATTACCCGGCCACTTCTGCAATTAAAAATACCATCATTCTCCTATGGTGATAGAAGATCATTTGAAACCAGTTTCTCACTAACTGAGATGACAATGAAAACGAGTTCGCCCTGCAGGCTAATTTTCTCTTTTATGTGTATTTTTGGCCATGAGGCATTAACCTTTCCCAGTAAACATGACATTTGGAATTATATATGGTGAAAGCATACAGATGTAGGTATGCGTTTATTGCCAAGTGGCATGCATATATTTTTAGATGAGCAATTTACTAGCATGCCCTGCACAGAGAGAGTGTTGAAGAGACATTAGCTGAGTGAATTAGGATGTAGAGTAGCATGGTATATCTTTCACTGGGTAGGAAGTAGATTTGGGACATGTACTTTTATGAATATCTAAGGGTAGTATAATTCACATGCAAAGATCTTTGGTATTTTTTTGTATATATAAACTGAATTTACTAAAATAAAACCAAGTTGATCTTTCTTAAAATTAAAATGTAGAAACAATGAAAGGGAAGAAATTCCAGAAATGAGTTCAATGACAAAGAGAAACAAATCTTACACATTCTAAAAAAGATGTCCTTGTAATTCATTTCTTCATTCAATAAATCTTTCAAGGTCCTATACAACCTTGTGAATCAAAGGGTGCTCTGCAGATTAGCAACAGGGCAGCACTTACAGTTTGTTAAAAATGCACCGTCTTAGGATCCAACTCAGATTTCCTGAATGTGTCATCTAGTGGGTAGAGGCCAAGAATACTGTTAAGCATCCTACGATGCACAGGACAGTTCCCACAACAAAGATTCATCCTGCCCAATATGTCAGCTGGTGAAAAGCATGTATTAGAATGACCCAGAAGGCTTGTTAAAACGCAAATTGTAGTGTCATCCCCAGAATTTCTGATTATAGGTTTAGGATGAGGCTTGAGAATTTGTTTCTGTTAGGTCCCTAGATAACATCCATGCTGCCGATCCTGAAGCCATACTTTGAGAAACACTGGTATAGAGTGACAAGAGATGCTCCCTGAGCCATTGGGGCCTTTTGCTTAAGCCCCTAGATGGCTCTGGAAACTCCTGGCAAGTTACCTAGAGCCTGAGGTACCTTGATAGTTATGGGTGGACAGGAGAAACTGGACAGTGAAATCTTTTGGAGGTTTGCTTGGCGTGGGGGTGGGGAGTGCAGACAGGGCTGAGTCAACAGAGAAGAGACAGTGCCATTGTCATTTACAGATGATACCAGATGGCAGCTAAATTCAGAGTCCAGACTGCCTGAAGGGCTCACTAATTACAAGAGACTTCAGCTGCAGGAAACACCCTAATCACCCCAACAGCAGCTGGGCAGCCCCAGGGAAGGCCCGATTGCCAGTAAAAATTTTTGTTTAGTTATAACGTAGGACTTGAAGGGTAAAAATGACAAGTTCAATTTGGAGCATATTTAACAGAGAAGAGGAGAGAGAGGGGGAAATATATTTATGGTGGGGGCAGTAGGGAGTGAACAAGGGGGACAGTTCTGTTAGAAAAGAATCAGCATGGAAGATGATGAGCAGCTGGAGCCCAGGCTGGGCCCCTGAGAGACACCCCCCACCCCGGCAAATGTCCCAGGCATCCGTGCGTCCACACCCTGTAGGATGGCTATGGCCGCTTCTACAACAAAGACTGGAAGGTAGAATTTGTGGTTCTGAATTAACACCTGCTACCTGCCCTTTACTACTTGTTAGCCCTTCCAGAAAAAGCTATTGATGTGACACCTTTAGGGAGGAAGGAAGACATCTTCTGCTTTGTTTAATCAGCTAACTGCCTTTCTTTGGTTGGCAGCAAGCACAGAGATAATTTTGTTCTATGGGCAGCATTTAGCAAAACCCCAGGACTGTGAATGAGGGAAAAGCAGCAGGGAGGGAACTGCTACCCGAGCAGCTGTTTCTGGGCTGCACCCCAAGTCGTGGGGCTCGGGCCAACTTCACGATATTCTCCTCTGCTGGAAATTTTAACAAAACTTCCTGTAAAGTGGGAGAAGATGGGGGAAATGCACCTAAAATAAAATTCTTGACAGTTTAATAGAGTGGGAAACAACATTTTTAAATACTTTCCTTTGAAATTTGATATTACAACAACAAAAAAATAGGATGAATGGAATCCCAGGTGTGTTCACATTTGAAAATGACTTTGGACTTTATTTTGTGCCTCTGTTGTACCTTGTAAGTTGGCAGAGTGTAGAGAGAGGTACAATCTACTTCCAGAGAGAAAACATTAATTAATAGTCCTTCTCAGTCTCCCTTTCCTTTGTTTTTCCTCCCTGGGCCCTTTTTGGTGCATGCCCAGTACAGCAAAGTCCCAGCAGTACAGCTGGGAGCTCCTTTCCTGTCTGGGTCCCACTTTTCTACCTGGCTGCAATACCACCGAGATTGTTGTCACGCCTTCCCAGGAGGGTGGGGCTGAGATTCCCACGCAGCCACCTTGCTCGCAGGCTCCCATCTTGCAGGTATTTCATAAACGTGATTCTAGTAATCAAATTATGCTTTCTCATGCTAACATGGAGCAGGGAACACTTAGTTAATAGTTATCCTAGAAGTCTCTTCTTAGTGTGAAGAGTGGTTTCTGGTCCAGAATGTCAAAGTTGCAACTCTGTCCTAACAAGTAAAAAACGGAGCAAACTAAAAAAACAAAACAAAACAAAAAAACAAAAAACACCAAAACTACTCCTCTTAGATTCGTAGAAGTGAGGTCAGTGGACAATCTGCTGGCCCACAAATTGGAAAGACTGACAGGCGATGACGGAGAATCACAACTTACTGATACAGAAACCTCCCTGGGAACCAGAGTGGGAGTATCAGCATTTAGAGATGCAGTAGAGGAGAAGTCTGGGACCTCAGTCTACCAGCCTTTTATTAAGCGTCCTACCCACTTACCCACGCCTGCTGCAGATACACTGAGTGTTTTACTGTGGCTACTAAAACTCTGAATCTGTCATTTTTGGACTGATATTAAACGGCATCCTTTACATGAAAATGGTACTTTGACCAGTTTTTTCCTATGTAAGTCACTCTAAAAAATATAATCATTTCTTTTGTGGGAGCAAACATTTCTTAACTTAGAGGCATAAACTTGGTCATCAACTGATGGACAAAACAACATCAAATTCTCCCATCAAGCCCTTACTGTAAAACTTCAGGAAGATCTCTATTCAGTGCACCACCAAAACCCATATTCTTGTGTTGTTCACCCTGAAAAATCACACCATGGATACCAAAGAAGCTTCCACTTCCTTTGTGGGCACCTGCACAGTGTAGGGCTGTCCAGACCACTGGAAAAACATCAAGTACTGAATTGCAGCTGCTACCAAACTCAAGTTGCCTTGTAATTTTAATATTTTGTTAATAAAAACACAGAGCTCACAGTTATCCATAGGATTTAATTATAAACACATCACACACATATCAACATAACAAACTTGAACTTAATTTTTAATAGACACACTGCAATTTTATGATAAAGAGAATTAAGGGTAACATCTATATGTTGTGACATGTCTAATGCAGTTAAAAGTATTAGGCTAAGATGCAACCAATAAAGCTTCACATTTTAGGCTAGGTTTATTTTTCATTTAAGAGATCAGGAAGTAAGACCTTATGCTATCTCAAAGGTATGCATAACATTTTAAATCCTCCATTCTCTTTATTAAAGATGTTCAGTTACCTGCGGTAGGTTTAATGAGTCCTGGCTGTGGAACCTGCACATTTAAATGTGGTATTATAAGTCCACCTCTCAATATTTCCTTTGTTTCCCTCACTAACTCCTTCATACAATCTCCCACTAGTTAGAAGGAAGAACATGTTAAGTTATGCTTAGTTAGGGAAACACGTGGAAGTCAGGATAGTGACTCTGAAGAAGCAAAAGGAAGTCATTAAAGGTGCCCTGCCAAGTATAGAGTTCTGAGAATTCATAGTAGTTAAATAACATTCAAGCACAAGGGAACATTTCTTTAGAATAAAACGTATAAATCATTTTACAGTGGCTCAAAAAGTTTTGTTCTAGTTGTTCCCTCGAAATAGAAAAATTTTACCAGACTAATAGGCATAAAGTATTTCTGTGAAAGAGAAACTTGCTTTAGAAACTAAGAAGGAAGAGGAAGTCTTTATTGGAAGAACTGATATCTCAATATTAACCTGTAACCATTTGAAAGCACTTAAGAATTCTTAACAGTAGCTTGGTACATAACAGAGATGAAAAATACTTTCATAATGCAAAGTAGGATAAAACAGTGGCTCAGTATGCTAATTTTCCCCAGAGGCTTAATTTCCTTCCTCTTGTGAATCCAAATCTTTGTTGTAGCACATATCCCTGGGTGTATTTGATGTTTGAATCTTTATGGCTAAGGATAATTGACTTTAAAAAATGGAATAATTTTGACCTCACATCCACATATGCACACACAATTTTGTAGCAAAAATGAGAAGTGTTACCAGAGGTCCTTATATTGCCCATTAAAATGTTAAGGGGAAAAGATAAAAGAGGAAAATATATTTTAAATTCAAATCGTCCAATAGTGATTCTACCTGGTTTTTCCCAAGACTTCCCTGCAGGCCCTCAAAAGCATCCTCTAACCTTCCTCTTCCACCACGAAGGTGTGTCACCTTCATTTCTTATTCTCTTGGTTTCTCTTAAACTGCTGCTTTTTAAAAAATGTAATGGAACTTCATTTTTTTCAATTGAAGCATTGTTTCTATACAATATTATATGTTACAGGTGTACAGTATAGTGATTCACAATTTTTAAAGGTTATACGCCGTTTATAGCTAATATAAAATATTGGCTATATTCCCCGTGTTGTGCAGTATATCCTTGTAGCTTATTCTATACCTACTAATTTATACCTCTTCACCTCCTGCCCCTTCCCTCTCCCCTGTGGTAATCATTAGTTTGTTCTCTATATCTGTGAGTTTGCTTCTTTTTTGTTGTATTCACTTTGTTGTGTTTTTTAGATTCCAGATATTAGTAATATTATACTGTATTTGTCTTTCTCTGTCTGACTTATTTCACTTAGCATAATGCCCTCCAAGTCCATCCATGTTGTTGCAAATGGCAAAATTATGTTCATTTTTAGTGGCTGAGTAGTATTCCATATACATATACTACATCTTTATCCAGTCATCTATTGATGGACACTTAGGTTGCTTCCGTATCTTGGCAATTGTGAATAATGCTGCTATGAACTTTGAGGTGCATGTATCTTTTCAAATTAGTGCTTTTGTTTTTTTTCAGACATATACCCAGGAGTAGAATTCCTGGGTCATATGGTAGTTCTAGTTTTTGTTTTTTGAGGGACCTCCATACTGTTTTCCACAGTGGCTGCACCAGTTTATATTCCCATCAGTAGCGTACAACGGTTCCCTTTTCGCCACATCCTTGCCAGCATTTGCTATTTGTGTTCTTTTTGATTATAGCCATTCTGATAGGTGGGAGGTGATGTCTCATTATGGTTTTGATTTGCATCTCCCTGATGATTATTGAGGCTTTCTTCTTTTCCTTTTTGCCTCAAGCCCTGGGTAACATGTAATTTTCATTGACATAGATTAGGGGCACCAAGAAGGGAGCAGATGGGAAAGGGAGGACCACCTGAATGCATTCCTGCAGCCGGATGCCTCTCTGAAGTGCGCTGGCCATAGAGGTTCCAGCAGTGCTGTCTGAGCACTCACTGTGTGCTAAGCACTCTTTCAGGTACTTTGTATTGATTCACTTAGCACTCATGAACCTCAAGGAAGTCTATTCTACTCAGGGTTAATTTAGCTTCTTGCGTGTGTATATTAATATTTTTCATAAAATTTGAGAAATATTTGGCTATAATTTTCTCAAAGATTCTTTGTGCTGCTTTCTGTCTCTTTTTCTGGAACTCCCATTGTGTATATTTTGATACAATTTATGGTTTTCCACAGGTCTCTGAAATCTGTTAATTTTTATAAACTAATAGATTTTATTTTTTAGAGCAGTTGGAGGTTTTGAGAAAAATTGAGTGGAAATCATAGACTTTCCATATATCTGTTCACCCTCACTTCCCACATGCAGTTTCTCCTATTAGTAATATCTTGAGTTTGTGTCATACGTTTGTTACAACTGATAAGCCAAAATTGATACATTATTATTAACTAAAGCTTACATTAAAGTTCATTCTTTGAATTGAACATTTTAGGGTTTTAGCAAATATATAGTGATATGCATCCAGCATTGCACTGTCATACAGAATAATTTCATTGCCCTATTCATTTCCCCTCATTCCCCCCAGACCCCTGGCAACCAATGGTTCTTTTACTGTCTCCATAGTTTTACCTTTTCCAGAATGTCATGTAGTTGGAATCACATAATATGGAGCCTTTTCAGATTGCCTCTTTTCACTTAGCAATGTGCATTTAAGATTCCTCCATGTGTTTTGTGGCTTAATAGCTCATTTCTTTTTATTATTGAATAATATCCTATTGTATGGATGTACTACTGCTTATTTATCCATCATCTACTGAAGGACATCTTGGTTGCCTCCAAGATTTTGACAGTTATGAATAAAGCTACTGTAAACATTGGTGTGCGGTTTTTTATGTGGATATAGTTTTCAGCTTATTTGGATAAATGCCAAGGAACACAATTGTTGAATTATATGGTAAGAGTATGTTTAATTTTGTAAGAAACTGCCAAATAGTCTTCCAGGTTGGCTTACCATTTTGCATTCTCCTCAGCAGTGAATGAGAGTTCCCATTGCTCTACATCCTCACCTAGCATTTGGCTTCATCAGGGTTTGGGGCTGTAGCCATTCTTATAGGTATGTAGTGATACCTCATTGCTGTGTTCATTTGCAATTCCCTAAGGACATAAGTTTGAGCATCCTTTCATAAGCTCACTTGCCACCTGTACATCTTTGATGAAGAATCTGTTCAGATTTTTTGCCCATTATTTTACTGGATTGTTTGTTTATAATTATTGAATTTTAAGGGTTTTTTAATATATTTTGGACACCAGTCCTTTATCAGATATGAATTTTATAAAGATTTTCTCAGGCTTATCTCTTTATTTTCTTAATTGTGTCTTTCATAAAGCAAAAGTTTTTAATTTTAATAAAGTCCAACTTCAAAAAAACTTACCGTTTTTTTCTTTCATGAATCTTGCTTTTGTGTTATATCTAAAAAGTCATTGCCAGACTCAAGGTTGCCTAGATTTTCCTTTATATGGTCTTCTAGTTTTATAATTTTGTCTTACATTTAGATCCATAAATTATCTCTTCATTCATTTAGATCATCTTTGATTTCTTTCATTGGAGTTTTAAAGTTTTCCCTATATGACTTTTGTACATGTTTTGCTAGATTTGTACCCAAGTATTTCTCTCTTTTTTATGTGTGCTAATGTAGATGATATTATGTTTTTAATTTCAAATTCCAGATGTTCATTGCTGGTATATAAGAAAGCAATTGACTTTTGTATATATTACCTTCCATCCTGCAACCTTGCTGTAATTGCTTATTATTCCCAGGACTTTTTGTTGTTGTTGTTGTTGTTAATTCTATGACATTTTCTACATAGGCAATTATGTCATTTGCGAACAAAGACAATTTTATTTCTTCCTTCCCAGTCTGTATACCTTTTATTTCCTTTCCTATGCTATTGCATTAGCCGGAACTTCCAGTACAATGTTGAATGGGAGTGATGAGAGGGGACGTTATTGCCTTCTTTCCCATCTTAGGGAGAAAGAATTTATTTTGTCCCCATTAAGTCAGAATTTAGCTGTACATTTTTTGTAGGTGTTCTTTATCAAGCTGTTCTTTTTTCCATTGTTCTTTTTTACTTCTAGTCCTTCAAGCAGATAATCTCAACTGACCAGATTCCCTTCAAGTTCACTGATTCCTTCTTCTGCCAGCTCAATTCTGCTATTGAACCTCTTTAGTAAATAATACTTTCAACTCCAGAATTTCTATATGGCTCTTTTTTTATAGTTTATATCTCTTGATTGATAGTCTCTATTTGGCGAGAAATCCTTCTCATAATTCCTTCTAGTTTTTAGATATTGTTTTCTTTTGCTCTTTGAACATATTTATAATAGCTGATTTAAATTATCTAGTAAATCTGACATCTGGCCTTCTTTAGAAATTGTTTCTATTGATTGCTTTTCCCCCCGCATATGGCCCATACTTTCCTGTTTGTTTTCATGTCTCACAATTTTTTGTTCAAAATTGGACGTTTTATTTAATATAATGTAACAACTCTAGAAATTAGATTTCCTGTCTATCCCAGAGTTTGTTGTCTTTGTTGTTTGTTGTTGCTCTTGTTGCTCCTGCCGCTGCTTGGTTGTTTGGTGACCTTCCCCAAGCTAATTCTGTTAAATTTTTATTCTTTGACATGTGTGGCCACTGAAGACTCTAGCCAGTTAGCTTAGTGGTCAGCTAACATTTGGACAGATATTTCCTTAGATGCCTTGATCCACAAATTTCATAGCATGACTTGTTTTATATGAGTATTAGAGCACATGTTCAACATGCCTTATTCTTCTCTTTCTGTTTCTGCTAAGCTGCAAGGTCAGCCAGAGGTGAAAGGTGGTGACTTCTTAGGTCTTTCTTGGGCACGTGCCCAACCCTGCACTTGTGCAAGTCCTCCTTGTTTTCTAGGATTATATCAGAGCATTTAAAAGCCCCCTTTGGACACTTTCATGCCCAGCTTCTGCTTTGAAGTTCTTTGGTCTGCCTCTTGTTTTCCCAAAATGTTATTTCTGCCTCAGGCAGGTGCAATATTAAATGATCGCCATTGGTTGTTTTCAACAATTGCCTCACAGTGAGTGCACTCTGAGTCAAGGCAAATAAAGATGACCCTTGCAAGTAGGAAATTCTAGGGAAATGCCAGACAGGTCGAATGGCAATTATCTGGGAATGAGGCTTTGGAAGAATCTCCAAACCTAGTCCACCCCCACCAGTGGCTCCTACTCTGTTGTTTTTCACAGATAGGTTAGTTGTGAGGTTGCTGGGTTTCACAATTACGGCAGAGCTGGGCAGAGGGTAGAGGAATATGACACATTAAAATACCTAAAACTTCACTGTCCTTAATGATAACTCGGCATTTTTCTTGAATAAATGCTCCTCATATAGTTGCAAATTATTGGCTAATTTCCAGAGTTCTGAAAAAGTTGATTTTGACAGTTTTTTGCCAGAGTCCTTATTGCTTTCACAGAGGAGTGGTTTCCGGAGTTTCTTACTGTAACCATTTTGAAAAGTGATTTTGCTACCACTGATTCTTACAGGCAAATAGCAGTAGCTTTATTGCCCCAATAATGTGGGATAAAAGAGTATGTTCCTAGAGGAATATGGGATGAAATTCCAGAAGTGTAGAAAAGGTATGGAATTGAGTCTGTGTACCCAGTGACCCAGGGCTGCTTAATCCATGAAAAGGGCAACATCTAGGAGCTATTCTCTGTATATCTGCTCATTTCTGTTTTGTTCATTTACTCTTACTTTCTCATATAAGTTTATTGTTAAGAATTGTGATCTTACCTCTGCTGGATTAAGTTGAAAAGATATTTTCCATTCCAGTCGGGTGATCATCAGCCCACAACTGACTGTGGTGATAGCCTGTGGAAAATTCCAGAAGCAAGGATAGACAGACTGGTGCTCTGAACACCCAAGGAGGACAGACAGGGCAAGCTTGTGGAGGTAGTTCCTTCCTATGCTGGCTTGTCCTTCATAATATAATGAGAGAAATAATCTGTAGCACTCTTAGAAATAAGCATTGAAATATTTTCTCACCATGGTATAAATTTCCATTCTACAGCAGTAATTTTCCTTTTTTTTTTTTTTAACAGAATTTGAAATTAAAACGCCATGGGAGGAGTTCTGATCTTAAATTTCTTTTAAAGTCACCTACTCTATGTAAAGTTTCAAAAATTTTCCCAGGGAACGTAGACTTTTTGAGGGATTTGCCACAAGAAAATAAAAATAATGGTATAAGACAGTACAGAAAAGTAAGGTCAGAAGGTTATTTTTAATCTGCTTATTAATCATCTCATATGGGGCCAGCCTTTGCTAGATGCTTTGGATAAAAAGTTGAAAATGCCATAGTTTCTGTTTCAGGAATACACACCTTAGCAGGGAAGAAAAATATATAAAGAAACAACTGTAATACGACAGGAACAGTGCTGATAGCAGTGAGCTAAGTCTCTAGGGCAACGGAGACGAGGCGGTGGGAGGTACCCAGCTTGTGGGCTCAGGGAGGAGAGCGCCTCACAGAGACAGGTTTCCTTTCTCTGTCTCAGGGGAGCAATTTCTCTTCGTGTATCTGCCCCTGACGCACAAGGCAGAATTTCAGTCATGTTGAACCTCGTCCCTTTAAAAGTCTTCCTTAAGGTCTCTGTGGCACTTCCTGTTTAAGGAGGTAATTGGTATTATAAGAGTTCAGATAAAAGGAGGACAAACATTTGGTATAATATCACCATCTTACTTGCCCTGCCTCTGAGCAGTCCTGGCCATGTCCACCCCAGAAATGTTTGGGTAACTGGCCATACACTTTCTTTTGAAAGGAAAAGCAGGCATCTCACTCCTGAAAGACATACAAAGGAACACCCACCCACCCCCTCCCCCTTACATTTCCCTTCCTCTAGGCCATTTATCCGAGTTTTCCAAAATAAAACATTAGGACATTTGGGAACATAAATATTATACTAATTATTTCTTTACTTTGACCCCTTGCTGACATAGTTTTCTCTCTTGGCCTTTGGAAAATATTTTGAAAATGATGTGAGCATAACATGTTTTTTCAGTATTGAGTCATAAGATTATTTCATTCGTTTGGGCATCTTTGTTTGGAGAACTCCAGACTGCAGGAATCTGCCTTGTTCCAACCACATAAGCCTGTGTAAAGTTTGCTTTTTACTCTCAAACCTCATAATCTCCTCAAGATATTAACACGTTTTACACACTGTGTCTTTATCCCATGGTCATGCTACCACTCCCTTGGTCACTGTGCAGAAGGAGTAACCGGTTATAAGGAATTGTGAATTTGCCTCAAAGGTGAGGTGCATTCCAGCCCTGAGAGCAAGGGGCACGGTGTACAAAGGAGAAGAAATGCCTGGTTTACAGCACAGGGTCTCTTTCCCAGGGACATGGAGACAACTTTAGTAAAGGGAATCATGACTTTCTCCTGTTGCTACAGAAATTGTTAAAAATATCCTCTTCCTTCCAGATGTAGTAAAAACAGAGAGAGGACCAGGCAGTGGCTTGTATTTTCCATTCCACTCCCAGTGGAACGTTTCAAGTTACAATTGGAGGAGTAAGGATAACGTGAAAGTGGTGTGGAGCTCTCAGGTGGGGAACTGGGGAGGGAAAAGCAGTGGAAACTTACCTTGGCCAGAGTTTGGAAGGCTCGGAGGGGCAGAAGCAAGCCAGGCTCTGTGGGCACACAAAGGGATTGGGAGGTGTGTCAGGGAGACCAGAAAAGCAGATCCAGGAGAGACGTGTATAGATCTTTAGTTACTGAGGCATTTAAGTCTTCACTGGTTGTTTTCCCAAGCTCACCATGTATAATGGTGAAATGCCCCACAGCCCAGGACAATCAGCAATGCCTGTGAGGAAAGGTCAGTCTCCTTACCTTGCTGCTAATGCAATTCCCATCAACAGAGTACCTACTATTTCCTTCTTGAAGTCTTTAACTTCAGAAAAGTAGTCATCTTTCCTGTATTTCTCTTATAAGAATGGATTAACAGGGTTCCCCCCACAGCCTAAAGCTGCAGAAAATGATTCTGCTGAAGTCCATAAAATGTATATATTGGAAGAATTTCAGAAAACTCACAAATTCAAAGGGAGGTTTGACAACTAAGGCTCTAAAAATACCAGAAACCAGGAAAGCTTCAGATGTCTTGTTAGCATGAATTAAGTGACAGTATCTTTAGGGCTCCACCACGGGAATGAATGTGTTCCAGCTGCTTTTGTTCTGCTTAGTTTCTCTGTCTTTGCCTCACCGCACTCAGAGTTTGGAATCCTGGAAGAGAGAGCATGGACTGTGCCAGTTGAATGGTGATGCCCATCCCTGCCTGGAAAAGGCAGGTGACTTTTCCAGATAACCCCACCTAGCTCACACACAATGGTAAAGGATCACCTACTAAAGGAATTCATTACTGAAATAAGAAGGAATAGAAGCTGGCAGACAAAATATTCACAAGAGTCATGGCAACACACTCTCCAGTTTGTTGAATTAAATAGAATTACTTTTCTAACAGTGGGAGGAATTCTTTTGGTAAAAGTCAGGCTTAAATAAGGGAAGTGGGTAGTCAAAAACATACTACTGAAAATCAGGACCAACAAAGTTAATGAAAGAAAAGAATCAAATGTGAATGTGATTTTAGCCTGGAAATGTGAATTTAGCCTGGAAACCCAAGGCAATAACTCAGGCCAGTCAATGAAGACACAGCCTAAGACAAAATAAGGTGGAAGAATGGAGTAACACTCTATGTTCACAACCAACTCTAGAGCCCCTGGTGAAGAAAATGTGCTATTGCCTTAGGAAGGTGATCATTTGGATGGAGAGAGAGTTTGAGGTGAAATGAAAGCAAGTGCATATAAACAAATAAATGAGAGAAAATGATAACTCTTTCATTTTTATTCCAATTAATAAAAATAAATGAATAATGGAAATAGGAAAACCACCATTTGTCCAAAACCATGGGCAAATAATTCTTGCATGTAAGAATCATCTTTGGATGCTAAAATTAGATGGAAAAATATGGTGATATAGCATCTCAGATTATCTTCCCATGAGGTGCTTATTAATTACAAGGAGAAAATTGTAACTTTACAGTGGAGAACCCTAGCAGGTGCCATCTTAACCAAGTAATTAAAATTAACGTCACCAGTAATAAGATGTATCAAAATCAGATAACTTCTGTGCGATGCATTGGAAAGGGCACGGCATCACTGTTGTGATATTCTTGCCAAGAATGTATAACTTCAATTCTAGTCAAATTCCACAAAATATCTAGTCAGTAGTCTTAAAATTTGTCAGGTTCATGAGACAAAAAGAAAAAGAGTCACTGAAGTCACCAGATTGAAGTTTAAAGGAGATGTGCTATCTAAATGCAATGTGAGATCCTGGGTTGAATACTAAAATATGAAAAAGACATCAGTGGGACAATTGGCAAAATTCAAATAAGGTATGCAGATTAGGTCATGATATCGTATCAACGTTCACTTACTGGTTTGGATAACTGTATTCTAAATATATAAGATAGTGACATTTAAGGGAAGATGTACGAGAACTACAAGCATTATTTTACAACATTTTTTAGTAAGTCTAAAATATTTCAAAATATTTCATTTAAAAATGTTCAGGATAGAAAGAAAGAAAAAGATAGAGGGAAGGCTGTTGCTGCTCTAACTGATATTGTCAACATCATTACTCTCCATTTCCGGGTACCTTACTGGACCCGACAGAGCTCCATTTACAGCTAAACCTGCTGTTACAGACTGAATGTTTATTTCTCCTGAAATTCATGAGCTGAAATCCTTACCTCCAATGTGATGGTATTAAGAGATGGGGCCTTTGGGAGGTGATTAGGTCATAAGGGTGGAGCTCTCATGAGTGGGATTAGTGCCCTTATAGACCTCTCTCTCACCTCTTCTGCCATGGGAGCACACAGTGAGAACATAGCCATCTGTGAACTGGGAAGTTGTCACCAGACACTAAATCTGCAGGTATGTTAATCCTGGACTTTCCAGCCTCCAGGACTATGAGAAATAAACATTTGTTGTTTAAGCTACCCAATGTATAATCTTTTCAATACAGCAGCCCCCAAAAGAATAAGACACCTACTAAGACAACTGTTCATTCTGTGTCTCAGTTTCTAAGTGAAATAGCAATTAGCCAAAGAAATTGTATTTTCAAATTAACACACAATTATTTGTTAATTTTTGTTAAGTTTTTCATTTATCCTGTAGAAAGAAACTCATTTTTTAGCTTAGAAAGTTAGTTTTTATTCTTTATTCATCTTATGATTATGAGTGGTAAGTGCCTTTTACCACATTATTCTTTTCAGTGTCCCTACTCTTCTTTCCTGAAGTAATGTCCTCTTCTAACCTTCCTACATATGCAGAATCAAAGTATATAAACATGAGGTATACACAGTGAATTTCTGTGTATGAGACTAAGTCTGTTTTAATTGATTTCCATTGTGTGTAAGTACATGTGTCCCTATAGAATAAAATTTAGCCTTCAAGTTATATGCACAGTTGGAGAAAGTTTTGATCAATCTTATGACCATGGATTAATGCAATAACTTCCTTTGCTTTCTAATACATTTCCAATGGAGGACTACAGAGTCATAATTAGTCAACTAGGTATCAGTATATATCTCAAGCACTTCTAATTATGAATTGTCCCCACACAACTTGAATATGTGCTGTATTTCTTTATGAAATCTTTATAAATACCACCTTCAGAGCCATTGTCAAAGTATTATTGGTCATATAATATTCCAAAGTCAAGAGGAATGGTTTCTTAGAGCCCAAGAATGCTATGAAAGGCTTTTACTTAATATGTGTAACAAATTTGGATGGAAATTTTTAATAATATTTTGAATTTATTTTAGGACTTTAATGAGTGTGTTGTTTCTCAGTGACTGAATGTAAAACCATTGGCTAGCAACCCAAATAGGGGTAGAGACTAGTGACAGTTGTGGACTGGCAGAAATGTGATGAGCATCTGAGATTTAAAAATTAATTCCCAAAGCAATAAAATATCTTTATTAACATAAACAATATTTGCATATTAGGACCTTTCAGGTAGCACCTGCCAAGCCACTTTCAGATCACTTCACATGTTAGAGGGTTTTTTTTTAATAAAAATGCACAAGGAAGTAAGACAGATTAGAAACAGCTGCATAGCCAGGCTTCAAAGTGACTGGAAGAACTTTCAGATTCCTTTCACAATAACAAAGCTGGGCCTCATGGAGAAAAGAAATGCCGTTCAGAATACAACATGGCTGTAAAGGCCTTCCTATCATTCTATGCCCCAAGTAGCAGGCTTCCTTTATGCACTGCTCAGCGTGGTTATTCAACCACTCTCTGCCGCTACTTCCTGTGCTCTGACTGCTCCTGATGAAAGAGCCTCTGCTCTGCAATCTGCCACACAATTCTGGCTTGATCACAACATCTGCTACCTCATAATTTCTACTGGATTATCACTTCTCCTTACTACCTTGTCTCTCATCAAGCTCCATTCCTGCATCATTTGTGTGATTGTGTCCTCCTTTGTGCCTTTTATATTTAAACACCCCCAAAAGAGAGGATCTGATCAGATTTGCTGCTTATTTTGGGGGTCCAGCTCTCATGGTACAGCTCCCTCATTCAGGCCACTGACTAGTCTATAAACGGTTGGGTTTTAGTTGATGTTCATTTCAGTTCTAGTTCAAGAATGCCAGTATTTCTGGGTCAACTGGAACAAGGCATGGTTTCTATATGCCCTATTGTAGAAATCCCTGAGAAAGAGACAGTGGGTATGGCAAGTTCTCTCCAAATTCTCAAAAAAAAAAAAAAAAAAAAAGGCGGGGAGGGGAACTATTAGCACATTACATGAGTTATCCATTCAACTTTTTGCACCACTTTGAATTCAGGAAGAAAATACAGCTTTAACTTTTTATCCATGAAGTTAGTTCTCTTATTGGGATCATCAGCAGGATATGAGACTGCCGTATAGGATCTGAACCACCATCAATCATCACCAAACAGCAGGATTAACTGGCTTATGGAGCTATAGAGTTTCCCTACCGCTTCCATTCACACAGCTAACCAGCTTGGCTAACCAGC
Organism: Camelus ferus; assembly: GCF_009834535.1. Lineage (NCBI taxonomy): Eukaryota > Metazoa > Chordata > Mammalia > Artiodactyla > Camelidae > Camelus > Camelus ferus. Next base: position 52,155,027 of record NC_045709.1, read on the forward strand.
CCACTGGTTATAACACATAAATACACCCTCACACCCACACACAGCCATCATTAGCAAAGTGTGTCTATGATGAATGAGATTCAATCAGACTTCTGGCCTTCCAGGCTCAAGATAACTTTTCTGCTATTGATAGTATCAATTTATAATTTAATTTCAGGTCCTAGCTCTTAAGAGATAAGACTGTTTGCAGAGCTAAAATCTAATCCAGTAAAGAGTATTGGACAGGGTTCCATAAAGTCTGATGACCACAGATAGCCTGATTTCCTTAAAACTCTGCTAGAATACACTTTATAAACCTGAATTTCTAAAACAAGGAATAATGAAAACAGTGACACCAAATTTAATATTCTCTTATCCATTTACCCAGATGCATGAACTCAGCCTGAATGTTCTCTTTTAAAGAAAAAGAAGGAAGAAGCCCACTTGTGATCTTTACAGAAGTGCAGGCAAACTATGGCTTCCTCTGAGACTAGCCAGTGAAAATTGATCCTATTTCTTTATTAGCTGATTATTTGCTTTTATTTAAGGAAACAATACTTGCTTGTGGTGAAAGTTGCAAACCACACAGAATGATAAACAGAGGTCATTATGAATCGTTCCACATCCGGCTTCTTTTTTGAGGGTCTGCCTTCTGTATATTTACTGCAGGAGATCTGCCGCTGTAAGCCTGGCCACCTTCAGCTCTCCTTGACGGTGCATGCTCCTTTCTGCTCCAGGATTGATGTAGGCGTAGACTAAGTTATCAGGCAGCTCCTGACCCATCCAAGGAGGATAATTTTATTGCATGTCTGCTTAGCCTCTGCCTTGTGCTCTCTTGAAGGCATCAATTCTCTCAGGTGAAGAACACAAATAAAATTTAGAAATGCTTCCTCAGGCTAAAAGGTTAGGAATCATGCCAAGATTTCTCTGAATGAAGTCGCTCTCTGCATAATCTCCCCTGCCCTGGCCATCTCTCACAACCGCGTGCTGCCCTTTGATTAGAGGAGTATTAAAGGCAATGGAAAGTCACTCAGGGGTTTGATTGCCAGTCGTTTTCTTCTCTTATCCAGCTTCTGTTTTATAGGATAATCCCAAGATGATCATTTGCTTTTCCCTTTCTTTTGCCATTTTCCGCACGCACACATGTGAGGCAAGTGTGCGTACAAAACCTATGAAATAACAAGCAACCATAAACAATAAGCCTTCCCTCTGTCGTTTTCTGTTTCTGCACCACACCCTCCTCCTCTCCTAACAAAGAACTTTTGCTAAATCGCCTTTCTCCTCCTAGTGCGGAGCAAAATCATTAAATAAAAATTATAGGGTGGTTTAGCCAATTTCTCCACTCTACTGTGAATTCTTCAAAGCTGTTATTCTAGGATGCTGCCTGCATGCTTCTCCCTATTCTGAGCATCTTCCACCAAAGTATGAACAATAGCGAGTCAGTTCATCAAAATGGTCAGGGATGCAGAATTTAGCCCTTGAGAATCAGCCTCCTTTCTCCCTCCTCGGGTCAAGTTTCCTCTCTGTTAATCCTAAAGCGCTGGATTCTGAAATAATACAAATGCAAGTTCCTTGTAAAATAGATTTCTTCTTTGAAAAACTGGAAAAGGATAAAAAAATTATTCACACTTTAAATGTAAATACTTTAAATGTAAGTCATGTATAAATGTAGTCATTGTTAATAACAACAGCAACAAAACACCCACCCGAGTGATGGGAAAGAGAAAAAAATAAAAAATTTTGCTAAGCCTGAATCTTGGCTATTCTTTTAAAATGCAGATTCATTTTTGCCAGGTTGCCAAACATGTCATGAAGTATCACTGTGCCTACATCCATGGAAATTGGCATCTAATCCTGATTTTACCTCTTCTTCGTTGTGAGTTCCTGAGCTATTTATTTCCCTTTTTATTCTATTTCATTAAATGAGATGGTTGGTTGAATAGATCTGTAACATCCTTCCCTGCTTTCATATCTCCTGGACATCAAGGAAGAACACTTAACTCCCTCTTCCTACGTATCCACTTGGAAGGATTTCCAAAAGGATCATTCCAGGCCTCACCCTCACATATCTCCTGATTGATAAATTTGAAAGTCCATTCCTGCTTAGGTATTGGCTTGACCCCAGGAAGCACACTTTGTCCCTTCTTCTATGCCTTAAATTTTCTAGTGCAGACCTCTGCTGGCAAAGCCTACTGTTTTCTAACTCAGACTGTGACTGGATGAGTAAACTTGATTCTGAGGAAAAGTATAAGTGCATCTTCACGGTCTGCAGACATTAGGTAATAAATTGGGTACCTTGATGCTCATTTGCCAGGCTCTGATGGTTCTCTCTCCATTGGTTCTAAACCTGAGGGGGTAGAAAAGAACTGTTATAGATTAAGGTCCCTGTAAAATCTCAATTAGAGGAACAAAGGCTTGATAGGAAGAACTAGAATTGAGGAAAGGAGGGAGGAAAAGTTGAAAAATATTTGTTGAATGGGTGAATAAACTGATGGACAAGTAGTGAATGCCTCCTATTACTTGTTAACAGAGCGATTTTATATAGGTGCTTATTTAAATGGAGCAATCTGACATTTGCTAGACTGTTCCATGTGAGTGAGCTTATATATTCTGTATTTTTGTCTGTATGTAAATGTATTTTATTCTGAGCAAATTCCATACACAAAGTATATTTTCAGATTACAGCGTGTGATTGGACGTCGAGATTTATTTGGAGTTTCTTTTAGGCACAATAAACCCTTGACTGCGAGCTCTTATAGAGTAGGAAACCTACCCCTTTTAGTTTTCTTGTGCTTAAGATCTAGCTTAGCACTGACACTGACTTCCTAAAATAAACACTATGATGACTTAGAGGTGTTTCCCCAGCCCTCTCCTAGTCGGGTGAGTGCCCATGTAGATGCCAATTATCCTGAACTGTGAACTGATTCAAAAGGAACATTGACAGGACACTTAGAAAAGGAAGGAAGCTAGTCCTCAGTGGTGTTTGTTTATGAACATATATCATTGATTTAATGATTGAAATCACAAATCCTACTTAAATATTAGTTTTAGTTTTCAAATTGAAATGCCTTCTTAAAAACAGAAATTCCTTTATAATTGTTGATGGAAGTGTAAATTGATACTTTTTTTGAATAATTTGACAAGATTTACCAGAAGCTTCAAAAATAATCACTAACTTTCACCTGGAAACAGCTCTTTAAGAACTTATACTAAGAAAATCATGATGCCTATGCACAAAAATTCACATACAAAAATTTTTTCAGTAGGCATTTCTTATGATAGTAAAAATTCAGAAAAAAATTTAATGTCCTAAAAAAGGAATTTTTTAAAAAAATAGTAAATCTATCTTTAGGAGCACTACATCCTATAAAATTATGGAGCAAAAAGCACAATATATTCTCAGAATTAAGTTTATAACATAGTATTACCAGAGGGTTTAACTTCTTAAAATAAATAAATGTTTGTCTATACATATGCCCCAAGATGCCAATGTTGTTGTTGTTGTTGTTGTTGTTCTGGAGAGTTCATGTATTTGGGGAGACAACTTTCCATGGGCCATTTGCATTTCTGCTTCTTTTACAAGTAGAGGCACTGACTGCTCTTTTTTTCAGATTGTGTTTCCAAGAATGTATTGTGAACATTCTTGGAAGGTAGAGATAGTGTTTCCCTCTGAAGCAGAGGGGACATTGACTTACTGTACAGTTAAATAAAGACAATGTCTCCTCTGAGACAAAGTTCAGACAGGCCCGTAAGAAAAGATTCAAGTTCCCTAAGCTCAGGTCCCTCTCCTATAATACAGCCCACTGTGTATAGGAGTGCCATTGGGCCCTCTTTGTGTTACCTTCTGGGAATTAGGGCTCAGGAACTACTTCCAAACCTGCTGATATTCTATTGTTGTAACAAACTGTCCTTTATCTCTGACCTAGAAGTCTCACATCTTCTACCAGCATCTATAAAACTGTGGCAAGCTAACTTTGCAGCTTGTGGTTCTTGATAATGTTTTATATGTGATTTTTTTATACACTCCAATATTACCACAGCAAATATGGATAACTTTAGAACCAGATGTTTAATGTGAGTTTTTACAAGAATCTGAAAGCCAAGTGCAATGTCACAATAACATGTCAATAATGGTATTAGAGGATGCCGGTCTACCACAGCAGGAATGGCGGGGAGGCAGCTAAAGATACTTTGTTGATACAGAAAAATGGGGTGCGAGAGGATGACCATGTTCCAGGTCTCAGGCACATCCCTGGGACATGCCCCACCAAGTGAGGGTCCTTGGCTTCACACAGGAAAGAATTCAAGAGCGAGCCATAGCTGAGTACAGGTATATTTATTCAGAGAGATACATACACATAGACAGAGTGTGGGCTGTCTCAGAAGGAAAGAGAGAGTGACCAAGGCCTAGGAAATACACATTCCATAGACAGAATGTGCACTTTCTCAAAAAGCAAGAGAAAGGCCATAAGGTGCGGGGTTGTTAGTTTTTATGGGCTCGATAACTTCATATGCTAACAAGTGGGAGGATTATTCCACCTACTTTGGGGGAGGGGCTGGGATTCCCAGGAACTGGGCCATCATCCACTTTTTGACTCTTTATGGTCAGCCTTGAAACTATCATGACTCCTGTGGGAGTGCCCTTTACAGGCTACTCTATTACAGTGAGCGTATAATGAAGCTCAGGGTCTCCTGGGAGTTGAATCTTCTGCCATCTTGGTGCTAATTGCTGTGTCATTCTTTTAATAATTGTGCCCTGCTCCTTTCCCTCCTGTCTCATGTTGGTCACCTTAGACCTTCCTGTGATGCTTTTCATGTATCAGAGCCTTAAGGGCTCTGCTCTCAACTTAGAGCCTGTTGAAACCTCAGGCAATCCACTGACTATTCTTTATGTGGTTCATGGGGCAAGGAACTGTCCCAGCAAAATAACTAGGTCTCTTGGGGGAAATGTCAGCTGCAGCGTCTGACAGGGAACAGGTGTTTAGTGCATAGGATTCAGAGTCAAGTCTGCTGCCTTTAAATGTAACTGTCAAGTGATCAGCATCCGCCAGCAAATGGCACTGGGAACAGAGCCTTTCTTTATGGAACAGATGAGTCTTTATAGTTGCTGGAGGTTATAAATGTTTGTGAATATGGCTGTGCGCGCATATGTTCTCTCATCAACATCCATGGGAACACAGTAGTAAAATGTTTATGAAAATGTCTTTATCTGGGGGGAGTTTCATTTCTATAATCTGAAGTAAGATGAAAAGAATAGAGTGTAATTATCTAACGATTTCTTTGGCATATATCTCCACTGTACCTTGGAACACAGAGATGGTGGTTTAAGACAAAGAAAACAAAGGAAAGGAAGGGAGGTTCTTCCCTTGCCTCCTAAGCCATTGTGTTAGATTCTCAGGAGCAGAAAGGGGAGGGCTGAGTCCATGTCTGATTGATTTCGGGGAATGCAGACTTAGAAAAATCAAATGGGGGCTTTCTTTCATTCCTGAAAGAATGTTAAAGTAACTATTGCTATGTAAATCTAACCTATAAGAGGCCCCTTTAGGTAGAAGTTGACTCCCAACAATTAAAAAAGTTAATCCATTATAAATGAGTACAAATAAACCTAATCCAGGCCCCTAGCACACAGTTGCCTCCCATTTACTCTTTTAGGATTAGAGTGGATTTCTGAACTGGGCTTTGATTCCCAGGCCTCTTTCTCCTGGAACTCTGGAGTCACATAAGTTTCTTTATGACACAATGGCAGAGGCTATCTGTTCCTTCCACCAACATCTATCACCACTGTCCACTTTAGTAACAGAGCTCCAGTTTTGTTCAGGATGGTAATGTGGTCGACAGTTAAAAGACTGTATTTCCCAGGTGTTTTGTTTTATTGTTTTTTGCCAGTTACATGTGGCCAAGTGACTAATTTCCGGCCTAGGAGAAGAGGAAGTACCCTGTGGATTTTCTAGGAAGTTTCTTTAAAAGGGAAGTAATTCTTCTTCCTCTTCCTCCTCCTCCCCCTCATTCCCCCAGCCACCACCTCCTTCTCCTGCTCCCCCTGCGCCCCACCTCCTCTCCACTCCCCCTTCCCCTCCCCCTCCTGCTCTTTGTTCATCTCGCTCTTCCTTTTTCTACCCCATTGGTGCAGATGGAATTTGTGCAATTATCTTGTTGATGGAAGTCTAGGAGGGCAGAAAGACACCAGGATCCTGATCGCTGGTGATTTTGTGCTTTTTCCAGACAATCTGCTCTGACCTTTGTTGTTCTTGTGGTTGTTTACATAAGAGAATAAACCCTGCGTGGAACACTGCATCAACAATTCTAACTGAACAGATTGATTCTAGCTGATGCAGATTGACTGCCCTTGGATTAGACATGTATCACAAACCCTTTGGCATCTAACATGGATTAGGAATTTTCAGGTTTTGAAAGAGATGAAGAAATGGTATAAGATAGGAGGGAAAAAATCAAGTCACTGAATTAGCAGAGAGGATTATGTTGTTTTCAAATTACAAAATTAGAAGAGATTCTACGTTGTTCCATATTTGAAACTAATGGGTAAAAAGATTTTCTTTAGTATTTCATTCCATTTTTACTCACATTAGAGACATTATGGTGACAAGATTTGAAATCGGATGGCTGGGGTTTGTACCTGGTCCCACATCGGACCAGCCATGTGATATTGGACAAGTTCCCCTCTCTTTCTCTGCTTTCTTTTCTTCATCTGAAAATAAGCACCGTTGCTACACGTTGCTGTGAGGATACTTGACTTGATACAGAAACATGGCTACAGTGATTGGCATATTTTGTCACCTAGAATTATTATCTGTACATGTCCTCTGTATTTTAAAATATTTTTATAAAATCTGTTAGAGTGATAATCTTTATTTTATATCTCAGAAAGTGATAGGGCTCTACAATTCTGCAGGGTGAGAAAAATGAAGTACATGACTTGTTTGTGTTTATCTGTATTTGAAGAGGGTGAAAATCAGAGACAATCAGACTGTCAAGGGCATGGCAAACATTCTTCTCACTTCCTCTCTGAACTCCATCCCCATCCATCACCAAGGTTGCCACAAAGTAAATGATAAAATTGTTCAGGTAGGTAAGAAGCAGACCTCCTAACAGACAACTGAATTTTATTTCTTATGTCTGTATTCTACCTCACAAAATAGGATTTGAGTTTCCATGGTAAATTCAACCTCACTTATCTTCTGCTATATTGCTTTGGTTTATGATAGACTTGAGGATCAAATCTGCAGCCTGTATCTTTGAATATATATTAATATTATTCAATTTACTTCAAAATTTTTATTTTCATTTAGGGAAAGTCTTACTCATTTCTAATTATCTGTACTTATATCACTTGACTCTTTAAAAAGTGGGTAATATATTCATTATATTTTTGCATAACTGGTTGTGCACAGGGCATAAAATATTCTCCAGTATCTCTCAGTGTTTATCTTTTCTTTGTTGTTGACTTCGTTCATATATATTGTACATAATGGGAATATAGGATAGATTTGAGTGCTCTGATTTACCTTTCCTTGGATTCACTCATCTCTCTTTCCTGCCTTTATGATGTTGCATTTCTAATTCTTTTCTGTTTATATTCTTGATTACTTTCTGGTTTTTCTTATTCATTAAGGTTGTATATTCTCAGAATTTATTCCTGTAATTCACTCACAGAAAGGAATTATCTTTTCATCACCAAATTATGCCCTTTTTACTAGTTCATAATTGAGTATCACACAATAATTCCCTTCTGGTCCTCAGTCTTACAGTTGAAGATAATCACTGATTATTTGCTTTTTCTTATTTTTTAGCCAGCTGGAAAGATATTTTTTGTATTATCTTTAGGAACAGTCAACCGGTTTGGTGTATCAGTCAAAATCATATTTTAATATGATAATCGCTTATAAAAATGCTTTCTACCACCCCCATCTAATCTGCCCATCTGCAATGCATTCATAGTTTCCTTACTTCCGAATTCCTACCTATTGACAGCCTTTGCCTTATCATGTCACTGTTGACCATTGGTCATATTGTTGGTATTTCCAAAGATTCTAACTCAAGCCTCTCAATTTCAATGGATAATATTTTAGTACTGGAAACTGCTTTATGAGCTCTCAAAACCTAAGCTATTTAGAATCCAGCTCCTTACTCATTATATCTCAAATCAAAGAAACCAGAGTCACATTCACAAAGTGAAGAATCTCTCAGAGAAGAAATTTCAAATGAGTTAAAAAAAGTTACTGTCTTCCAATTATCCTCAGCTAGGAGAGACTAAAAACTTTGACTTGCTAGACTTCAAAAATGATTTTTAAGCTTTTGGTTTCACTTGTATCCCCCAATAAACATGTTTCTTTCACAGAGTTGCTTATTTACAGCAGATCTGAACATGCCAAGTTTTATAAATTTGGGAATTTTTTTGCTTCTCTAACATTCTAGTTCTGACCTAATTCTTTTCATAATGTACGATAATTGCCTCTGTTTCTCTTTCTAGACTGTGCTTATATCATGTTCATTGTCATCACAGAGTAGGCACGCAATAGTATTTCAGTAAATATTTGAGGAAAGGAAGGAACGGATGAAGCAGAAACTAATGAAAAGACTAGTAAATCTTCAAGTACATAAGTGGAAGGAACAAGGGGAGAGGTCATGATCATGGACAATCACCTGCGTATGTAAGATTATTATATAGATGTTCAGTGTTTTCATTTAAAATAAAAATGAGGCACTAGCATTTAATTCCATAACTTTTTTAAAGACATGCTACCATTCCCTGTGTTGAGTTCTTCCCATCTCTTTTCTTGCATTAACATGTTAATTTTTCTTCCTGCCAAGGAAGTCATTTGAGATAGGAACATTTAAGTTCATTGGAGCAGAAGTATGTCCATATCACTCTAGAAGAAGAAAAAAAATGCTGCATTCCATACAGAACTGAAAAAGAGGGGTGGGGCACAATTTATATCCCTTTTAAAGCCTCTATCACTTGGAGAATTTATTAGAATAACTGTACAGCTGCCAGTTTTTTCTAGGCTGCTAGAGGTTCAGGCCCATTTTTAATATATATTGTTGTACTTAATCCTCACGACAACCAGGGAGCAGGAATGGTGGAGAAAGGTCAAGAGTGACGTCAGTGCGAGCACAACCATCTCTAATAGAAAATATGCTTAATAAGGAGCAAGTAGATCTGAGTTCTGGTTTCAATTCTGCCACTAACTACCTTGAGGAATTAGCTCAAGTGACTTGGTTCCTCTGGGACTTAATTTTCTCATCTATAAAATGAAGGGCTTAGACAGCAAGCTCAAGCTCTAAAATTCTGTGCATATTTTTATCAAAGAAAATGCATTTCAACCACTCATTTCAAGCCAGAATTCTTATTACTAGAGCTAGAAATAACACAGTAGGCTTAAGCATCATCACAGAGGATGAGCTGCCTCTTCTTATCCTTCAGAAGGTCACTCCCCTTTGCCCACTTGCCCTTGCCCAAAAGAGCGCATTGAGTTCCCTGATCATATTTTACATAGGAAATAGTTTCTTACTGCTGCCCTCCCTTCTCTTTGCTATTGCTAATGATCAGTATTTGACTTCCAGATAAGATATTGGAAAGATAATGCTATGGGACCAACCTATGAAATGTAAATGAGGGTGAAATGTAACACTGGAAACTAGGACGAATGCTGTCTGTGTACCAGAACTGTGATGCGTTTGAAATGGCTTGAAGGAGTCATCATTAGCCAATTACCATGACTTGAAAGTTAACAGAGGAGACACCGCAGAATATCCCTACATCCTCTAAACCAGAGGGGCGGGGGTAGCACAGTTCAGATACAAATAATACAGAAACAATAGCAGCTTTGCTCTGAGATGATGGCCAGACACACTGACATTGGGAAAGGGTTTCCTTCAGAGAATAGGGCTATCTAGAGCCAGGTGCACCTAGCATATTTAAATCTTGGAGCAGAGCACTTTTTAACACCCTCTCTTCTATGCAATAAAATTATTTTTCAATAATAACCATGAGAAGAAGCATACTATAATAATGACCAGAAAAAAAGTCACAGATATTGAAAATTCCCTTTTATTAACTTTGTCATCAGTATTCCCATAAAAAATAAACTTACTAATTAAAACAAATAAATATTACAATACCAAAAGGGAAAATAAATAATGAAATAATATTGTAAATGGAAATAAAACATAAATCTACATACTGGTTTGTGATGGTAATGAATAAAAACAGTAACAGACCTTAACTTCCACAAATTAGGAATTGACATCTTTAAAACTGCTTTTTCTTTACATAGTCACATCCATAGACAGTGCAGCATTGTCAGTCTATAGTTGTTCATAGTTGATCAAAAACTATTCATATTAATTTTAATTCAAAAGTATTTTTCAAATAAAGCCACAGATATATGCATAGGAAAAACCTTAGACAGAAAGATAAGCTTTGCAGATAGTTATAAAAATCTCATTTTACAATAAATTCCAGAAATTATAATCCTGCTCATGTCTTTGTTTCTTCACAATGGATTCAAGTTCTCAAATCTCTCTGCCGTCAAAAAATTTCCACTAAAGTAGCTTCACCAGAAAATTCATTATGTTCTGTTTCTTCCGATTTACAGTCATTATGCTCACTTATTCATTTTGTATCTACTATTTAAATGCTGAAATATATAGTTCTGTAGGAGTTGGAAAACTACTCCCCAAACAAGCTTGAATTATTGTGAACCTTTACAAATTTACTCTCCAAACAGGCGCATGTAGCTAGTCTCTGTGTGTTAGGAGCTGATTATATAATTTGGAGTTCTCCAAATTACCTTCCATAGAGAATATAATTTTACCCAATGATAAGTAATTTTAAAGTGTACTAATTTCAAACCCTGCATATGTTATTAAAACTCAACCTTAACCGTGGTGATTACTTAAAACTTGAACCAACAAAAGATTTTTATAGGAGAGGAATAGTTTAACATTAACATTGTTTAAATTTGCTGGCACATAGGGATAAAGATCAACATTCATCACTTATTTAGCTGACTGTAGATTCTCTTCAGTCAATGCACACCTTTATGGCCTGCACCCAGGCTGACTGCTCCCATTACCTCAACCTTTGTCCACTTCTAAATCCCAAAAGCTAAACGATAGTCCAGCATCAGGGCTTCTCCAGCAGTAAGCAAACACTAGAGAATTTAGTGTAGGTTAGTCTTTCGTACCAAGGTTGCTGCAAAAAACAAGGAAATGATTCCTTCAAATATTTATACCTATATTAAGCTATATAAATAAAATACAAAACAGGAGACCTTGAAGATCACTCTATGGAGTAGAATGCAGAACCCAAACCCAACTCTGATAGATTAAGAGTTTGATATACAACAAAAATGGCATTTCAGGTTGTTGAGAGGAGAACCCTATACTGGGGCAGCTGTATAAAATATATGTAAAAGATATAAATGTGGTCTCTTTCTCATTCCACACACAAAAATGAATTCTAGACAGTCTAAAGAGTTAAATGTGTTTAAGAAACACAGACACAAAACACAAAACAGGAAGAAAATATAGATGGATTTTTATATGCTATTGGATGGAGAAAGCAATTTCAAGGCATAAAATCAAAGATAGAAACCATAAAGGAAAGGACTGACGTCATGAACCGCATAAAAATTAAGTTTTTATACTTTAAAACAAACCGTAAACAAAATTAAAAGGCAAATGGCATCCTGGGAAAAAATATACTGTGTCATATATGACAGAAAAAGAGCTTTCACAAATCAGTAAAAAAAAAATAATAGTAGTAGTAGTAATAATAACAGTAATAATCCTGAATGAAAAGTAGACAAAGATCATGGAAAGGCAACTCAGAAAAACAGAAATGTGAATTTTCAACAACAAAAGAAAAGTCCAACATCATTATAAAAAAAATAATAACCAAATAAAATAATGATGTTACTGAACTCAGGTTTGGCTGCTGGCGGTTTTAAAGTCAGTACTTAAGAGACAAGTGTTGGAAAAGGAAAGGCTACTTTATTCAGGAGCCGGCAACCTAGAGAGAAGGCAGGCTCATGCCCAATATCCTACTCCAAAGATTCTGCCCAACCTTGAAAGCTTTTAAAGGGAGACTCATTTAGGGAGGGGGTCAGAGTTGCTATCTTCTACTGTGCGCAGACTTCCTTCTGATTGGCTGGTGGTGAGGTAACAGGGTGGTGCTGCAGGAACCTTGTGCTCAGCCTGAAGTCACCATCCTCCACCTGGGTAGGGGCCTTAGTTCCTGCAGAAGAACTCAAAGATATTGTTATGTATATTCCTTCAGGAGGAACCAGGACCCTGCTTTATAGCTGCACTGTTTCTTGCTTGCTCCTCCTTTGTTTCTTCATTCCCTCCCTTTTCTAATTAGCAACTGTTTAACTCTGCCCTTTGGAACTCAGGGAAGGTCAAGGAGGCTGAATGAAGCCTATTTCCTACAAGCAAGAAACAGGGGACATGGAAAGGATTTGTACCGGAGAGGGCCCCACAGGGTCCTACTCCTTTTCAATGAAATATTTCACTCCTCAGTTTGGAATTTATGATACTCTCCAGCCAATGTTGACAAAGGATCAGCAAAGTGAGTATTATTTGATATAATACAACATATAAATCACCCTTTTGGGTATTATATCTGCAGCACAAATCAAAAGCTTTAAAAATGTGACATGTGACTTCACTTCTAGGAATATACACAGACAAATAATTAGAGATGCATACAAGATTTATGTACAAAAGCCTTTATTGCCCTGTTACGTTTAATATAAATACAGATGTCATCTAAATAAGCAACTGGAGAAGAATGGTTAGAGCATATTTGATAACAAAATACCATGCAGTCATTTTTTAAAAATCATAGTATTGAAGCATATTATTATATTTTTTAATGCTCATAATATAATGTTGAGTGGAAAAGGCAGTATGTAAAACTGTTTGTACAGGATGATTTCAATTTTTAATAAGATGATTCAGTTTTTAAATAATGGCTATTTTAGGCTATGGAATCATTCTTCCTCTACAAATACCTATTATTTTTCTCCTCTAAAATTAACTATATTTTCTACATGTTCTCCAATGATCAGGAAACCAAGCAAGACCCTGTGGGGCCCTCCCAGACACAAAAGGTTTTCTGTATCCCCCATTTCTTGTCTGTAGGAAAGATGTTTCAGCCTCCTAGACCTTCCCTGAGTCCCAAAGGGCAGATTCAAACTGTCTAATTAGGGGAGTAAGGGAATGCAGAAAGAAACAATAGCCCAGCTTTGGGCAGGTCCTGGTTCCTCTTGGGAGTGTACATAACAATCTGATACACATCTCTGAGTTCTTCTACAGGAACTGGGATCCCCACCCAGGTAGAGTATGGTAACTTTAGACTAAGCATAAGTCTGTGGACCCCAGACTGGTTGGGACCGGACAGCTGAAGACTGAGATTCCTGGAACCCCACTCTGTTACCTCACCACCAACCAATCAGAGGAAGGTCACACACCCTGTAGACCTCCCCCCAGATTTTACCTATGAACACTCTTCCCCAAAAACCATCAAGGAGTTCGGGTCTTTTGAACATGAACCGACTCATCATTCTCCATGCTTGACTCTGCAATAAACCTTTCTCTGCTCTAAAATCTGTTTTGATTGTTTGGCCTCACTGTGAGTCAGGCACACAAACTTGAGTTGATAACAATCATATAATAGTTTCATAATCTAAAAGAAAACGATGAGATTATTAGAAGGAAAAAAAAGGACTAAACTTGAGATAACTCCACTGACTCTGGCTGCCACTCCTCCCCCTGGACTGCAAGGATTTCTTTGCTGATTTCTTCCAGAGGGACAGGGGAGGGGGCAGTTTTACCCGGATTCCCCTTCCCTCTAGGCCAAAGACACTTAAGACTTGCTTCCCAATGACTTGTTCACCAAATCATTGTATATAGTGACATGATTCGCAATATCTCCTCACCGGCATGCTCCAATTGACATAAGAACTTGTTTTATAGGTTGAACTGTGTCCCCCCAAATTGTATTTTGAAGTCCTAACCCCTGGTATGTCAGAGTGTGACCATGTTTGAAAAAAGGATGGTTGTAGATGCAATTGGTTAAACTATGATAAGCCCATCCCAGAGTAGACTGAGTGATTAGATGCCCCTACTACCATGACTAGTATCCTCATAAACAGGGAAAATTTGGATGCAGAGAAGGAAGGGGAAGTGAGGACACCCAGGAAGAACACCATGTAATGATGAAGGCAGAGATTGAGGTGATGCTATCACAAGCCAAGGGAAGTCAAAGAAGCGAGGGTAGAGCATGGAACAGATTCTTCCTCACAACCCTCAAAAGAGA